>NW_022631012.1:5565964-6165964 GCF_010015895.1 Lontra canadensis | reverse complement strand
CTAGAGGGTATCATGCTTAGCGAAATAAGTCAATCGGAGAAAGACAACTATCATATGATCTCCCTGATATGAGGGAGAGGAGATGCAACATGGGGGTTTAAGGGGGTAGGAGAAGAGTAAATGAAGCAAGATGGGATTGGGAGGGAGATAAATCATAAGTGACTCTTAATCTCACAAAACAAACTGAGGGTTGCTGGGAGGAGGGGGGTTGGAGGAGGGGGGGTGGGGTTATGGACATTGGGGAGGGTATGTGCTATGGTGAGTGCTGTGGAGTGTATAAACCTGGCGATTCACAGACCTGTACCCCTGGGGGAAAAAATATATTATATGTTTATAAAAAATAAAATTAAAAATAAATAAATAAATAAATAAATAAAAATTAAAAAAATTATAATGAGCTAGTTAAAAAAAAAATACAGGGGCAAGACCTGTGGGCAGAAAGAGCTGCTGCACTGGGGTTTTGAGGGGCGGCTGATTATATACTATGGGGTTGAGGGAGGTAAGGAAAAGGGAGGGTTTGAAGGAAGAAGATACAGAGGATGCCAGAGGCTTTGCTATTTTTGTTTTCCTTTTAGTAAGGCATTAACGGTAAGATAGTTGCGAGCTTCCTGGAGGAATGGCACACTCCTGCTATCACACATCCTTATCAATGAGCTTTAGGTTTAGAAGAAATTTAACTTTATTTTCATTTTCCTCTGCCTCAGCCTCCTCAATTTTATGGAGGGGAAGATGATGTTAGGGCTTCAAGAACTGAGTTATGGGTCTTTGGAAGTTAGGCTGTTGATAAGAAAGCCTCTTCCCTGTAAATCACTAGGACATTTGTAAGTGGAGAGAGACTCAGGTCTTGCAGGATTGTGGTCTCTAGAAGTTAGCTATTTGCTTTTTCTTTCGGGCAGCCAGGAATGCCTAGGAATGTCACATATACCCCATGGAGGGGGGAGTTGTGGAGTGTCAGCTTCTGCTTTGTCCTCAGCTTACCTTCTGTTCCCTCAGGACCTCCCTCCCTTCCTTCCTCTTCTTTCTTTCCTTCCTCCATTTCCTTCTTTCCTTTTTCCTCCCTTTCTTTTCCTTTTCCCCTCCTCTACTGAAATCATACTGCCAACAGCATATCAAATGTTTTCTAAAAGTAACTAAACACATTTCCAGGGCTGCTTCTAGCAGTATCCAGCTCTATAGGGTTGTGTATTAGCTTGCTGGGGCCGCCATCACAAAGTACCACAGGCTGGATGACTTAAACAAAAGAAATTATTGCCTCAAGGTTCTGGAGGCTCAAAGTCCAGGATCAACCATCAGGGTTGTTTTCTGGTAAGACCTTTCTTCCTGGCTTTCAGACAACTGCCTTCTCACTGTGTCCTCACAAAGTTTTTCCTCTGTGTATGTGCAGAGACAGACAAGATCTCTCGTGTCTTTTCCTTTTCGTGTAAGGACACCAGGATTAGTGCCCCCCATGACCTCATTTAACCTTATTTACTTCTACAAAGGCTCTATCTCTAAAAATAACTACATTGGGGGTAACACTTTAAAATTAGAATTTGGGGATGACACAATTCATTCCATTAACAGGCAGTAAGAAGGTCCACCTTCCACTACAAGTGGAGCTCGGGTTTCTGTGATGGCCTGTCCATGTCCTACAGTGTCACCTAAATTTCACTTGATTTCATGGGTAGAAAGAGAAGCCACAAGATCCTGCTGCATAGCTGAAGAGAAAAATTACCCAGAGCAGGCCCCAGTAGATAGAAAGAGCAAGAGATAACCAGAAGCCCCACTGGGAGCAAGAGACGACC
Organism: Lontra canadensis; assembly: GCF_010015895.1. Classification (NCBI taxonomy): domain Eukaryota; kingdom Metazoa; phylum Chordata; class Mammalia; order Carnivora; family Mustelidae; genus Lontra; species Lontra canadensis. The sequence goes on along the minus strand of NW_022631012.1, from coordinate 6,164,180 downwards.
AGCTGTTTCTGCTTCTGTAAATAGGCTTCTGGGCCACCGGCTCCCTGTGCTACCGTTCCCACCTAAAGGAGCCCCCTCTCACCCCGCAGCTCCCCTGGCTTAAAATTTAAACCCACCTACCAGCAGTCAGCATAGCCCTTGGAACCTGATTGCCCACAGTCCCCTATAAAAGCCCTATAACCCAGTTGCCCTGGGCCCAGAATTTCGAGCACGGGTTCATCTGGGTCTGACAGCATAAAGTAAACCCGAGTTCTCCTACTTCTCTGAGTGTGTCACTTGGTTTCTTGCCGGTCTGATTATTTCCCGCAACGTGGCTAGTCCAGTGACATTAAAATCAGGCTGGATGCAATCACTGCCCACGTGACTTGGTGTGAGCCTGAGAATCACACAGTGGAGTCCCTAAACTTTGGTGTCAACAGCCAAAATAGGATATGAACGAGGCCGTTACAGGGGATCAGTGAGGTTTCCCCTTCCTTTATCCATGTACCATCATGCTAATAAGAATTAGTTCTTTATTTAGCAATATCTTCTATTTTTTCCCTTAGACTGATATTGTTGGCCATGATGATGATGTCATATTGTTGATGAAGGAACAGGAGGCAAGTTGAGAACAAAGCAGAAGCTGATACCCCACAACCCCCTCCCCCATGGGATATATGTGACATTCCTCCTGTACTCCTGGCTGCCCTAAAGCGAAGGAAAGGAAAAACAAATAGTTAATTTACGGAGATCACAATCCTGCAAGTCTCTCTCATTTTACAGATGTCTTGGCAATCTACAGGAACAAAACATCTATCAATGGCCTAGTTTCCAGAAGGAAATGTAGATACGATTAAATATCCTTAAAACCTGCAGCCCATTGACAGATACTTGAAGCAGGTGGAGTGTAATGTTCCTCCGGAAAGCTCCCAACTATCTTCATGTTAATATCTTGCTAGATGGAAAAATAATCTTAACTTGACAAAGGCAAGGCCTCGGTATCCTGTGAGTCTTCTTTAACATATGGCAATCCTTTTGAAAACTCGGGTTTTCCTTACCCCCACCCCCAACCCCATAGTGTATAATCAGCCGCCCCTCACAACTCCAGTGAAGCAGCTCTTTCTGCCCAAGGGTTCTGTCCCGGGGCTTTAATAAACCATCTATTTCCACCAAAGATGTCTCAAGAATTCCTTCTTGGTGCTCGGATCCAGAACTCACCCCACCGAACCTCACCTATATTCCAAAATCCCATCATTGTAAGGGGCTAGGATATAGTACCAGAGAGATTTCTTCTAAAGAAAGTCATATGTTAGAAGATGTGCCCTGAGAATCTGTGTGGTGATCAGCCCTGAGGTTGCACACAGATACTCAGCAGGAATTTCATCAAACAGAAGCTTGAGGTAGGTAAAGACATCTCGGTTCTTCTACTGACTTTCTCTTACACCTGATGGTGTTACATAAAAATGAGAAAGGTGCGAAGTTGGGCTGGGAGATAAGGTTTTCCACTAGGCTTTTGCTGAAACTGTCCTGGCTGGGAGGGGGAGGGGCACCTCATTATTGCTTCTCATCACTGTCTCTACCACCAGTGTAGTTGGGTGGCCTTGTTGTCACTGAATGTTGGAGAAAGTTCTGCCTCTCCTCTACACCACCACTGACACCAACCCAGCAAAAATGGGGAGCAGCAAAAGTCCACTGTTACCCTGGAAACCTGGCTGGGGAGAGGAGAACTGTCTTTTCATTTGATCTTCTCTGACATCATTTTGGTGGGGGACAGAAATCTCCTCTTTCCCCTCCATTTTTGCTGCTTTTACTTTGCTTGCCAGAGTAGACTGATTATGATGTGAAAGTTTTCTGTCTTGCTAGGCTGCCCTTTACGTGCGTCTTTACTGGTAAGATTACACTTTTCCTGAGGTTTCTTTCCTCTGAGCCCCTTAGTGGCTCCATGCTGCCCACTTGTCTGGTACTGAGGCTGGGATAGGCAAGCAAAAAGAAAAGCTAAAAAGCACTTGCCAGTATGTCATTCCTCAGGTTCTGAGGTCCCTAGATGGTGTGTCTGCTTGTCTTCACCTTTCAGTCTTCTTATGTTTATGTATAACGCCCAGGGTTTTTAGTCATATTTAAAAGGAGGGATAGGGGAAAAGTATGTTCACTGAAGCTAAGCCCAGAAGCTGAGTTTTTGTTTCAATCCACTTATATTTTCTTATTTTCACATGATAATGCTTTATTCTTATATGGGAATGAGATCTGCAACCTTTATAAAAATGTCATGTAATAAATTAAGTAATATATACAAATTACCATAGAAAGTAGTAAAAGTATTGCCATTAAGAGCTAAGTGTATTTTATAGCATATTTAAAAAATAACTATGAGGGAAAGAAATAAGTAGTTTTCACCATGACAAGCTGGTTCTTTGAGGCCTATGTAATTGATCTTCCAGAATGCAATTATTTTTTCTTACCACAGGTTATTAGTATAATGTCCAAATATAACTTTTATATGTCAGGCTGACTATATAAAGATTTAAAAGTGAAAGCCTTAAAAATCTCATGTTCTTTTCAGTTTTCTGTTAATGTGGTAGCATCATAGCAACTTCCTTGCCAAGGCTGTTAGCAAAAAGATGCCTGTACATAAAGCCTGACAATGCTAGGGGCCCACAAAAATGAGTCAGTTAAGCAATGGCATCGTCAGTCATGAAGATGGGATTCTGATGCTCTAAAATTTTCCACCACGGGCTCGTTAGCATTTATTATGGTAGGAGCTGCTGTCAAAATGTAGAAGTATCTGGACACTTAGGTTCCAATATCAGACAAGCTGCAACAAAGGAGAGAATGAAGATGAGAATGAGGTAAGATGTCCAATGATGAAAATCTTCTGTGTCTCATCCTATCACTGAGTCTGAGGTCCTGGGTTTTACTTAACCACTGAGAGCCTTGACTGCTTTATAGATAAAATGGGATTATTACAGTACCTGCCTCAGAGTGTTTCAAGGTATAAATGCAAGAACGTATGTAAAGATTTTAGTAAACAGGACATAACCGCCCTTCTTACCAACAGTGGGCAGTGAAAGTTTATCACCATTTTTTATGATGGAAATCAGCTATAATTATTAAATGTCTACTGCAATAACCAATATTCTAAGCATGTCAACCTTATTGTTGATTTCCTTATAAGGGCAAAACACCATGGACTAGCCCTTACAACTAAGTTAACTAAGGCTCAGAAAGTTGAACAATCTCCCCTGATTCCTACAATTCCTACAATTCCTGCAAATGTTGATTCCTCTTCAACAGGAGCCAAGAAAGAGGAAGGGGGAAGAGAGGAAAATTAAAGAAGAGAGTTTAGAATTGAGTCTGCTTATCTCTTTAATATGTGTCATGTGCATTGTCAGACACTGGGAATAAAAGAATGAACAAACACAACAATGTCTTCCCTGTAGGATCTTAGTTTAAAGTGGGAAAACAAGCAAGTGAATCACATAATTATATAATAAGGAATTAGGATCAAAGTCAGCACTAGTCTGAGAATATATAGGAGAGATGCTTAACTCAACAGAGGAAGCTGGAAGGGTTCTCCAAGGAGATGCCTAGATTGGAATCTGAGATGAAGCAGGAATTTATTGCACTTTACCCACTATATCATGTTATCTGGTGCATTGTCTGGATTTCAGGCCAGAGTTGGGATATGCACAGCTTTTGTGCAGCCCTCAGATTCTAACTGATGTGACAGATTGGTTTGGGAACAATTTGGGACTGGTCAGAATGAAAGTCTCTGCAAGGGAAGGATAGATGACTGAGAAAGACCACAAGAACAATGACAAATTTGGCTTTTTAAAATTCTGCATATAAATGAGATCATACAGTATTTATCATCTTCTTCTGCCCAACTCATTTAACTTAGCATAATGCCCTCAAGTTCGTGTGTGTAATATTTTCTTTATCCATTCATCAACCAGCGGACATTTGGGTGTTCCCACGTCTTGACTGTTAATGAAAGCTGAACTCATAGAAACAAGGAGTAAAATGGTGGTTGCCAGGGGCTGGAGGATGGGAAATGTGGAGATGTTGGTCAAAGTGTACAAACTTTCAATTTCTAGATGAGTAAGTGCTAGGGATCTGTACAGCAAAGTGACTATAGCTAACAGTACCGTGTTGTATACTTGAAAGTGGCTAAGAGCGTAGATCTTAAGTGTTCTGGTTACCCCCCAAACATAACTATAGGAATGATAGATATGTTAACTATCCTTATTGTGATCATCATTTCACTATGTGTGTGTGTGTGTGTGTGTGTGTATGTATATACATATATATGTATGTATACATATATATGTATATATATGTGTGTATGTATATATGTGTGTATGTATATATACATATATACATATATGCATATATATGTATATATGTATATATGTATATACATACACACACACATATATCCACACACACATATATGTATACACACATATGTATATATACACACATATATATATGTATATAATCATGGTATTATATACCTTAAACTTATAAAATGTTATATGTTATTTATATATCAATAAACCTGGAGGGGGAAAAAACAATGATAAGTCAGAAAACAAGTGGGCAATAGGTAGGGATTAAGTAGGAAGCAAGAACAAAAATCAAGAAGACAGTTAGGATCAGGAACATCTGGTGAGAAGTGTCATGGTGTAGCCACTACGACTATCTTCAAAAACGGACCCTGATTTCTGAAAGACTGAGTCGAAGGAAGACAGTACTCCAGGTTTAGGAGGACTAAGATGCAGTTAGGAATTCAAGTTTAAATTAAGGATAGAGGAGCAAGACTTAGAGATCTGAATAAAAATAAATTAGAATAATCAAACATCATAATGCAAAGTAAAAGATAAGAAACTGACTGAATGACTGATGGGTTGAAGAGGATGTAACAAAACAAAAACAAAACAAAACAAAACAAAAAACTACCAGAGAAAGGACTAAAGGAATCAAGTTCCAGATATCATTCATAAAATTGGAGTCCATGACCCCAAATGTTTTTAGTATCTCAAAAGTGATATGATGGACTCCTAACTTTTTTTTTTTTTTTAAGAGAGAGATGGGGGCAGTGGGGCAGATGGAGAGGGAGAGAGAGAATCTTAAGCAGTCTCCACACCCAGTGCAGTCCTGGATCTCACAACCCTGAGATCATGACCTGAGTAGAAATTAAGACTGAGATGCTTAACTGAGTGAGTCACCTTGGCGTCCCTCCTGCACTCTTTTGTATACAGTTTTCCAGAAGAGATGATGTCTTTGCAATGACTTATTCCTGCATTTCGATTGTGATTGCTATCAGTAGTTCACAATTTGTCAAAGCCTCTCTATTTTTTAAAGATTTTATTTATTTATTTATTTATTTTAGATGTTGAGAGAAAGAGAGAAGGGAGTACAAGCAGAGGGGAGGGAGAAGGACAAGCAGACTCCATGCTGAGTGTGGAGCCTGATGAAGGGCTTGATTTCATGATCCCAAGATCATGACCTGAGCTGAAATCAAGAGTCAGATGCTTAACTGACTGAGCCAACCAGGTGCCCCCAAACCTCCATATTTTTAATCACAACTTCCTCCTTCTGCAAAACAGTGCAGCCACATCCAAGCTGACTCAGGTTTATTGGTCCCACTACAGTTTCTAAATGGACAGGAATTGTCTTATAGGCCAAATAAACCTGATTCAGGAGTTTTAAATGACTAGTCTGTTTAGGAAGATACCAGACCTCCAACCATAATAAGTATGGGCCAATTTACTTTATTCCAAGGTCAGTGTCGTCTGTCAAAATTCTTCACCATGATATATACCTCTATAGTCTTTTTCTTAAATCAGTAAGTTTTGAATAATTTTTGATGATCTCTATTATGTTTAGCTTTTTCTATACCTGTTCGAACTCCTGATTAAATCCAAATTCATAAATTAAGAGTAATTTTGGCCATCTCTCTCATGGCCTGCAACATTAAATGCTCCTTTAAATGAGTGCTAAAACTTCCTAAGGCTGATTCATATTAATTTTCTGCCTGTTTTTTTATTGAAGGTGGTGACTTTTATTTAATTGTGAGAATAAAGAGAGCAAAGCCCAGTCTGCTACTACCATTAAAGAATTAAAAAAAAAAAAAGATAATCCCTACACAAAATAAAAGGGGTATTCTTGTGCTGTTATTAAATATTTTCTCCTAGTAAATTTCTTGATCATGCAAGAACTAATTATTTTTTCCAAAACAAATTAGTTTTCCAAGGGCAGAATATTAATACAATCACCAGCTTCTCCTTTTCCAGTATCTACTTTTAGTGGTTTCTTTTCATTTTTGTTTGTAATGTTCTTTATCATGACACAGCCAATAAATGCAGACATCAGGGTAAACAATATTTTTAGAATGTACAATTGCGAATTCAGCTGCCCTGTTTTCATTAGTGATGATATTATTCCGAAGTTAGATGAGATAGCATTGATGAGATGGGCATTGCAGATTATTGTAATATTAGTCATGATGCATTCAACATGTTAGCTGGTAGTAATAATTACAGTAACAATAGTAATAACAAAAATAATTTTATAGTTATATACTGTATATTTGTGTCACTGCAGAGAAATTAACAAGGCAAAGTTAGATTCACTTTTAACTTGAATTATACAAAACAAGGTGGAATCTAGATGGCTTGTAACTGGCTATAACAGGCTAAGTAATAAAATGTCACATGAACTTCTCAAGAACAGGTTATTGTTGCTGGTGAACTCTAAAAAAGGAAACTGCATGATACTCAACTCAGAAAGAAATATACACTTAAAAATAACAAATCTAGAGCACTACATGATATCCCAGTGTAGTTAGGGGAAAAAGTTTATCATCCAGGTGGTCATTAAGAATTATTTGTGAGAAATGCTGGGCTCAAATTGATAGCCAATGAAGTGAGATATGTTGACTAACAAGTCATAAAAGTGTGAAAAATATATGCTGTCATTGGAACAAGTTGGTTAAATATGATGGACATAATGGGTTCTTGATAAATCTACATACGTCAGGTTTTCCAGTTGGAAACTTAACAGAATTAATTAAATAATATCAGTGACATTTCAAAATTATCTTTCAAAATGGCTTCCGGAGTGTTAAATGTCCAGAAGTAATATTTATGATAAATACAAGAGAGACAGCTGGAATTTTAAGCTAAGATATTTAGAGTCCTGTATTTGCTTCCCTGGGATCGAGCCACCTTAGTAATGTGCAAATGCTTGTGTGTATGCCTTAATGTAATGAAAATTTAGGGGAGAGAATATCCCAAGCATTTACCAGATCATTAAGAGTATCTATACAGACAAAATATGAAAACTTTATAATGTAGAGGTTACGTATGAAATGAATCAGATGTTAAGATAAAAGAGAAATTGCAGGAATGCTAAAAACCGAAGAAGAAACTCAGGGAAAATGAAAGAAAATATTAGACCGATATCTAGAAAAATGAGAAAAATAAGTCAAACTTACAGGAAGATATATGGTAGTACAAATTAACCTTCATTTAGACTTCTTTTGTCCTACTTTGAAGCAGGACAAAATCTTCTAAGCAGCACTATATTATAGTTACAGGGAATTCTGTTTGAGAAAGTAAGTAACATTTTTTCCACTATATAGTTTACAGTGAGGATGGAAAAGAATTAGTTAGATTTCTTTTCCTTTAGGAAGGATTGGAAAATAACATATTTTAATGATAAAAATAAAAATACAGCCAATTCTGAAAAGCATTTTCAGTAACTATTTTATTGTTAAATAATAGATGGGTTCTGAATTTAGAGCTGAAAGCAAATATACTGAATAATACTGTCAAGTTAGAATTAGAGAGTTTTCAAATGACATATTTCATGTTTTATCTTCCAGTGCTTTGAAACTTTCTTTAAAATACATCAATCACACAAGTTCTACTATTGTCATCCAAAATAGGTTTGCCAATTATGGTTCAAGAATATTCCCAGGCTAGAGTCTAAAGACGGGCAGTTTCTATCTCTCTAGGAGAAAAAATAACACTGATACTATGATCTTAATATCTCGGAAACAGAGACCATCTTTTATATAAGCACAGCAAATAGTTAAGCCCATATTCATCTGATGTAATCTGAAAACCACTTATGAAACTTATCCATCCTCATTTTTCAATTCCCCTAAACATGATACTTACAAATTAAAGCTTGCTGTAAGAAATTGTATAATTAAACAATGGATCTGATGACTTGACTTCTCTGTCTCTTTTTGCAACAAAATCTGGTTGTAAGCAAAAGCAATTGCCTCCTGGGTTCTCAAGAAAAAAAAAAGAAAAGTAATTTATTGGAAATACATGAAATTGATGATAGAGTAGAAAGCCAGGAAAAATGATTAAAATTTAAGTAGATACAAAAAGTTGAAACAGCACAAACATGCCTTTTATTTAGAAAAAAAAAGAATCAGTAATGGTCTAGCTGGGATACCACACCAACAGTTGGATACTGCTCCTTTATCTTTGCTTTCCAAGAAGGAGCATCAGACAAGACTAGCTCGTGTGCTTAAGTCTTGTCTATAAGGATACAGGGATAAGTAGGATTTGCCAGTACTACCATAGCACAAAGTGAGGAATCACTTATACAGTCCGAGTATAGTCAGCAAAACAGGACTGACTCTTGGCCCTTCAAATAGGATGGTATCTTGGATAAGAATTTAAGTGCTGAGAGAGCCACTGGAGAGCATGAGCTGAGAAGGTGGGGAAGTTGTCCAGCTTTCACATTTACTTCCACCTTTCAGACACGTAAGACAAACTGAATATCTCAAGGTCAGGAATGGCAGCTGCCTAAAGTATTTGGGTAGATAATTTGTGGTGGAATTCTTAGATGATGGTCCTAAGAACAGTATCTGCTGAAGCTCATTGTTGACCTGCCACAGCCGTATGAGGGAAAAGAGCTTCTGGGTTCTTTCAGCTTTTTAAATTTTGTGGAGTGCTTCATTATGAGAATATAGGCAGAACTGGGGGCACCTGGGTGGTTCAGAGGGTTAAGCCTTTGCCTTCAGCTCAGGTCATGATCTCAGGGTCCTGGGATTGAGCCCCACATCGGGCTCTCTGCTCAGTGAGGAGCCTGCTTCCCCCTCTCTCTCTGCCTGCCTCTCTGCCTACTTGTGATCTGTCTGTCAAATAAATAAATAAAATCTTAAAAAAAAAAAAAAAGAATATAGGCAGAACTGGAAAAGGATTCTGGAAAATGTAGTTCCCAAATATCCAGGCTTTGTGGTAAATAGAAGAGCCTAGAAGAGGGAAATATGTATCCGGGCACAAACAGCAACTCAGCCCACTTTCACATGGTCAAACCCCATAACTGGGAATTTCCTTGATATAGAAGTGGAAGTTGCATATTGGCCAGCCCCCCTGCCCCCACAAAAACCAAAATGCTTACTACCAATCAAATTCAAATTTCTCTGAGAGATATTTATCACATCATTATCAAAATAAATTTTTAAAAAAGTTAAATTAATAGGATGTTTGTGGGAGGGACCCAACCTTCAGGCGGCAACTGAAAAGCTCAAGATAATAAGTATTCCATCTAGTCCCTAAGAGGGACAGGCCAAGAGCTGGTTGTTTTTGCTCATTCACTCTGTGCTGAGCCAGAGGGAACAGTTGCTCTTAGTGATTATGCACCCAACTACCACCATGTTTTTCTGTGTGGTCCCAGGTGACTCATGAATTCGTGTCAAGCCATCATCTGCAAAAACTAGGTGATGTGGGAGCCATTCCCTGGAGCGGCAGCTGAAATACTTGGAGAGCTAGATGTAGGGAGACTGCTTCCAGGAAGAAGCTGGAGGCTTGGTTTTGCTCTTGGAATGAGTGTGGGTGTCTGGAAGAAGTAGCTGGGAAGCTGACCGCCAACTCTGTCAGGCTCCCTGGAGAATCCCAGCCAGCTGCCACATGCAGGCTGATTAGAAGCTGAATCATAGGCAGCAGCTGGAAGGATTGTAGTCAAATCTCTTCCAGGGCACAACTAGGAAATGGACATTTTTGCTTACTCTCTCTGCACTGGGCACAGGGTGGATATCGACACGAAGTGCTTGCATGCCCATTTGGAAACAACTTTGTTTTTGTTCAAGATGGTTCTGTGGGACTTGTAAATGCTGAGTCCCATTGGCTATCCAAGCTAGGTAATTTGAGGGATTATTCTTCAGGTAGCAGCTTTGAAAGTTGGGGTGCTAAGTATGTAGACAAGCTCCTTTTGGGGAGAAACTAGAGACTTGATTTTACTGTTGGAGTAAGCCAGGAGAGAAAGAGGGGGAAGAGCCTCCAGGCTCTTTTAGATTCCGGGAAGGATCCCCGTTAGCACCTAGATGCAGACTAGTTAGAAGCTGGTCCCTCCTGCGGAAGCTGGTCCCTCCTGCAATCAAACCCCTTGCCGGGAGAGACTGGGAGATGATGAGTGTTTTTGCCTGCTCCTCTGTGCTGAGCCCTGGTGTATAGCCAGGTGGAGTACTTGTATGCTTATTTAAAACCTGCTTCTTTGTTTGCTATAAAGTCCTGCAGAATTTGTGAATACAAGCCCCATTGACTATTAGAACTAGGTGATTAGGAGGCCTGTTTCTCATTTCTCAGGTGGCAGATGTAAAAGTTGGGATGTTAGCTGTGCTGACAAGCTCTTCCCAGGGAATGCTGGCAAGTTGCTTTTATCACTGGAGTGAGCAAGAGGGAGAAGAGAAGGGAACGGTCCACTGGTTCTTTCAGGCTCTCAGGAGGATCCCAGTTAACCTGAAATGCAGGCTGATGAGAAGCTGGACCCTCAGGCAGCAGCAGGTAGGAGATGCAATCAGACCTCCTCCAGGAAAAGAATCGGGAGATGGGTGTTTTTTGCCTGTTTTCTCTGCACTGAGGCCAGGGCGCTAGTGGTAGGGAGAGTTCATGGGCCCATTGAGCAACTGCTTCTAGGTCTGCTGTCGTTCTACGGGACTTATTATGCAAAGTCCCAATGGCTCTTACAGCCTAGGTGATGGCTCTTACAGTTATGTGATTTGGGGGCCATTCCTCAGGTGTCAGCCTTAAAAGTTGAGGAGCCATATGTGTGGTCCAAACCTTCCTCAAGGAGAAGCTGGAACTTGGGTTCCTTCCTGTTTGTAAGACACTGTGCCTTGGGTGGTGTTGATGGTGAGCATGCATCTCAGCCTTTCCTAAGGGTTTTGATGACTCAGTGTAGGAGTCACTCACCTGGTTTCTGGATTTCTCTGTGTGTAGCCGTATATCTGGTGCATCTGTGGGAGGAGATAGATTCTGGAACCTCCTATCTCACTATCTTGGTGACGTTCCCTAAGTATTTTTTTAATTTCACAAAAATGGAATGTAAAGTCACAAGTTAAAAGGCAAGAAGACTTCCTTTTTCCTTAAGAACTCATCAGGTTAGTGTTATGAGTACAGATGCTCTATTTTTTCTTCACTGAGTTAATAAAAACATAATTATTAAATAATACAAAGGCAAACAACTTTGTTTTAAGAGGTAATTTCATTTCTAACGTCGTTGGCATTAGTATTGACAAAAAGACACACTTGTATTTCATATATCCTTTGTATCAAAACTTTCATCTCATATTTTTCCTTAAATTGAAGTAGAACAGTCATGACTGCAATAAAATTGTTATCAACAGATGCAAATAAATTACAACTGTCCCCAAAATAAGGTAACTAAGGTTGAACTCCGATTAACTTCTGTGGTGTATTATTTATATACAATTGTTAAATTTAAATGAATTATTGGTAAGTTAAATGAATAATGCATTTATCTCTGAGTCAAATCCTCAATTACTAATGTTTAAATTTTGTAATTCTAACTTTTTCTAGAAATGTCATTTTCTTATGACAAATTTAGGAAAGAAATTGATAAATTTAAGCTGATAAGAACAAGTTTGTCTGTTTTCCTAAGAGAATTAACCTCAACATTTAAAAATAAAAAACAGCTTTCAATTTGCCTTTTGGCTACTGAAGAAATTAGGGAGATACGAAATGGTCATCATTCAAACACAAAGGTAAAGGGAGAAGTAACTATAAAAGATAAATTACTTAAATTCTCTTCTTTAAATCAGATTATTTTCTTCTAAATAGGTTTCTGAGGTAGTAATAGTCAATTTATTTCTATTTTTTCTCTGAAGACTAGTCATCTAGACTTTATCTATTACTCACACACTTAGAAATCCAATTCACTCCAAAATTAACATGTTAATTAACTTATCTTTCAAAGGCGTGTTCACAAGCATGCATAATTTGGCTCATTAGCATAATCCACCTGCTTATGACATTTGACAGTTCAGTAGCAAGTGATAAAAATCCATTTAGGGTCAAACGAAATTCATGATCCATAAGCAATACCTCAAAAGCATTTGAATCTATATATCAAGCTCTTTACATGCTTAGTCTAAATTATTAACTTATCCTCTGATTTCTGGAGTGTTTATCACTATCTAAAACTGTGTAAACAGATGTATTACTAGGTATCACTTCCTATTTTTTGTCATATTAACTTTCTGTCTCCTGGTATCATCTTTCACACATTTTCTGTTGCCAGCGTTATAGACAGGAATGCCACCTAGAAGTGCAGAAGTTGTCACCCTAGAGACACAAATTCCCATCATATTAGAAATGACTTGGTTTTTAACAAGGCTGTCAATCCATAGTTACAATCTGTGAACAACTTATTGAATACATAGGGATGAACATGTGTTCTGGGTAATAAATAATAAAATAATAAATATTAAATTTTTCTCAAAAATTCTCTTTTCAGAAAACCACTAGACTCCCTCTTTCACAGCAGTAATAAAATACCAAGCACATCAATTAATCTAAATATGTGCCTTTTCAACCAGTCTCACTAAATCTTTTTTTTCTCTTAGCCCATTTCCATCTAATGTTTACTTCTATTAGTGAGCAGTGTAAGATAGGGGTTCAATTTCATTTTTCTTCATGTGGTTATCCAGTTTTCCCACACCATTTGTTGAAGAAACTATCTTTTCCTCATTGGAAAAGTGTCATTGACTCCTTTGTCAAATATTAGTTGACAATATATGTGGAGGGTCATTTATATGTTCTCTATTCTGTTCCATGGGTCTATATGTCTATCTTTATGCCAATATCATAATTTAATTACTATCACTCTGTGGTATAGTTCAAAACCAAGAAGTGTGATGTTTCCAGTTTTGTTCTTCTTTCTCAGGATTACTTTGGCTATTCAAAGGTCTTTTGTGTTTCCATCAAATTTTAGGATATTTTTCTATTTATGTGAAAAGTGCCACTGGAATTCTAGTAGAAATTGTACTGAATCTATAGAGGGCTTTGGGTAGTATGGACATTTAAAAATAGTCATTCTTCTGATCCATGATCACAGGATATCTCTCTATGTTTATGTGTTCTTCAACTTCTTTCATTGAAGTCTTGTAGTTTCCATTGTATAGATCTTTCATGTCTTTGGTTAAATTTATTTCTAAGTATTTTTCAGCAAAGTAGGAGAGAGGGAACACCTTTAGCCTATAAAAACACCCACAAAGAACAGATGGCTAAAATAATACTTAATGGTGAGAAACTAGGTTCTTTCTCTCTATGATCAGGAGAAGGCCAAGATATCCTCTCTCATCACTCTTATTCAACATCATGGTTTGAAGTCCTGGCTGGTACAATAAGAAAAGAAAAAACAAAACAAAACAAAAATGGAAAAAAATGTCATACAGCTTAGAAAGGGAGAAATAAAACTGCCTTTAATAGCAAAGACATAGTTGTCCATATAGAAAACTCCAAAAAACCTACTTAAACTTTCCTAGAAACATGCAAGTATAGCAAGCTAAGATGATTCAAAGTCCATACACAGGGTCAATTATCTTCCTATATTCCAGCAATGAACTATTGGTTTTTGGATTTTAGTAAACAGTGTCATTTACAATAGCACCAAGAAAATGAAAGCATTTAAGCATAAATAGAAAAAAATAAAATAAAATAAATATATAATATAACAAAATATTTTGTAAAGGTTCTGTATGCAGAAAAATATAAAACTGATTAAAGTAATCGAAGAATATCTAAATAAATGGAGATATATTCCATGACCGTGGACTGGAAGGCTCAAACTTGTTAAGAAGTCAGTTCTTCTCAACCTGATACACAGGATGCCAATCAAACTTAGTAAGTTACTTTGATCAAAAAATGTATATGGAAAGGCAAAGAACCCAGAGTAGCTAACACAATACTAAAAAGAATAAAGATGGAAATCTCACATTATGCACTATCAACCAATTGATACTGGCAAAAAAAAAAAAAAGATGCATATTGGCAAAAGAATAGATACATATCAATGAAACAGAAAAGAAACCCACAAACATCCCACACAAATTCAGTCAACTAAGCTTTAACAGAGGGAATTAAAGGTAGAAACGATAGGCTTTTTAACAAACAGTACTGGAACAAAAAAATGAACCTAGATGCTGTCTTTACATCTTATCCCAATTTTAATTCAAAATGGATTATGAAGCTGAATATAAAAATTCAAAACTATAAAACTTCTAGGAAAAAAACAGGAGACAATCTTCATGATCTTAGGTATGGTGGTATATTTTGTGTGTGTGTGTGTGATGTATTTTTATGTATAACATCAAAGCATAATCTCTGAAAGAAAAAAATCAAATAATGGGACTCTATTAAAATGAAAAGCTTCTGCTCTATAAAAGATACTATTAAAAGAATGAAAGACAAGTCATGGATTGAGAAATATACTTATCCAAAATATACAAAGAAACCTCAAAACCCAACAATAAGAAAACACCCCCATTAAAAATCAACAGAAGACCTAGACAGACACATGACATATAAGCATTGTGAGATGCTCAGTATCATTTGTCAGTAGGGAAATGCAAATAAGAAAAATAATTATATACCACTACAGACCTATCAGAATAGCTAAAAAACAGGGGCACCTGGGTGGCTCAGTGGGTTGAGCATCTGTCTTTGGCTCTCATCTGGGATCAAGTCCCGCATTGGGCTTCTTTCTCAGCGGGGAGCCTGCTTCTCCTTCTGCCTGCCGCTTGTGCTCTCTTTCTCTGATGAATAAATAAATAACATCTAAAGAAAAAAATAGTTAAAAAACAAAATAAATCTGACAAAATGAATTGGCTAGTGAGGTTAGAGAGCGACAGGTATCATCATTAATTCCTGGTGGGGGGAGGGGTTGCAAATCAATAAAGCCACTTTTGGAGACAGGAAATTTGTTACAAATCTAAACACAATTTTACCACATAATCTAGCAACTGCACAACTAGAAGCTTTCTCCAACTGCTTGAAACACTTGTATCCTCACAAAACCCCATCAGTGAATGTTTATAGTAGCTTTGTTCATGATTGCCCAAACTTGGAAACAACCAAGGTATACTTAAATAGGTGAGTGGATAATCAGTTGTGGTATAGAACAGAGTAGCATTGAGTAATAAAAGGAAATGAGCTTGCAAGCTAGGCAGACTGCAAAGACATGATTAAATCTTTTATTTTTTTAATTGTGGTAAGGACCTATAACATGAGATTATCCACTTACAATTTTCGGTGTATAATACAGTATTGTTAACTGTAGGCACTGTGTTGTAGAGCAGTTCTCTAAAACTTATTGGTCTTGCATAACTGAAACTTAAGACCCATTGAACAACGACCTCTATTTCCCCCTCCTCCCAGCCCCTGGCAACACCACTATTCTACTCTCTGCTTCTATGAGTCTATTTCAGACACCTCAATAAGTGGAATCAGTATTTTTCCATCTGCAACTGGCTTATTTCATTTAGCATACTGTCATCCAAGATATTGCTACATATGCCAGGATTTCTTTCTTTTTTAAGGCAGAATAGTGACTCTTGAGCAGTGACAGGGTTAGGAGCATCAAAACCCATGCAGTTGAAGATCTGTGTATAACTTTGACTCCCTCAAAACTTAACAACTAATAATAGCTTACTATTGACCAGAAGACTTACTGATAACATTAAAGTTGACCAACGCATATTTTGTGTTATATGTATTAGATATTGTATTTGCACAATAAAGTAAGTTGGAGAAAAGAAAATGTTATTAAGACAATTGTAAGGAAAAATACATTTACAGTGCTGTACTTTATTTTTTAAAAATCCACATATAAGTTCAAACCTATGTTGTTTTAAGCTCAACTTTCTTTTTTCTTTTATCTGTTGAAGGCCATTTAGGTTGTTTCCATATTTTGGCTGCTGTGAATAATGCTATAATGAACATGGGATGCAGATATATCTCCTAGGTCCTGACTTCAGTTCTTTTGGACACATATCTGGAAGTGAAATTGTTAGATCAGTCAGTAGTTCTGCTTGTAATTTCTTAGGTACCTCTACACTATTTTCCACAGCAGCTGTTCATGTTACAGTCCCATCAATAGCAAACAAGGGTTCTAATTTCTCCACCATAAATGCATGTCTCTAAGTGAAAAATGCCAGTTTGAAAAAATTATACACTGTATGATTCAATTTATATGGCCTTCTGAGAAAGGCAAAACTGTAAAGACGGTAAGTAAATGTGTGGTTGTTGGGGCTATAAGGGAGAGAGGAAAGTGGGCTAGGTGAAACACAGGGAATTGTTTAGGGTAGTGAAACTATTCTGCTTGACACTATGCATATGTCAAACCCCACAGAAACAGAACTTTATAGCACAAAGAGTAAATATAATATATTTATTTTAATTAATAGGTGCAATTTTTAAGAGTGTTTAGGAGGTTGGGGGTACCCCAATATTGAATGTAGACTGTGACAGAAGAATCTATTAAAAATGTATGAAACAGTTTCACTAAAGAAAGTGATGGAGAAAGGTGCTGACCTATACAACTTTGGAAATGAGTGAATCTGTAAGACAAAGTGAAAAGTACATTAACATTTTAGTTAAAAACTTTGTTTCGGGGCACCTGGGTGGCTCAGTGGGTTAAAACCTCTGCCTTCGGCTCAGGTCATGATCCCAGAGTCCTGGGATCGAGCCCCGCATCTGACTCTCTGCTCAGTGGGGAGCCTGCTTCCCCTTCTCTCTCTGCCTGCCTCTCTGCCTACTTGTGATCTCTGTCTGTCAAATAAATAAATAAAATCTTAAGAAAAAAAAACTTTGTTTCACAAAGAGTACAGGTTAATAATTCTGATAATGCATCCCATATATACTTGAACAATGGAGTAAGTAGATGGAGGTTGGTGAAACCTAGGTTTCTCACTGTTGGAGTGTGAGGTCATAAGAAGAAGCAAAGAAAGAAAGCTTAGAGTTGGGATTATCAGTATGAATTCATATTCAGCATAATGCTGATAGAGATGAATATATATCTAGAAATGTTTAGAGCTATGCATTTATACAGAGGTTAGTATAAAATGTATATATTTCCTTCTTGCTGGGGAATGTCATAAAAGATGTGACCCCCAACTGACTTGTGAGTTAGACCCAGATATTCAGAGGCTCCTTATTCCCTCTTCTGTCCTCAGAATGTGGGTTCCACCTGACTTCTGGCTCCAGAGGCTGCTCCAAAGACGTAGTCTTGAGATGGAGATATGATGTTGAAAATATCTGCATGGTATACCTGATTGAGCCCAGTTAGGGCCTCTTTATTAAATTCTATGATTTGGAGGGAAGCTATGGGGATCCAGTCATCTTGTTGGCACCCAAGACAAGCCTCACCTGTAAGTTCCCTTTGCTGATTAAAACTGCCACCTACCACCCTGGAGTGGCCTGTTTATTCTGTATCTGGTTTCATATTATACCTGGGAAGCTCCTCAGAGGATTGGGAACCAACATTTTCTCTGTTAGCTGAGAGGTCAAGCAACAACACCTCAGTGAAAATGAACAATCTGGCATCCCAATAGTGGTTTCTAATGGCATTTCCCAATCAAATGAATCAATGCTTGTGGAAATAAATGATTCCAGGGAAGGGTAAGTTATATTTAAGATGAGCCTGAGTATTTTCTAGCCTGAAACAAAAGAGGTACTTTGAGAATAAAACAGAAAAAAACAAAAAACAAACAAAAAAAAAACCCACAAGACTAGTGATATGCCAAAGGAACTCAGGAGCCAACTTAAAGAAACTCCAATGGCCAAAGCTAGAATAATTTGACTAACAAAATAAAAGAAACAGTATCAGATTATAACTCAAAGTATAAAATAAATATCCATGAATCCTTATTGGTATAAATAAATGATTGAATAAATAAACAGAGGAAAAGAGACGAATGTCCTAAACAGAAGTATTCCAAATAATTTAAGAACTCCAACCTCAAACGAGGAGGAGCATGTCTCTTAACTCCCTAAGGGCGGGATGTACATATGACTTCCACAAAAAGTACAGTATGGAAAGGGAGAAACAAAGAAAGAATAACATTACAGTGGGGAATCCTGACAGGCACTACCTCAACCAGAGGATCAAGATCAACATGAACAGTGATAAGTCATGTTAATTGTAGTACCCTTCATAAAATGGTATCTCTGTGGTTTTCCTTGCAAACACTTATAAACCCAATTCAACCACAAGAAAACCGTCAACAATTCCCAACTAAAGGATATTTTGCAAAATACCTGACCATTATTTCGCAAAGCTATCAAGGTCATTAAAACAGAAAAAGTCTGAGAAACCAGGAAGAAGCCAAGGAGATATGAAAACCTACCATTACATGGTGTCTTGGATGGCATCTTGGAATAGAAAGAGGACAGAATAGGGTACCTGTCTGGCTCAGTTGTTGCAGCATTTGACTCTTAATCTTGGGGATGTAAATTCAAGCCCTATGCTGGGTGTAGAGATTACTTAAAAATGCTTTTAAAATTAAAAAAAAAAAGAAAAGAAAAAAGAGGACAGATATAAACAAAGGAAATCTGAACAGGGTATGGGCTTTAGTTAATAATAATGTACTAATATTATGTTATTAATTGTGCCCAATGTACCACACAAATGTAGGAGGTTAGTAATATAAAAAACTGGGTTTGTGGACCGTCCATGTTATCACTGTCAGTGTTCTATAAATCTAAACCTAAATATTTATTAAAAAATAAGACTCAAATTATTAATGTTAGAATAATAAATTGCCATATGAATCATTCAGTAAAATAAATTACTTTTCCTTTGAATTCTGCTGAGTAGGTTATTTGCCAGATTCAAGTGCAGTGGCCTGACAATCTATTTTCTAGAGTTTATTCTGAGAACAAGAATTATATAAAGGGCAAATCTTCAGGGGGATGAAAAGGAAAAAGAAAAATCTAAGCAATACAGATGGCTGAACCAAATTAGAACCAAGAAGGACGGAGCTGTTCTGCACTCAGAATTCAAATTAGCTCTAAGATCCAGTCAAGAATAACAGTGATGGAGAATTCTATGATTTCTATGTGCCTGAAAAATCAAGAAATAGTACTGAGGTGATCTCAATATACCTGTGTTACAATATTGCTGAAGAGGAAAGAAGCTTATGAATACAGCTAAGAATGAGTGTTTGGAAGCAGAGAACCAAAGAATTAAAATATGAAGTTGGGAGAAATTAATCAGAGTAGATGCTAAAAGTGGATAATTTTACTGGGAGCTCTGAGTAGCAACCCACATGCTTTTACATCTAAAAGTGCTATTTTGAGCCCAGTGCAATGCAATCAATCTGTCGATCAGAATGATACTTATTTACCTTATATTTTGGTCAACATCAGGATCAGAAAATATGATGGAGAATGAATAAAATGAAGGAAAAAGAAGAATCTAGGGAGAAATGCATCAGGAAAAGAGATGAAATTAAGCATATGAAAAAGAAAACTGTAAATCTAGAAGACAGATTACAGAGTTCTTTTTTTCTTAAGATTTTATTTATTTATTTATTTATTTATTTATTTGACAGACAGAGATCACAAGTAGGCAGAGAGGCAGGCAGAGAGAGAGGGAAGCTGGCTGGCTCCCTGCCTAGCAGAGAGCCCAATGCGGAGCTCGATCCCAGGGTCCTAGGATCATGACCTGAGCCGAAGGGAGAGGCTTTAACCCACTGAGCCACCCAGGTGCCCCAGATTACAGAGTTCTTTAGCATCTTCAGAAGAGGACACAATTTTTCAGATGTGGGGAATAAATAAAAAGAATGATAATCCTTAAGTAAGGGCAAAAATGACATAGAAGTGACTGGATGGAACCACAGGCAATAGAATGTGGGGGGAGCAAAGACAAATGAAATAGAAGATGAATGAAATGAAATGAAACAGATTTTAATTCATCATTGAATTAACCTAGATTGCAAAAGGAAGAAAAATGTGCAGAAAGTGTAGTATAGTAATTTAAATACTGGTATAGAACATACGATTAAACATATGTCAGCGTAGAGGGCAAAGAAATGAAAATAGAAAAACACTAGTTATGGAGAGCAAATAATGAAAAAGCAACAACAGATACAACTGGTCTTTGAGAAAGATCAAGAAAACGTTACTGAAGCAGATTACTTTGTTATAATTTATTGAGAAATTTGTGGGAAATTTACCTTCCCCCTAATTATTATCATACATTTTTAAATGTTCTGATTTCAAGAGACAGCTTAAACTCATTTTTAAAAGCAGGGTAAGTATACTAAATGGCTATAACTTAATAGCAACGTCTGACCAAAAAAGCACAAAATGCATTCAAGTATACGTAAATCAGGTATATATAACATATTACAAACCAAGTATATATATGCAACATATATGAGTATAGAATATATATATACTCTCTATATATACTCTATATATACAAGCATAGACCATACACATTATATATATATATATATATACACACATATATATAATGATTGGTTTATTTTATACATATATTTATACATATGTCATATATATGTGTATAAATACATACATACATTCCAACAAAAAATATTAGCAGACTTTTTAAAATATCATTCCAACAAAAGTTCATTGGTTGGTTTAGGGCCAATTTTATTTTCAATAAAGGACAATTAGAATATCTAGGAGAAAACCTGAAAAGAAATGTTTGAAGTCCAGGAAAACCAGAGGGCCCGGGAATCCTGCAGTGGAAGAAAACCCAGGGGGCAAAGTATTGTATTTAGCATTGAAGTTCTCCTCGGGAAACTTAATGCTGTGAAATTAGCAACTGAGAGAGAGTATGAACAGGACTTTTAGCAGCCTTATGGAGCTGCTAGGATAAAAAGGACGTTCAAAATTGTGAAGTCGGAGGTGCCATGAGAAAGATGCCAGGCTTTCAGTAGGGCCTCCCCAGGAATTATGCACTAAGAATAAGGAAGAAACTGAAATAGACCAGCCCTCGACACTGTAGTTAATGTTCAAGTCCCTTCAATCACTGATCGGGTTAGGTTGGTTTGACCCTATTCTTACTGTCCTTGGTGTCCAGAAACAAAAGGAAATCCTGTTTGTAGGGAAATAACACCCATAGCCTCAATTTATCTCTGCAATTTTTCATAAACATTCTGTGGTATTCAGTACAAAATGCTCAGCCGTGCAAGGATGGAAGGAAGGAAGGTAATCATATTGTTTCCCTCTCTGTGGGGACCATGGAGTTGGGTCACCCTGATCTTCCCTTGAGAGCAATCTACAGAAAACAGAGTTGACTGACAGCATCCAGAAGCCATGCCTATGAGCCACTGAGGTGTCACGTCAAGGGCACACTTTCTCCAGGCAGTTCCCAGCAATAACTGAGCATGACAGGTATATCAGAACTGGGACATTTCCGCCTAATGGACAGGACAACTTTTGTACCCAAACTTTTTTCAAAGTCAAGAATTGATGGATGAGCAAAAGATTTCTAAGCACAAAAGGATAACATTGTATTATCGTCTTATAGTTAGCACTTGTTCACACAATGTTTTATGACCAAAACCTACACCTCCCAATTTGCTCAAAAAATATGTGAACATATCCTTTTATTTTTATAATGTTTGTCCTCCAAACTTTACTTGATACTGTTTGTAGATGGCCAGAAGCTAAAGGCAGGCATGCACACAAAGGTGATTGGAAGGAAATTGAAGACGGAGAAATTGAAAAACAATTAGTAGATTGACCATTCTAACTAGGGTTTCTAAATCTGAAAATGAAAATGTTTTGTAATTATGGACCAGAAATGGTTGCCATCTGTTCAACAAAATTATAAGGGGACAACAATTTCAAAGATGTTGAATTTTGATGACACACAAGTACAAGGAGAATTTGAGGCAAACATAAACTAGAACCTATTAGAGACCCATTTGAAATCTGAAATATATACTTATAAGATGGATATATCTCAAATGAAAAGCATTAATTACATTAAAGTCATCTTGTTAAGACAAGATGATGTAGAATAAAACTTTGGATGCTATGATTAATTATTATCACAATTTTTAGAAAAGTTGTTTGCACTCTATCCTTACATCTATAAATTACTCTAAAATAAATTATAAAACCAAAAGGTCCTTTGGATCTAAGTGGTAAATATGGACGGCTATTTTTACCATCATAATTGAAGGTTAATACATTAATCTTCAGTTAACTAATTGCCCTACTCTTTTTTACATTTCATCCAAAGGCCAGATCCATCAAAATACATATTCAGTTTCTAAACAGATGGAAATAATACTCATAAGGTTCAAGTAAACTGTAGTGGAGTAGCCACATTCTGATAATTATCAACGCATTTATTCTATTTCTGAGTTTCTTGGAAAACTGTAGAAGTGGATTTCAATCTCAACTACAGGATATCAGATATTCTGTAATTAATAATTGGCACATTCCAGACAAATTTAAAAATCTTGCTGGTTCCCGTGAATTGGTGACAGATGATGTAGACAAGGCTGACAGGAAACTTCCTAGGTATTCATGAAGCATAATATTTATGAGGCCTGAATTACACCCCACAAATGAGAGAAATATAGTAAAATTATCTTCATCTTTAGTGTAAATATCCAAAACTTTAATATTGGGTGAACCTTTTAATTCATCTCCAAATGAATCTTTGAATACACACACACACACACGCACACACACACACACACCCCTACACAACACACAAACACAGAGTGGGGACTAGAAGAGAGTTTAACATATTAAGATTTTTCTGCTATTGACATTCCATCAAGGGTGAACTGTCCTATCAAGACCAATTTTCTCACCAAGAACAATTTAGAAAATTTAAGGGAAAGTGTAAAAAAAAAAAATCTGTTTGAAACCAACCCAAGACTTGAATGGCAAAGCTCTTGGAGCATAGGAAAGGCCAGAATGGTGAGACATAATTTACCAAATTGACACAATTCTTGTATCTAAGAGGAAATTGAATTGGTAATTAGAACTCTTTCCACAAAGAAAATTTCAGGTCAAGACTACTTCACTAATGAATTCTATAAAACTTGTATAAACGATATCCAAATTATAACTCCTTCAGAAAAAAGAAAAAGGACATCCTTTACTCATTTTATGAGAATAGGGTAAACTTGTGGTCAAAACTATAAAGGGCATTTCTAAGAAAGAAAAATGTAAACCAATACCTCTCAGGAATATTGGCACAAAAAAGTCCTCAACAAAATATAAGTAAATCAAGTACAGTAATATATAAATAATAATAATGCAACATGGTCAAGTAAAGATTTTCCTGAAACTAAGTTTTGTTTTACATTCAAACAATCGTTATTGAATTCCATTTTTCACATGGGAATGCAGGAAGAAAAAAGGAATGTTGTTCTCATCCTTATAAAAACAAAAACAAAAATCTGGACAATCAGCTAGTTTGTGATTTTTCTTGAAACCGTCTGAGAGTGGAGGTTGTAGGGCAACAATCGAAACCAAAATTTAAGGGGAGACAGAAATCTGCAGGCAGAAAAGGGGGGCAAACCCCTAATAATCAGGAGCAGGTGCAGCTAGATACCAGCAAGAATTCAGTTAGAACAGTTAATCTGGAGGCCTGGTGTGTGATGTTGGGAGGAGATGGAGCCTCTGAAGACAAAAAGCTATGAGGGCCGTGTGCAAGTGGTCCCCCAATTAGCAAGAATCATGTGAAAACATCTCCTCATGGTGCAGGTCTGGGAGAGGCAAACAAAACTTGATGAAAAAAAATGCCATAAAATTCCACTGATAATCTTCACCACTATGGCATAAGGGGACTCTGTCAGTGGACAATTTCTTTGCTTCCTGGGGTCTCTGAAAGTGGAATTTGGTAATCTCCAAACTAGAGAATAAAAAGCAATGTTCATTTCTTATGGGAAGAGAAAGTGTAGATTTTTAAATTTGTATAATGCATGTAATAAATGAGAACAAAATGAGGTATTTTTACCTTTCTTCTAGTTTTTTTCTCTAAAATGTGTAACTATGTCCCTGTGCTAATGATGAGCTGTATGACATTAATTTGTTAACCCCATTATTCTTGCTGGAAACTTCCTGAGGAAAGCCTTACCTCTACCAAAGTGGTATTTTGTAGAAGCAGGAAATACCAGCACTGTTTAATTCAGACCTGTATAAACCCAGGGAAATCTGTCTAGCTGCGATATTTGCCAATTATTAGTTTCTGTCTTCTTTCAACAAATATTTATTTAGTGTCACTTATGTGTCAGTCACTCTCATACAATGGGGACTCATGGAACTTATATATCCATTGGGGGAGAGAGAAGTTATCAAATAACAAAAAGAGTAAGCTTATCACACCTGAAATTAGCATAAGAAAGGAGAGAATGGTTATTCTCTGGCAGCTTATTACAAAAGACTCAGTCTAGACTGGGATGTCACAGAGGGATTCTCTGAGAAATAATGTTAGTTGAGATCAAAGAATAAACAGAGGAAGGATGGGGAACAGAGGATGGTTGGGAAATGGTTCTACATACAGGGTGCCAAGGGCCTGTACTAATGTATGTGCAATAGCCCTGTGGCAGGAGGACCGTAATCTTGAGATGCTAAAAGAAGGCAAGTGACTAGAACCTAGAAACAAATAATTGAGAAGGCTGTGATAAGCCAAGAAGAGAGGGATGCTGACCTGCAGAAAACTAGCTGTTCTGGGAAATAATTTGATCTTTGTCCTAAAGGAAATGAAAAGCTACTGGAGAATTTTAAGTTAGCAGAGGGAACAAGTTTGCATTTTGAGTAGCATCTCCTAGTGGCCATGCTAGAAACAGCTGTGAGAGGAATAAAAGAGGATGAGGGAACCCTTGAGACTTCTGTGGTTCCCCAGGCTGGACTTCATGCGGCCTTGTTGAGGGAGCCCACGTGGCTGTAACTGCTGTTGTCCCGTGGCTTGTTTGTTTGATTGTATTTCTCAGATCCAGCTGATTTGAAAAGAGTGTTTTGTTTTTTTTCCATTTCAGGAGAAATCAATGTGCAAAGAACAGTGATGTTCAAGAGTATGAGCCTAGCTGTGAGAAGTTATCTAAAGCTTCCAGGTGTGTAATCTACCAACAATGGTAATTTTCATAAGCAAAAACCCTTTTCCTTAAGAGAACTCGCAGTCATTCATTTTATTATCACAGGAGATTCTCTAACATTGAAACAGAGTCAAGAGATACACTTAGGAAGTTTTTCAAAACTGCCTTTTCCACACTGAAAATTGACACACGCTGTGATGCCATGGCTTAGGCCTAAATTACTGACCTTAACCTATAATCTCTTCTGTGAGCATAAAGCGATATCGTGGCAAACTTCCAACACATTTTCGGAATGGCTTATGAAATACATAATCAAAAGAATAGCTGCATAACATTTAAAATGCAATTTCTCTTTTTTTAGAGGTCTGATAAGATTTGGATTACTTGAAAAGAACTTCATGTCATGGTTACTTCATGGTGGATGGAGGCTAAAATGGATCTGGTAAAATATTCAATTCCAAATTAACATTTTATAATGGGCTATCATGGGTTATGTCACTGGGAGTCACAAATGTAAGTGACCTTGGAGAGTTCCTTGCCTGTGTTCAATCTGGGTTAATGTCGGTCTCTCCTTTACTCTCTAAGTAACACAGAAGATACAGGGGCAATTGCTGCATTCAGAGAGATGGTATGGTAACTTTAGTTGCTGTAAGGTCTTTAACATTGGTGTCAGTCTATATTTTCTTTAAGTAAACAAAGTAAATTTTAGATCACTTACTGTATTCTGTTTTTCTTACCCCCCAAGAAAGCTTTGTTTCCCACGGACCAGAAAGACGAATGTTGCAATCGCAAAAATAAAAATGATTAACTTTTTAAAATGAGGGTTCACTAGTATACCAGCAAAGAATAACAAAAAGGATAAAGGAGGACTCGCTTCCTGAAAGTCACAGAACCACAGGCAAGGGCAGCTACAATGGACCTGTGAGGTCAGGGAGCCAGAGAGAGGGCAGTTTGGACAGACAGCTGAAAAAAGGCCCTGGGGATAACAAGATTTCCAGGTCAGGATTTGCGAAATCACAGTTCATGAACCAGCCCTGGAAATCAACAATCATCAATGCTTTTCTCTCTGCATCATTTCACTTTCTGCTCGTTAGACTTTATGTGGAAGCAAAATAGAATCGATAAAATATCTTTTCAGGCAATCCACGAATTTCAGAAAACTTGTCATTCCACCCAGTTTTAAAGTTTATTTTAGACAGGGCAGGAAGACTGAGATTTCATAGGTACCCTGATATTCGAGGAGACTGTATGTTTTTGATAACCTCAAACCACTTCTGCTTCCCATATCAGGTACACCTGCTCCATCAACAGATACTGTCATGCCCTTTGCTGCTCTCTTCCTGACCCAGCAGTGATGCTCTGGTATTAATTTAATAAGAAAATAAAAGGTATTCTTTGGTGAATGTTTTCATATCAACGGATTTTTATGATTTTTAAATTTTTATGTATTTATTTGAGACAGAGAGAGAGTGTAGGCACATGTGCATGTGTGGGGGAAGGGAGTTGGGGGGAGGAGTGGAAGGGGAAGGAAAGGAACAAGCAGACTCTAGACTAAGCTCTGGGGCATGATGCCGGACCCTGAGATCCCGAGATCACGAGACCAAAACCAAGAGTTGGAAGCTCTAATAACTGAGCCACCCAGGCACCCCAACATATCAATGGATTTTTAAATACTTCTAAGAGGGCTTTTCAAAAAAACTGTGGTCAAGGGAAGTAGGTTTAATTTTTCTCTTCACTCCCAATGTAGTCATAACTGCATGTAAGGTGTTCTGATTTAAAGGCCGGTAGGGTAACTATGGAGCAGTACAGCCCTTCAGAACTGGAAATTATTTTTTCTCTTATACATTTTCACATGATGGGCTATTTCCTTCATTTCCCAGTTTCTTCTTACTCTTCTGTGTTTTTGTGAACTTGAGTTAAGCATGTAATAAAAATGTTCTCTGAATTAATCTTTTGATGGTAACTTTTAGTAAAATATCTTGGAAATGTCACTGTCCATGTGAAAACATATCAGGAATGGTTGGGTCTATCTACATGTGGAAACAAACAAGTCCCCTTAGTGCAGAACCATGGATCCGTAGACCAGTGGTGGCCACTACGGTAGCAAATGGTCTCATATGACAACAAGTCAGATGCAAAAAGTCAAAATACAAAATACATTGAGCATACTTTATTCCACTGTGGGATGAGAGCAAATTAGGGTAACAAATATTTTCTGAGACACATTTTGTCTTCACTGATGATTAGTACCAAATAAAAATATTCAGTGAGATTTCACAAAGTAAAAGTATGAAAAATGTGTTGAAAGTATATCTAAGTTCCACAATAATATATCCTTTGCTTATATATAATGAAGTAACTGCTTCTGAGAATTAACCAATTTGTTAGTAGGATTAAAAGATCACTTTCCTGTTAGCAGACATTCAGATGCTCTGTGAAAGCACTCCAGAGATAAGACTACTTTATAAAATTTCAGCATTTGGATTTTAAGGAGCACATGTGTTTCTCCATGAGGAAGGTGTGAACTCTTCAGAAATCTGAAGCCTCTACCCAGATAACAGGCGCACATCATGTGGGCAGAGGTGTTGAACAGGGCATGGGGCCAGCCGTGTGTGGGGGAAAATGAGTCTATTAGCCATCTTTAGTTTTTAAGACTCCTTTGCTAGATATGAATTTTGGGGGGAAAAATATCCATCCTCAACTCTGTTTTCATTTTTCTCTAGGGAGAGAACTCTGTAATTGGAGGGGGAAAAGATAAACAAACAATAAAAACCTCTGGCTAAGATATTAATTGATATTTTCTGAAGACTGATGGGCAGGCGTTTATTGACAATCACCTGAGAATTCAACTGGCTTTTCTTACCATCCTCCAGCAAGAGACCTTCCTAGGATTGTACTTAACCAGTAGTTCAGGTTCTGTCTCCACCTTAGAGAATGTAACCAGTCAGCACAGCTTAAATAGAACCATATCCCTTGACTTTTTTACTCAATCCTTGGAGTTTATACTAAAATGGCTTTATAGACTCTTTTTCCTCTCCTGGTGTATTTCTTTTAAAATATCTCTCTATATACTTCAATTTTAAGAATTCTGCTCTGAAACATGTATTTAAAAAAAAAACCTTTTTCTTTTAAAAGCAATAAATACCACAATAATTTTAGTGTTGCATGTACAAACTGATTCTGAGGCAAAGAGAAGAATTCTTTCAAATATAGTTCCTGCTAAGAATGAATTCACACAGCAGCAGTCTTACTTATTTCAAGGAGTTTGGTAATTAGACCTTATCCATATGTCTTACTTTCACCATTTCTTTAAAAGCTCTAGTCCAGGTACCATTCTTGATCGGCTGAATCAAAATCTTTGAGGTTAGGGCCTTTATTTCAAAACATGCACAACTGACTCACTGAGCACTAGTGCTTAGAGACTTAAATATTTTTTCTAGCATCCTTTGAGAGAGATCAATGTTTTATATGCTAATCAATTTGCTTACTTAATAACACTTGGGGAAATCATTAACCAAACTTACATGTAAAAGTCACTTCTATTTTTATAGACTGTACTACATAGAGGAGCTGTCTATGTTACAAACAGGTTGATTAGGAACCAACACTAACAATCCAAGCCTTCTGACCTTGCGACTTCTTATGATAGGTCAAATTTAAAAAAAAACAAAACAAAACACTGGTTTTTGTTTGGTTTGATTTGGTTTCTCTCTGTAGCATGTGAATACTGAATGGTATCTAATTGTTCCTTAATTTCAGTAATTCGGTATCAATCCAAGTGAGGTGTTCACTAGAAATTCTCAAGTGAATTTGCTATAAGCCATAGGGCCAATTTTAAGTGATATCACACCAAGAATATTCTTCACATTTTAAGATACTCTGTTGTCAGTGGTAAATGCCCTAAAATTGGCTGTCTCAAGGTATCCTGATTGATTGGGCCTAACTACACGTGCAGATTTTAAATCAGATCATCCCAAATATACCTTCCAAATTTTTGTACAGTCGTTTTTGTGGAATGTGGTAGTAACAAACAATTCAAAAACTTTATTTCTCTAACTAGGCATTAGAGTTGGATTGTTAACGTGCAGGGGAATACGGGGTAAAATAAAGTTTTAGAAAGACTATCTTATTTTTTTTTAAGATTTTATTTATTTATTTGACAAAGAGAGACACAGTGAGAGAGGGAACACAAGCAGGGGGAGTGGGAGAGGGAGAAACAGGCTTCCCAATGACCAGCGAGCACAATGCAGGGCTAGATCCCAGGATGCTGGGATCATGACCTGAGCCGAAGGCAGCCACTTAACAGCTGAGCCACCCAGGCACCCCATCTTCGAGGTAACATGCAAAAGCATTGGGATTCAGAATAGAGAGGTATCAGTGAGCATAGAACAATAACTTAGGTAGGATTTCAAGTAGATGAACAGATTAGGGAAGGTGAAAATGTGTATTCCAGGTGGGTGGGAATGAGCATGGCCAGAGGCACTGTGAAGGGGTCTATTCTAGAGGAACAACTGTAACATCTAAGGGTTTGAGCACAAGTTGTAGCTCTCATATGTTGCATACCTACCACATACAACAACCCCAACAACCTGCAGAGTGGGTACTATCTGCCCTGTTGTATACATGAAGCATTTGAGAGGATAAGGGACAAATACCATTATACAAATGGCATTTATCTTCAACAAAGGCAGACATTGCAACATTGCGTTTTGACAGGAAAGCCATTGCCCAAAGAACAACTGGGACAGAGGACCAGGTCATCAGCCCACAGGAGAACGTTGGATGAAATAAAGAGACCCAGTAATAAGAGCACAATGCAAGTAATATATTGTGATTATTAAAAGGTAAAACTCTGAGTCCTTACTATGCACTACTTTATTTTCTAATCGCTTCATATACTTTAATATATTTTATCCTTGTAATCACCTTCTAAGCTGAGAAACATCACCCTTATTTTGCAGGCAAATTAAGTAACCTTACAAGTTTCTATAGCTAGAAAGCAAAGGAGCTGAAATTTGAACACAGAGACTCTTTTTCTTCTTCTTCTTCTTTTTTATTGTAGGTAGACACTTAAAAAGAAGAAAATTATTGATTGTACTGACTGGCTACATAGCTAAATCCAGTGTCTATTGTAATGAAATTCAAGAATCTCTGTCGAATGGGCATAGGGATAGATGCATGAGTGAGAAATGAGAAAGTGAGAAATAAGCAAAATATGGAAGGAGCCCACAGGAAGTGGTGGGAGAGAAAGCAGGCCTGGGAGGTCTGGGGGATGGATGAGTTCTAATTAGTCTGGTGGGACAATCTGGCAACGGTTTGGGAAGAGACAACTAAGAGGTGACAGAATAGGATGAGAGTATATTTTGCATTCATGTGGGGTTTTTTTTCTGCTTATAGAATTTTTATGCATTATAAAATATTTAGAAAATACCTAAAAATGTAATAAAGCATAAAATTCCACACTCCTTTCCCTAGAGAAAAAGTGTTCACATTTTCTATACACCCATGTGAAAACAAATCTTTGTCAGAGAAAGATTCATATTTTCAACCAAATTTGATTGATTCCTTTTCTTCTTCTTCTTTTTTAAAAAAATAGATTCTACATGCAGCATGGAGCCCAATGTGGGGCTTGAACTCACAACCCTAAGATCAAGACCTGAGCTGAGATCAAGAGTCAGACATTTAACAGACTGAGCCACGCAGGCACACCTGTGACTCCTTTTATTCTAAAGCAAATCACGTGGTTTGTATTAATGGACAGTATAAGTCACTTTCCTGTAGGCACTGGTGGGAGAATATGAAAACTTCTAACCCTCTTCCAGTTGTGTGTGTGTGTGTGTGTGTGTGTTTCCTACTAAAAGACAGAAGCCTGGATGGCAAGCCACAGTAGAGCCTTTCAGGATGCAAAGTGAGGCTTGTAGCTGAGAAGGGACTTCAGCACTAAATTGCCCAGTAAAATAAAGTGGAAAGGATAACATTTGGATGATACCAAAGGAAGAAGTTTCCCAAAGGAGATAAATGAAGGTCTTAGAAAGCAATGAAACATGACTGTAGGGTGAACTGAAAGTTTACTATATGATATTTTATATATAAAACATTCTCCTTATAAGTGTTTCTACTAGGCATGGTAAACCACACCCATATCCCCAAAGTTTCAGGAAAGTACATATTCTGAGAATCTCTGTCTGTGAAAATCAAGTAAACAGACAATTTTCCTCTCTCTAGTAAGACAATACACAATAAGGACACTGTTCATTGGGTGATGAGATCATATATTTACTGAACTAAAATGATGAATATTATGGCATATCACATGAAGGACCAATAACTACAGGAGTCACTCCTCCCACAGAGGCTCTTTCTTCCCAGGTTGTCTTGTTAGTTATAACACTGATTTGATTATCATCTGTGTAATGATTGGCTCTCTTAGCAATAAAATTGATTTAAAATATTTATATGTAGACCTTTGTCAGTGTTACTCAACCTTGCCTGTACATTATAATCACTTGGGTAGCTTTTAAAATATATGATGCTCAGGCCCTCTCCAAAGATTCTGATCTAGTTGCTTTGTAACTGGTTTAGTTGCAGCTTGTAGAGATGTAGATTTGGGGAAGAGCAAGTTGGGAGAACATGCAGAGAAAGTGAAACCATGGAAAGAAATGCCCAGAGCAGGGGTTCCTGGGTGGCTCAGTGGGTTAAAGCCTCTGCCTTCGTCTCAGGTCATGATCCCAGGGTCCTGGGATTGAGCCCCGCATCGGACTCTCTGTTCAGCAGGGAGCCTGCTTCCTCCTCTCTCTCTGCCTGCCTCTCTGCCTGCTTGTGATCTCTGTCTGTCAAATAAATAAATCAAATCTTAAAAAAAAAGAAAAGAAAAAGAAAATGAAATGCCCAGGGCAAAGGAGAGAGCATTTGAAAGTACTCACAAGGAGGAAGTGGAAAAAGAAAAAAAGAAAAACTGAAATTAGAAGAAAAGAGAAAAATATACAGGAGAGAACAGCTTGTGGTATAATCTCTGAACAAAGACAGCAAAGTGCCAAATGCTGCTAGAAGTTAACTCAAGGATAAATCCCCTGGATTTGGTAAGCCGGAGGTCATGGGGAGTTGCAGGCAGGGGAGGTGTATTCAAGGAAGGAATGGACAGGGTCTGTCTAGAAGGAGATGGGGTAGGGAGGGGTAAGAAGTGGACATAGCTGGTGAGGAAAATATCTTCAGGGAGTTTTGCACTTGAAGGAAAGAGGGCAATAAGGGGCAGACTACATATAAGTAGTGGATTCAAGTGAACATTTTTTTTTTTTTTAGGACTGGAGAAAATTGAGATTACTTGAGATCAGATGGGAAGCAACATTTGGAAAGGAAGCTTGAACAATATTTTAGAGAAAGAGGGTATTTTAAAAAGCAACAATGATGAGAAAGCATGAGCCCTAGAGTCCAGGAGCCAAGAGTGCGAGATCTGGTATAAGATTGCTCAGTTTCTGGCCATGCCACCTCCCATGTGGCATTTTATGAATGCCACATAAGATGTGATTTTGTACAAGTGGCATGTGTGATTTTGATTAAATTCTTTAACCCTCCTTTATGTCAATTTCACTTCTATAGGATGAACATAATGGTAATATCTTAAAGAGTTATTGCAAAGAATATATGAGAAAATACAAATAAAGACATTAAGGTGGTACCTCCCAGTATTAGTTTGCTGTTATTAGTAATGATATTTGATATTTAACCCATACTAGCTTGATGTTCATAGAAAATCACACACACACACAAAAATCCCTACTATTCCTAAGAGGATTTTTGCAAAGAAAAAACTGGGGTAGCTGGAGCTCCTGTGAACTGAACTTGATCTTTGATTGAATGAGGAGAAAAGCCAGGCCAGTGGAGAATCCAAGTACCTATGAAAAAGTAAGAATGTCCTTCTTTTCAGTCGAAGTTGAATAGATGCTAGAATTGATGACTGTGGGGAATCATTTCCTTCCTTTGGTAACTACTTTGCTTCCTTTAATTCAGATGCAATTATTACCCTGTGGGTATAGTGATCTTTAAAATGTAGAGCGTATTGCACAAAAAGCAATGCAGAGGGACGTGATGCCATTCATGTTTTCAGTATAAGGCAGAAAGCTGGGATTATGGAAGCCTATTTTCCCCATGTTTTGATAGCAAGTTATTAACATAAGGCACCTCCCTCAGTCTCACAGGCAAGTCTTTTATTTTCTCCTTTTCCAGGTAATAACTTGGGGTATTATAGACATGAGTGCCATTATTTTCCCTCTGTGGTTGTTCTGAAATTGCACAACTGCTCATAATGTCTTACTTCTATTTTTTGCTGGAGCCTAGTGATTTTATTTCCCTGATGATGCCTTCAGTGGCCATCTCTTGGTAGTCACCAAGTGGGCATTGATTTCTTTCACATTTCATTCTTATTCTCAGAAACTCACTCCTGTTCCTGTAATTTAGTAAATAATAGAGATTTGTATTCATATAATATCTTTAATACTGCCAAGCTCCTTACACTGTATGCTGTTCTTATTGTTGGACTTCCAAGATTCTTATTATAATTTCAAATCCAACATGTCTAATATGAAGATGGATCTGTAAGGCTCCTATTTATCAAATGTAATTGCTTTTTCCAAATTATGGCTGAAGATGGTTGCTAATTTGGAACAGCCTGAAAACATTTTTTCCTGCTTCCATTAAAAGACAGATGAACACAGAATTATGTAGCAAAATTGAGGTCTACTGATGTATGTACTACAGAGGTATATTAGGTGTGGACAGGAACGTCACTGGGCTGCAGGTCAGTGGGATAAAAGTTGCTAGCTGGTCAACAGAGGCAAAGAGTAGGAAGAACAAAAACACTGAACAACAGCAAAGGAGTTGAATGAAATTTTCTGGCAACCCTGGAGAGGATTCTTAAAACTCTCCCACCTAGAGATTGAAATGTGCGAAGATTTTATTAGAAGAAATTCCCGTGGGAAAGAAGATGAAGAAGATGCTTAACAAAGACAAGAAGGTCTGTCGAATTGTGAAGGGATTTCGACCCTGACTGGAGGAAATGGGGAGAGAGGAATAAATGGAAGCACCCAAGCTAGCATATAGCTCCCTACACTGCCATATAGTCTAAGGAAGATTTAGCAAGACCAGTGGGGTGTCCATGGCCAAATTCAGTCATCATAGGACTCCTGTGTCCTTCGTGAATGGGCCTGCTTGAGTAGTCCTGCTGCATTCAGTCATCAGGTGGAAAACAAGATTTCTACAGAACAGAGAGAAAAATTTCAGAGTGTAGCAGGTGAGCCCTTAGCCAATAACTCAATAGTTAGTGGTGTATAGGGCATAATCTCACTGTAACCACAAGAGCCATATGAAGTTTACACTTTTGATATTCAAATATGCATGTTTTTAGAATTATGCTCATACAGTTTATGGCAACAAAATATTTTTAGGATTTCTGATGTTTTTCAGGAATGAGAGAAAAGTAGAATAAGCCTCTGGCCATACTCCGCTGGAGAAATAATGAAAAATTGTTTTGGGCATGCCACTGCATGCACTATGTGTCTACAGAGTGGCCTCTCTAGTTTTTCTGGTTTTGGGTTTTTTTTTTTTTTTTTTCCATAAATAGTGATCTCCAAGAAGACAGAGCCCATGCTTGAATCTGTTTGATTTGTCAAAAACCCACAACAAAGAGGGAAAGAAAAATCCTGACCACCGCTCCTGGCTAGATCACACACTAATGGTGAGACCTTGGAAAAGTTATGTCACTTCTTGGGCTTTGAGTTTCTCCTTAATGAAATAGTGAGGCTGGATTAGATTGTTTTGAGATCTCTTTTGGCTGAAAAACGTTTAGCTTTGAATGGTCCCCACTTAAGTATCAGATAAAAGCTCAACAAATTAATACATGCATTAAATTTATTTATAATTTAGAGAGACACTTAATATCTTATTAAAAGTACGTGAAGGAAATGAAACACATTGCCTTAATTATCCTTTAAGCTCACATGATTATTTAGGGTCTGGAGGGAAAAGCAGATATAAAAATCATTGCAAAGAGTCAAAATGTGTTTCCACTCCAAGCTGCCCCAAGCCCTGATCTGCACAGCAAGGAACCACAAGTTCTCACACCCCCAAGGTCCTTGCAGACCATGTGCAGACTACACGGTCTTTCAGTTTTTGATTTGCTACTTTCTCAGTGGAAGAAGCCTGAACAGGGAGCACATCATCAGTAGAGAGGATGTTTTGTTGTTTTTAGTGGAACAATTTTTTACAATATGCCCCACAGTTGAGGATGTTTGTCTGATACATTTTGAATCTAATATGGGCAGTTGTTTCTGAAGCTTTCTTATTTAACAAAATTGTTATAAAATCATCCAGGATCAACAGATGAAGGTCTGAAGTCTTCTTAATTCATCAACTGTAATAAAAGTTTAGTTGGTCTTAATTAAATCAAAACACATGCACAGTCCTAGTTTTAAATATTTTCAATGTTTTCTAGAAAAAAGCATAATGTGATTTTTCAGTGCATTAAATTCTTCAGAGAAGAACTGATGAGTGAATGAATAGTGGTAACTGGAAATAACAGACCTAAGTAATGACAAGAGTTTTGTTCTTAGAAAATCTACATGCCTTGAGACTAGTGCCTAAACTTTCAGCTATAAATTTCATAATGTAACTTACTGGCATCTGGTGTAAGAAAATCTAATCAATATTCATCAATGACACAACAATATCCTTCATCATGAATTGGCAGGAGAGATAGCTCTAGTAAATGGAGATTATACAATTTAACAGAAAGCCTTTTATTTTTTTGGATCTTGCAATTCTGCAACAAATAATGGAAGAAAACAATATATATTTTTTAAAGATTTTATTTATTTATTTGACAGGGAGAGATCACAAGTAGGCAGAGAGGCAGGCAGAGAGAGAGTGAGGAAGTAGGCTCCCGGCTGAGCAGAGAGCCCGGTGCAGGGCTCGATCCCAGGACGCCGAGATCATGACCCGAGCCGAAGGCAGAGGCTTAACCCACTGAGCCACCCAGCACCCCAAGAAAACACAATATTTAATCAAACCAGTGTCTGTGATAAAAGTAAAAGTCATTAATTTAGGCAATGGAGATAATGGGGAACATACAGACTCCATGGATAATCTTACCAGGAATTAGACTGAATGATAGTCTCTTTGACTAAGAGACTACAGAACCATCTGGAAGTTAGGGTTACAGGTATTGCCGGAGGTTGCCTATATTTGGCAAAAATGTCAGAGGTATAATATTTCCCTAAGGCATCAAAAACACTTATGTAGACGTTCAAAACAAAACAAAGAAAAAAGTATCTCCCTGTTTTCCAGCATCTACCAAAATTACCACCTGGTTCTTATTTAATGTCCTGGTCCCGTTACCAACAGACCGAATGAAATTCTAATTCCAAGTAGCTTCCAGAAAGGATGTTGTCTTCCTAGTTGACCAAAAAGGATAGGACCCAAGTGGATTTTTAATGATTTTCATAGACACTCACTTTCCTGAAGCGAATTCCTTTTTGGTAGGAAGAAAAGCAAGAGTGAATTGATATGACAGCCTCTAATATCAAATAATGAGCTATTCTGAGGCACATGATAATTAGCTTCTAGACCTGGTCCTGCTGTGAACTTGCTTAGGTGCTTGGCACATGTCACTCAGAATTACTTGGGCTACTTGGGCTCCAGCAGAATCTGTAAAAGTGAGGACCCCTCACATGGAGGTTTCTGGTCTGTGCATCTCCAAATCCCCTTCAAAGCAACACTCCAAGACCATCACCGCACAGTTCAGAGCACAAGATCATGAACTGCGGAAGCAGCTGAATGGGGAAAGCCACAGCAGCTCATGTAGCCTTTTAATCACCAGCCATTTTTGTTGAGGATTTTTTGCTACTCCTCCACCTTGGAGAAATTTAGAAAATTTTTCTTGCTAAGCAGTTCCTCATTTCATTTTTAGGGGGAAAGATATATTAGAAACCATCTTGTTGCATACCAGTGATCCTTGGGTCAACCAGTCCTCAGTATTCAGTTTGGTCCTATAGGCCTGTACAATGTTTGAAAAGCAAGGCCACTAAGCAGGTGCTCTGTGGTGCAGACACCTTAGCTTATGCTGATATACAGCTAGCCTCCTTCATGTATTAATGTTTTGTGCTTGAGCAAAACAATATTTCTTATTATATAGACCTGAGTCTGCATACCTTACACTGAGATAAACATTGCTTTTATGTAAGACAGGAAAAGGAGGCTGATACACAGAATTATTTTTAAAAATTATTTTAAATAATTAGTACATATCCTTTTTCCCACAAAACCTAAAGGAATCATGTGATGCTTGGGGAAGCCGCTAAGAAGACACACATACATGCGTGCATGCACACACACATACACACACACACACACACACACAAGGCCAATTCAACTTTGGTAAAGTTACCCAGAAGTTCTGTAGTTAGAAATATTTTTTAAAAATAACATCTTAATTTTTAGGCCATATGTATGTTTATGGAATTTGTAGGAACAAAATTGTATTTGAACTTCACATATAAAGATGGGGAGCACGAGATGGGGGCTGTTAACAGCCAAAATCTTTCCAAAGCTTTAGCCCTGGAATCATGACATTGTGCTCCTCACTGGGCAGAAGTGGAGTCATGGCTTTCTTTTCTGTCTCTCCAGAACCTCCAACCTTCTCTCCCACTTCACAATTCTCAAGAGTATTCAGCTGATAGAGAATTTATCCTGAGAAATGAATTACTAAAAACTCTGTACACAATACAGTTGCCTTAGTTTCTTTAGTTGGCCCCAGTTGTCCCTTATAAGCTTGAATTTAGATACCTTGAAGAATACAGACTAATTTTCTCCTTTCTCTGGAACTAGGACAGAGCGGTTCACATATTTTCTTGGGTTAATTAACCATTCTTGGAATTTCTAGCATCTCAAAGTGTTAAGAGTTCTTAAAAGCAACATAGTCTAGCCATCTGTCAGACACAAATCCCATCCATCTCTTCATGCTGATTGTTGACACAAAGCATGTTCATTCGTCTCTCCTGGAAGGGAAGAACTCCCACCCTCATAAAGTATGCCATGCCAGCTCTGGGCAGCCTGACTTGTTAGAAGCTCTACTTTGAGCTGAAATCAGTTTCCCTGTTCTTTAGTCATATTGTCAGTTCTGCACTTGGGCTCATTCATAATAATGATATTCCTTACAACATTTCAACACAGCTATGAGATCATGCATTGCTGTATGTTGCTGTGTGCTAGACATTTCTAATACCTTCAACTATGGCTTCCTAGCCTGATAGCTATTTAGTCAACTTGATCCAGTCAGTTTTCACCGGAGGACCATGCCCAGCTCAGAATTTCCTTTGCCTCTTTTATTCCTGGGCAGAAATTCCAGCTCAGTCCTGGATGTGTTAGCATCTAAAGCAACTTTCTGGGTGATTACCCATTCTCGACTATTGTGTGAAAAAAGGAAAGTTAGCTTCACTGGGGACCTAATAAAGCAGGACACAGCTGCTAAAAGTTTCCTTCCTGGAAACACTTACATAAGATTTACAGCTCTGTTCCCCAACTTTTAAAAACTGAGTATCATTATGAACAACAACAACAAAAAAACCCCGAAAATTTGGTTCACTAATGTTCCAAGTTTAAAAATATTTTTATTTATTTTTATATCTCCAATATCTTGTCAGTCTCTAATTTTAATTGAGTGATGTATTTGGTTTTCTTCATAAGGTATGTGTTGTTGCAGTATTGTTATCACTGAAATTTCTTGATTATCATTGTCTGTTTCCTTAATAATTTTGTATGAATGTTGTCTGTATTTCCTCCTCATTTTGTATCCCCATCCCTCCTAACTAGCCCAGAACAGTTGTATGCAGAGACAGCTGACTCAGGTTTTTAAGGCTAAGCTTCTTGTTCACAGCAATGTCTTCTGGGTGCTTTTTTTTTTTTGTTATGGGTGTGTGTGTGTGTGTGTGTGTGTGTGTGTGTGTGTGTGTGGTGGGGTGATTGTCTTCCATTTCTGCAGGATCCTTAATTTTCCCATCACGTACTTCTCCCATCTCATGTAGTTCTCCTTGACGACCACCTCTACTAGGTCTTCTCCTCCTTCCTTGTTAAAATGTCCTTCTATCCCAGAAGCAAGGGCACCACTTCATGCATCAAACTCTGTGCATTTCCACCTCCTTCTTGTCCCCATGCGCAAGGCTCTGACATGCCCAGGCTTCTCTGAGCACTTCCTTTCCCATGGTTGCACTTGCTGGTTTGGAGGGTTGATTGTACCTGTGTTTCATTGCTGTCACCCACCCCCAGCAATTCCATACCTGACTCCTCTTTTCCAAACATACTGTATGTTTTCTGAAGACTTTCTGTGCAGGTATGAGATCTGGGGGGTTTGGATTTTGATTTACTGCTTAGAGGTAATTTAAAGTAAGTAATATACTTCCTTTCTTAGTTTAGCTAAGGCATAGCAGTAGAAGGTGTTTTTGTTTGTTTGTTTTGGGTTTTTTGTGGGGTTTTATTTTGTTTTTAAAGATTTTATTTATTTTAGAGAGAAAAGAATAAGTGCGAGCTAGGAGAACAGAGGGGGTTGGAAGAGGGAGAAAAAATCCAAAGCAGATTCTGTGCTGAGCAGGGACCAAAACAGGGTCCTGAGCCACCAGGTGCTCTGTGGTAGAAGGTTTTATTTGCTCTCTTTTTTATTTGTTACATTGAAAAATGTGGGGAAATGTTAAAATTTAGGTGACACCATTTGGCAAACTGAAGTTCAAAATGAGAATTTTGGAAAAAAAAAAAAACAACACTATCGGGAAGGAAAAGTTAGAAAGTATATCCATTCAAGATAATTTGCTGATTCTTCTTTCTTTGCCTTCTTGCCTTATGATTATGTTGTGCTTTCTGAGTTAAGCCTACATGTTCCTGGAGCCCTCAGCAGCAAAAGAGAGAAGCCATTCCTGAAGGGTATATCTTCTGCTTTTGGTTTAAGAATAAAAGCATCTGAACCTTGGCTGGTGGGGAAGTAATAAAAAGGATAAGCACTAATGTGGGAATAGCTAAATAACTCCGTAGACTACAAAGCTCTAGTCACAAACACTTATCTATAAAATGTTATTTACAAAAGCAGGTCTGCATTTGAACTCTTCCCTAGGTGATATGTACAATCCTAATGACTAGGCTGCCCACTAATACCTTTCTTGTCCCTACTGCTTTGCTTCTAGGCTACCCACATGCTCAGTAAAGTCTCCATTTTTAGGAGAGTCAGGATAACTGAGAAGTCTGACCTGTTTAATACAACTCAAGTTTACAAAAACAAAATTCACTTCTTTAGCTGCTTCATATGTGTACATTCCATAGGATGCAAATGTAATTTTGCAAACTCCCATGAATAGTATTTTCCGGCAGTTTTTCAAGGAAAACAAAAACTAAAGAGTGATGATAACGTGTTCTAATTGATTTCATTAGTCCCCTACACTATAATCATCAGAAATTATAAATAGAAATATATAATGCAATAAGGTAATAATATAGTACACAATATATTTGATATACTAAATAAGCAGAAAATATTTGCATAACTGTAGGTAATCTGAAGCTTACTTTCAAAGTAGTTTGTCCTCGTATCTTTTAGGTAACTTCATTTTACCATATTAGATTTTTAGTTAAGCTTGACAAAGAGAAATAACTTTGAGGAAAAACAAAAATCATGAATCCTACTTTTTTATTTTTAATTTAATAAATATAGGTTATGATCTGTATAATATTTTCCCCAGAACAAATAAATTAAAAATTAATTAATTAATACTGAGAGAAAGATAATGGAACAATAAGTAACTGTCATTGTGTGGGAGATTGACATTTAAAGGATTTTAATGTAAAATTATGTTTTTGAAAGGATATTATTTTTTAGTATGGGAATTGAACTACCTACAAGAAACAGCTCAAGGAAGATTCAAATTAAATTTGCCAATGTTTTATAAAATATCCATGAATGTTTTTAACTCTCATTACCGGTAATGGCATAGTCACACTTACAATGGACATAAACCAGCAGCTATTCACCTTGCTCTTAGCAGAGTAGTGATGGGATTTAATAATCCACTCCTCTCCAATAACATTGATATGACTAAGGAAAAGATAATTCTGATCTCATCCAGTTCCATAGTAATTTCTTTCTCCCATACCCCAGAACCTAAGTTAATGCTAATTAATCAAAGTATGGTATTTCCCTAAGGGAAATACTTTTCTAGAGTGCCTTACATTTATGTAAAGATAAGTGTCATTATTTATTCCAATGTGAGTCAGGTATTACTTGTGTTCAAATGTATCTTATCTGCATTCTATTTTAACAATTT
The DNA here is from genome assembly GCF_010015895.1 of Lontra canadensis. Classification (NCBI taxonomy): domain Eukaryota; kingdom Metazoa; phylum Chordata; class Mammalia; order Carnivora; family Mustelidae; genus Lontra; species Lontra canadensis. Next base: position 6,122,486 of record NW_022631012.1, on the reverse strand, counting down.
TTGATATCATATTACCATATCTATGTTATAGTTAATGAAACTGAGGTACTCAATGGCCATATGATGACACTTAAAATCCTAGAAATGTCTGTCTAAAGCAGACAGTTTAAAATACAAGATCTGCCCCTGCTAGAACCCTTCACCTGTTCTGAGGAATATTCGTTAATTACAGCTGTGTTTATTTCCTTCCTGTTATTAGCTTTTTTTTTTTTTTTCTTTTTTGTACTGGGGCACCCGCTGAAGACACAGTAATTATTTTCTGGACCAGGAAAATAGATAATAACATGGAGCTCCCAGAACTTCTTATTCCCTTGATAATTATAAAGTTTCTTTCATTTGGTTTCTTGTGTGGAAGAGAACATCTATGACATTAATGGGCTGACTTAATTGAAACATTGACAAGCTACTCTTTTTCCTTGAGAAAACATTTTATTTTTTTTCTTAAATGTATGTGGACCTGTTCCTGGGAGGTTCATTTCTCTAGCATTTTTTTTCTTTTTGACATTATAACACTGTTGAGTGGTAACAGTGAGTATTCTAGAAACTCTTTGAAAGTTTCACAGAAGACATAGCAATGTGCCACCTTTCCTACTATGAATGGAAATAAACTGGGGGAAGATACATCAGTAGTTTTTGTTTTGTTTTGTTTTGCCTTTCAAATCCACTCTATTGTCCCCATTCAAAAATACAGAATACAAGTGTTAAAAATCATTTGTGTGCTGATATAATGATATGGGAGTAGTGAGTTCCATAAATTTCAGGCATGAAAAAAAAATTGTGAAGTTTTGTCAAAATCAGTGCAATCTTACACATAATGCATCTTAATATTTGGTTTGTGCTGAGCTCTACAAGAATTCAAACTTTTGTGTAGGAACGTTGTAACTAAGGGCCAACAGGATTCCCAATATCACACAGGGAATGTTATAGTTCCTGTTCCCATCAGACAAAGGAGAAAAAAAAAGGCATAATATACCGCAGAGGTTCAGTCCTCAGAAAGCTTAAAAGTAATCCGTTAAAGTTTCCTTTAAAGGTTCTAACATACCTGATTCATGCAACATAAATACAACATAACTACAAAAAGCAGGACTATTTAAAGAAATGCAAAAAAACAAAACAAACGAACACACACACACAACCTTCACCAATATATAAAATTCACAATGTCTGGCATCCAATCAAGAACTATCAGGCATGTTATGAAGAAGGAAAATATGATTTATAATTATAATAAAAGCCAGTAAATGGACACAGACCCAGAAATGATAGCACTGATGGAATTACAGACACAGATACTTAAAAAAGAGCTATTATAAGTTAAAGATGGTAGAGAAAAATGAACATAAAGAGTACAAAATGTAAGTTATAAAAAAGACTTAAAGGAACCTCTAAAGACATAACACATTGTATCTGAAATGAAAAGTGTGTTGGATGCGACCAATAGCATATTAGATACTTTAGAAGAAAAGATCAATGAATTAAAAAACACAGCAATATAAAGTATGCTAAAATAAAGCACAAGGAGGCATAAGATTGAAAAAAAATAGAGCTTTAGTAATGTGGGGGACAATATCAAGCAATCTAATTAAGTGTATTCTTTGGATCCTAAAAGATGATAGGAGGTATAAAAAAATTAGAAAAAATTGTGACTTAAAACTTTCAATTTAATGAAAACTATTAATGCACAGATCCAAGAAGATCAATGACCCTGAAGCAGAATAAACAAAAGTAAAACCACTCCAAGGCATAAAGTAATTAAATTGTTGAAACAATATAATAAAGTAAAAATTTTAAATGTCACCAAGGAAAACATAGGAATGAACGTAGGAATGACAGCAGCTTTTTCACCAGAATCTAGGGAGGAAAAGAATATAGGAGTGGAACAAGAATATTTCATAATCCTGAATCAACTATACAAAAAAGTAGGTTCACTGGTTCTAGGAGCTCCCAGAGGGACAATATCAGTTCATGATCCTGCCATCCAGTGTGGAAAACCAGCTTTCACATAAGTCATCACATTTAAAAATAAAATTTAGTGGGGCACCTAGGTGGCTCAGTCGGTTAAGTGTTCAAGTCTTGATCTCAGTTCAGATCTTGATCTCAGGGTCGTGAGTTCCAGACCCGTGTTGGGCTCCACACTTGGCGTGGAGCCTACTTAAAAAAAAAAATTCAGGGGCGCCTGGGTTAAGCCTCTGCCTTCAGCTCAGGTCATGATCCCAGAGTCCTGGGATCAAGTAGCGCATCTGGCTCTCTGCTAGGCGGGGAGCCTGCTTCCTCCTCTCTCTCTCTCTCTCTCTGCCTGCCTCTCTGCCTACTTGTGATTTCTCTCTGTCAAATAAATTAAAAAAAAAAAAAAAACTAAAAAAATTTTAAAAAAAATTCACTTGTTTTTTTCTGTTTTCAGACTCTAACTCCATTGGCTACAATAAAATTGAAGAAGGCAAGGATCTCTGTGTACTTTGTGCAGTGATATATTCCAGTCACCTAGAACAGTACTGAGTGAAGAATAGTATAAACATTTATTAAGAGTAAAGTTTTCTTTCTGAATCATAATAGTAAAAGAATAAAGTTTAACTCCTCAGTTGAGAAGGTTTTATAATGATGGTGATTTAATTCCAGTTTAAATAGTTGAGGTGTACTTTGTCTTGATGGAAATGATTTAAAAATAATAGGAAGAAGACAATGTTTGAGACAGATTTTAGAAATTAGGTATTAGCTAGAGTGGGACTGTAGAAAGAAATATTCAATGATTTTAGCTGTTGCTTTATGTTCTTTTTCTCAAAGACATGGTGAGTTAATTGTCTCGACATTAAGATGATAGCAGTCTTTGAAATAAATTCCTCTAAGGATCAATAGTTCTCTGTTAAGGTTATTTGCATATGAATGAATAGTTAATTTATCTGTTAAACTAAATAATAATATGAGAAAACAAATGCAAGTCTGGTGTATCTTTTGTTCAGTATCCTAATTTTCAATTTAAAATAAAAACGAATCATACAACTAGTCTTGCTATTTTGCACTTGCTGACACTTACCTCTTCTTGTTTAGCGATGAATAGAATTTTAAGTGTTACAGGTGACCTCTAAAGTTTCTGGAATCTCTAAACTGAACACCCTCATTTTGTAGAAAAAGGAAACCAAAGAGGCCTTCTGAGTTACTTACTACCATATAGCTAATTATAAATGAAACGTATTTTAGTTATACATTATGTTGTTATATATCACAACTATTATGTTTTCAAATATAGTGTCATACATTCTGTTGTGGGGTTTTAGGACCCAATTTTACTTAATTTAAGAATGTGGTATGAAGTTTCTGTTCTAGCAGCCAATATTTTTTGCATTTTCCTATTGCAAACAAACAAACAAACAAAACCTCTGTTGTGTTTTAGAAGTATTTTTTTTACTTTCCTTCTCAGAAAATATATGCAGACTATTTTACTGAGGCTTATTTACATAACTATCTATTTATTGTTGACATATAAAAAGCTCTTAGAGGAAAAAGAAAACAATTGGCAAAGATTTCTTCGGGCAACAGTATTATTCGATTTCTTATTTATACTCTGTCAAAGAGCTGATGTTTCTTAGATGTGAGTGACAACAGCACAAACAAATGGAAGGCAAGATAGGGATCGTGAATTTTTTGCAATATTCATTGACCTATGTTTTTATTTTGCTTAGGCCTTAATTTTTTTTTTTTTTTGTCTGAAATGTGCTGTTGTTCCTGGTTTAACAGTTATTGACTCTTTGGTAAAGAAAGGTAATGGCTAAATTTTTTTCTGATAAAAAAATATTGAGCAATCTTACCCTACAACCCAATAATCTCACTACTGGGTATTTACCCTAAAGATACAAATGTAGGGATCCAAAGGGGCATGTGCACCTGAATGTTTATAGCAGCAATCTCCACAATAGCCAGACTATGGAAAGAACCTAGATGTCCATCAACAGATGAATGGCTAAAGAATGGAATACTACGCAGCCATCAAAAGAAATGAACTTTTGCCATTTGCAATGATGTGGATGGAACTAGAGGGTATGATGCTAAGCAAAATAAGTCAATCAGAGAAAGACAATCATCATATGATCTCTCTGATAAGAGGAATTTGAGAGGCAGGGCGGGGGGTTTGGGGGCTAGGGAAGGAAAAATGAAACAAGATGGGATCAGGAAGGAGAAAAACTATAAGAGACTTCTAATCTCACAAAACAAACTGAGGGTTGCTGGGGGTAGGAGAGGTAGGGAGAGGGTGGTTGGGTTATGGACATTGGGGAGGGTACGTGCTATGGTAAGTGCTATGAAATGTATAAGCCTGATGATTCACAGTCTGTATCCCTGGGGCAAATAATACATGATATGTTAATAAAAATAATTTTTAAAATATTGACCAATCTTGCTCCCTGAGTATTTTTTAAATTTCTTTTCTCTTGGTTTTATTGAATTACTTGAAATCAGATATTTAAAATGTATTACATTTTAATCCTTTGGCAAAAAAAAATAGCTTTGCAAGTTCAAAATATGAAAAATAATCTTACATCTTTAATCATAACTTTATTTTCTCCTCAGGCATCATGGAGCCAGAATCTTTATATATATATTGTATAACCACAGATGTATTTAGAATTCAACTATGTTTAAATCCATTGGATGCAATGGACCTCTTCTTGCTTCTTTTTCTTCCCAACTTGAAATTGGAAATTTTACTTAATTTTTAGCATCTCTTTCAGCATGCTGACACAAAGGGTGGACTTTTTTACCCATGTTTTGTATAGTCTGCATTTCACATCAGCTATCACAAACTGATCAAAGGTGAATTGTCTCTAAATTATGTTCTGCTATTAGCATGAATGCTACAAATTTACTAAAAGCAAACACCTATATTAAATTGCAGATGGTTTGTAAGATCTTGATAAATGACAACTGTGGCAGACAGAGTCACTTCTGCCTCAGCTAATTACCACTGGGGCTAACAGCACTTGGTATTTCTCTGCATAGCTCATTTGAGACTTGGTACCTCTCTGTGATCAGTGTTGGGGGACTGCAGTTGCCTCTTATGGAAACAAAGTCAATTACAGAATTTCATTGTATAGCTTATGATTTAGAGTAGAATTAGAATTTGTTGGCTGTAATATTTAATCCACAGGAGGCCTTAAAAATACTTTAGAAAAGAATACAATTGCTAGGAAATTCATTATTTGATGTTTGTTTTGGGAAAATAAACACTGATCAAAAGGCTCAAATAAGAAAGCAGTCAGTTGGAAGAAAGTTTGCCAGATCCTTTTGGGTAAACATGCTGTAAGTCTTTAGAAGAAAGAGCCCGGCCATTCAACTCTTCATATTCTCTTGCCATACTTAGTACTTGCCATACTTAGTACTGCATTTGATGGGCTTAATTCCCATTTTACTCTGCACTATCTTTTAGTGGACTGATTTTCGTGTTTCGGTTTTTTTGTCCAAGAGCTTAGAGATAATGCTTAAGTGCCTAGTAGCACTTTGGGGGCAGGTGGTATAAAAAACATTATATTCCTGCTAAGGTTTGTGCCCAGTATTTCCACACTATTTGTCTTTCTGGTCATACAGTAATAAAAATTTTCACCTGATTTCCTAACTAATGTATAAGTTAATGCTACTCATTTTCAGGCTCCTGGAAAGTTTTAGTTAAAAGGGAATCTACTCAGTTCTAAGCTTTATATGTCAGAAGATAGAGGGTAAAGTTGAAATTTAAAAAGCATTATGAATAACTGAACTAATCCTCAATGAGTTAAGAAAAATAAACAAATAAAACCCTAATTTCATTTTCAAGTAATGAGCATAAAGGACCATTTACAAATGGTCCTTCAAACCAGAGCTCCAAACTGAAATCTCCTTCTGGACCAGACTGTGAATTTGTCCAAGCCCACTTTTAGCACATTCTCTTTGCCAGCTCTTCAAACCCCATTTCCTGGGCCCACTTTTCATAAGCTAATCTCTGGTGGTCCAGAACTTTCCATGTGGTATTCACTTCATTCTTGTTCTCTTTGGCATGGTGCCATGATCCAATGTTTCCAGACTTTATCACAGCAAAATCTATCAGGCCTATGTTTCATTCTCTCAAGATCTTTTCACAAGAAATTAGCTAGCTGTCCTGGGAAATTCATTAATGCTGATACCTAAAAAAATGACAATTTTATTATGTATTGTGGTTAGTGGGTAAGGCATTTGCATTTTAAAAGGCACTGTGGGAGTCACAATACCTAAAATCAATGGTTTTCAAATATTTTTTAAAATTATTATTACCTGGTAAAAAAATCCTGTTTTCAAATAAAGTTTATATAAAATAGATACAAGTGAAAATGATCTGGCTACAGCAGGGAAATAAGACTGCCTTTCTCTCATACTGGCTATCTGAGTGACTCTGGATCATCTCTGAGGAATTTCTACAGTTCCCAACAGCCTACAAACCATCCCATTAATGCAGTGGGGTAACCAATGCTGAGAATGTTAAGCATGTGGCACTTTTAGAGCAGTATTTTTCAATGGGGGGGGGTGAGGTTGCCCCCCTCAGGGATGTTTGCCAGTATCTGAAGATATTTTCGATTGTCATAATGTGGGGAAGGAAGAAGGGAGTGCTCCTGGCCTCTGGTGGGTAATACACAGGATGTTGCTAAATATCCCATCTACAATGTCGGACAGCCACCCACAGCAGAGAGTGTTGTGGTCTAAAAGGTCAAATAGTGCTGAGGTTGAGAAAGCCTGCTTTAAAGAGAGGAGGGCACCAGGAGCTGCTGGGGGAGGGTGAATTGGTCTTCCCGGAGAGGAAAGAAGACTCCAGTCCCTGGAGTCAGAGCCTCAACTGCAAAGCAGCCAGGACTTGCCTGGTGCTGGGAAAGGGAGAGAAGGAAGAAGCTTTGTAGGATTTAAAATTTTGTTATATTTGCACATTAACTAGCAGCTAGATCCAAACAAATACACTTAGCACTTAACAAAATTATTAAATAGAAAGTTACCATGTGAATTGGAACCCCCAGTGAGTGACCTCATGAATTCCAAAAGTGAGGGTCTCCTTGCCTGCGCTGGGAGAGGCACCCCAGCTGAGGCACTGGAGATGGCCCTGGTCCAGCCTAGACTCCAGGGGGCAGAGTGGAGGCCCTTGTCCAAACCTGGCTGCCTCAGGTTCTAAGCCCTTGGTCACCCTTCTTCAAGTGTTAGCAATATCTGCTGTACTCACTTGTCAGCCTGCAGGGTCATGGAGAGGCTCTTCCTTTTGGAGGGAAATCTCATCTTACTTTCAATGTATTATGGAGAAGGCAGGTTCTTCCCCATGTTCCAGATTCTCACACCAAGAAAATGCTCTCTATTCAAAACGTCTCATGCTGGGGTCCATTCTGACCTCAGACTCAGTCACTACCCGGCTCTGTTACTCAAAAGGAGATGGTCTTGAAATTTAAAAAGATAACTGAATTATTTCATTGTAAGTATTAACTCGGTTAAGGGCTTTTTGCTCAGTTCTAAATTCCTAAATAGGCTTCCTTTAAAGGCCCCAGAGGCTCCAAGTGACAGTTTTAACACAGGTCATCAATTCGAAAACACTAGAGAGTCTAAGAGAAAACATACAATAAGTCCCCCACCCCACCCCCGCAGTCATTATGTAGAAAAGAGAGAGAGAAAATCCCCTCCTCACCCCGCAGGCCCCTTTTGTGTTGTTCCTGCCAACGCAGCAGCCTCCTGCTATATAGACGCGCGCCACGGCGGCCCATCACTGACCTCCGTCACCAGCCATGGGGAAGGTGAGCCCGGCGCAGCCGCAGGCCAGGGCGGGGCCCCGCACGCTGGGGCCTGGGGCCAGGCCTCTGAGCCTTTCCCTCCCTTGCCTTGCAGATCACCTTCTACGAGGACCGCGGCTTCCAGGGCCGCCACTACGAGTGCAGCAGCGACCACCCCAACCTGCAGCCCTACTTCAGCCGCTGCAACTCGGTGCGCGTGGACAGCGGCTGCTGGATGCTCTATGAGCAGCCCAACTACCAGGGCCACCAGTACTTCCTGCGGCGCGGGGACTACCCGGACTACCAGCAGTGGCTGGGCCTCAGCGACTCGGTCCGCTCCTGCCGCCTCATCCCGCACGTGAGTCCAGCCCCCCAGGCCCTGCTGGGTCCTCCCGCCACATGAGCGCTCCAGACACGGCTTTCAGACTAGCGGGCGGCAGCCTTCTGTTGCTGCTCTATGTTCTCCTTTCCTTTCTGAATATCTCCAGGGTTTTCGTCCACTGAAAATGTGGCGCAATGCTTTTAATTTAAAGGTTTATTTTGCTTTGCTAAAATTAAATTCACCTCTACTGGGAAAATTCACGGTGTCCATGGCTCAGGTGACAAATAAAGCAACATGTTGAAACTGGTTCATCAGGTGTCCTGGGGCTAGTTCCTCGGGCTACTTCTCTCTCTTCGTTTGTAAAATGGGGCCAATAAAAGTAGCTAAATCATAGGGTCGGAATAAGGCTGACAGGGGAGTACCTAGCACATGGCAAGCCACCACTTCCCCTAAATATTAACTGTTTATGAACATCAAGTCCAGCTTTTCGTTCAGTCAAAACAAATAACCAACGAGCTGATTCCGGCAGCTCCTGCAAAACCCACTGTTCCCCAAATCAAGCCCCTGTGGCCTGAAATCCCACAGTTGGGGATTCTCTAATCTATGACACAGTCCTGTGGAAATGTGCCACTTTTGCAAAGTGTGAAACCCACTCAAACCGACTCAAACCCATGCCCTGATGGACCCAGAGGAGCAGGAAGAACCTGAAAGTCCGGGTTTCTCCTTTCCCATCTGGACTTTTCTAATTACAGACTGAACACCCCAGGCATTAGCTTCTCATAAAAAAAGAAAAGTCTAGAATGGTTGCTCCACATGCACCAAGCTGCTGTGAAGACCAAATTAACTGATGTACGTGTGGGTCCTTTCCCAACCGTGGGAGATTCCTTATTAGCCGGCTTTCATCCTGCGGACGATCGCTTGTGAGAACTTCTCCTAAAGACCTATCAGTAGTGGGAGCAGGAAGACACTGAGACGATCTGCGCCTTGTGGGAAGGGACATGAAAGTAGAAAGTCTAACTTTCCATTTTTTCTAAAGGTTTTATGCTCCCTTAGTCCTGGGCAGGTCTCCTTCATGATCTTTGGCTTCCATGTTTGTTCATTACATAAGCAGACTTGCAGAAGCATGTATTAGAACTGAGAAACAAATCTCATCTTTGTGATGGCTCTTGCCTTTCAGGATCTTAGAGTAGCAGGGCTTAAAGTAGATGGAAGGGACTAGGGGTCACCTGGGCTAGACTTTCTTTTTGAATTGCCGCCAGTCTGCGACTTCACCTGAAGTAAAAACAACTTGGCTTCCTTTCCCACTAGCTTCTTCTAATACTCTTGAGATCAAAATTATAACTTTCTTTTCCAAGGGATCCTTTCAAAAATTTTATTTAAATATCTAATTATTTTTGTGCCATCTAAGAATCACTTCAGTCCACTATAAGCCCATAAAGGTCAGAGAAATATAGATATACATAGTTACTTAAGAATGATACTACTTAGGGCCAGCATATATGATTTATATAGGTTGTGGCCCTATAATTTATATAGATTGTGTTCCTCTAGGGAACACCATACATAATTTGATCTAGGTGAATGATGCCTTCTTCAGTTTTGCAATGTACAACTTATTCAACTGTACACAGCTGCCCTGGTGTTGCCTGTCTTTAAAACTTGTCGTCTTTGATATAGACAAGATAAAGAGATGTCCATTCCCCCTGTGGGGTGTGTGACTGGTTGCAAAGGGCTAGGTTTTCTGACTCCTCCTCATCTGCTGATTACCAAACCCACAGACCAGCTCCCACAGGATCAGGATCTACGAGCGAGAGGACTACAGGGGCCAGATGGTAGAGATCACTGAGGACTGCTCCTCGCTTCATGACCGCTTCCACTTCAGTGAGAGCCACTCCTTCCACGTGCTGGAGGGCTGCTGGGTCCTGTACGAGCTGCCCAACTACCGCGGACGGCAGTACCTGCTGAGACCAGGGGACTATAGGCGCTACCAAGACTGGGGGGCCACGAGTGCCCGAGTGGGCTCATTGCGGAGAACCGTGGATTACTATTGAAGTGTTTGTACTCTACCCTGTTCTCCATCTGGAAACTAATAAAATATTTCCTGTGTGTTTGATGCAATTATGTGGTCCTGTTTGCCTTTTAGGCTCAGGAGAATGCAAGCTGGGAATAACATGGATTTGCTTACACATATCAGTGGAAAGGGTGGTATGGGGTAGCAGTTGAGAGCACAGCTTCTGGAGTCAAATGCCTTGTCCAAATCCTTACTAGCTGTAGGTGATGGGGCAAGTTCTTAGCATTTCTGTGCCCCAGTTTCTCAACTTGTAAAACTCAGGGTAATAATATTCTTCATCTCATAACGTTATGATGTGGATTACATGAGTTTTTATTTTAGAGTCACTGACATAGTTTAGCTTTGCATATAGTGGCTTCTAGGAAGGTGGTCTATAAGCTTGCTGGCAGAACCCCTCATCACCTTCTTAGTACTCTTCCTTAGTAGACATCTCTTTTGGAGATTGTATTAAGTGGGACAGTTGAGTGATAGAGTTAGATAAGTTTGCTAAGATAACCGTGTCTGATATGACTTAGGTCTTAAACATATGTCACTGGGTGAATAGATTTATTATTTATGTATCCAGAGCATAAATACAAGAAAGAGGTGTCACGTAAGCAAATAACCCAAATGACTCTTCCAAACATTTTTCTACTTACGAGAGGTACAGAGCACTCAGGTAGTGTGTGCACTGATAAGAATGAGCACGGAGTGACAGAAGTAAAGGCAGGTGGTGCATGATCAGGAAAGTAAAATGCAATCACGGCAGATGAAGTTCCTCAAATGAAACCTACTTAGGTATTTTATTACATCACAAGATTTTAAGTGTAAATACTAGACTTCTCCATTTCAGAGATTTATCATGTATGTGAGAAAAAACAAATTTCTTCCTAGCTTAGGGGTTTGTCTCATGGTAAAAAATGGCAACATCTTGTTGAAATATGGTCTTGGGGAGCTGAAGGGCCATTATTATGAAAGAACCCATGCAAGCAATTTTCTATTTAAAAAAAAAAGAAGAAGAAAGAAAAGAAAAGAAAGAAAGGGAATATGTTCAGCTAGGAAATATATTGTTTCCCAAACCTCAAACATTAGAGGAATAACGCAGTCAGATTATTTATGCCTAACATTTTATTTCGCTAACACCCATGCATGCTCCAAGGTATGTGGACAAGCTCTATGGACATTTAAGTCCGTGCTGACCAACACATCAGTCACTGGCACATGACAACTCTGAAAAATTGAAACGAGCTTTGTCCAAAACAAAGCTGTCACCAGATGTCAAAGACTTAGTGTAAAAAGTAGAATATGAGGGGCGCCTGGGTGGCTCAGTGGGTTAAAGCCTCTGCCTTCGGCTCAGGTCATGATCCCAGGGTCCTGGGATTGAGCCCTACTTCGGGCTCTCTGCTCAGCAGGGAGGATGCTTGCCCCTCTCTCTCTGCCTACTTGTGATCTCTCTCTCTTTCTCTGTCAAATAAATAAATAAAACCTTTAAAAAAAAAGTAGAATATGAAAGATCTCATCATTTTCCATGTATATTTAAGACTGAAATGATAATAGTTGGGTCTATTAAGATAATTTTATCTTTTTTTATATTTTTATATTTTTAAAATATTTATATATATTATATATATTTTATATAGTTATATCTTATATATATTTTTTATAATTTTATATTTTTAAGGTGGTTACTCAAAAATTTAAGATGACCTTTGTGCTTCTCATTACATGTCTGTTGGGCAGACACCCAAGCTGGGAAGATGAGCGGTAATTCGTTTTCAGATACGGCTCAGCCTGAAACTGAGTGATAGGAAATGAAAATGAAGAGATGGCAGAGAACACGTGAAAGCTTGATATAGTCATCAAACGTGCAGTCTCTCATGGGGAGATAATGAAGTTATCACTGTCACCTTTCACAGACCGAGGCCCTGGGGAACTAGGTCCCGGCCTCATCTCATCACGTGGCTCCTCCACTAAGTACACTGAGTTGAGGTTCTGACGATAAATATGAATCATCCTCCATCCTACAGGCACAAGTTCCTCCTCTACTCCCTCTCCCTCTGCGGTGACGGTCCTTCCGCGGCAGCAGTCTCATTCTGGAAGCTGACACCTTTGCCTCCCCTTCTAGATTCTAAACCTCGAGAGCTAGGAAAAATGTCGCAAACGTATCTGTATCTTCTGAAGGATCAAGCAGAATATGCCTGGTGCAAAATAGGCCCAGTGATGTGGAGCAAACATATTCATAAAAGGAGAAAGTGTATGTGAACCAATAGTTTCTGCAGATTGGATCAGAGAGCGATACATTGAACATTCTTTTCTGGCAATAGGGCCTCGATATCAGGGAGGGAGGAGGGATAAATCTAAATGCCCCGGGTGGCCAGGAAGGTAACGAGAATGTGAGGAGCTGCTAGAACAGAGTAAACAGAGGCTGGAGGCATTTAAGATTAACTGGAAGGTACACGTCCCACCTAAAGGCATCATGACTCAACCCGTTTAAAACACATGGAAAATGTGATCCAGCTGAACCTAAGGGGTGCTCCTTGGCCACCTCTGCACAGACACAATCTACCCTAAAAAGAATGCTTCAGGCAAAAAGAGACAGGTTTTCACAAAGGATGACCTCTGGGGACCTTTAAGTCCCACCACTGTCTGGTGGCTATGGGATGTCCGTTGACTATGGCTGATTTCTCATGTGTTCAATTCATTAACCACAGAGACCAAATAGAACCAGATTCTCCAAGTTAAAAGCAAAGATTTCCATTAACTAAGAGCTATTGGCAGACAGACCAGAAGCTGAGCTACTACCTCAGTGCAATTAATTTCTTTCTTTCTTTCTTTCTTTCTTTCTTTCTTTCTTTCTTTCTTTCTTTCTTTCTTTCTTCTTTCTTTCTTTCTTTCTTTCTTTCATCATTTAGATAATTCGTTTTTTTAATTTAATTTAATTTTATTTTATTTTATTTTCAGTGTTCCAAAATTCATTTTTTATGCACCACACCCAGTGCCCTATGCAATACGTGCCCTCCTTAATACCCACCACCAGGCCCACCCATCCCCACAACCAGGCTCATCCAATCCCCCAGCCCCCTCTCCTCCAAAACCATCAGTTTGTTTCTCAGAGTCCACAGTCTATCATGGTTTGTCTCCCCCTCTGAATTCCCCCAATTCACCTCTCATCTTCATTTCCCAATGTCCTCCGTGTTATTCCTCTACAAGTAAGTGAAACCATATGATAATTGACTCTCTCTGCTTGACTTATTTCACTCAGTGCAATTTCTTATGCAGCCTCGTCCAGCCTGAAGTTTGCATCCTGACAAGATGGTAATAGAAGACATGGCAAGTATCTTTTCCCTGAGGGCCTTCCATTTTAGCTCTGTCCTGTCCTTCTCCTGGTCCCACAGCTCCTCTGATGCAAGGAAACAGAAATGTCACTTCCAGTTGAACCTATTCGTCACAGGAAGTGAATTCGTGCTGGAGTTTGCGAAACTCTGCCCCATTATGCCACATTCTCGACACCCCTGCCTTCTTAGCCTTGGCCGTTCTCCCTGGATAGCATCAACGAAAAGCTTACCACTTTCAGCACCACTGAGGTGTAATTTTCCAGTCTCATATGTCATTTCCCTTCTGGTATTGCAGAAAATAGAGTCTGCATTTTTTATTCACCTTTTTACTTTTGTAAGATACATATGAGGGGAAGAAAATTATCTTGTGCTATGTATTCACACCATACTTTTGTCTTGCAATGAACATAAAATGAAGGGATGTCCTCAGAGTCAAGGCAGGGAGTTCATCACCTGAACAGAGTGGTCTTGAAAAGCCCTTGATGAATAGACCCAGTGTTAGAGACTTGGGAAATTTCTTCATAGAGATGATAGTTGAACCTGTACAATTATCTAGCACATCCAAGGAGAGTGTGGGAGAGATGAGGGATCCCAGATTAGAGAAACTCCTAGTAAGTTGAGGAGAAACAAATTATTTAAGAAAATGAATTAAAAGGAACCAGTTTGAATTCAAGATTGCTGGTAATATTTTGTTCAACTATTTGAAGATTTGTTAAACCAAGGATTATATCGCAAATTTCTATGCTTTAAAACAACTTTAGTCAGTTCTTGGAGATTTTTGTTTTGTTTTGTTTTTGCTTTAATTTAAAATTCATCTTCATTCAATCATGGCTGCACTGGATTATTTGTAAGAGAAACTCTTATAAATGAGGTAATATGAGGACCAACATTAAAGTATCATTTAGGGGTATCTGTGTGGCTCAGTCATTAAGCATTGGACTCTTGATTTTGGTTCATGTCATCATCTCAAGATCATGAGATCAAGTGCCATGCTAGGCTCTGCACTGGGCATGGAGCCTACTTAAGATTCTCTCTCTCTCTCTCCCTCTCCCTCTGCCCCTCTCCCCGCGCATACTCTTTCTCCCTCCCCTCAAAAAAAAAAAAAAAAAGGTGTTGTTTAAACCAATGACTATACATACATACACTAAAAACTATGGAGTCATTTAAAAATATCGTGTAAACTGGGTCACCTGGGTGGCTCAGTCAGTTGAGTGACTGACTCTTAATTTCAGCTCAGGTCTAGATCTCAGGGTTGTGAGAGACCAAGCCCCTCACTGGGCTCTGTGTTCAGTGCAGAGTCTCCTTGAGATTCTCTCCCTCAGCCCCTCCCCCCTACTTATGCCCATGCATGGCACATGCTTTCTCTCTTTCTCTCTAAAATAAATAAATAAATCTTTTTTAAAAAATTGTGTAAAATGGATCTCATATCCAAAGATAAATCTTTAAAATAGATTCAGTACATTAAAATTATGTGTGTGCACACAAATGCATACAAAAATTGATCTAAAATATGCATGTATATATGTGTGCTCAGAAGAAATATGACCAAAACATACTCATATGATATTAAAGTGGTTGTCTCTATATAGATGAGATTGTGTCTTTATTTTCCTTTTCTATATTTTTTGATTCTTCTCTTAAATTATGTATTGTTTTTACAAAAAAAAAGAAATCAAATAAACTGAAGAAGAGAAACAATAAAACCCCAAAAGAAAAAAAATATTTAATACCTCCCTTAATTGTTGACATTGTTATAGATTTTATGAAAAGCATGAAAAATCACTGGTTAAAAATATTCATCTTTGACTTTACCCTGGCCAGATCAATACCTTAACCATTTTTTAATAGGATCATATGTTCATACTTAGAAGAATAACCAGATTTTATAGGAGTTGCAGTGAAGAGAAAAACAGTGAACCACTAAAGAGATAAAAATCGGAAAGTGAGAGAGCTGAGTTGGATGTCCTGGAAGTCACTCTCATCGGAAGCTGGAATGTCAAGAGGAATGAGAGTTTAATTCAGGCTCTACAATCCATTTTTAAGAAGGCTACATAGGGTACTGTGCACAGGTTTCAGATTACAAATGTTTAACAAGAGAGCCCCAAGTCTCATTAATACAACTATTGAAAAAAATCAAATAAGATGGAGTCCTATTTGATAGTTGTTGAAATGTAATCCAGTCGGAGACAAAGAATAATTCAACAAGCGGGACCCAGATGCTTCCTGCCTTATCAGTGGTCCTGACACATCCATAAGCTCTTGCTAGATATGAAGAATAAGTCTTGCTCCAAATACCATATTTGGATGATACCAAAGTCCCGCATTTCAGTTATGAAGGAATTCAGAGAGATTTTCCTTTCAAGATGCACGCACAGCTATTTTGCAGAAATATTCGAAAACGTTTGTCAAACACCCGATTGAGAGTAGCTATTTATGGAATTTGAAAAATAAAACCTAGAGAATTTGGGAAATTCACGAAGTATTCATTAACATAACCAGCTGAGAACCTGAATATTGCATGCTGTTCTTTTCAAACGAATTTAATAGATCAAAGCCAAAGAAAAAGGCATATCAAAAAGAGACACTTTTTAAAAATGTTCAAATCTTGTGCTAGTTTTCAAAACTCAATTCAAGTACTTTTTTTGACAAGATGAGGACAATGGTGAATTTCCTTTTGTTCTGACATGCAATTATTTTTACCCTGCTGCATTTGTAACCATAAAGCAAGATGCTGTCAGGCTGATTGACTGAAGAAATTCTCCACAGTGGAGGAAACTAGAATTTTGACAAAAGACTGAATAATGAAGTTATAAACTGTTTACAGCCATTGAGAGGTAAAGAGCTACTTTAGTAAGAGTTACATGTATGATTAGTTTCATGAACAACCTTTACTCTAGGCAGTAGAGGAGTTCAGTGCCATACTTACTAATTAAATGGAAAGAGAAAAACTGAAGTCTTTGATTCACAATAAATATATATTGATAATAGCTCGACCTTACAAGTAGTGTGCATTTTACAAAAGGGGACTGTGTTGCATAGTTGGTTATGTTCACTTACACGTTTATGCCGGATATTAGCCAAATTAAATGGAGTATCAAATTAGAGAGGGGAAAAAAGAGAATGCAGAAAGAAGACATGTGTCTTCAGGATTCAGAGTTTGTTTACTATTTTGTAGTTTACATATCTACTTTGTGAAAATGAAGACAGTGGAACATTTTGGAAACTACTTTCCCAGAAACCCTTGGGCTCCAGGCACACCACCCTGGACACACACATTTGTAGGGGACAGGATATGCCACGTTTCTCAATTTACTTGGAAAGGTATGCCTTTCTTCTGATCTTCTCTTTAATTGTGCCTATGTGCCTTGTATTTTTTAAAAACTGGGATTCCTAATTACTAACCACTTCACTCCAGGAAGAACACCTCCATGTTAGTCTGGTGCACATTAGTGCAAGTTGTTGTGTGGAACAGAGATGTGAGGATGGTCCTCACATGAGGACAGGAGTAAAAGCTTTGGCTTCTTGCTCCTCCTGGCACAGAAGTGTGGCTTTCCGCATACTCTAAGATGTGTAAACATTTTGATTTTTTTTTGTCTGTTAAATAGGGAAAGTAAAATATTGTATGTATTTGCCTTGCACAGTGCTAAGTGCAGACTGGGTGTTTAATAGTGGTGCTTTCTTTTCCTTTCTTCACCATAATTGATGGCTCTGTTACCTGGTAATTCATGGCAGAATATTTTGCTCTGTTGAAGACATTAGGAAAATCATGGATTTCAGTCAAATGGGGATATGAAAAAATAAAAATAAAAACACTACCTAGCATATATCTGGCATGTAATAAGTGATAATTTGATTTTCTTTCTTTTCTTATTTTAAGGGGACAGTATTTGAGACTAATATTTGACTTTGGTAGATTTACAAAGTATACCAATCTAATCTTTCCACTATTGGATTGGTTTTATCCAATAAATAGCCATCACTAAATAACAAAATAATAGAACAAAAACTTAGGACAGAAAGTCTTTGTTCTCTAAATTCGAGTGTCTCTATTACATATTGATGCAATTACATGCA
Source organism: Lontra canadensis (assembly GCF_010015895.1). NCBI lineage: Eukaryota > Metazoa > Chordata > Mammalia > Carnivora > Mustelidae > Lontra > Lontra canadensis. The sequence goes on along the minus strand of NW_022631012.1, from coordinate 6,104,969 downwards.
ATGCTTTCCTGGGTTAACTCTTTAAGTAAATTAGGTCATTCTATAAAGTATTCATAGGACAGTCAGGGTTTGTCATCCATTTATAGTTTCCCTTATTTGAATCCTGTTCTTCCTTTGTCAGAAAGGATGCTGATCTTCTGAATTGAAATCTGCTCTGATTTGAGATTACCTATGACCCTGCAATTGCACTACTGGGTATTTACCTCAAAGATACAGATGTATGGGACGCCTGGGTGGCTCAGTTGGTTAAGCAGCTGCCTTCGGCTCAGGTCATGATCCCAGCGTCCTGGGATCGAGTCCCACATCGGGCTCCTTGCTCTGCAGGGAGCCTGCTTCTCCCTCTGCCTCTGCCTGCCATTCTGTCGGCCTGTGCTCGCGCTCTCTCTCTCTCTCTCTCTCTCTCTCTCATAAAAAAAAAAAAAAAAAAAAAAAAAAAAAAAAAAAAAAAAAAAAAAAAGATACAGATGTAGTGAAAAGAAGGGCCATCTGTACCCCAGTGTTCATAGCAACAATAGCCACAGTCACCAAACTGTGGAAAGAACCAAGATGCCCTTCAATGGACGAATGGATAAGGAAGATGTGGTTCGTATACACTAAATACCCAACTTTTGTATCAACATGGATGGGACTGAAAGAGATTATGCTGAGTGAAGTAAGTCAAGCGGAGAGAGTCAATTATCATATGGTTTCATTTACTTGTGGAGCATAAAGAATAACATGGAGGATATCGGGAGCTGGGGAGGAGAAGGGAGTTGGGGGAAATTGGAGGGGGAGACGAACCATGAGAGACTGTGGACTCTGAGAAACAAACTGAGGATTTTGGAGGGGCCGGGGGTGGGAGGTTGGGTGAGCCTGGTGGTGGGTATTATGGAGGGCACGTGTTGCATGGAGCACTGGGTGTGGTGCATAAACAGTGAATTCTGGAACATTGAAAAGAAATTTTAAAAATAAATAAAAATTTAAAAAAAAAAAGAAATCTGCTCTGATTTGAGAAATAAACTTCTGGGCTATTTTGTCTTCTTGGCCTCAGGGTCTACAATGGTGGTTTCCCCTTTTGTGCAGGGACTGCATCTCAGTGGATGCCTGAAAGTGGATAATACCTAACCCTATATACTATGTTTCTTCCTATACATACACATCTATGATAAAGTTTAATCTATAAATTAGGTACAGAAGAAATTAAAACAATAAGTAATAATATAATAAAATGATTATAACAATACACTGTAATAAAAGTTATAAGAATGTGGTCTTTCTCTCTTTCAAAATCTTACTGTACTATATTCACCCTTCTTCTTATGATGATGTAAGGTGAAAAAATGCCTACATGGTGATATGAAGCAATGACATAGGTATGTGACAAAACATCAGGCTACTGTTAACCTTCTGACATCCTCTCAGATCATCTGCTTCCAAACCTTGTTGACCTCAGGTAACTGAGACCATGGGTAAGGGGAGACTGCTGTATGTCTTCAGTGCATTGTGATAAAGAACAAATGCTCATGGGAGGTGGAAGTTTCTCTTTTAAGAGCCAGAAAATATACAGGGTAAAAGGATGCTCATCTAGAATGGGCATCAGTGTTGACTGAATGCAGAGAAGCTGAGGATTAATTGAGGTTTTTGGTATTTGAAAAGAAAGCAATGTCCTCAGGATTCTCAAATTCTGTCCCAAATTTCCTTCTCTGGAATCATCAGAATCAAGGAAAAGAAGTGACAAGGTGAGGGTTGTAGAGAGGGGTGGGTAGCCAAGGGTCCTCCCCTTCTTTCATCTGATTCATTTATTTATCCTCATTTTATCACAGTGTTCCAAAAGGGAATAGATGGTCACGTGTGAGAACAAGGTCTTGATATCTTAGGATCAGTATGATACTGATGAAAATGATTATAATAAAGAAATAATGGGGCTCCTGGTGGCTCAGTCATTGGACGTATGCCTTCGGCTCAGGTCATGATCCCAGGATCCTGAAATTGAGCTGTACATCAGGCTTCCCAGGAAGCCTGCTTCTCCCTCTCCCATTCCCCCTGCTTGTGTTCCCTCTCTTGCTGTGTCTGTCTCTGTCAACTAAATAAATAAAATCTAAAAAGAAAAAAAATAATAATAATTCAAATGCAAATATTGTTAGTAACTTTAAGGATAATATCAATTATGCACATAATGCATATGTAATTAATATGTGTATCACTTATGTCCATTTTCATCTCTCTTTTCCCTTATGGATGATGCATCCCAGTATTGCTTCTGTGAGATCCATGTTCAAAATTGAAATCAGAAAGTGAATATTTTGAGTATTTCTTTGAATATTTCTTGAAACTGAAATCTAATTATTTCTAGAATGGTACTTCTGAGTTACCATGTTTTACCCAGGGAAGTTTTTATTCACATTATCAGTCAAATGTTAAAAGAAGAAAACAGGATTGTTTTCTTCTTCAAATCGTCACAAGGATAATTTGTCTTCACATTCTGTCAATCACTTTCTCTTTCCTGAGTTTCAAGTTACAGTGTGGTATAGATGTGTACTGATCACTGTTGGGTGAATATCTACCATCTATTCTTCCTCTTTCTTACAAAATTCAAACTGTGTTCAAGTGTTCAGCCATCTCAATGTGCTGTGTCATTCTCAGGGAAGGGAATCCCAACCCCAGCTCCAGAGTGGTTACCAATTCTAAACCAGTTGTGTTAATCCTGCTTGCCTATCCAATCAAGGACCTCAGCTTTAAGCCTGACAGATCAAGGCATTCTCCTGATGACTTACACCAGATGAAAGTTGACATCTGACCTAAACTGGCTCAACCATACTACAGAAAAGCCTATTGTTTCATCACTGAAGTAAAAGCTTTCTTTTTGTCCTGCTGTTTTATTCAAGTTGCTATTACAGCCATCTTGAAACATCATGGGTAGGTTGGCAGTAAGTGAAAAGTCCAGAAACTACCTCATTTTAATAAAGTCAATTTAACAAAGTCATTTATAAATAAATTAGTCATTTAATAAAGTAAATTCATGGAAGAAGGCACAGCCAAGGAAATTGCAGGAAAGCCAGAATCCCATTTTAACCATGCTTGGAGATTATCCTCGCTCTGAACTTCTAATTATGTGAGATACTAAATATCTTTATATATAGTTCAAGCTAATTTGAGATGAAGTTTCTATTGCAAGTAGCTCAAAGAATTGTAACTGAGGCAGGGGGAAACTAACGTTATCTGCATCTTCTAAGAAGGCCCTCCTGAATTTAGTCCAGTTACATTTTTCCAAACTCTACACTAGGTGGCTAAGATTTGGGCACATGACCAGAGGTCTGTCCCATCAGGGCTGAAGAGCTTCAGATCTGCAAATTGAAAATTTGGGGGAAATGGACTTTTTTTTGATTCTTCAGTTGATCTGAATGACAATGAACAAAGCTCTAGTATCTATGCTAAACCCGTGAGTATCCGTAATCCTTATGCCATTTTATTTTTTTCCTTTTTAAAAATTTTTTTTTACATATGAACAGTACTAATAACTTTATTTTTATGTATTTTTATTTTTTATTATGTTCAGTTAGCCACTGTCTAGTACATCATTAGTTTTTGATGATTCATTAGTTATGTATAACACCCAGTAATCATCACCACACGTGCCCTCCTTACACCACTTTAGATTGAATTTTCTGTTCCTTGTAACTGAAAACATCTTACATGGGAGTTAAGCATCTAAAAAAATACTAGTTTGGCTCTATTTCTAGTTGAGTTTTCTATTTTTGTCCCTGTGATCTACATTCTATGACTGCAATAATTTTTCAAAAAGACTTACAAGTTTGAAAAGGCCAGAAATCCATTCATTAAAGAAATAATAATAAATCTTCAACTGGGAAATTAAACCAATGTGAAGACAACATATCCTCTCCTTTTAAAGTTTATAGTCAGTGGAGTACCTGTCCTAGAGTTCCTTCCTTTCTGCAATTCATGCATAAAGAAGAGCAGATTGGTCAGCTGCCCACTTTGTTTTCCAAAAAGCCAGGAGACAAGCTGCAGAAAATAAGAGATCATTTTGATAGAAACTGCTATGATGTGTTTTCACTTGTCTCAGTCCAGCCACAAATAGTCCATTTTCTACAACAGGAAAATAACAAAAGTTGATGCCTACAAAACTTTTATTTGGATTATAACAGGACTCATACTTTAAGGAAATAGTTAAACACTAATATTAGTGTGGGAGTTTTCAATGTAGTCCTACTGAGAGTTTACCTACATTTCTATGGCTCAGAAATATTTTTGGAATCATTCTTTTTCTGAAACTCTGCTATAGTATTTGATGTGTTCTTTTGACAATTGTCCATGACAGCAAATTCCCTATTAAGTATGGAACCAGCTTATTATCAGCACCAACGATTTAGCAGGATGAATTAAGTGAGCGATTAAACTGGAAATGCAGCTTTTGATCAAATCAGTGAAGTGAGGTTATGAGAAACCCCATGCATACAAGCAAATGCAGAATATTTTTGCCTCCAATTAGAGTGGGACCATGAAAAATAACCTGCTACCAGCTTCAGAAAAAATAGAAAAATATTCAACAGGTCAACAAAACTTTTCCTAGAAGAACACTAGTCTACCGTGAGAACACATTCCTTTAGTTATAATGTCTTTTTCCTCCTTCAAAATATTCACTGAGAATGCAAATATTTCTGAGTGGGAGAGGTGGAGGATAACCTGTTAAACGGATACTTAGTCAAAAATATCTTGGAGACAAAAGTGGGAACTGGAAGAGATAGTGTTAAATCCATGATTGTTGAAAGGGGTAGGAGGGATGTTGATCTGAAAAAAACAATCTGTATCTGTATCTGAAGTCTTGGAGGGCCTTACTTGTGGGAGAGGGAAGGACTGCATACTGTGTGATACTTCAATATAACAAAGACCCTGGCAGGTCCTGGGGAAGAGAGGCTGCCCCAGGTCACTCTGAATGATAGAATTTATTGCATCTCACTTTCAGTAATTCAAAAGCTTTTTCTACTCTTTACCTTCTCACATTCTGAAAGATTTTATGGCTTCTTTTTTGTTGGCGACTGACTGTAGGACCTTAAAGATTTAACACACCACAGGTAGCTTTAGACTTCATTCTCAGGGATACTGCTTACTTTCCATGGCATAAAGGGAACAAAAGTGACTTTTTCTTTAATCGATTAGGAACTTTAAGTACATTTTTCATTTCACCCCATATTTTTATTTCAAAGATTTGTCATGTCTGTTTCTGAAAGGAACGGAGATGCCTTAGAGATTAAAATATACAGGGAAAGAGGTATTTACATCTAAAACAAACCAGATCCTATTTCAAGCACACAAAATGCACTTCAGTTGAGTAGATCTAAAGCACATTGGGGCAGTGAAGTAATTATCTCCGAGTGCTCTGGCATCTACTGCAAACAGCGGAACTGTAATGGGCTGCATAGCTTTTATTTTCTGACACTATAAAGTAGGTTCATTCATCTCTAGATGTAAGTTTTTGCTTAGACTGAAACCCCAGCTTAAATTTACCCTGGGGACCCTTGTTTATAGATGGAGGGACTCTGTGCTGGAAAATGTATCATTGGAAGAAGGTGGTTTCCTGGGAGCATGAGGATGCCTTCCTTCATCAAATAAAACCAACTGTGCCAAGAGTTACAGGATTTGTCAACATGGAAAAGCACAGAGTAGCTAGTACAACTCAATAACAACAAGACAAATAACTGAGTAAAAAGTGGGCAAAAAGATCTGAATAGATATTCTTCAAAAAAAAGATATAAAAAGATATTCTGTGCCATTAGCCATCATGGAAATGCAAACCAAAACCTCCAAGTGCTAACACTTCCTACTCTCTAGAGTGGCTCTAATAAAAAAAGACAGCAAGTGGTAGAGAGGACATGGAGAAATTGGAACCCTAATAAACTGCTGGTAGGGGTGTAAATGGAAAATAGTCTGGCTGTTCCTCATATAGTTAAATGCTAGATATTTACTGAAAAGAAATGAAAGCATATGTTCATATGGAAACATGAAAACGTGCAAACGTTTATAGCAGTGTTATTCATAATAGTCTAAGATGGAAACAATCCCAATGTCCATTAGCTGATCAATGGATAGACAGAATGTGATATATTCACATGCTGGAATATTATTCAATAATAAAAGTGAATGCATGCTATAACATGGACAAGCCTTGAAAGAATTATGTCAAGCAAAAAAGCCTATCACATGGGATTGCATATTATATGACTCCATTAATAGAAAATTTCCTGAATAAACACATCTATAAAGACAAAAAGTAAATTGGTGGTTGCCTGGTGATACGGTGAATGATTGGGTGGTGTGTGAATTATATCTTAATAAAGCAGTTAAACAAAGATACAGAGCATGGCCTCATGGTGTCTGACTCACAATGTCACAGACAAAACGATCTTAGAATTTTTAAACCAAATTTTTTTCTCTTCTTCTACTTACTTTGCTAAGTTTCCTGCTCTACCATAAAATTTTATATTTGATACCTTATCAGGGAAGTTGATAAAAAGATAATTTTTCTGAACTAAAGGATGTGCAGAGCATCAAAGTGGTTTCCACAAAGTCCTAGGCAATCAGTAACAGATGTGCAAACAGAGGCCTGCTTTTCTGATTTCAACCTAGGACTTGGTCTCTTAGCAACACAGCCCTTCAAATTGCTGGTTTCAAATACTCAAGCCCAGAAAATGAAATTGTATTAAACAGCAAAGAAATACAGTCATCGGGATATGACTTCTACTTTATTCATGATTTTAGTTTATTTAACAATTAAAGTGAAATTATCTACTTATTTTATTAAAATAAAAATGTATGGATTTTGACCCCAGACCTTTAGAAAACACAGCGCTAACAACTTAGAGCTAGCTCAAGCCTAAGTTAAATGGAATCATTTCTCACCTCAAATTGTGATTTTTAAAAAGAGTCTCCTTCTTGTTCTTTCTTGCAAGAGTGATTTCTAGGGAGAAGACACACTCTCCTGGTTGAGAGCCCATTTTTTTCCTCTGACCTCTCACTCACTGATTTTTAAATTATATTTGCAGCTCAGTATATTACTGAGCAGAAGGAACACTGGTGGGAAATAAGAGCCCAGAAAGAACAGACTGCTCTAAAATGGAGTAGGAGGGGATGAAGGTTGAAGAGGTCTTTTTGGTGACCCATTTAAACTCTTGTTTCAGTTGGCTCTGTCCTTTTTAATAGCTCAAATCAAATGAATTTTTTAACGTTATCTCTGTTCCGCAGATAAATGGAAAGCTCTCTGGTTGAAAGGAGCACAGACACCCAAACAGTTGCCTACAAGTTTTCTCTGTTTGGTGTTCCATACCGTTAACTTCTTATTTTTCTTATTCTTGTTAACATTTTCATTATCTTATCTTCCGTTAAAGGCTCTGAGCTATGGTTTAGACTTTTGGTCTTTCTGGTATCTAGACAAGTTTCCTCTACAGCATAGGAACTCGCAAATGTTCCAGTGGGAGGTGCTGCTTTTTGTGTTCATGGCAGTGAGTTTTTATTCCCTTGTTTTCATAGTGTCGGCACCTAAAAATCCCCCCTTTCTCATACCTGCATCTTTGTCTTCCTTACTCCTCTTCCCAAGACTGAATTACATTTCTAGGAATGAGGACTCGTGTTTGGGACCACGTTTTGGTTTTTATTAAGATCAACCTAAGAGGGGCGCCTGGGTGGCTCAGTGGGTTAAAGCCTCTGCCTTCGGCTCAGGTCATGATCCCAGGGTCCTGGGATTGAGCCCCACATCAGGCTCTCTGCTCAGCAGGGAGCCTGCTTCCTCCTCTCTCTCTCTCTCTGCCTGCCTCTCTGCCTGCTTGTGATCTCTATCAAATAAATAAATAAAATCTTTAAAAAAAAAAAAATCAACCTAAGAGAAGTGTAGAGGTTGCTCTGCGGTGGTTGGCCCTGCATGCTGTGACTGATGACAGTTAACCAATAGAAGGGGCAGTCTCAGAGGTTTCAGGAGGAAAGGCTGAACTTCAAATTACATTTGCTTATATGTTGTTTCAATTGGCTGTGTTTTTGTTGTATGCTCACTTCACAATTTGGCTGGTCAACAATGTCATGTAAGTATTTCTGGCCTCTGGCAATTGGAATTAAAGGAAGCTATATGCTTCCTCTTCCCAATTCCAAATCTCTACCATGTAGAAGAGAGGTAAGAAGTGGCTACACATAAATATTTAGTAGCAAGCAGGCAAATAAAAGGAGGGCCAATAACTGAGCTGGAGAAATTAAATTAAATTAAATTAAATTAAATTAAATTAATTAAAGGATGCCAGTGGCACGTTGCTGAGTGGCTCACAGCTGCCATCTTTGGACAAAATAAGCTCCTGTGGTGAAATATTTGATTATATATGTCCATTCTTGACACTCCTCTTTAAAAAACTTGATTCTTGTCTTTCTTGTTCTTTTCACAGTGTCTGTGCTTTTTAGGTATTTATAATTTCACTTCAATTTTGGAAGCAGAGTATAAATAAATAAATAAATACAAAAACAGGTATTGTGTGAGGTGCCATACGATGACAAATTGCTTCTTTAGAACTGCTATGACCTTTAAAACCTCACCTTGATGCTCTAATCAATGTTTTGAGCTGTTTCACTTGTTCTTAATACTACTTTAAATACCCTTCACCGTTTACACTGCCAAATTGTGTCACTTTCTCCTTCAAAACCTGGTTTCCAATTCATATCCCTTATCCTTTCAGTTACTCAAAAAACAAAACAAAACAAAACCGTGGGTTATGTTTGCCTTCCTCCTCTTTACTCTTCAGTACATAACCCACTTGCTAGCGTTTTCTTCAGTGCATATCCATAATCTTATCCCTTCTCGTTAGGTCCTCTAATCGCACACAAGACTGAGCCCACCTTCATCTGTTGCCTGGATTACTATAGTAGTCTCATAGAGGTCCCTGGGCTTCTACGCTTCTACTCCTTTTCTTCCACAGTCTATTTTCAACACAGCAGCCAGTGGAATCCTTTTTTTTTTTTTTTTTAAGTTGGCTCTGCTACTTAGGGCCTGAACCCACAACCCTGAGACCAAGATCTGAGCTGACATCAGGAGTCAGACGCTCAATCAACTGAGTCACCCAGTCATCCCCAGTGTGACCCTTTTATAACAAGTCATATTGTGTTATTTTTCTGCTAAAACTCTGGCAAAGTGTTTCCATCAATTAAAGTAAAAGCCAAAGTCCTTATTTTAGCCTAAAAGTCCCTCCTTGTCCTTCTTTCCCATTCTCCCTCACTAACTTCCTTATCTACTCATCCTCCTGTTTGTTATTTTACTCTGCAACACTTAGATTGAGGAAGCCAGCAAGCTCTCACATTAGAGGTTTTTCTCCAGTTGTCCCCTCTGCCTGTTATGTTCTTCTTCAGATATCTTCCTGACTAGTGATTTCATAACCTTCAAGTTTGCTCAAAGGGCACTTTCTGATCATCCCATTCCATACCTCCCAAACCACCACCTGCTCCAGGATGACTCGTCACCATTACTCCACTTTTCTTTTTTTTTTAAACCATAGAAACTGCCTCCCTCAAACATATTTTAAATTATTTATTATTATAGTCTGTCTTCACCCACTGGACTTAAGCTGTGTAAGGACATAGCGTTTATTTTGTTCATTGTTGATTCCCTTGTCCACTGAACTGCACCTGCCCCATGACAATTTAATCAATGAATGTATTTATTTATGTTAAGATACTGAGTCACTGATATGGAGATTGGAATTGTGATGATTTGTTAGAATCAGTATTGTCAGAATGTGCTTGTCATGGAACCATATGCACAGCAATGTTGGGCAGTTGACATATTTACCATCCCCAGTGTACCAGCTTAAATGGAATGTCTAATAGAGGTTCGCTTATGAACCAATGGGTTTTTAAATAAAAATATCTAATTCACAACAAATGTCATTCGCTTCACCAAATCCTGATGCAATACAGGAGCAATGGATGAATCATCTCCATGATTCATCGACGTTGTTTCCTTATCTGCTAATCTGTCCCTTTCACTTTTTCCTCTCTTTCTACTCCATGAATCATTTCTCTTTTTTCAGTTTTTCCCATTTCTCCACCTTCTTTTTCCTCTAATCTGAACTTCAATAAAAATAATAAACATATTGCAGGTAAAATAAGGATATAAGTAAAACAAATCAAAACAAAACCAAGAAACCCGTGATGCCATGTTTTGGATTTTATATGAAACACTTTTTTGCAATACTCTTTTTTGTATATATCCCTAAGGTAGGAATTTTTGATATTTCAACTAGTACATAGTTGGTTTTATGTATGTGTGCATATGTACATGTGCATAAATATATATATATATGTTTGTAGGCGACATTTCATTTTAATACATATGTATTTTTTAATTTCAAATATCATCTGTTATGGAAACTGGGAGTTTGGGAAAGTATAAATAAGAAATTAAGGTCACAAAATCCCACCACTCAGAAGCAACTGCTGCTTATATTTTGTTAGAGATCATCAATATTTACATAACTGTGTCTTACAAAATTGGTTAGTTATTTCCTTCTTAATTTCTTTAAAAAACTGAATTATGCAAGACTGATGCATCACAGATCTGTACCCCTGAAACAAATAATACATTGTATGTTAATTTTAAAAATAAAATTAAATTAAAAATTAAAAAATAAAAAACAAAATTATAGTTTTAACTAGAGCTATGTATATCTTTGGGGATTTGATATTTTGGACATTTATTATATATCTGTTATACAAAATGTATAATTAGCATCAAACAGTATAGAAAAGAGCAAAGGAAACAGTTTAAAGGAAGAGTAATAAGAGTAATTATTTTTAAGTAATTAAAACAGTTTTTTTTAATTTAAAATTTTTTAAATTTTATTAACATATAATGTATTATTTGTTTCAGGTGTACAGTTCTGTAAATCATCAGTCTTACACAATTCACAGCACTCGCCATAGCACATACCCTCCCCAGTGTCCATCACCCAGCCACCCCATTCTTCCCACGCCCCTCCCCCCCAGCAACCCTCAGATTGTTTCCTGAGATTAAGAGTCTCTTATGGGGCACCCCGGTGGCTCAGTGGGTTGGGCGCCTCAGTGGGTTGGGCCTCTGCCTTCAGCTAAGGTTGTGATCTTAAGGTCCTGGGATTGAGCCCCGCATCCGGCTCTCTGCTCGGCGGGGAGCCTGCTTCTCCATCACTAGCTCTGCCTGCCTCTCTGCCTGTTTGTTGTGATTTCTGTCAAATAAATAAATAAATTAAATATATATTTTTTAAAGAATCTCTTATAGTTTGTCTCCCTCCCTGGTCCAATCTAGAACATTTTTTAAACAAGCCTCTATACTGAAAATAGGATAAATAGAAATAAGTTTTCTTACTTGAATGTATTTTTCCATTCTATTTTTGTTAAAAAATATGAAAGAAAATGTACTTGAATTTATCAAAAGAAAACTGAAATGAATATATGAAATTATTTTCACTGCAAGATATTTTAGTTCCTAAAGTATATAAGTTTTTTTAAAAAAATGACCTGTAACCTGCCATAATTCAGCTAGTAACACATTAATTATTGAACTCCTACTTTAAAACACTAAGACAATTTCCATCCTTACCATTTCTTCCATATCTCACTTACCGTAATTTCACGATTTTTATATTTTTGAAAATATTTATATGTATATTCTATTCTGTTCTTTAGCCCAAATACTCACAGTTCCATAGTCTTATTTCTCTATGTAGGTAGATTCAGTATTTACATCTGTCCTTTATTGTAGTTTCTCCATAATTGACATGGTAGGCAGAATAATGGCCCCCAAAGATTTCCACCTTATAACACTCAGAACCTCTGAATATGTTACCTTACACTGCAAAAGAGATTTCCTAAATGTGATTAAATTAAGGATCCTGAGATGGGGAGATGATCCTGGGTTATCTGGGTGGGTCAAACATCATCACATTATAACGTTTAATCACAAGGATCCTTAGAGTGATACAGGGAGGCAGGGGGTGAAAGTCGGAAAGAGATTTGAAGAGAGGAAGTGGCCATGATCCAAGGAGAGATAGTCTCTGAAAAAGGCAAAGAAATTTATTTTGATTTTTGTCTAGAATCTCTGGAAGTTTCAGCCACACCTTGATTTCAGCCCAGGGTGACTCATTTTGGACTTTTGACCTACAGAACTGGAAGATAATAAGTTTACACTGTTTTAAGTCACGAAGCTGGTGTTATTATAGCATCAATTATAGCATTTGATAGCATCAATAAACCTGAGTTCTTTGTTCTGATTTGTATCTTGACTATTTGGATTGGTCCAATAAGCTTTCATGAGTGTTCAAGATGCTGATTCCCTGAGTTCTTAAATGTTTGAGGATATACATCTCTTGTGTTTATGTCTAAAATATATAAGTGTATCTTATTACTCAGATCTTTATAAACATTGCTCCACTCTCTTCTCATAATATAATTATTCTTGGAGGAGCTTTTTTCTCCTTTGTGCATGACTAAGTTTTCCTACCTTGATATTTTAAGATCCTTGAATTGCAACAAACTTTACAAGTCTGTCTCTTGGTGTTGATTACTTTATGTCTATATTTTCACTGAGGACTGGAAAGTTTTTGAATCTATAAGTGCATATTTATTTTGAGGAAGGGTTTCTTCCATATATCTTTGGTTTGTAATTCTACACACATCCATCTTAGGAAAAATCAGTTCAGTTAATGCTGAACCTTCTTTATCTTCTAAAGATATCATCTTTGTAATTTATATTTTGTACATGTTCTTTACCTTATTGAGTTGTGAATTTTTTTCAGTCCTGAGTACTGTCACTCCAACTACAATTTCACTCGAGTGTAATTCTTCCTGTGGCTTCTACTATGGCTTTGCCTCTGGAATATTTTTGCTTTATATCCTCCACTCCTCACTGTGGTCATCAAGTTGGTTTTTCTTTTCTTTTTTTTTTTTTTTGTCTTCTAATCTTTCCTTTAAACCTTACCATGCCATTGTGGAGATTCTTCTAGATGACATTTCACTCAGGACTATGGAGCATTATTTATCAAATGTCTTCCTCTTGGGGCACCTGGGTGACTCAGTTTGTTAAGCCTCCAACTCTTGATTTCAGCTCAGGTTGTGATCTCAGGGTCATGAGATCCAGCTGTGTATCAGGCCCTGTGCTGAGCATGGAGCCTGCTTAAGATTCTCTCTCTCCTTCCTCTGCACTTACTCTACCCTCACTCATGTTCTCTCTTAAAAAAAAAAAAAAAAAAAAAAAAAGTCTTTCTTTTTTCCCTTCAGAATTCTTTTGCTTGTTTGTTTTTGTTTTTTTCTTTCTCTTAAATTTTTATTGTGTTATGTTAGTCACCATACAATACATCATTAGTTTCTCATGTAGTGTTCCCTTCAGTGATTCTTGTGATTCACTGTTTTCACTTGCCCTTCGCTCAAGTTTCTTCAGAGATGTTTTCATAGATTCCACTTATTTCTTTATGACGGTTGATTTTCTTTGAATTGGAAGATCTATTTGTGAAATGTGAGCTGGGGCAGTTGGCTGCTTTTGTTTGGGTTTTGGCTTTTTAAAAAACTCTATTTTATGGGAGGTTCATGATTCTTTTCAGTTTCCAACATTCCGGAGTTTATTATGAGTCACAGAAGAAACTTTGAGATCACAGATCCTCAGAGTTTGCATTAGTTAATCATTTCCTTCCACCTTCTCCCCCAGGTTCATCTTGCTAACTTCTCCCTCAACCAGATATCTAGGTAGGATGCATTAAAAATTGCATGCCAGAATAGTTTTGCCCTCAAATCCACATCTCTCAAAGAACATAATTCACTTCTCTGTTCCGATCACACCCATAGATGTTTTTACTACACTATGTAAAATTCTCTCTGTTTTTTTTTTTTATCTTCTAATATTATTTATCTCAACAGAATGCAAACACCTTGACTTTTGTTTGTCTTGTCTACTGATGATTCTACTATGTCTGGAACAATGCCTGGCACATTATAAATGCTGCAAATTTATTGAATAATTAGTTTCATTATTTGACAAATTTTCTCTCTTTTCAATACTTAACTAACCAAAATAAAAATAGCTTTAGCTGTTTAAAATACAAAGTATTTTAAGGTCAGTGTATTTTATTTTATATATTAAGACAAGTGTAATATGCAAATAGTTGTACATGAGTACAATACAAGTGTACTTTGTATAACCTCTGGCATGTGGGAGAGGATTTTAAATATCAACCCATGGATAACGAATTATTTCTTACTAACTTCATCTCTGAATTAGGTGTAAAAATATGCCTATATGGGTAGGTCTGAATATTCTATCAGGTATTCTATACCTTGTTAATGTGAAAATCCTTAATGAAATTAAAGTAGGTCACTGGAGATGAACGTGTTATTAAACTCTAAAACTGATCCGCAGACACTAATTGGGATATATTGGGTTTTCTGAAGTTATTAAGCATCTGAGATAGATTCACCCAGCAAATATTTATTCAACATGTACTATATGCTAAGCACTACTGTGGGCATTTTGGAAGTATCCACCAACAAATGGATAAAATCTCTGCCTTTACAAAAGCAGGGTTGGGGCTAGGGTAAGCCTACACTTGCAGGCCTCTGTGAGTATCTCTTTAAATTTCATAACTTAAGTATCTTGCTTACCTCACCCTAGGCTGGCCCTACAATATGAACCACATATTTATAGGGGAAACAGGCAGTACACAAGATTAGTAAAAAAAAAAAAAAAAAAAAAAAAGTATGGTATTTTTTTCTCCTCTTTTTTTCTTTTTTAAAAATTTTAATCTAGTTAGTTAACATACAGTGTTAGATTCATGTCAGGTGCACAATGCAATGATTCGACAAACATATGGTATTTGGGGGGTTTTTTAGATTTTTTTTTATTAGACAGAAATCACAAGTAGGTAGAGAGGCAGGTGGGGATGGGGGGTGGGGTGGAGGAAGCAGGCTCCCGGCTGAGCAGAGAGCCCGCTGTGGGGCTTGATCCCAGGACCCTGGGATCATGACCTGAGCTGAAGGCAGAGGCTTTAACCCACTGAGCCACCCAGGCACCCTGATATTTTGGATTATGATAAATGCTATAGGGTAAAAGTAGGAAAATGGGATAGCAAGATTTTGGAGGAGGAAAGAGGGAAGTTTGCAATTTCAGTTAAGGAATGTTCTACTTGAGAATGTGGCAGTTGAGCAAGCCTGAAAGAGGAGAGGTAACCAATCATGTGGAGACTTGGGGAAAGCATGCTAGACAATGAAACAGCAAGTAGAGGGGACTGGTGCCCAAATTTACCAAGTATTCTAGAAGAACAGAGAGGAAGCCAGTTGCTGGAGTGGAATGAGCAAAAGGGTTGTAGGAAATAAGTAATAAAAGTGAGGCCAGATCAGGAGGGAATTAGCCCACTATGAGGACTTTGGCTTCTATTCTGGATGATAAAGAAAGCAATGGAGAGTTCTGAGTTAAGGCTTGCCATGATCTAACCTACTTTAAAGTATTCTGTAGTAGTATTCTGAAAAATACTACTACTTTTCAGAATAGACATTAAGGTTGCAAGATCCAAGTGGTGAGGTCAGAGAGAAGTCAACAACGACTGGGGGGAGAAAGAGAAATAGAGACATAAAGGATGACCCAAGGTTTTTGACCTTAACAACCAGAAGAATAATGCTGATGTTGATTGACAGGTGAAGACTGCTCAGTTTGGAAGCTGTTAGGTTTAAGACGTGTATTAGGCATCCTTAGATGTTAGTCAATTCCCTCTAATAATTATACTTCAGGAGAGAAATTAAGTTGCAAATATAAATTTGACAATCATCAGCACATAGATAATATTTAGTCACCCATGAGCAAAGTGAGGGTAAGAACGTGACTTCCTGGCCTACTTCCTTGGCTTCTCCAGTGCGTAGAGGGAAGAAGATGAGGAAAAGCCAGCATAGAAGGCTGAGTATGAGTGATCAGGAGATGAGGGAAGAGAAGGGAAGAAAACCTCCAGGAGTATTATCTTGAAAGCCAAGTAAAGAAAGCATGTCAAGAGTATTCAAATGTTGTTGTTATGTTGGATATGCCTAAATTACATGAAGATAACATTAACTTCATTAAAACCCAATTCCACTGAAAAAAATAAAATTTTGCTAAATTTTAATTTGTCTTTTTTTTAATACTTTTTGTACTTCTTGGATTTTTTTTTTAGTATTGTATTTAGTATTTTATTGGTATAAGCTGAGATCTCTGCTACTGAAATCTGAAGTCTGATGATTATCTTATGGTCCTTTAGTTTCTCCACCTTATTGTTTTTACTTTATGTGAGAACAGAGTGGGACAGAAGGAGAGCAAGCAGCAGTTACAGGAGGGCTACCACACTGTAAGTGCCCAATCCTACCCAAACAACATTTGGTGACATTTATCAACCAGTTGAGTTAAGAGAATTCCATGAGAGCTGGTTAGTACAGGAAATTTCTAGGGATGAAATTTAGGATATTCCTATTATTCTTATGACAAAAAAGGCAAACATCCATTATAGTTGAAATGCAAATTTATAACTTGTGGATTAAAAAAAAAACTAAAATACTGAATTCTAATATTGCAAAGAGTTATTATCTAAAAAATTTTCTGGGATTCAACATCAAGTGATTTTTTTTTAAGCTTTTAATTAAACTGTAATTTGGTCATGACATTTTGAGAGATTGAGATAATTTTCAGCCTTCCCACAGCAATTCGTCATTCTCTCCTTTTGACAGTGAGTTCTTCCCACACAGAGAATTTCAGGCTTAGGGGCTTCAGCTGAACAAATACAATTAATAACAATACCGCATTCGATTTCATGTTTAACACTTTTAAGAGAATTATTAATGATTTTGAAATAATTAAAGAAGTAGAAAGATATTACTTTTCATTATGAGGAAGAAAACATCAAAATATTTTAGTCCAGTCTTTGGGAAAAGTGGAACAAGGAGAGAAATGTGGGGAAGGAAGGAGAGTAGAGAAGAGACAGAAAGAGAAAAATTGTTCAGGGTTTTCTAACCCTGTGTAGAAATGTCTTGTTATGGGGATCCCACTTTTGTTCTTTTCTTACCCTAGTAACTTTCGAGCATGTTTAGAAAGGGAAAGTGTTTGTCACCTATTTTCAATCTATTCTGGAATCTTTCTAGGTCAAAGGGGTGAGAAAAAAATAGAGGAATTTC
This sequence comes from Lontra canadensis, assembly GCF_010015895.1. Taxonomy (NCBI): domain Eukaryota; kingdom Metazoa; phylum Chordata; class Mammalia; order Carnivora; family Mustelidae; genus Lontra; species Lontra canadensis. The sequence goes on along the minus strand of NW_022631012.1, from coordinate 6,087,794 downwards.
TCATGCTCTGAACATTTCTCAAAGAGCCATTCCCTAGCCCTGAGGTTTTTTAGCTGCTTTTAAATTACTGGTCATATGTGTGGTCTCAAAAGTGAGCAATGAAATGCATCAAAGGCCAGATTTCGTAGATATGAATAGATCAACTTTCACATTGTAAAATTTTAAAGCATGCCAAAGCAATCATAAAAACATGAAGATATTTTTATTTTGTTGCTTTCTTAACTAAATATAGATATCAAGAGATGTTTTTACATAGAGAATATTATTTAAAATTAATCTTGGGTTAAGTTACTTCCTGACTCAAACAAATGACGGAGAAAAGAAATGCAGGAGTTAGATTTCATTTGAAATGTTTTTTTATGTCAAAAACAAATTCCAAAATTTGAGGTGAGGTTATCTGCTTCAGAAAGGCATATGACTTGCTGTTTAACCATAGTGCAGAAAATTAACAGTGTAATTTCTAGTTTTTGCTTGGGGGATTTAGAGAACTAGAAAGAACATGGATCCTACCCTTAAAGATAATTCAAGCCAACTGCAAGTTGAATTTCCTTGATCCCACAAGAAAGCTGAGGAAGAAGAGCACCCAACTAACCCTAATTCTGGGGTGAGACAGGGACCCGTACAGACTGGATGGAAGGGGAACACTTCTTACCTGGGGCCCAGCCAGTCAAGGGGTAAAAATAATTCAGCTGAAACTGGTAGTGAATTGGTGGAGACTGAACACAGGAGGGCAAGAACTAGTGAAGCTCCTGAGGCTCTAGGTATGGGTAGGGAGTCCATCACTCTTGGAAACCTTCTTTGCCACACTTTCTACATGAAGTGGCACAGTCCTGGGAACAAGGGTGTCACAAAATGATAGGAAACACTACTTGGAATTTTCACTTTAATCTCCTTTACAAAGCAAAAGCCTTAATCTAAGTGGGAAGAACTTTAAAAGAAAATAATAATAATAATAATGTAACTTGAGCCCTTAAGGACTTAATGAAAATCCACTGCAGTGAAAGGAAGGGAACAGAAATAAAGAAACATAAAAATCCCTCTACCCCCCAGGGAAGTCTCTTAGTTTTGACCTACTGATATTTTGAGGCAGAGAAATCTTTGTTTTTGGGGGTAGGGGGCTACTGTCCCCTGCACTGCAGGATATTTAACAGTATCTCTGGTCTCTACTTACAACATGCCAGTAGCACTGTCTCCTTTGTTGGGGGCAGGGGAAGGCAGTGAACAAAACTGCCCTGATTGAATGACTGTCATGGAAGAGAGCCAGAAACTTGTTCTGGGCCAAAGACTACACTTGGAGAACCAGACTCCTGATGCCCAGGGACCTACTTAAGACTGAGCATATCAAAGAACCAACTCCTGCCTCCATCACTCCCCCAGAGACTCTCCAACATTAGGCTAAGTCCAGAGTACAAGTAATCATTGGGTACTGCTAGAAAGCTGCAAAAGTTACATTCTCTGAGGCACAGAGCAATCAAAGAACTAAAACTGAGGGGAAAGCATATTTTTCAAAAAGTCCTCCAGCACATCAGCCCTAACACTAAATCGAGGTGTCAGCAGAGAAATATGAAGCTTGTGCACCAAAGATAAGCACAGTGAAAAGAAATGTCAATCACAATGCCACTAGACTAATACAGTCTCACATTAAATGCCCAGCACGAAGAAAGGCAGGCCCATTTCCAAACAAAACACTCACCTCACTCCACTGCTCTACATGACATGAAAAATTCAAGACAACCAATTCTTCGCCAAGAGAAAATTAATCAACAGCCAGATTCAGATAAAACACAGATGTTAGAATTGTTGAACATAAAGAGTTATGATTCACATGGTAAAGCTTCTAACAGAGATGGTGAATAATGTGCAAGATCAGGTGGGTAATTTCAGCAAAGTGATGGAACTATAAGAACGAATCAAGTGGAAATGCTAGCAATAAAAAATCATAGATGAAAGACGCCTTCAGTGGGCTCATACCTAGAATGAGCAGAGCTAAGGAACTGGTGAACTTGAAGATAGGTCAAAATAAGTAGCTCAAACCAAAATGCAAATATTAAAAAAGGCCAATCAAACAGAACAAAACAGCCAAGAGCTATGAGTAAATACCAGATGTTCTCACATACACATAATTGGAATTCCAGAAGGAGATAAGAGATAGAACAGGACGGAATAAATATTTGAAGAAATAATAGGTGTGGAAAAAAAAAAGAAATAATAGGTGTGAGTTGTCTGGAAATAACAACAGACATCAGACCACAGACGTAAGAAACTCAGAGAACAATAAATACAAACACAGACATACAGACACACACTCAAATACATGGGCACAACATATTCAAGTTGCTAAAAACAAAAGACAAAGAGAAAATCCTTAATAGTTCGGGCAAAAGTAGAAAATCATCTTCTTGGCATTTGAATATTAACTGCTATTAAGGAGGGTGTCTTAACACACACCATCAAAACTTCCCAAATTAATATGAAACATAAAAATCAATATATGTGAATATCTGTTGTAATCCTATAACTTAGAAGTGAACAATCAGAAATGGAAATTTTAAAAAAGCAAAACTTTTCATAAAAATGTCAAAAATAAAATACTTAAGGATAAATCTGAAAAAAACATGTGTAAGGCCTGTACGATGTCTGAACACTTAAAATTAGAAACTATTGGTTAAATGAATTAAAGACCTAAATAAATGAAAAGATATACCTTGGTCATGGCTTGTGCAACTCAGTATTTTCTAAATGTCTATTTTATTCAAATTGATCTGTGGATTCAATACAATCTGGAGGAGAATTTTTAGGAGGTTTTTGCAGAAACTGACAAACTGATTCTAAAATCCATATGTAAATTCAATGGACCTAGAAGACCCAGAATAATTTTGGAAAAGAGCTAAGTTGGAGAACTAACACAACTTCATTTTAAAAGCTACCGTAAGCAAGATAGTACAGTATTGGCATGAAGACAGATCAATGGAACAGAATAGTGAGTCTAAAAGTAGAAGATAGTGAAGAAGAAGAAAAATAGTTGAAACCTTGGGTTAGGGCACTATTTCTTAAATACAACTCCAAAAGTAGGGCCCATAAGATAAATACATTGTTAAATTGGACTTAATCCAAATTAAAAATTGATTTCAAAATAAAAAGTTAAATATTGTTAACTCAAGTTGATTTCAGAGGAGGAAGAAAAGAAGAATCAGAAAAAAGAGTATAATGCCAACCTTGCTTCTTCCCTTTCTGAAGGTCAGGGGAAGGGATCCATTTCCAGTGACCATTATAGAACCAAACCATTTTTCTTCAACTGTGTCCTCATTCCCTCCTAGTCAATGTAAACTCAGAATTCTTGCCAAGGAGGTTTTTTCTGCTCAGGCCCAATCACACGACATCAGAACTTTTTGTCTGTGAGGGGCTGTTTTCTGTTTTTGTTTTTGTTTTCCCTGGCAGCTGTCACCAGTAAAGTCCATATTGGGCGTAAAGTCCATGTTGGGAGTGAGGAGCCTAACCCATGAAGGATGTATTCAAGAAATAGTACAGATCCCAGAAAGAAGCTCAAGATAAGATCCATAAGACTCAGGTGCAAAGATGTCAAAAATGACCCTCCACATTTTTCGTAAGAAGAGCGTCAGACTGACATTCACCTATTTATTTTCTGAGGAATAAAACCATGAAAAAATTTCTATAACAAATACTAGGAAAGATTCCATTATAGTGAATCAAGCTCATACAGGATAATTCTTTCAAGGGCAATGATAAAGTAATGTGATATTACATGATTTTTTTTTTAAGTCTCAATCAAGGCTCATACTTCTCTATTCCTGTGACTTTTTATTTGTCTAATGTTTTATGAATGTTATTTCTTTTTAGGAAAAAATACAAAGAGCAGATATAATGTTTTTGCTGCTTACCTTGAAAATTAAAGCTATGTATCCATTATTATTCCATTCAAACAAAAAGCAATGAAAACACAGACTGTGTAGATCTCTGCATTCAATTCAATTTGATGACCACAATATTGTGATATTCACTCCAACTTCTTTTGACTGTGTTTTCCCCTTAAAATAGTTTTAACATGAGGCAGAATTATTATTATAGAATTTTTTTGGAAAAAAATAGCTGAAAAAAAAATTAATCTGCCATCTTGCAAGGATGTTTAACGGGATGATGATCTTGAAGTCTCTCAATTATAGGTAGTTTATAGATCTAAATGAATATTTAGATATTCATATTATGCCCAGCAATTCCAATTTGAAGAGTCTATCATAGAGAATTAAAAACATTTTTACACACCGGTGCATGAATGCTCTTAGGATCATTATTTACAATCATCAGTACAGACTTATCTCAGAGATATTGTCGGTTTGGTTCCAGACCACTGCAATAAAGCAAATATTACAATAATGTAAGTTAAAGTAATTTTTTTTAATTTCCAGTATATATGAAAGTTATGCTTACACTATGGTATAGTGTGTAATAACATTATGTCTAGAAAAAGTGTATATCCCTTAATTTATAAATACTTTTGTTAAAAATGCTAACAATCATCTTAGCTTTCAGTAAGTCATAATCACTGATCACAGGTAATCATAACAAATATAATAATGAAGTTTTGAAATATTACGAAAATTAGCAAAATGTGACACAGAAACACAGAGAGCAAATGTTGTTGGAGAAATGGCTCCAATAGACTTGTTCAACATAAGGCTGCCACAAACCTTCAATCTGTAAAAAAAACCACAGTATTTGCAAAGCAAAATAAAGTGAAGCAAAATAAAATGAGGTATGACTGTAATTGGAAACATAAATATCCTTTAATAAGTGACAATCAAGATTTTACTAGAGAAAAGATTATAAATTACATACAATCAGAAAATTATCCACTTATAACTAGTCTTAGCATTTTGTTTAATATGCTTTCAAAAACGTTAAGAATCTATGAACACACACATTTATAAAAGCAGGACTAATTAATATGCCTTGTTCTGGAATTTGCCTTTTAAACTTGCCACTAGATTGAGAGAATCTTTCCAACCACATTATGACTCACCTATCTGATTTACTTAGAGCTATATCAAAAATGTCTGGATATTTTTATACAAATTATTATAGAAAAAGTAAGCCATTGATCTAGAAACAACAGGACTCTCCATTTACACTGGGCAACTCAAAAATTAGGACAGAAGGAGAAGACTTGAATTAGAATAATAGGCTACTGGTTAGAAAACCTTTGAGGAAAACAGTTTTAAAAATTCTGTCCATTACTCAGACCAGAAAGTCATGAGCCCTGCTCTGATTTTACCTTTATAATTAACTTAAAACATGTATTATGTGTGTGCCTTTCTTTTTGATTCTGTCAGTTCTTAGCCAGGAGACACAAGCAATCATTTTTCTTATGCATGTAATATGATACTAGTTTTGCCTTCATTCATTTCTTTCCCAAGAAATAGGGAGAACCTACTTACTGAGTTCTGCCATTGAGGGCCCCCAGAACGTGTCAGTCATCTCACTGGCTTGACGTTAAATCTACAAAAATTAATCTATTTAGAGGGTTACTATGGAGATAGGCAGATACTGCTTTACAATAGTACCAAAGATCCTCTAACTGCTGCTCTCGCTCATGTTCTTGGAAAAGCCCTAGAGATTGGTGCGCTAAATAGAGAACTATGAAAATACCCATATATATCGAGGTAGTTTGGACTTGTAGTTTGTTTACCCAAAAAGTTGTTATGTTGTAAGCTGCAGAGTTTGACATTGCTCTCAAATTCTCTCTCATTGCAAAGATCATTCTAGTCCTAAATTCATAGCCCACTAATGTCATCAGTCTGAAGGCCCCTTTACTTTATTTCTTTTTTTTTTTTTACTTTTATTTCCATTTCTCAATCCCGTTCAACTGCACCCACCATAAGTAACTAGGAGTAAAATGTTTGAGTTACAAGATAGAATTATTGGAAGCTCCCCTGAAGGCAGTGGAAAATAAGTCAGCTAATGTCACCTGAAAAAGCAAAATTTTATATGTTCTTTTCCTCAAACGTATTTCCCTTCACCAACTGGCAAAACAACACACACACACACACACACACACACACACACACACACACACACACATTCAGATCCAATGAGGTACCGTTCATTCAAGGTTCTTCTATGGGGACAAAGGTAGAATGCCATAACTTTCAGTCCTTTTATCAGGCCAGAAACAGCAGGGAATCTACTGAAACAGTTCTCATTACAGTTCCAAGGTTTGCAAAATATTTAAAATCTGAAAGAAGGAAGTGTGAAACATATCCATCAGTGCCATTGAACACTGAATGAATATCCCAAAAAGATATAAAGTAAAATTTCCTAAGCAATTTAAGCTTATCATATCACAAAATTGAAGTTTTAAAAGACAAATGACATATTTTCATGGATTTTAGACAAAAAAAATGACATTACAGAGGTCTGAATTGAATGTAGTTTTAAGGATGGGCTAGAATATGAAATGGCTTGTGCTATCTTTCCAAATATCAATGTGTTCTAGCAATTTTTTATTGTGGTAAAAACCACATAATATAAATACATATCCTGTAACAGTTTTTAAGTACAGCACATTACTGTCAACTATATGCACACCGTTGTATCAATAGATCTCTAGAACTTTTTCACCTTGCATGACTAAAGCTCTACACCCACTAAACAACTGTTTCCCTTCCCCCTCAAACCTGGCAACCACCACTCCACTTTCTGTTTCTGTGTGTCTGATTATTTGAGATACTTCACGTAAATGTAATCACACATTATTTTTCTTTCTGTGACTGACTTTATTAAGTATAATGTCCTCCAGGTTCATCCTTGTTGAGGCATATGCCAGGATTCCCTTCTTTTTCTGAGAGAATAGTATTCCATTGTATTTTTTTTAAAGATTTATTTATTTTATAGGAAAAGAGAGAGAGCACTAGTGGGAGGGGCAGGAGGGGAGGGAGAGAGAATCTCAAGCAAACTACATACTGAGCACAGAATCTGACTCAGGGCTTGATCTCACTACCTAGAGATCATGATCTGACCTGAAGTCAAGAATCAGACAATCCACTGAGCCACCTAGGGGCCCCTTCCGTTGTATGTCTATTATCACATTTCCATTTATCCATTGATGGGCATTTAGGTGGCCTCCATATCTTAGCTATTATAAATAATGTTGCAATGAACATGGGTGTGCAAATCTCTCTCAAAGATCCTGTTTTGAATTCTTTTGGGTATATACCCTGAAGCGGGACTGCTGGATCAAATGGTAATTCTATTTTTAAGATTTTGAGAAAATGTCTTACAGTTTTCCCTAGTGGCTGTATAATTTTACAATCACAAGAAGAGTGCACAATGGTTCTAATTTCTCCACATCCTTGCCACCTTGTCATTTTATATTTTTTATAGTAGCCATCCTAATAAATATGGCCACCTCTGCTCTCTTTCAGTTACCATTTGCATGGACTATCTTTTCCATCCTTTCACTTTCAACCTATGTGTGCCTTTATATCTAAGGTGAGTCTCCTGTGGACAGCATAGACTTTTGATCTTGTTTTTTAATCCATTCAACCACTCTGTCTTTCAAATGGAGAGTTTGATTCAATTACATCTTAAGTAATTACTGATAGGGAAAGACTGACTATTGCTGTTTCAATCATTTTCTGTGTCTTGTTTTCTTCTCTTCTTGCATTCCTTTGTGCTTCCTCAAATTTTACACCGACATATTCTGTTTCCTTTCTCATTTACTTTTGTGTACCTTCTCTTCTTTGATTCCTGGTGTGTCTAAAGAAATGATAGTAGGCACTAGTTGGCAAACCCAGAGTTGAACCTTCCGAATGGGTGTCCTTCCTTTAGTTTTACCTCTCTGATACTGTAGTAGTAGATAATGGACACAAAGAAACCCCAGAGAACAAGAAATCAGAATGTTCAGCCATACTAAAAACCCACTAAACTGTCTTTTGTTAAAATGTATGAATTTTTAAAAATACGACTTTTTTCATGATTTCTTCAGCAATGTATAAAACTATTCTTTCCTAATCTTTCTAAATCTAAACTTTATTTTGCTTTCTCTCCTATTTGAGTTCTCTTCTTGGAGAGAAATTTACTGAATACATCAAAGAACACAATACTTCAAGAGGCAAATCCCATGTATACTCAGAAATATTTGGACACCGAGTCCTGGAAACAATGGGTATGACATTACATGCCCAAAACCTTATTTTTAAAATGCATTCAAAATACATATTTGGTTCTCCCATGCATGAGGTCCATTCGAGGTGATGGGGACACAGTGACAGAGAATACAGAGGAGGTCCCTGTTCTCTCAGAGTGTACATTTTGGCATGAGATGGTTTAGGTAAAAAATGATAAATAATCTCAAAAATAAATAAAAGATAGTAAAAAGGGCTATGCAGAAAATTAAAAGAGGTGACATGTTAGCTATGTTAGAGGATGACCAATTGGACTTCGGGGAAGTTCTATGTGATTTGAATGAAAAGGAGCCAATACTGAGAATTTCAGGCAAAAGAAATGTGACTACAATGTCCTCAGGCAGGGATGTGCTTGGTTTATTTGAGTCATAGAAAGAAAATGGATCTTGATGGGCCGGGGTCAGCATGGTTTGAGTTGAAGTTAGAAAGTTAAGTAGGGTTGGTGCGTCAGATCCTAAAAACAAGCAAGTGCTTTAGAAGAGAGGAGTAAGGGGGAGATTGCAAAGATGCAAAGGTCAAATACAAGAACAAGATTACCAAAAAGCACTCTTTTTCTGAAAAGAATTGAAGAAGAGCTCACAGTGTGTCCAGATATCCCACTGAAACCCAGTCAAGGAGTGGAGCAGGCAGGTGAACACTGTGGGATGCATTCCAGAGACCAGGGCCAGGACAGAATCCATCCGTAGGGTTTCCAGAAAGGGAATGACAAGCCTTTTATTCATCAACTCAAATGACTTTTAGTAAAGATAACTTGCTTTGGGGAGGGGAGAAACTTACAAGAGACCAGAAGAGTATTTCTTTTTTCTTTTCCTCTTTGTTTCTGCCAATCACCATGTATTTCTCTCCCTCCTGTTTAAGTCATATCCACATTCAATAAGGTCATTTATTTTCACTTCCTATAATTATTGGTGTCTGGCTCTTGCTAACTTCATTTAACATTCAATTACATTCTAATTATTTAGGTGATTCAGTTTTCATTGAGTTTTCAAATACCTCTGCTCTGTCCTAAACCTTGTTTAACAATAAATAGTCATAAAAATCATCACTACAAATTAAACATCTACATATATGTAGCAGGTTTTTGGCTTTCCTATTTTGTTTTTCTTGGGGACAAATTCCACTGTTTCTTTTCTTTTCTGGTTCTCCAGTTGTATTTACTCTCTGGGGCATTTAATTTGTCAATCTCCCATTCTTTTTCTTTCTCTACACATTCCCTAACCAGCAAGCATTACATCTCAAATTATCTATAGATCACTTATTCATTTTTAAAATATTTTTATTATTTTGTTATTTTTAAGTAGGCTTTATACTCAGTGTGGAGTCCAATGAGGGGTCTAAGCTCATGACCTGAGCCAAGATCAAGAGTCAGACATTTAACCAACTGAGCCACCCCTTCGTGTACATTTTTCAACCAACACCAACAATTTCTAATAAATCCCAAAGCTGGCAACTTACACATGTTACACATTTTAATCATCTTCCTGTGTTTTACAGGACCCTCCATTCTCTTCCTCATCTCCTAATCCCATGTGCTGGTTATTTTGTTAGACTTACTATTTATCTAATACACTGTTAAATCAGGATCCTCTTTCTTACTCTATGTCTCAAATATCTCCCTTTTTTTCTGAACTCAAGGAAAACTCCCTGAATCACTGAAGTCCTGATAACCTTGGTTTTAAAGTAGGACTATTTCAGTATCCTTCTCTCTAGCTTTTCCTCCATAGAAAAATTGCTTGAATTGGTTTAGTTATTCCAAACATATGAGGATAGCATCTAAAACAAAGTCCACGGGAACACTTCTACAGTAAGTTGCTAAATAATATATTATTGGTTTTCCTAATCACATCACTGTCTTCTAATCATACAGAAACTCAAAAGAAGCACGAATCATTGACAAGTGTCCAGTTTGGATGTCTGCAGTTGAACATTTGCTCTGCCCCATTCTTCTTTGCTTCTCCCCTCTCTTCTCATTGCCTTGATCACCTGCTCCTCTTGGTTCAAGGCCATCTGCTTCACTCACATTCACAGATCCCCCAAAGTCCTACTGTGACTTTTGTTTTAGCTGTCCCTTGTCCTCTCACCTCGATTAGAAAGCTCATTTTAGGTCTTAATGATGTAATGACTTCACCAAAATTAAATAGGCAAGGAAAACCTGATTCAAGGTTACTGAGTTTGCACTTAACTCTGTTGAAACAAAAGACAGAAAAAATTTAATCAAGATTAAAATCTAGAGATTTTACCCTCTCTGGGGTAATTTAGAGATAGTAGGGAGGGATAGTGGGAGAGATAGTAGGCCATATGTGTTCCCTAATTGGATGTATCCAAAGGAGAAGAAAACTTTCTTATATCTTCAAACAGCAGGTACATTTCTATGTTAGAGCAAGGCACCCACCAAAGTCAGGTTCCTACTCTCCCACAGAAACTGGGACCTAAGGGTGCTAGCATCCTTGATGATTAGATTACATTTCAAAGAGATGCTTCTAGGTTTTTGAGAAGGACAGTCCTGGGTTATAAAATTGGCTAGAGGTTTTTTTTTGTTTGTTTTTGTTTTGTTTTGTTTTGTTTTGTTTTAAGATTTTGTTTATTTATTTGACAGAGAGAGAGAGAGATCACAAGTAGGCATAGAGAGAGGCAGAGAGAGAGGAAGGGAAGCAGGCTGCCCGCCTAGCAGAGAGCCCGATGTGGGGCTCGATCCCAGGACCCTGGGATCATGACCTGAGCCGAAGGCAGAGGCTTTAACCCACTGAGCCACCCAGATGCCCCTGGCTAGAGGTTTTTAAAAAGATTTTTATCACAAAGGTGCAAAGAAAGAATCACAATTATAAGTTTTCTGAAGCAAATGCTCTATGAAAGGGAGGTCAGGGCCTAGGAACAGGAAAAAGACTATTTGAACTTGGACAAGGAAAGCAGAATTTTAAGGCAGACTTGGGCACTTCATTTTATCTGTGGCTGTACCCATGAATAAAAATCCATGAAATTGAAGGCACTGGCTGTTCCTAATTGACATTTAAATATAAGAGTCTCCTAATTCAACTGTCATGTAGTCCCTGGAGTGAGCTCATCTAGCTTCTGAACCATAACTACTTGGATTGCTCCCATATCACTGCCTGGGCTCAGCTAAGCACCAGAAGGGTACTCATTGCAAAATAGTTCAATTCAATACATTTGTTAAAGGAAAACAGTATTAATTATACTTTCAAGAAAACTTTTAAGTCTAGTTCAAAATTATTCTAATAGAAAATTGTCTTCTCTCCAATTTTAAAAATTTCTAAATACTCCTGGAAGTTTTTTTTTTTTCTTCAACAAAACGTGACTTCAACTATTCCTATTCTATGATACTAGCATTTGAAAATTAGGTTAAACTGGAACATAAGGACATATGGTGTGAAAGGCTCACAGATGTACAAGTGTAGAGCCAGTATGGATCAATGTGGTGAAACAGTGAATAAAATAACTTGTGCCAGGCTTTCAATATATGCATTGGTCATTGTCAATCCCTTCACTCATGAACAAAAACCTTTCCACTGACATCATCATCTAGCTCTCTGGGGCACAAATTTGGAAGATGTACATCTGGTCACCCACCCAACTGTTTGCACAACCACCCACAACTTTGTAGCCCAGCTCTCTGAAAAGGAACAGCTGCCTAATGGGATGACTCAGGAGTGCACTGATGGAAAATGGCCTTCCAGCTTCAGCGGGCACATGGAGGTAACTGTACGTCCAAAGTCAAAGCCATGAAATAAAAAACTCAAAAAGTTTTATTCCCAGATGTTGTTCAGAAAAATGATACCCCAGTACTTACTATTCTCCAATATAAGACATTGTCTCCTGACTTTGTCTTTCCACATTCACATCTGCTTGAGCAGCAGTGCTGTGAATCTTTCCTTGTACGGTTATGCTAAAATTTTTCCACCTGGTCAAATTCAGCTGTGCATTTTGCTCAGAAACATCACTGTTTTAAAACCTCCTTTGACTTTTCCTGAGGCTAAAGCAATCTTCTTTCCCACATTCCCACAGTACTTTGTATATATGCCCCTCCTGGTACTGGTTGACTCTATTGCTCTGATTACTTTTCTGTCCCTTGTGCTAGATTGTGGGTTCTTTCAAAGCTGGGGACATGCCTAGGGCACCTGGGTGGCTCAGTCAGCGAAGTGTCTAACTTCAGCTCAGGTCATGATCCTGGGGTTCTGGAATCAAGTCCCATGTAGGGATCCCTGCTCAGCAGGGAGTCTGTTCTTCCCTCTCTCTCCACTCTTCCCCTGGTTGTGTGCTCTCTCTCTTGCTCGCTCTCCATTTCAAATAAATAAAATCTTAAAAAAAAAACAAAAACTGGGGGCATGTTTTATTCATCTTTCACCTTTTCCTCCTAAGCATCTAGAACAGTATGTGTTTCAAAGAAGGTTCTCTCTAAATGAAGCAGCTGCCAACTGAGCACAGATACTGGAAATTGTGCTTTGGCTTCCACAGTTGTCACATTTCTTCTAGACACCATCCCTGCAAGGTTTACATTGCACATGAGGAAAGAGGCTCAAGAGGGGGTGAGTTCTTGTTGGGCAAAGTCAAAAAGAAAGTGGTGGCTTCAGACTTTAAGCATATCATTGTTATTCTATTCTACAATAAATAATGGGTGAATTTACACTAAAATACATAAAGAAAGTCATATTTTTAAAATGTAATGCTTATTGAACATCTGCATAAACTGAAAAAAATCAACAAGTTTTCTTTTCTATTAAGTTTTCAATTTTTCTTTTATATATTCCTTCACTCTTGCTAATTACTATTGCCTTGCCTCACAAAGACACTTGAATTGCAGGACTTAAGGGGGAAAAGATATGAGTTACCATGTTTGGTCTGATGCATTCCTTGATTTTCTTCACACCAATCTTGATTTTAAATAACCGTTTAAATTACTTCAAGGCTCAATTTTCTAAAGCTGTACTAATTAAGAGAGTTACACTTGTTCTATAGAAATCCTTGTATGTGAATGTATGTATATGTATTTTGTGTGCATGTGCTTATGTGTTTGGACACAAGTTGACCACATGCTTCTTTCATTTTCAACTCCACTTAAGAGACTAACTCAATATGACAGAGTATCATCATGCAGAAAGTAATATCCATGCAGATGAGCTTAACTGCTTTATATGTCATCATGCTCAGTATTTTATTTTAATAAGCTTCTTTAGATTTGTTTTGATACACAGGTGATAACAGAAGATATGAAGTTAAATATTTATTTCTGCTCAAAATAAAATTATACTTCACAGACTTCCTTTTCCTAAGTCTCTCTTTATAAAGTAAAATCCTGCTTTTTAACATCATACCTATAATGCTTCTGATTGAATAACTGAATTCCCAAAATGAGGCAAAACAGAGAAACAAATCATTCATGCTATTCCCATTCAAATATGGATAAGATACCATCCTGGGGAATTTTATATACATATATAATTTCCCATAACAAACCATCACAAATTTAGTGGTTTAAAATAATGCAAATCAATCATCATAGTTTTATAGGTCAGAAGAATGGGTGGGCTCACCGGGTTCTTCTGCTCTACCTCTCACAAAATCAAAATAAAGTGCCTGTCAAATATTCTTTATACGTTCATTCAAGCTATTAAATTTACCTCATTGTTGCTAGGACTGGGGCTTACTGAATTCACCTGGTATCTCCAACACTGTGTCCCCAGCATCTGTACTGAGGGTTTTAATGACTCAATAAACAAAGTAGAGACAATGAGAATTAAGCAATGTTTTAAGTTTTCCAAAGATATTTTATGCAATTGGTTGTATGGTGATGAATAAAGAAAAAAGGAGGAAATAATTTAAAACAATGAAAATAATGAAAGGTTAATGGGTTCTAAGTTGCACATTAGTAACTGACCCAAAGCAATAAGGAAACTGTTGTAATTATTTCAAAATAATTTTATTTTTAAAATAGAATACCAGAGTAACTGAGCAAATTGTAAGACTTTTCTAAGTATAGCACAGTGAAAAGTTACTTTTTTTGTCATCAAAACAAAACACAGCAACCAAAAGCACTTACTTTTCTGTTAGCACCTAGAATCTTTATTTATTTGAGACTTTTTTTTCTCCAGTTTTCAGTTTTTCTCCAAAGTTTTCAAATCATGTCCAAATATTTTTACATTCATTCAACTCAAGAAATATGTATTGTATATAACTGAGTACTATGAACTCTACTGAGTTTAGGAAATTTAAGGTTAACACATACAAACACAGATCCTGTTGCATTCAGAACTTCCTGGCTAGTGGAGAAGAAAAGCATTAAACTTGAACTTGTTTTATGAGGGAGAGAAAAATAAAGGAAATGGTTAGGTTAGGTTGACCTGGTTCAAAAATCTGCAATCAGAAAAGAGTAACATGGAAATTTCAGCTAATTTATTTTCATAAAGTTTTTTAATGTTAACTTATATTTTATATTCATCACCATCAGCATAGTTTAAAACAGAAGCTGTATAGTGAAAAGTTAACCTTACCTGAAGAGAGCCGTGACCCTTGCCCTCAGCTACTGGGAGGTGACCTCTAGCCCTTAGAATATCATGCTTGATAGAAATATATTTGCTTGCCTTGGCCAAAGGAGAGTGTACCAGTGTGATTTATGATGGGGCTTTGGATCACATAGCATCAGTCCTGCCTTTGAAAGAGATAGAGCCTCAAGGTCAGCCACGCAGACATACATGATCAAGCCCCAGTAAAAGTCTGGGAGACCAAGCTTTGGTGAATTTGCCTGGCTGGTGATACTACATGCATTTTGTCACACACCCATACCAGGAAAGTAATGTTATTTATGACTCTCCAAGGACAGGAAAAAGGAAGCTCCATGTTTGGAGGTCTTCTTATAATCTCATGTTTCCAATACTTGCAGATACACATAGAAATAACTATGGGTATAAATGTGAATATCTACCTCTCACTGTACTTTTATTAGCTGTCCCCTGAACGAGCCCAGCAGCAGGGACAGCCAAATAGAAATAAGAAAGCATAACGGCCAGTTCTTGGCTTATAAACATCATTCTCCATTTAAAAACAAACAAACAGAGACCCTTGGAGAAAAAGCTCATTCTAGTTCTCTATCAGAAAAGCTATATGATGAGCACCCCTGCCCCATTTCTTTTTGTCAAAGAGGGAGAACATGTTCAAAGAATAATGACGACATATCAAAAGGACAGAGACATCTGCTTAAAAGAATTACCAATTGCCAAATTGGGGAGAGTGTGATTATCAAAATGGTAGTGATGAGTTGTAACAACTTGAATAAAATAGCACTGAATTCAAACCAAAATTACCTTACCAAATCTCAAACCTGCAAGTCCTCTCTGACATTCTCTTTCTGAGATGCCCAGGCCTCCCCATGGTTGTAGTCTTATCTCACTGCATCGAGGCTGAAAGATATTGACAGTAACAACTAGGAGTTAGTAGTAGCATTAAAAAAAAGCATAGGTGGGAGGAATCTTTTGTCCATCTAGTAGATTTTAAATTTTATAATTTTATACATCAGAAAGTAAGTGTACATTTTAGCTATTATTGAGAATTTTATGAAGAATATGTTCTATAAATTAAAACTTGCTATTAATGATAGAACCCATCAGAAAAAAATCAACACAAAATATCCAAAAGAATGAAACTGCATGCCTTTTTGAGGGCTAGGGTCCTCAACATACTTTTACACTTTCTATAATATTTATTTAATTAAAATAGGAAAATTTTCCATAAATAATAAACTGGCATCCTTGTACCTTCTTATTTCTGGCAAAATACGTGTATGAAAATATTCTAATTTGATGCTTAGAAATGACTCCATGGTATTCTCAGGATAAATACTTTCATGTGAAAGCATACACATTGTAGTCTCTTCTAATATTGGGAAACTGGGATGGCTATTACGATCATGGTAAATACCACTTTCAATAAAAATGGAGAAATAATACTAAACATTTTTATATTCAAAAAGTTATGAAGTTGAAAGAGAAAATGGAACCAAGAATCAAATTTCCTTATCATGAGGAAAATGAGCTAGGAACAGAGAAAAATTAAAATGCAACTGGTTGAAGAAAAAGAAAATAAATATTCACCTTGTATATATATCATTTTTATAATAAAAATAAATGTAAAAAACATTCATTTTCAATATCTGCCTCTAATTTTGTAAAGATACTAGGTAAGACACATATTTTATTCTTCAATAGTGTAATTTATTTTCCATCCAAATGTATTAAGTTCAGCAAAATCAAAATAAGTAAAATAGCTTTATATATCAACACAGTGTGAGTAATACAGTTCTGAGAATGAATCTAGCTGGATAAAGCTGAAAACTTTAACTGGTTAATGTGTGTAACAGATGAAGCAAAGACATTCAACAACTTTTCTAATGAAACCAATAAATCACTTCATTGGAAGAAAGTTTGAAATGAGATTCACTATGAATTACAAAGGATTCTACAAAGTAGCTACAATATTATGGATCATCATATTTCTTATAAGATTTTGGAAAGAAAAAGCTGAAGTAAAAATAACATTTTTAAAATTGCATAGAAAAAAAGAGATTAGGCATCACATCATTAATGATGTAAATAATTTTTTTTAAAGATTACTGAAACGCTTTCAAGTATTTGCTCAATTAAGTGCAATTAAGTGGTGGCTGGGTTATAGAAACAGAACAGAACCCTCAAAACAATATCATTACATATTTCAATTTACAATATATTCTATGCTCTACGGTATTATTAAAGAATATAGTTGCAAAAATAGATATGCAAATAAACCGTGACAACAAAAGACTTGTTATTACTGAAACCAATATTAGCTATTTATCTGATTGTGGTATTTATTTTAACACACTTCAAGTGAACCCCCAACTTACTAAACTGATATCAAAAATAAATAACAATACTTGGCTAATTTAGTTTCCACTCACTACTGCCAACACTTTTTTGTGGACTAATTAATAAATTTGTAGAGGAAGGTAAGATGTGTATTCATTTTCCAAATGTGTACATTTGACAGTATTTTAAATGAACTACTTCTAAGACTGAAGACTTCACAACAAGTTAGTCTTGTAGAACTTTATGGGAGGAGGAATCATAAAAACACTATGGATTTCTTAAAGTAAGACAATCTATTTTTTTTTGTCCCTTCCTATACTTTAAAAAATATAAACTTAAAAAAAAAACACCTTTATATAGTTTGAGTGGGAAGTAACTTATTTTCTCTATCTACACGTGTTAGTAACTCAGCTACATAATTTTACCAGTGGCTGCATTTAGCCACTTTAGTGCTGCTCTTAATAGAAATAACTAGATGATATATCTCTTTATTACAATAGATCCATTATTTTATTAAAGGAAGAAGGAAAGAACAGTACTGTTTATTTAATTTCAAATTTATTTTAAAATTCTAGCATTTTTCTAGCTGTGTTCAGGTATAATTGACAAATAAAAATTGTATATATTTACAATGTATATACAATGTGATGTTTTGATGTATGCATACATTGTAAAGGATCACCACCATCAAGCTAATTAACATACCCATCATGTCACATAAGTTATCTTTTTTTTCTTGTGGTGGTGGTAAAAATATCTAAAAGCTACTATCTTAGCAAATTTTAGGTATTTAATACAATATTAACTATATTATCATGCTGTATATTAGATCTCCAGTACTTATTCATCTTAAATAACTGAAACCTTGTTCCCCTTAACCAACATCTCCCCATTTACCACTCTCCTAACCCCTTGCAACCATGATTCTATCTCTGCTTCTGTGAGTTTGAATTTTTAGATTCCACATACAAGTGAGATCATGCTGTATTTGTCTTTTTAAACTATTTTTAAGAATAAATATCAGAAAATAGTTAAGGATTTCAAAACTCCAATGAAGTTTATTATTACCAATATAAAAATAAATTGTGTATTTATTTTTTAAATATACTGGCTGGTTTTTTTGTCATAGATGCAATAGTTAGTGTTTAGACTGACTCTCTCTTAACTGAACATGTACATTGTGTATACTATATAAATCCCTCTTTTATTCTCCTTTTAGCCAATTTGCTTCTACTGCTTCAATTCCATTTTCCTTGTCCAAAATCCTTTCTGAAGTAAACAAGAGGAAAGCTTTCACTAAATCAAAAGAATCATATTGGCACACACCCTACAACGAAAGTCAGCAAGCTCTAATTTTAGGAAAAGAAGCAGTTCCTATACACTTCATATGCCAAGAACTATTGTTCTTAAAAGTTTTATGCCTAGATAATGATTACAGGGAGTGACAGTCTTAGATCTTACTGAAAGATCATGGCAGGTTTATCATCCATAGCCCAGTTTTTCTGGATTCTTAGTTTATACATGTTTATTATTTTCTGAGTGTTTAGATGTTACCAAAGTAGTGCCTGCATCAGTGTACTTTCCAACAAAGATGTGATTAAACAACAACAAAAGCAAACAAAAAAACACAATAAAGATCATATCCCTATTTAGTATTTGAAGTGACAGAGAACCAAGCTCCCAGCCTACACAGAATGGCTGTAGGATCTGCCATGATGACCTTAGACCAACAAATGCAACTACTCCAGGCTTCCAAAATATTTCCCTCAGCAAACTGGGTATGAGATGTTGATTTCTATCTTTTATACCCAGTACAACTGTGGGTATCTGGGAAATAGCAGCAGTTTGGAGGGAAACTCCCTCTGATAGCAATCTGCAGTGTGGAGGCTGATTTGAGGCAAAAACAATAAGATAAAGTCATCCCAAGTAAAAAATTAGAACCTCAGTTCCTCATTGTCCATAACTATCATGCATGATTGGTCAAAGAGTCCTGCAATTTAAACTGCCCATTGTGGCCTCTCAATAATGGAGTAAAAACTGGAATGAAAGCTCAGTTTTCCTAATTTCTAATATATGGCTATAGTTATAAAAATGCATCTGGGTTTATTAATCAAAAAGAAGTTGCAAAGGGTGGATATTTTCTTGGACATTGGAGAAAACATCAGAGAAAACCAGAAGAGGCGGAAGGAATATGATAAATGAATAGATAATTTTAAACATTTTGTAAAAACAAAGGTGTTTTAAGGGGTAAGTGTTTGTGAGACCTTACCTGAAGCAAAGGAAAATTAGCTCAGACAGGACAACAAGGGTTATCTTTGTAAATTGGGGAATAACCTTTTGAATAGACTTGGGGTGGGGAGAGAAACAAAAAGAAGAAATCTAACATAAAGGAAGTTGCTGGCCAATTACCCTCCCAAGGAGACATCACCTTCCAGAGATGGTATTCATATGAATTTCCAAGGTAAATACTCGATTTTAGCAACATTGCTTAAAATACTGAGATTGAAGGACCTAACAGATATCAAGTAGGACTTTCCACCTCTGATTTAAGGCATAACATTCATTGTGTACATACATGGAATTAAAAAAATAGAAACACACAAATGATAAACATTAAATAAAGACTAGAAAAAATAATGAATAGTACAGAGAGACACTGAAGTGAAGGTGGCAGCAAGGGGCACATCTTTGTATCAGTGTCAATTCATCTGTGTCCTACCCTGAGCTCCTCTGGGGTAAGGGCCATGGATTAATCATCAGACATTCACAATAAATATTGTGCCTAGGATCTCAGTAAATGTGTCATTTTGAAAATAAGAAGACCCAGAGAATAGTACTTTAAGTGTGGGAACTCCATTAGCCAGTTGTTTAACTACATTTTGGACCAAATTCTACTGGTGCATCAGCAAGGCCTATTGAATTCATTTGTTCGACAAATGTGTGCCAAAATGTTCTCTTTGGCACCATGGCAGAAGGTGGATGGTCAATGCCAAAGTTACAGCCACCAGCTAGTTTAGGAGGAATGATACATTCTCAAGTATCTGCGATACAAGTAACTATATAACAACTTCTGTGTGTGGTCCCAAAGGCAACAGACCTACAAACAGAATGCCGTTAGTAATATGTCACCAATCTGCTGGGTAACAGTGTTCTGTGATGTATTAGAAATTGATTTAGTAGACATATTTTATGCTTCAGAAAAATAACAAGAGAATTTTGCAAGCATTGTTTTTACTTGAGATTTCTTTGGCATTCAGACAGCTCTAGGCCATGTTAGTCAATATAAAAAAAAATGCACTGAAGTTTTGTGTGCAAGACAACAACAGGTTATTGAGGGCTTTTGTGTCTTGCAGATTTTACTCATTCAATAAATGAACTACCAGAATATGTGATGAGACTAGAAGTTACATCTTGGAACACACTATATGTTTGAATGTCTTTCTGAAACTGTAGAAACCACATTGCCTTTTAGTGTAGACAGAAAAATTTGCAAGCTCATATGGATCTCATGTCCATTCAATAGGTCCAAACACATTGCAAGTACAAGAAACTCTAAACTCTCATGGAAAACAATCAATTTAACCCATATGAGTAATGCAAGTGACCAATTTCATCTTATCCTTATCAAGAGTTCTGATGTGTTGTCCAAGGATTGTCAAGTTGAAGTATATAATGACTCCTAGTTATAGCCAGACAGACATCATCTAACATTCTATGTTAACCTGAGCATCTGCTAACCTGATTGGCATCTGCTAGGTGCCAATCATAGGGAGCAAGTTATGCAGAATCCATTCTAGCTCTGTCCAAAATCTAGACTAGGAGTCCCATATAACTTATTTACAAAAGTTCAAAATAAATGGTACATTCTTTGTATGTAATTTTAAATTCAATTTTATAAGTTTTAAATTAAAAATTGTACCTTTTGTGGTGAATCAAAACTTTTATTACATTTTGTCAAATCAAGCTTATAAATGATTTTATACCTACTTATGCAAAATATTTTTAAAAAAAAACTTTGGAAATTCTATATTAAATTAAGACTTCACACTTGTAACCACTACCTTTCAACATTGTACTGGAGTCTTACCAATACAGTTAAGACTAGAGGGGAAAAAAAGCAAGCAAGTAAGCAAAATACATATTAGGAAGAAAGAGATATTGTTTTTCACTTTTTTTTTTAACAGACAAATTCTGGGTGTCACATCAATAAGGAATAAGAACAGTGTATTCTCCAAAGCTAGTTATAAGTAATACAAAGCAGAAATGATAATGATAGTGATTAACGATGACTAATATTTTCTGTACAGTTAATATATATCAGGTACTGATTAATTTAAGCGATTTTTGTGGGTAATTTCAAGTAATCCCAAACAACAGTTCAGTGAATTTTCTCTTATCATTATCACTTTACAGAAGAACTAATTAAGGTGTTAAATAACATACTGATTCACTGCTAGTTTGTAGCACAACCACACTCAAATTCAATTGTCTGACATTATAGGCCATAGCCTTGGTCATGGTTTTTGCCCTATTCCTTTCCCTGAAAGCTTTAATTTTCTTTATTTGGAACCAAAACCCCATCAGCCAATAGTACAATTGTTAAGCCCAGTCCTGCTCAGAATGTCAACCTACAAAAGTGACATTTATGAATATTGTGGAGAGATGCTTTACTAGAAATATAGAACTATTGCTCTCATGTGTCTTTATCCACGAAAACCCTATTATCTGTACTTAAAGATTGAAAACAATTAGAAGTTTACATTTCACATGGAGTTAAAAGGATAAATTTCTTCTAAATAGATGAAATACAAACCTCCTCAAAAATCTGCTGAGTATCTACCACCCCAAATGTAGACAATGAATTGCCACAGGTTACACAGATTGTTTCCAATGGACCATGAATCTTATAAAATTTTAATCTGCATGTTTTTCTAAATGAACTAATGTAGTTAACCATCCTTTCTTTTCCCATGAAACTCTTCTTAAATAATTTCATTTACACATGTGGTTTCACTTCTACCATTAAATTTAAATATAAAATCCATACCTCAAGTACAATCTTCTTTCTAAAATTCTGTATCAATATATCCAACTCCTTTTGGACTTCTTTATGTAGACCATTCAAACACCTTATCTAAAATTGAACACAGCTTCTTTCTCTTCATCCATCCTCACCCGACTCTTCCCTAAGTTATTTTTTTAAGATTTATTTATTTTAGAGAGAGAGAGAGAGAGCACATGTGAGCATGGGGAGGAGCAGTGGGAGGAAAGGAAGGGACAGAAGGAGAGGGAGAGAGAGAATCCCAAGCAGACTCCTCACTGAGTGAGGAGACCCACACAGGTCTCCATCCCAGGATCCTGAGATCATGACCTGAGCCAAAATCAGGCGTCAGATGTTTAACCAACTGAACCACCTAGGAGCCCCTTTCCTAAATTATTACACCTATCTTTTGACAATACCCCCCACTGACTACACATTAAACATTTGTTTCTTCACAAGCATGGATCACCTTTTTTGGAGTTTTTAAAATAGTATGTGTTCTATCCATTTTGAGTCTATTTAATTAGCACCATTAACTATGTACTATAATAAACTTAGCTAATTTTTTGAAAATACTACCATACTTATGCTAATCAAAACAGAAATTAAATCTTGAGTATAAAGAATATCCCTGTATTATTCAAAAGTTATAATACCTCCAGATAAATCAATGAAATTTCAGAATAACCATAGCTTAAATTTGTAGCCTGAGAATTCTGGAGTTGAAAAAAGATGAGACCAATAACAATTTATTAAAATGAAATAACTGAAGGTCAGAAAAACTGTTAACATGTAAACATCAATTGAATTTAGCATTTAGAATTTTTGAAGCACCAAACACTTGATTACATTTTGTATATCATCATAAATTATCATTTTACATAATTTGCAAGCTATAGCCATAAATATACATCAGTTTGAAGTTATTTTTTAAATATCATCATTTACAAGTATAGTTTTGTTATTTAAAGCTAGAAGTAAATTGTGGTTATCAATATAAAACATTGTACATATAATCCTATAGTGATTTCTCTTTTTGTTCAACGAAATAGCAACCATAAGAGACTCTTAATCTCAGGAAACAAACTGAGGGTTGCTGGAGTGGAGGGGGGTAGAAGGGATGGAGGAGTTAGATGGGACATTGGGGATAGTATGTGCTATGGTGAGCACTGTGAATTGTATAAGACTGAAGAATCACAGACCCATACCCCTGAAACAAATAATACATTAATTTAAATTACAGGAAATAATACATTATGATAAATAATACATTAATTTAAATTACAGTTAATTTAAAAACAAGGAAAACAATGTTAATCTCACAGTTTTATTCATAAAAAAAAAAAAACCAAAAAAAAAAAAAACCAAAACCACAGTTCTCCACTATCTTAGAAAAGGTAAGTTGGAACACTTTGGGTAAAGAACAACAAAGCAATAGTTCACTTGTGCCACTTATAGCAAGATATGTGTTTAAGCATGTTATATAAGTTTCCCATGACATAGAAAGAAAGGCTTTAAAAACCATCTGTTTTCTACCAATACTCGGTAGAAAATGTAAATTTAGTACTAAAATCTTTAAAGGTAGTTTTCCCTGCACTCATATTTCTCCTACTAACTCAGTGGCAAAATTCAGACTAAATTAATTAATTATGTGATCAATTTACATTCAAAAATCTATTGCTCATATAGTTGGCCAATACATGAAACACAAGTGACTTGGCTTTGGAATCAGTCTATTTTAAACCTCTGACCATATTGGTTAAAACCAAAGAACTTCGAGATCCTTTGCTTTAGTACAAAGAGCTTATTTCTACTGACAGATAGTTTAAAGGGAGAGTCCTATTTTGGAATAACTTAACTTTCATCATCTGAAAGCCAAATATATAGCATTATTTTAGATTATACCCACATTTGAATCAATAACTTAACCACCTTAGCCCTTCATTGGATGGTCTCAGCGCGCCCCCTGTGGTACAGTGGTCAAAATATGAAATAAAATAATAGGATTAACTTTCTCTAGCATCACTTTGTACACACTTCTTTCACTCAATGAAAAAGATGAGTGCAAACCTTACATTTTATTTGGTTCAATGGATCTGTGGATGAACAATTATTTTCAAATTGGAGAGGCTCCATTGTGAAATAATCCCACACACAGTGTCTAAACTGGCATTTTTTTTTTTTTACCACGAAATCAATATTCTCCACTACCATCATTAATTTTTTTCTTCTTCGTGTGTGTGCGGGCGTGCATCCGCGCGCATGGGTGCGTGCGTGAACACGTGAGTGCCTGGATGTGTTAGCATGAGCCTGCTAGACTCCTCGGTCTCTATCTGCCTAATGCCGCGTCCCGAGCCTCCGGGAAGCAGGTGTGCCGGGACACCTGCTCTTACCTGGGCTCCGGAGAGAAGGCAGCCGCCGAGCAGCAACCACCCCCATACCTACCGCGATGCTCGCGGCCCGGTCATTGCCGGACCAGCCCGAGCGAGAAACACAGACACACTCCCAGAGCCCGGGGAGGCTCGCCCCTTGCAACTTGGCGGGTGCAGGGCAAACTTGTGGCCGGGAGCTAGGCGCAGCTGGGGGCAGCACCCGAGCGCGTGTCGGATATCCATCCTGCGCGCTGTCGTCCGACTGGCTGGGGAGATCCGCTCTGCTCCCAGCCCTGACTCCCAGCCCAGCAAGGCCTGCGTGCAAGGAGGCTGCTGTTCTTTGCGCCCTGCGTGGCTGTGGGAGGGCCAGGAGTGTCTCTTGCTACACCTCAGAGCCACTGCGTCCCACAGCCTGGGGGACCTGAGGGCAACGAAAACCCAGAATTGCTGCGCCGCCCCCAGCTCGCGCATTTTCTACTTGGTCCACTCTCTACCGGGTTCCAAACTGCCTCTAGGACCGCCCTGAGTCCTTGGGGATGTCTGGAAGTTCCCTGCTTTCCAGCCACGGAATGACCACCAGTCACGCAAGGCACTGGATAGTATGGCTGAGCTTCAGAGGCCAGCCGTGTGCTGTGCACTGTGTGCAGCATTCTCCACAACCCTCAAGTTCTCTGATTGCCTCTATTACAAAATAGAGGTGCTGACTTCAGTATTTGTAGAGAGATGTCAATTTGCGGCCTAAAATATTGAACTCGTGATGTGGAAACTTAAGTTCTTACATACATTTAAGAAAAAAATTTCTGCTAGATATGAAAATATGAATTTTTATCATGGTGGGTGATGGTTCAGTTACTTAATAAAATTTAGAACAAGTTGTCCTTATTGCAACATTTCACTGTGTGATTCATATTTTAAGTATTCATCCTCCTAAGGGAAGCTATACAAAATACCTCAGGTAGACTTATTAAAATACTCTGGTATATATATGGGAATGAATGAATTATCCCCACTTCATGAAATTATTGAAAGAATAGGGGATGAGCTATTTAGTGCTGCTATATTTTTTGCTAGCGCTCATTAGTTAAGTTTGGAAGAATTTTTGCAAAATTTGTTTGAAACAAAAATACTTGACAAACATTAAAGGCCAAAGACATGGTGATGTAATTTATGTTCTCTCACTGCTACCATACTATATATGAACCAACTAAATTTGAAGCTCCTGGGAAAGGAAAAGTTTGACTTAGTAGAGAGGCCTATAAATTTATATTGAATTTTAAAAAGCTTACTACAAACTAGTAAAAATAATTTTAAACATCTTCTAATATCAAAATGCAGATTTTAATTTTAATCAACAGTATTATGTAAACTTTTTGTAAAATCTACAAGATAAATTTGAAGACTGCTTTGTTCTATATAAATTTAGAGTTTATTTTCAATTTATTCAATATTGCTTCATTTCAATATTAATAATACCACATATACCCAAGAGTTATGGAATTTTCATAATATGCAAAAATTATTATGTATTTTCTGATGCAAATATAATATCTAAATTGAGATGTGCTATAAGAATTACATACCAACTTTCAAAGGCAATATGAAAACAAAAAGAATATACAATATCCAATTAGTATATTTCATATCACTATTATTGATATCACTATTATTGATATATGATAGGTTAAATTAAATATGTTCTTTATAAAAAATATATTATTTATTTGAGAAAGAGAGAATGAGCAGGGGGGAGAAGCAGAGGGAGAGAGAAAGAAGCAGAGTCTCTGCTGAGGAAGGAGCCTGATGTGGGTCTCGATCCCAGGACCTAGAGATCATGACCTGAGCCAAAGACAGTTGCTTAACCAACTGACCCATTCAGGCACCCCAAATTAAATATATTCTTAGAATAATGTCACTTTTTCTTCATTACATTTCAAATTCCATATATTGATCATATCATATTTCTTTTGGTCAAAACTGTTTTAGAATAAAAGTTAAGTTACCACATACTCTTCCCAAAGTATGTCCACTCTCACACAATTTTACTTGACACCCCATTAATATAATAAGGCAAGAAAAGAAAATTAAAACTTTACAGATTGGAAAGGAAAAAGTGACATGATTATGTATATAGAAAATTTAAAAAAAAAAAAAACTCCTTGAACTATGAAGCAATTATAACACAGTTGAATTTTATATGATTAATACAGAAAAGTCAATCACTTTCCTATATATTAGCAATGAAAATGTGGAACTTGAAATTAAAAACCCAATACCATTTATATCTGCATCCAAAAAATTAAATGCTTAGGTATAAATCTAACAAAATAGTTATAAGATCTATATGAGGAAAACTACAAAACATTAATTTTAAAAATGAACACATAACTAAATAAATGGAAAGTTATTCCATGTTTATGGATAAGAAGACAGTAATGTTAAGATTTTAGTTCTTCCCAAATTCATCTATAGATTCCATGCAATCCCAATCAAATCACCAGTAAGCTATTTTGTGGATACTGACAAACTGATTCTGAAGTTTATATGGAGAAGTAAAAGACCCAGAATAGCCAACACAATACTGAAAAAGAACTAAGTTGTATAACTGACATTCCCTAATTTTAAAACTCACTATAAAGCTACAGTAATCAAGACAGTGTGAAATGGGTGAAAGAATAGACAAATCGAAAGACAGAATAGGCAGACCAGAGGTAGATCCCCATATGTATAATTGATATTTGACAAAGAAGCAAAGGTAATACAATGAGCAAAAGTAATCTTTTCAATAAATTGTGCTATAACAACTGGACATCCACATGCAAAAAGGTAAACTAGATTCAGACCTTACACTCCTCACAAAAATTCATTCAAAATGGGTTACTTACTTAAACATAAAATACAAAACTATAAAACTCCTAGAAGACAAAATAGGGGAAAATCACAAAACTATAAAACTCCTAGAAGAAAAGACAAGGGGAAATCTAGATAACAGTAACATTGACAATGACTTTTTAGATGTAACACCAAAGGAACAAGAGATTAATAAAGAATTGGTAACCTGGACTTGATTAAAATTTAAAAATTCTGTTCTGTGAAAGACAATATCAAGATAATAAAAAGATAAACCTCTGACTTGGAGAATGCTTTTGTAAGAGAAACATCTAATAAAGGACTATTATCAAAAAAAAAAAAAAAATTCAAATCACTCAAAAGTCAACAATAAGAAAATAATCTCACTTTAAAAATGGGTCAAAATGTAACAACAACAACAACAACAACAACAACAACAAAAACAAATCACCAAAGAAGATATATAGATGGCAAATATGGATATGAGATGTTTCACATCATATGTCATCAAGAAAATACAAATTTAAACAATGGTGTATAACTACACATCTATTAAAATGGCCGAAGTCTAAAACACTGGCAATATCAAATACTGCTCATGATGTAGAGCAACAAGAATTTTCATTCATTACTGGTGTGGTACAAAGTGGTACAGACACTTTAGAAGATAGTTTGGTAGTTTTTTTATAAAATCAATCATACTTTTACCATATGATCCAGCTATTGCACTCCTTAGTATTTACTCATAGGAATTGAAAACTTATGTCCACACAAAAACTTACACACAACTTTGTTGCAACTCTATTCATAATACCCAAATGTGGAAGCAACCAAGATGTTCTTCAGGAGATGAATAGATAAACTGTGACATATTCAGACAATGAAATATTATTCACTGTCAAAAAAAATGAGCTGTCATGCCATGAAAAGACAAGGTGGAAACTTACATTCATATTCCTAAGTGAAATAAGCCAATCTGAAAAGGTTACATACTATATATTTCTAACATATAACATCTTGGAAAAGGCAAAACTGTGGAAAAAGGAAAAATATCCGTGGTTTCCGGGGGTTAGGGAGAAGGCAGGAATGAATAGGTGGAGCACAGAGGATTTTTAGGGACATGAAACTACTTAGTATGATACTATAAAGGTAGCTATATGCCATTATAAGTTTGTCCAAATCCATAAAATATACAACATTAAGAGTGAACCCTAATGTAAATATAGACATTGGATACAGTTTCATTAATTATAACAAATACAATAGTGTGGTGGAGGATATTGATAATGGGGGAGGTCATGCATGTGTGGGGGGATGAGGTATATGGGAAATCTCTATAACTTCTGCCCAATTTACTGTGAACCTAAAACTGCTCTAAAAATTAAATTCTCCTTAAAACAAATATTATGTTAACAGCAACACATATCAAAGACTTCAGGACTGGTATACTCTTTGATTTATTATGCTTTAAGAAATATATTTATTTAACTTTGAGAAAATATTTTTAAAATATTGCTATGTGAAAAGGTGACTGCTTTCCAAATGTCACCAAAGTTTAATGGGTAAGCTGAATTTTCCATTAGTTTAGTCTAAATGTATAATGTCCATTTATACATGTGGAGGTTGATGGATAACGCAAACTTCTCATAACTCTTTACCTGGTGTCCTAGTTAATTTGTAAAGGTTTATAGAAGTCAGTGTAGCATACTGAGACAGTGCTGCTTGTGGTTTAAAAAGAATGAATTAGAAGGTAGAGTCTCTGAAAGACACATGCTTACATGGCAAAGTCAGATATTATAAACTGTAATTAGTTTCCCATGGATCTATGTGCTTTGCTCTTCAAAAGTCATACTTCCCAGTTATTGGCTAACTCTGTAGCACATACTTTCAAAATATTTGGAATGAAAAACATTGCCCCCTCCATGAGAAAAAGAATAAAATTTCCTCTGTGTCACTACAGAAGCTATCAAGATTCATTTGCCTAGATTACCAATCCAAATTTTTCAGCATTTATTTCACATGCAATTTATCTCTGATAAACAAAATGAACACAGCTTTAGATTTTATAAGTAATATTGAAAAGAGCCTGTGATCTCTTCTCAGATCAGTTCCACTTCCTTGAAAGTGTGATTTGTCAAAACCGTTGTCTGCTGTGTGTCTTGTAAAGTGAAAATACATTGATTCACTACTGAAAGGAATTTTTTCTTTTTTGTCCCCAAGAAAGCATTTTTATTCCTTTAGCAGTGTTATTAGTTCCATCATCACATCTCCCTCAGAAATCAAGGCAATTATTTCATGGAAGGATATGTAAAGACCACAGAGAAGAGGCCACAAGACCAAACATATTTCAAGTTCAAAAAAACTTAAATAATTCATATATCAGCGAAACAACTTCAAAAGGTAAAATTTTACCCTGTGTCATCCTCTGGCCAATTTCCTATGATGCATTTTCTTATTGAGCACTGTTATGAACACCACTATGTATAGAAGTGCTTATCTTAAGAAGGAAGTCATAAATATGAAGAAGAAAAAGAAATTCTGGATATGATCCTGAGACATGATACCATTTCAATAAAAATTAAACACTTATTTGCAAAGTAGTGATTTTTCATTGAAGTAAAACAAACAAACTGGTACATGAGCTTTGAAATCCTGCAAGAATGATAGGCCATTTTTTTTTCTTTACTTTTATTCAATATTTCACCTGTTATATATAATAATGTTAGAGATACTTTGAAGAAATTCTTTATATCATGTGCTTCTGAATTCCCTTGAACTCACTCTAGAGAGTAATTTGTGTCATTCTGTGACTTTTTTTTTTAACCTCAGGATGTTCAAGGTTCTTAGGTTTTCTTTTATTCTACTCCAGCATGGACATCTCTACAATCATGTAAGACAATGACATAGTTATTTATATTTCACTTATTTTACATAGGAACTGAGACAGCTTATCTGGTGGTACTGAGAAATGGATCCTGACTTAGAGCCCAAGAAAATTTGCTTTATTCAAAGTCAAATACTGAAGTTTAAGCTAATAAGTACCTGTTCATCATAAACTATAAAGTACATGTACATCATAAACAGGACATATCTGACCAAAAGAAAAGCTAATGCAAAGATTCCAATGTATATAAAAGAAGATGAATTTTTTAAAAAATCATTGTTATTAAGTACCACTGGGTGACATGAAATTTACATTCATAGTAATTGCAAGCCAGTCTGAATTATGTGATATTTAGGATTGTGTAAAATATTTTTATGTTCTCTACAATGTTTATTATATTAACATCATCATAATATTTACTTTTTTTAATTTTTAATCATTTCAGTTTAAATTCAAAAGAGTTAATTTCAATAATTATTTAAGTTTTGTTTACAGTAGCTTAAATTTTTAAAATAATGCTCTGGTTAATAGTAAACTATTCAAATTAATAGATATTTCACTTGTGTAATTTTTTTCAAAGACTTAATATTAAACCACCATGCAGTGATTATAGATGCAAAAATCATGAGTTTCAGCTTCCAAAACCAAAACAGACCTTTAGTTAAAATGAGTATGCAAGCATGAAACCAAGTGGGCAAGATGCCCAGAAAATAGGTCAGATGACAACTGTGACTCAAGAGAAACAAAGTCTTCAAATGACTTGCTAGGAAAAACTGAGCTTTGAAATGCTCAGAGTTGAAAATAGTGATACTATGCCTTCTGGCCCAGTGTTGCACCACATTTAATAATTAACAGTATTTGAGTGGCTCAGTTGGTTAAGCATCTGACTCTTAGTTTGAGCTTAGGTCAGGATCTCAGGGTCATGGGATCAGGCTTGGGTGGGACTCCGGGGTCATTGTGGAGTCTGCTTGAGATTCTCTTCCTCTCCCTCTCTCTCTGCCCCTCCCCTGTGCTCACTCCTCCTTTTTCTCTTTTGAATAAATAAAATCTTTAACAATATATAAATAATTGACAGTGTTTGAGAGATGAATGGCCTGAACATGGTCACATTCCCTGCAGTTTTGCAAGGCCAGTTCAGCTGAAAATGAGAACTACATTTAAGAAAAAGACATCTCAAAAACAAAGCTATCAAAATTTGAATAGTTCTTGTAGCCTTTTTATAAAACAAAGATCCATGGTGCTCTTCAAACCCCTATATGATTTCACAGTATACTAACTCAATTCTTGCAGCATTTTGGTAAAATACATAGCTGTTTGGTTTTTCTACTCTTGTAAATATAATTTCCTCTCAAATCATAGGATCTTATTCTCTAAAAACAAGTTTCATGATTTAAACATTAAATGTATGTTATATTGTCTAGCCAGGAGTAATAGACTTTTAAATATCTATTTATCTATCTATGGCATGTATATATATGCCACTATAAGTTGCAATAATGTTGCAATGTTTATTAACTGAACAATATCTTAATGTATATATATTGCTCATATACGGATGTTAAACAAATCAAGGTCTTCACTGCTCACGCAAAGGCTGTCCTGTAGCATGAGATGGAAGCTTACTAACTTGCAAATGTTTTCAGTAACAAAAAAATGAATGAATGAATGAACGAATGAATGAATAAGAAAGACATAAGGAGGAAACATGAAGGAAATTTCTTACAAGTTTAAATCAAAGCCCAACACTATTTCCTGATTCCTTTCACTAATCTATTATGTTGCTCATTCTTGATGAGCTATCTGCCACTCCCCACAACTCCCTGTATTGTTTCCTTGCCTGTCTGTACCATGCTCTGTCATGAGGGAGGTTGTCCCTTCTGGATGGATTTCCCTGTGTTTTCTTCCCATCTGGCTTCATGGATATGAGCCACAGGCAAGAGGGTAGGAAAAGAGAAAGCCCACGGAATTTCTTTCTCTTCATTCCCTTTTCCAATGCAGCCTTTCTGGTGTGGCTTAAATAAATTTTTTGTTTTGTTTTGTTCTTTTGCTTTTAGATCTGTGGGTCGGCTGGGGTGTCATTGATTCAGGGTGTGTTTGGCAAAGTGGTTCTGTGTCCTGCACTGTGGTTGCTCCTCACTGAAGGTCTTTGGGTAGGCTGGTATTACTGTTCTACACATGTTTCTCATCCCATTTCAACCAGTGAGCAGCTGGTCTGTATTTTCATCAAGTCAATGGTAGAGGCACACAGGACGAACAGGAATGTGCTTAGGGTTTAGGCTTGGAACTAACACATTGTCCATCCATTTTAGTGACGAGAGCAGAGTACATAATCAAATTTATAAGAAAGGGGTGAGGAAACACTCAACTACGTCAGTGAGAAAAACTGCAAAGGGCATGGAGGTAAAGTATAGAGGAGTGAACAATTAGACCTAGTGAGTTTCTAGAATTTTCGTCATACTGTTTTTGGCAACCTCTCTCTCTCTCTTTTAAGATTTCCTTTATTTATTTGAGAAAGAGAGAGAGAGCACAGAGGGAGAGTGAGAGGTGAGAGGGAGAAGCAGACTCCCCACTGGAGAGCCCAACGTGGAGCTCAATCCGAGGACCCTGAGATCATCACCTCATCCAAAGGCAGACACTTAACCAACTGAGACATCCAGGTGCCCTCTCAACCTGTCTCTTAAGCTGACTTCTCCATTTGCATGTATTCCATAAAGAGATTTTCATGTATTAACAAAACTTTTAATGAAAATATATTTTGTGATATTTTCTTTCCAAGTTTCTATTTTTTGTTTAAATATAATTACCAGAAGAGGGTTGAGTTCCTATACACTTAAAGGTGGTAGCATAATGATTATTTGATGTAATTTACTCAAAATTTGTGAATAGAATAAAGTACTTTTATATTGTAAAAGAAATAACTAAGAAGTTGATGAAATAAGTTAGGGGATCTTTTATAATCACTCGTGAAATGAAAGGTCCTTTTTTTCTCTTTTTACAAAGATTAACAATGAGAACATATGTAACTGCAATAATGATGACCCCTAGAAATATTTTAATTTAATAGCCTAATTTCAAGAGTTAAGTAAAACTTTTTAGACTAGAAGAGTGAAGGAGGAGAAAGTCACATTTCTGAAGTATCTACTCCATACTAGGGATGGAATGATGTTATTTATTTGACAGATTCCACAGCCCCCAAACACACATGCCTCACAACAGCCTGGTGAGGCTATTTTTAATTATTATCTCTACTTATCTTACTTACTATACTTATATATCTACTTATTATACTATACTTATAGTATACTGTATATATATAGCATATATAGTATATATATATAGTATACTTATAGTATACTTATAGTATATAAGTATATACTTATATAGTATATAGTATAAGTATATAGTATAAGTATTTATAAGTATATAGTATAAGTATATACTTATAAATACTTATATTTATTTTTTTTGTATTTATAAGTATATACTTATACAATATATATACTATATATATACTATATATATAAATACTTATACTATACTTATAGTATATATATATACTATATATAACTGTACCATATATCTAGAGAGAGAGAGTAGTATAGTATACTGTGTGTGTGTGTCTATATATATAGACACACACACACAGTATACTATACTATACTACTCTCTATATATACACTATGTGTGTGTGTGTGTTTACTATACTTACACATACTCTACTTATCTACTTACTATACTTACTATCTCTACTATTTCTACACTGGGGCTCAGAAGGCCCATAAATCACAGAGCTAATAAGCAGTAGCCCAGGAAATGTTTCCAGGCAAAATATACATATGTGAACAAAAATCACCCATAAATATATTGCCTAATATTTTGAAAAGAGCTTTGTATATGAATGGAGAGATTTGTAATTTGAATGCCCTGTTTACTGTGTAAACTTGGGTAGTTACTAACATCTTTGAGCCTTTTTTAAAAATAGTGTTGGAGATTGAGAAGGGAAAATACACCAATTTTCACCAAATAAATTCAGAGCTAGTTTAAAGACACATACAAGAATTGAGCATATGGAAATCAAACCACCACTTCTAATACTGTAAAATTCACATTAGAGAATATAGCTTCAATCTGCTAACTATCCCAGGGTAGACTTTGGGTTAGTCCACACAAGAGAAACTTAGTTCTTTGAGCATACAAACTTACCAGCTTGCTGTTTTCACAAGAGCAGTATGAACTAAGAAAAAGAAAATCAATACTTCCTCTCTGCAAAACAATATGGACTATTCAGGGAAGTTTTTCTTCCTCAAATGGAGAAGGGATTGATATTTTAAATAAGACAATATCACATACATGTGTAATTAGTGATTCTATTTCAAATGAAACTAAATATTTTTTCCTACATAATACTAAGGAGAAAATTTACTGTCATTCATGCCTTATGGGGTACTGATAAAGCCCTTATGAGATAAGATAAAAGAAAAACATTTTTAAAACTTTGAATTTCTTTATAGTTGTTCTCAATGTACAAAAGGGTAATCTGTGAAATTTTCAGTGTGTATGATATTGGCCTTGTTTCTTTATCATGCAGTTACATGAAACTTCTTAAATTTAACAAAGGCTAATCAGAAAAAGATATTCCTGTTTTTAACATATGCTGGAGGAAATTAACATTTTAAGAGGAACCTACATTTTGCCAGGGAGACTGAGGATGTCCTGTTCATTTACTACTTATGACTCACCTCTAGATTAGCTATTATAAAAATCTGTGCCTCACATAAGATACATTAAGTGTTCAAGTTTATATTGAAAGTGTGCATGAAATCTGGAAAAAAGCCAGTTGAATGCTGAAATTGATTTAGAATAATTCTGTGATACTTTCCACTATGTTAGAATAGATTAGATATTTTGTGTAAGAAACACTCTATACCAATTATCTATAAACTATGCATTTTGAATCCATTTTAAGTATCACAACCTTTCAAGGTCTAGAATCGATTAAAAGTACTAAGCCAAATATTTACTACTATTATTATTCTATTATATTGCCTCTTCAATGATTTTGAAAGAAGTAAATAGGTTCCTAAAAGGCAGGTAATAATTTCATACTTGTTTTTGAGTCCTAAAGTTGATTAACTAAAGAACAAAATCTAATTACTGAAAGCCTTCCTTGACTAATTAGAAAAGTAACAACAATGTACTGCCATTCAATCACATAAACGTGTCTTTCACATTGTTCTCCCTTTGTGTCTCCGTATTATAGCAAAAAAAAAGTATGTGCAAAGAATGTTAATACTGTACTTGGTTTAATATAAAATGTTCTCCATGGAAGCCCAGCAAGGCAGCAACTGTTCTAATAAATGTCATTCCAACGAATTCAGGCTGGTATCAGAATTATTTATTAGACATGCAATAAAGGTGATGGTATGAACCGCAGTCACACTTGAGAAACTCACTGAGGAGTTGTATGATGTGTAGAAAGAAAATTGATTTTGCTGGTTATCTTCAGCTGTCAACCGCTTTTTCAGTTAAACTGCTTGAAGTACAATATACTGATGAGACAAGTACTGGTCAGTTATGCATATTATCTCTAATCCTCACAACACCCCTGCAAGGTAGCTATTATTATCTCCATGCTATAAACAAGCAAACCAAACCTTCAAGATGCTTAGTAAGCAGCCCCAGGCTCAGAGAAGATGAGCGGTGAAGTTGATATTAGATCTCAGGTGCTTTCACCTGGCCCCCAAGCCTTCTAGAACATTATATCAAGGTACTACCTTTAAAAATGAAATTTTGGGGGGCGCCTGGGTGGCTCAGTGGGTTAAAGCCTCTGCCTTCAGCCCAGGTCATGATCCCAGGGTTCTGGGATAGAGCCCCGCATCAGGCTCTCTGCTCAGCAGGGAGACTGCTTCCTCCTCTCTCTCTGCCTGCCTCTCTGCCTACTTTGTGACCTCTATCTGTCAAATAAATAAATAAAATCTTTTAAAAAAAAAGAAATTTCGGGGTGGTTCAGTCAGTTGAACCTCCTCAACTCTTGATTTGGGTCAGGTCGTGATCTCAGGGTCATGAGAAGAAGCCTGCCTCCGGCTCCTTGCTCAGCAGGGGTGGGGGTCTGCTGGAGATTCCTTCTCTGCTCCTCCCCCCGTGCTCTTTCTCTCTCTTTTAAAAATAAATAAGTCTTTTTTTCTTTAGAAAATGAAATTTCAATCAGATTTTTACTTAAGAAGAATTTTGAAGAAATTAAAAAATATTTGAACATCTTAGTATTAAGTAGAATATACTTTTTTCTAAGTGTGTTTCTTTTTTTAAATATTTTATTTATTTATTTGACAGACAGAGATCACAAGTAGGCGGAGAGGCAGGCAGAGAGAGAGGGGGAAGCAGGCTCCCCACTGAGCAGAGAGCCCAATGCGGGGCTCAGTCCCAGGACCCTGAGATCATGACCTGAGCCGAAGGCAGAGGCTTCACCCACTGAGCCACCCAGGTGCCCTTCTAAGCATGTTTCCATAGAGTGATTTTTACCACCTTTTATTTCTCTGTGCCATTGAAATCGTTTACTATTAATATGCTCAATCTATTTTTTATTGAGTTGGTGACATGAAATGAGGAATAATTATTTATTGAAAATGTTTTGCAGGATAGATCTACAGAGACCAAAATGCTCATTTTCAAGGCTGTCACAGAAGAGAATGATAACAGCCTCGATACATAGCCATTACTGCACATGTCATAAGTTAAACATGATGCTTACTTTGAAAAATGTTTATGTAAATTAATTTTCTATTTAATTAACTATCATAATGTAACTGGATGCTCCAGAGAATATGCCTTTGATAATATTTCTAGTTTATGAAGATCTTTAATTTCTCTCTAATCACAAATTCTCAGAAAAAGTAGAAAATTTGATTAATTCTAAAAGAAAGGTTAGTATTTTACCTCTGATTGAAGATGGAATAGATTTCAGACCTTGAGAGTTGACAGCATTTCAAAATAAATATTTTGAATATTTAAAGGAATTCTTTCCAATTCTTATATAAGTGAAATTTCAGTACACAAAATAGCAATCTGTAAGTACAATAAAGCGATATATTCTGTTTGATATCAAGTTCCAAATTTTAATAACTGCTGGACAGAATCCAAAAAGAATAGCTGAGAACATATAGCTCAAGAGTGCACTGCAGCCTTTGCAAATATTTGAAAAAAAGTAGCAACATATTAAAATATTATTGGAGCAAATATAAATTTCCCCTGGTAAATATTCTTTATATCTGAGACACTATTTTTTATTGAGTAAATATTTGAAAATGACTTGGTTTAATAAAAAGAAATCTACAAATAGTAAAACAGGACTCTAGGTATGCATAATATTTCTATGATTTTAACCTCTCAAAGTATATTAGTCCATACATTCAGGACTGAAAAGAAAAAAGGATGAACTTTAAAAAAAAAATCTGGCAGTAACACTTTATGAGCCTTTTTGTTGCTTTCCTGCATTTTTTAACCTTCTCAAATTTTGTGTGAATTTCTTGAATTTATAGTGAAAATCCCAGCATATATCCAACCCTTATATATTTGTAGGGCTCTTATTGTTGTTGTTTTCCCAATATAACATATGTACAACAGATCTGGGTTTGTGAATTAGTTATATTTGCAAAATGCTTTGAGATCCACAGAGTGGTAGAAAGTAGGAAAAGCATATTTTCATAGGACCCGAATTAGCCAGTTCTATCTAAAAATAGTAGAGTGCTGTATTCCAGAAGTTCACTTTATAAACAAAATAAATTAAATTAAAATGGCTATCATCTTTTATTAAGAATAGATCTACATTCTACTAGAGGTCAAGTTGATCTGAGGTACCAAAGAAAGTTATCAATTTTGTTCCGAGGACCAAATGTATCTGCATAATTGAGTGGAATCTTTAAAAGGCATTTTCCAGGAAAGGAGATGGGATGGGAGCATATGGTATAGGTAAGATGGGAAAAGGACAAAAAAATGCATACCAGCGAGTCCACATTTATAAACTTGAATAGAGCTCAGGCATTCTGCTAACTAATATGAGCTATGGAAACTGCATACTGGATCACTGAGAATAGCCAAAATACATATGATTCAGATGAGACTTTTCTTTTAGTACTCTTATTACTAAATTGCCAGTGTGGGTTGGAATGTTAGTCCTAAAACTCTAACCAGAAGTCACAGTTACTTTCAAAATCACTTTGCATATTTTATATATATGTTTTTTTATTATATATTTTATATATATATAAATATATATAATATTGTCTCAGAGACATATATATAATATTGTCTCAGAGACATATATATATATATATGTCTCTGCTCATCAATTCTTGCAGTGACATGAAATTTTAACTGCAAATATACTGAAGTTTTGCAAAAGTTTTTAACCTTCAGTTAATCAGAACCAATGGAGAAAATGACCTGTTTATCTACCTTGAGTTTGTTTAAATTTCCAAGAAGAAGATTTAAATAATATATTTTAATTCAAATAATAACTATTCTAACATAGCATAGATAATAAAAGCCCTTCTTAAGATTTCCTAGATAGTTTCCTTCGTAATACCGTTTAAACAACTATCTGCTGTCATAAAGAGGGCTGATGTTTCAGCTAACAACATTTGACACTGCTCATATAATTTTGGCAAAAACATACAATCATTGCTTACTGTGTACATTAGAAGCACCATAGGGCTTAATGTTAATTATAAGTATGGCATGATGTTGCCCGGCTGTCAGAATGTATGCTATCACAGTACAGCATTCATTTATTTCTTTCATTTCTATCATTGTGTTAGAATCTTTCACTTTATAGGGAGCAGGGCATGTCGGGGCCACCAGATAGAGATTTATTAACTGTGTGCAAGAAATTAGAGAAATTGTGGAACTTGTCTTAGCCTGTGGAGATCTGGAAGACCAGATGTAACGTTCAAGAGACAATGACAACTTGGGGAAACAAAAAGAAGTGCTGGAGACCTGGTGTCTCATCATCCCATTAGAAGCCAGCTTTCTCTTGCTCCCCGCTTTAATGACACCACTCTGCTTACAAACCAGTGTCTCAGAAATAACTCACGCTTACACACAGTTCTTACTTTTACTCCCCCTCTAAAATCAAAATGTCCAAGAAAGAGGATCAGGATAGATTTTTTACTCACCACCCAACGCAGAGCATTCTTACTGGGTCAGAGTCTTCAAACCATGTCACCTCCCAGGTATATCTATCTACATAATCGATAACCAAAAGGTCATTCTTGAACAACCTTGAGGTTACGGGCATATATTCAGGAGTGTGTCTATCAATTGAAAGTCTAGTAGGCAAAGATGGTGGCAACTCCAGGTGTGTGGTTCAGGGTGGCTTGCTCCCAGGAATATGTTCTGCCCGATGATGCTGCATCTGAGTATGAGTGTCACTACAACTGGCAGCCCCACAAAAATATGGACACTTATCCTCTATTCTTTCATGCTGCATTAATATGACTAAACGATCTATCCTATTCATAGCATCTATTCTGAATTGTTGCCATTAGTAGAACTTCAGTTTTAAGGAGGAAGTTGTGGTTGAATTTTTCAAAATCATTTGAAGGAATAATAGTTTAAGAACTACCTTTTATTTTTATACAGAAAATTTGTATCAAAATCTAACATAAGTATCTGACTTGGTTATAACGCCAATCTATTGAACTGAATAGTATCTTTGCTTCTACTTTATTTTCTTCCTGAGTAGAGGAACAAGTTAATTCGTTGTTTTTGCTATTACTTACATTAGGGTTCATTCTTGGTGTTGTACATCCTATGGGTTTGGACAAATGTATAGTGACATATATGTACAATTATAACATCATACATTTTCTCTGCCCTAAAAATTATCTGTGCTTCTCCTGTTCATCCCTACGCCCCCCACCCCACCGCTCCCAGGCCCCAGCAACCATTGGTCATTTTATTGTCTCCATAGTTTTGCATTTTCTAGAATGTCATACAGTTGGAATTGTAGAGGATACAGTCGTTTTAGATTGGCTTCTTTCACTTAGTAAATTGTATTTAATTTTATTCCATTTATTTTTATATGATGGTGTTGATGAAGTTGAATAAAGGCAATTCTACAGCCGGACATTGTGCAATGCTATATGAGAAATACTGAGAAATAGAATTTATTATGATGTTCATGTGAGATTTTTAGTAAAAGCCCTAAATAATAAATGTCATAAATGGCATCTAAGCAGGACACAAAATGAACTCAAAGGGCATCTCACTGTTTTGTACAAACACCAAAAAGTTAATTTGCTCAACTGCATCAGAAATACAGAAAGTCTGTCATACAACCAAAGGTGTCACAAAATGGCTTTGTTATCTGATTGCCAGAAATAAAAATATTTCTAGTGATATTTATGCAAATTTATCAACATTTCTTTCCTTTATGAAAGCATCATTATTCTGTGATTCCAAAAGGAAAAAATGAATACTTCTATGCTATAATGCCAATTACCAGAACACTTCCCTACTGATGATGTAGATTGTCGTGGGCTTATGCTACAATCTACTTACATTTCCTTCTCTTCCTATAATGATTTATTTTTAAAGAGGATTAAGACATGCCACTTATAGAAATCCTACATGAAGAAATTAAAATAATACATGTGAGGTTTCTTAAAAAGATCTCAGCTTGTGCTGTAGACAGTAAAATATACTTTAAGTAAAATAGAACTCTGAATATGAGGTAAATGGATGGTAAGTGCTATCGTTCATGACAAATTAGTTCTTAGAAGCGTGAACTCTCACAATTTTTATTACTAAAAGTCATGAGAACAGTATCTAAATGTCTATTCTTCAGCAGCTATAAAAACAGTTGACAAGATAAAATGTTAAAACTCACATGCCTTTCCATTTGTTTATCAAGGCAATAATGTCCCATAAAGTCCCTCACCATGCCATTCACCAAATATCTCGACATAGAGAGATCCTGACAATGCTAAGAACTTAGGAAAAGGAGGCAATTTAACACAGATGAAATGTATTATGGAGGTGGAATTTGATGCTAAAAAGTAGGCTTAATTTGAGAATCTCTAATTTTTATTAGCAATAGAAATTGCTGTCAAAATAGAGGAGCCTTGGACCTTTTGTTTCAAACTCTTGAAGTAACTATAGCAGAACATAGAATATCTATAGCCAGTCACTTTATGACAAATGTGAAGCAGTGAGAATGCTTCAACATTCCTGTAAATGATGTGGGATTAGTGTGATTTCCATGTGGGCAAAATGAATCTTGAGCCCTCTACTTGATACTCCATGCAGTGATTCTGAAATCTGACTGGGAAGTTTTGACAAGATAAGGATTCCTGGACCTCCACCTCAAACTAAATTCAAAATTTGAGAAGTGAGCTACAGAAATACCTATTTTCAAAATTTCAGTGTCATTTTTTCATGAAGTTGGTACATTAGTAAGAAAAATAGGCTTTAGAGAAAAATTGATTTTAGCATCTAAGAATTAAATCCACTTTTTGCATTCCCTTGAAAGAGCTCTATGTTATCTTACATGTTTCTCTTCTCTTTTGAGCTTTCTCTTAGTTATTTCTGTGTGATCATTTCCAATCTGGAGATTATTCTTCTTAATAAAAAGAGTAATTCAATTATTTTTTTCTTTTGTTTATTCAAAAATGATTTTTGACCAGCTACTGTGTTCTAGGCATTCAGGTCTTGGGGCATATTTATTTTAAAAAATAATAAATAAAAATAAAAGATAATTTGATCTTATTAGTCATTTGGAATTTGTTATTAAATTTTATGATGTTAGTGGTTAAAAGTACAATGTAAGAACATGAATATAAATTCACAGGAATGAGTCTGTAATTAATTATCTCTAGGAATTATAATACTGAGTGTCAAATATAGACCAAGGCATTCCTAGTTTTCCTTAAATAATTCTGTAAACTTCCTACTTCACTTATAAAATCTTGCTGGAATATAAAGATAGCCTTAATGGTTAATTTATTTTTATAAGGGTTTTTTTTTTAAGACTTTAAAAAATTTATTTGAGAGAGAGAGAGAATACAAGTGGGCAGTGGGTTGGGGGGTAGGAAAGAGAGGGAGAAGAAGAAGGAGATTCTCTATTGAGCAGGGACCCCAAACCTGGGGCTGGATTCCAGGACCCCAGGATCATGACCTGAACTGAACACAGATGCTTAACTGACTGAAACACCTGGGCACCCTAATGGTTAATTTTAAAAATATTAAAAGTACAAGGATTTGTTCCCACCTAACATTTATAATTTAAACTACTGACAATGGATACTATCTCTCAAGCAAATGTTAATAGGAATTCTTTTTCCGGAAATTTTAAACTGGCAGGAAATACTGCTAACATGTCATATTCTTGCTTAATAAAATGCCACAAAAAACAGGACTATAATGCAAAATCAAAGAGTAGATTTTGAGTAAGTTTAAAAAAAAAAAGTGACAGTTTAATTAGATATCTTAGCATCCCACATTCAAGCCCAAGCTGTTTAGTTGCTTAGAATAACTGGAAAAGGGAAAGCAAGGCTAAAGATGGTATTTCATTTCTCATTATATGTCATTGTAATGTAAAGATGAAAATATAAAAACTGGCATACAACTGTCTGGATTTAAATTCCTAGCTGTGTGACTTTAGGCAAATTTATTTAACCTCTGTGCCTCACTTTCCTCATCTATACAATGGGAACTTGAGAGTACTTATCCCCCTAAGCTTGTTTTGAGAATTAGAGTGAACAGATGAAACTGGATTAATTAGCATCCAATATGTACATACTTAGCACCCAATAAATTTTAGCCAAATTATTATTGTCATCATTATTATTTTCTCTGGATCCAAAACAGTTGGGAAGATTTAGTTGTTTAGCAAAAACAAATATTGTTAGCTGTTATTTAATGGGCTGATTTTTTTAAATTTAGATATTATATATTCTTTATATTGCTTTTCTTTGTTATTCTATGAAAACAATCATATATGTTAATCAGGTGATGAATTCCATTTTAAAGTAATTGGAGAGGGCGGCTCAGTGGTTAAAAGCCTCTGCCTTCGGCTCAGGTCATGATCTCAGGGTCCTGGAATCGAGTCCCGCATCGGGCTCTCTGCTCAGCAGGGAGCCTCCCTCCTCCTGTCTCTCTCTGCCTGCCTCTCTGCCTACTTGTGATCTGTCAAATAAAAAAAAAAAAATCTAAAGTAATTGGAGAAATTAATTTCTCAAGGTATTTTGAAACTCTCCTAAAGGTCTTTAAAACTAGCCAGAAAGAAAACAAATTTGGGTAGACTAAAACCCAAACATTTCAGAGTTACAGAGACTATATAAAAATATCACTGTACAAGCGCATCAGTGGCATGAAGT
Source organism: Lontra canadensis (assembly GCF_010015895.1). NCBI lineage: Eukaryota > Metazoa > Chordata > Mammalia > Carnivora > Mustelidae > Lontra > Lontra canadensis. Next base: position 6,044,227 of record NW_022631012.1, on the reverse strand, counting down.
TTAAGGGCACATAAAGTTCACAGTATGAAAACGCTTGCCACCTACAGTATTAGTGTTGGTGTCATGGGGAAGGCCACCCCTCCACCTTCAAAACCAGGAATTTTGCCAAGATATTCCATTAGTCACAAATGTAAGCAAAGACAGCACAAAGAGTGGGACATTTCAGTGCAGCTCTCTAACCCTCAGACAAAACAACATACACCTACATTTCATGAGCCCAGGGAACTAAACACAACAAAAAGCATTCACTTCCTTTCTAATCTTTTGCCAAAGTACAAAAATTTAATTGAATTTTAGGAGGATATTTAAATAATCATTATTAAAAATTTAAACTATTGACTTAAAGTTATTCATATTTATTATTAAGAACATTTTTAAAATGCATATACAAATGTAAGAAAAGCAAAACTCAGCTGCACTTGCACAACCCAAAGATAAATAGTTGTTTGTGCACCAACCCACCTCCACGCTCCCCTTTCCGTCATGCCCCCCCACTGCCCCCAGGCATTTGTTCATACAATAAGTCTCCATACCCTACCTACCATTAATTAAGTCTTCAGTGGGTTCTTGGTTAATCACAACCTCTTTAGAAGGAACATGAAAATAAGAAATTTCAGACCATGTGCTATATCCATCTTTCTTCTTTCATCAAGATTTAATTTGAAGTAAATTTTTAATTTTTGAAATGTTTCCATCTTTTACTAAATATTTTTCTGAAAATTTCTAGCTTTATTTACATTTGTTGTTGTAAAAGTCTTGTTAACAGGGGCGCCTGGGTGGTTCAGTCATTAAGCATCTGCCTTTGGCTCAGGTCATGATTCCAGGGTCCTGGAATGGAGCCCCGCTTCGGGCTCCCTGCTCAGTGGGGAGCCTGCTTCTCCCTCTGCCTGCTGCTTCCCCTGTTTGTGCCCTCTCTATCTTCCCCTGCTTTCAAATAAATAAATAAAATATTTTTTTAAAAAGTCTTGTTAACATAAATTGTTGAAGAACAATAAATTGATTTTTTTTAATTATCCTACAGGTTTCAAAATTTGCCTGTTGTAGTACAATTCAAATTAATTAAAAATTATATTTATTTAGAGTACACTAGAGCTACTTGAGTCCAAAGTCACATATTTTACTTCTATACAGTCCTCCTTAAAAATGTGGAAAAACTTGATTCAGATCCAAAGTGTCCAAGTCTCTAGTCCTAAGTTCATTTTATACCAATTACTATAAATAAATATATAGTTCTGAAGGAAAATAAATGGAAGATATTAGTTTGTATACCTACATAAAATCACATATTTTGTCAGGTATGAAACAATGCATTTTTAACATAAAATTTAAAAGTTCAAACCATAGCCTATTGCGATTAAAACACATTCCCATTGCACAGCTGGGGTCCTTTCCTTTAAATATAAAAAGAATCAGTTGTCCAATCAAAATTTGAACTTTCCGAAGAAAATTAAACAATGTTTTACACAAAAAGAGCAAAATAACATTTCTTACATAATACATAAATTGCTTATTGCTTATGTATGAAATTATTTCTTAAGGTTTGACTAAAATACATTTATCACTTAGAGACATTCATGTTCTCTGTGTAGTCTTCTTTCTGTAGTTGTTGGTTTTGCTACAGCTGCTAATTTGAGTTCATGATAGTTATTTTCTATAAACAATTTTTTTAGATAGATGTTTCAGGGGTTATTCAGTATTTTGATTATAGTAAAATCTTATTAAGCCAACATAAAGCATAACTTGATCTTTGTATATCATAGATTTTAAGTCTTTGGGAGCCCCTACCCCATTTGTTAAATGATCTTAGTTAAAAGCCTTAGCTAAAAAGCAAAATTGAATTTGCTATTCAATTTTTTCCAAAAACAGATCATGTTAACTTCATTAATATCCAAAATTATAGATGACTAACCATGTTGTCTACCTGACACTAAAATTTAAGTATTTCAATGTATTTGAAAAGAAAACACAAAATTTCAAACTGTTATAGAAAGGTATTTTCTGGGGGCCCCTGGGTGGCTCAGTGGGTTAAGCCTCTGCCTTCGACTCAGGTCATGATCTCAGGGTCTTGGGATGGAGCCGGGCATCAGGCTCTCTGCTCAGCGGGGAGCCTGCTTCCCCCTCTATCTTTGCCTGCTGCTCTGCCTACTTGTGATCTATCTCTCTCTCTGTCAAATAAATAAAGAAAATGTTTATTTAAAAAAAAAAAAGGTATTTTCTGCCCCTTCCCCCCATCACCCAACCTATTTTTTAAAGGATTAAGTTTTTCCTTGTCTTTAATTTTTCTTTGATTTATTGAGGCTGGGGAAAGAAAATGGGTTTTCCCTGGCTCAGAGCCTTTGACAGTTATCTGCTTCATGAGCAGGTGAGCTTTACCTTACTCTACCTTCTACCCAACAATTACAGGAGTAAAGGACCCAAGTGTTTCTTCATCAGGCAGATGTGAAGGCCCATCCTTCTCTGTTTGGGCTAACAGGCCAAGTAAGTATGAAGCAATATAGTAATTCTCTTCATAGTTTTCTGTTAATCTGCTCGCACCTTAACTTTTTTTGTTGTTATTGTTTTTGTTTTGCAATATAGTTTTGGATGAGATTTCCCAAAGGACAAATGTGAGGGAAGTGTTAGGGCCCAGAGAGTGGTCACAGACCCAAGGCAAATTTCATTTGTTGAAATAGTTCTCAGTTGATATCAGACACAAAGAGAAAATAATATCGTTATCCTATCTACAAACTTTAACATAAATATCTGTTGCTATTCAGTGTTGTCTCACATAACTATTTTTTAAAAGAATGCACCATTCTGGTCAAAATATTTACTTTAAGATCTTTTCAGTATTTTGTGTAATGTGATTACATTATAGAGTTGGACAGACTGTCAAGACACAGTTCACTGGTCACTTTCATGCCATTTCATATTAACTATCATCTCCAAGGAAATGTGCTTCTGGGAATTTTCTGTCCTGGCAAAAATGGTATAGATTTAAAATGCATAAAGATAAAACATTTTGCAGTAGCAATATGGAATATCTTAAGAATGTGAGAGAGGAGCATATTCTAAGGGACTGGTGATGAAAAGTATAAAAATAGATACAATTTCCCCACTCTTGGGATTCATAATACTGACTTCATTTAACTCATCGTTTCCTAAACTTACCCAGCCATTGAACAAACCACCCTGCAATTTCTATAAAGCAAAAATTAACAGCCCCTTGAACTTTTATTTCAGTGAATACTCTTGGGAAAATATTTGGTGACTTAAATCTGTATTAAAATGGTCTACTTGTAAAATAGATTTCTGTAGAGAGTGAAAGACCTAAAGTGGCTTTGTAGAGGGAGTAGAACTATTTAAAGCTGCAAGGACTTTGCTTTCCCATGTCCTTTTAATGAAACATCCACTTTGATTGAGGCTTCAAGAACTTTCACACAATTGTGAGTCTAACTTCTACTCACAATAATTTTATGCCCACTTTCCTACAATAATTATTCGCCCTCCTGGGGAAATAATAAAATAAGCTAGCAAGAGTAAGCATAGCATCCCACTTTACACTGGGTTGAATCATGTCTTGGCTAAATGGGTTTTGGGGGGAGTTAGGACCTGTTTTTTTTTTTTTTCTTTTTTCACCAGAACATTCTCATTATAAAATATGGTATTTTGTTCAAATCACAAGTCCTTGTTCTTTCTGAACAAGATGTTGCACTTGATTGTAGGACATGGAAAAGCAAAGTATTCAACAAAATGAAAAAAATAATCACCTTTCATGAAATCAGTTTGTTTAATAAAAGACTGTTGTTGAAGAAGCCATTGCAAATTATTTTCTGAGTGCTTTTTGGTGAACATTTTTAGACTTACAAAATGGATATTATTTTCAACTTTCTATTATAGCCTTGATCAGAGTGGATTCTAAAAGTACTTAATGATTAAGTAAGGTCAATTGTAAAGATGACTTAATAGAGGGAAACGTTTTCAAGGAAAATAAGATTAAAAACATTGGTATACATAACAGTATTGTAATATTGTAATATTAGTATACCATGAGCCTAAAATTGCACATAAATATGAAACTCTTACATTTGATAAGCTATTCATATCTTTCAGGATACTTTAAATTTTAGACTTCGTAGTTGGGTACAAATAATTTTTAACTTTATTTAAATCATTTGCTTTTTTATACTTTATCTTAGATAAAAAGGATAGCATGATAATATAAGGAACACAGATTTTTAAATCATGTGAAATATTTTATAGGTTATTACTGAATAAAAACCAAAAATTAGAAATAGTCAAAATAAGCCTATAACAAGACATGGTGTGTATGTAAAATTGAAATGCTTATATATTTTTTAGAAGAAAAGTCTAAATATCAACACTGAAAACCACAAATTTCACATGAAATTATTATGCTTGACTTTGGAATGTGAAATCAGAGGTTTCAAAGTTGTAATCTCACAACATTAACACTGACAACAATGATGGCTAAACATCTTTACTGTGGGATGCCAGTTAGTCAGTTAGCAGATGCCTTTGGCTCAGGTTATGATCCCAGGGTCCTGGGATTGAGTCCAATATCAGGCTTCTTGTTCAGCAGGGAGCCTGCTTCTCCCTCTGTCTGCTCTGCCTGCTGCTCTCCCTATTCGTGCTCTCTCTCTCCCTGACAAATAAATAAATAATTTTTTTAAAAAAATAATCATCTTTATTGGATCTTGAGTTTTCATTTAGAGAGAAAAATCTCACATGAATTAGGTTTGACTACAAAATATCCAAGGGAAGTTTAAAGAAATGTATATTATGAAATATAGTTGAAATTCAACATGAGTCATAAATTTGCTTTGCAAAGCCAGTCAAGTAATTAAACATGTAAAGTAAAAACATGAGGGATACAGACCTTGATAAACTCAGGAAAGCATGACTGGCCTTAAGGGGTCATGGATTATTTTGTTTTGGACCTCTGGCCAATAGTTTCCTTGCAGGAAATTAGAGCTTTTGTTACCAGAATTTTGACATTTCAAAATACTCTAAAAATCTATATTAATATTTATAATCTCCTGGTGTTGAAATGTTGGCATTAGATGGTTGCCTACCCAAAATCCATTCTCCCCTTTCTCCTTCCTAATAGAGGATTGAATATCATACAGAAATCCATCATTTCCAGGTGCCTGGATGGCTCAGTTGTTAAGCAGCTGCCTTTGGCTCAGGTTGTGATCCCAGAGTCAGGATCCGGCTCCCTGCTCAGCCAGAAGCCTGCTTCTCCCTCTCCCACTCCCCCATGCTTGTGTTCCCTCTCTCACTGTGTGCTCTCTCTGTCAAATAAATAAATAAATAATCTTAAAAAAAAAAAAGAAATCTATCTTTTCCACCTCCCCCCACTCCGTACCCCCCAACACACACACACACACACACACACACACACACACACACACTTACACTCTTATTGTCCAAGTGTCTTGGAAAAGCTGAATTTCTGCTCCTGATCTGAGATTTGGTTAGCTTAAGGGTTAATTTCATTCCATTCCCAGGCAGAAATCCAATATCACATAAAATATCGTAAAACAATTATTCACAGTTCTAACCAGCTGTGTAAAAATTTAATTAATTATAAAATATCAGGATTTGATGTAATCTTTGAGCCACTGGCCAACTGACTTAAATCCTCTCTATTTCTTGATATTCTTTTCTGTGAGAAAATATGTCTCCCTATTATTTGGGCCAATTTGAAAAATGTTTCTGTTACTTTTACCTAAAATTATCAAAATGATTCAGCAACAGATTAAAAAACAACAGACAGAACAAGTAAGGACCAAACCCAATCTGTAGGTCATACAGTTATGATGTGTGTGTATATATATATATATATATATATATATATATGCAGGCCATGAGTCCATGTATATGAAATAACATCTTGGAGAAAATTACTTGTTCTCCTTAAAAATTCCAAGAACAGGGGTGCCTGGTTTTCTCAGTCCGTTGAGTGTCTGACTCTTGATTGCGGCTCAGGTCATGATCTCAGGCTTCTGAGATTGAGCCCTCCATAGGGCTCTGAGTTGGGCATGGAACCTGCTGAAGATTTTCTCTCTCCATTACCTCTCCTTCAATTCCTCTCAGACCACTCCCCACCCACAAAATCCGAGAACAACAACAAAAGTGAAAATGAACTTAAACTGCCCATTTCTCAGAATGGTTACTTTCCAATGCTATTTATCTCAGAATTTATTTAAATCCAAGGATCTTGAGATTCAGGAAGCAACTAATAAGAAAAGCTATTGCTTGCCTGAGGGAAAATTATGGATGTCTATTTCTCAGTCATGATTTGGGTACCATTTAAGCTAAAAGTAGGTTAATAACATATGACTTTTTGGGTCTCCTAAAGTTCTTTTGTTCTATATTATCTCAATGTTTGTGTTTTTTTCTATATTATCTTTAATAAGAATAACCCACACATTGTTCATATTGGAATCCCTCCCACAACCCATAATTCAGGCTCTTTTAAATTTTTGTGGAAACTGGTAGGAAGTTTTCAACAGTGTAAAATTCTAAAATTTATGTACATACTAATGCCAGAAACTGAAGGATTTAAATTTGATTGTAGAGGAGATGAAACAAAGAAAAAAATTACTATAAATTATCTCCATTTCATCTTTTATATATAAAGGATCAACAAATAATTTCTTAGATTAAGCAGATGTTAGATTAATATAAGGAAAATAACTTATGAGAAACTTAGAACACATTAGAACTCAGATATTTATGAATGTTTTGTTTAATCTATGACTATAGAAAGGACCTCCATGTTTTTAAAAAAATTCAAGGACCTTTAATTTTAATGTTATTTAACAAAGAGAATGAAAGAGAGAGAATACAAGGACCCCATCAGCTAGTATGCACTTGGCACATAAAAGAGTTAGATCTTCACCAAAAGCATAGATGAGCTAATGAAATCGATGAATGATAAAAGTAGAGCATATGCAGCAGGAATTTTCCCTCACAATAGAATCAGCAATTTAATGATCAGTTGGTAATAAGATCTCATAATCTAAACAATAGATACTTATACTTCTGCAAAAAAAAAAAAATTAGATTACTATTCTTTTTATTTTTTAAAGATTTTATTTATTTATTTGACAGAGAGAGATCACAAGTAGGCAGAGAGGCAGGCAGAGAGAGAGTGAGGAAGTAGGCTCCCGGCTAAGCAGAGAGCCCGGTGCAGGGCTCGATCCCAGGACGCTGAGATCATGACCCGAGCCGAAGGCAGAGGCTTAACCCACTGAGCCACCCAGGCGCCCCATTAGATTACTATTCTGATAAACAGAATAATGCCCCCCCACCAAGGTGTCCACATCCTAGATCCTAGAACTTATGATTATGCTGTATTATAGGGCAAACAGGAATTTGATTATAAAGACTTCAAAATAGGAGGATTATCCTGGATTATCTGGGAGGCTCCAATCGAATCACATGATTCCTTAAAATCAATGGATGTTTAATGTCTATCGTTCCCTCCCAGAGAGGGAGATGTGAATCCTTAATATGGTCAGAGAGCTAATGTTGCTGATTTTGAAGAGGAAGGAAGAAAGCCACAAACCCAAGAATGTGGGCAACTGATAAAAGAAGGAAAAAGCAAGGAAAGAGATTTTCCTTCCAGAATCTCTAGAAGGAAATGCAGCTTAGACTATACTTTGATTTTAGGCTAGAGAGATCCTTTGGAATTGAGGGATAATAAAGTTGTATTGTTTTAAACCCTAAATTTATGGTACTCTGTTATAGGAACAATAGAAAATTAATACAGCTATTTTATTAAACTTGTATTCAAGAAAAGGAGAAAATTTGAGAACCCACCAAAGTAAGTAAAAATGCTTTAAAACGTGTGTGGATAATGATCTTTATTTAAGGAGCATTTTATGTGCATCTGTTATATCTATACAGAATAAAAGTACCATGTCATATTCATTAACGTTTTGGCCACAGTGCCACCCACCTGTTGGCCACATTCTTTAAACTAAAGTGATGTCTCTCAGGCTCGTTAAATGCACTATGTTTATAAATTCCTGACTAAACTGATCAAACTCTGAAAAATTTACCATCGTCACTTGATAGAAATTGTGTAATAAAATGAGCCCAGAAAAGGTCATCCTATTTGATCTCTGCAATAGTTACTGACTTGCCAAACAATAGGAAGGGATTCCTTGACAATCATTTGCCATGAGGGCCTCATCTCAGTTAGATAATTTAGGTACTTTTCAGAGTGAAGGAGAAGATAGAAAATACCTTCATGTACCATAAAGTACCATAAGGTAAACTTTGAGTAATGCAATTATAGAGCCTTCTTACAGGAAATTCTCCTGATAAAGATTGTCCTGGTAAATTGAGAAATAAGTTTGAAAGCACAGATTTTACAATATGCAAAATTATAAAAGACATTTTGTTTCCAAATGTGTTGGATGGAATGGACTGTGAGAAAGAGCCATAAACTATTGCTAGGAATTACACTGAAGCTTTATGATGTTTCCTTTGTGTTTCAGGTAAAATTTTCCTTGTGTCTATAAAATGCATTTAATGATCAGGAGTTGAAGTAAAAGAAGCAAAAATAATCTTACAGACCGCCCACAACTAATAAGCGCCCACAACTAATGGTATACAAATTTTTTCAAGGCTAGATTACTATAATCTATCTAAGTTATCATAGAATTAGAATATAGGGGCGCCTGAGTGGCTCAGTAGGTTAAGCATCTGCCTTCAGCTCAGGTCATGATCCAGGGGTCCTGGGATGAAGCACCTAGTTGACCACTCTGCTCAACAGGGAGTCTGCTTCTCCCTCTCCCTCTGACCTTTCCCCCTGCTCTGCTTTCACTCATACTCTCTGTCTCTCTCAAATGAATTTTTAAAAAAGATTAATCAAGGTCTAGTCAGGATACTGAAACAAAACTGTTACTTTAACAGAGAGAGAATTTAATATAAAGAATGGTTAATTGGGCATTATCAGAAAACAAAAGGCAAAAAGAAAACACAATGGTTTCACTTCTTTCTAGCAGAAAGAAGTTAGTCTGAGGGAACAGAAGGGAGAGTTTGCAATTTTTTTTTTAAGATTTATATGTTTATTTGAAAGAGAGAGAGTGAGCAGGGAAGGGGCAGAAGGAGAGAATCTCAAGCAGATTCTCCACTGAGCGCAGAGCCCGAGACAGGGCTTGATCTCACAACACTAAGATCATGACCTGAACCAAAACCAAGAGTCAGATGCTCCACTGACTGAGCCACCCAGGCACCCCGAAGTTTTAATTTTAAAATGTAAGGGTGCTTGGATAAGAGACAGAACAAAGCTGGGATTCAGATCTCTGAGGCTGTTTGGCTCCTCTCAGTGCCTCAGAAACTGAGAAAGGAAGCCTCTAAGCTAGAACCAGACATCTGAGGAGAAAGCACCAAAATTGATGCTGACATCTTCGAGAGGCATAATGAGCTGGCACAAGGGGCTGGGAGAAAAAGCAAATGAATTAGCTGAGGCTGCTGGAACGAAATGTTACTCTGGCTTCAGGACACGCTAAGGGAAATAAGCCAGTCCCAGAAAAGCAAATAATTTCATGATTCCACTTATCAGTCAAAGTCATAGATGAGAGAGTACAATAGGGGTTGCAAGGGGTAGGGGTTGGGAGAAATGGGGAGTTGTTCAGTAGCTACACGCTTCAAGCCCCACGTTGGGCTCCATGCTGGGCGTGATGTCTTTTAAAAGAAAAAGAAAAGAAAAAAGGAAAAGACATCAATGGATCTTGACTGCAGCTGTGATTATGGTAGTGGTTTTCATGGTGATTTTCCATCTACTTTCCGTCTACTTGTGCTGCCATAGCAAAATACCATAGGCCAGGTGGCTTAGATAATATGAATGCATTTTCTCACAGTTCTGGAAGTTAGAAGTCCAAAATCTAGGTGCCAGCAGTTTGTTCCTGTGTCCTCACATGGTCTCTTCTCGGTGTGAGCATGGAGAGAGTCATCTCTGGCATCTATTCCTCTTCTAATGAGGACACCAGTCCTTATTATTAGACCAGGTTAGGGCCCCATTTTTATGACCCCATATAACCTTACTTACTTCCTAAAGACTATCTCCAAATATAGTCACACTGGAAGTTGAGGTTTCAACATAGAAATTTTAGGGGGACACAATTAAGACCATGACACTCTCATTTCCTGTACATATATTAGTTGTAATGTTTTGTAAGGAAGATTTGTCCCTTCTTGCATTTATGTATTTAAATATTTATGTATGTCATTATGGAATCAAGGTATTTATTTAGTCCTTTTTATATTCTTGTATATTATTCTTGGGGTTATACCTATAATACCAATGTTATTTGGTAACCCAAATATTTCTAGCTTTGGCAGTTGGAAGCTCTAACTTCTTTTTTTTTAAATTTTAGATATAGGTATGTTATATGTATATGTATAAATGTATATATATAACTACAATTCAAAACTGTTAGCAGAATGTTTATGCCTCAGTATGTACTTGAATGATTCAACAAAATTTCTTTATTTATACATTTATAGACATTTATTTATTTATTTAATAATCATCTTTAGAGGGCACCTGGGTGGTTCAGTTATTAAGTGTCTGCCTTCAGCTCAGGTCAGGATCTGAGGGTCCTGGGATAGAGCCCTGCATTGGGTTTCCTGCTCAGTGGGAAGCCTGCTTCTCCCTCTGCTGCTTTCCCTGCTTCTGTTCCCTCTCTTGCTGGGTCTCTCTGTGTCAAATAAATAAACAAAATCTTAAAAAAAAAATCATCATCTCTAGAAAGGTTTTATCTCTGTTATATTAACAGATATTATTTTATCACTATTATGTCTATAGAAAAACATGTAATTAGATACCTCTTCTTTGATTTCTAAATCCGTCCATCCTCTCTGTCAATTTTTTCATTTTCAATCTGATTTCAGGGTATAGAATTTGTCTTCCACATAAATGATTATATTGTGTCAAATCAATTTTATTGTTAATGTAGATTTTAAATATGATATTTTGTTTATTTTCTTGAGTTATTTTTCTTTTGATGCCTTTATCATGAGTGAAAGGCTGCTATTCTAGGTCATGCATTTGTATCTTAATTTAATGAATATTTTTTCCAATCCTTCATAACTGAAAGAAGCAGTTTGAAATGATCTTAACCCTATTAAATTGCTCAAAGCAAATCTACCTTTATATAGGAGTGTGGTAGGTAGAATTGTGACCCCCCACCCCCTGTGTAGAAACTAATTATATCCATGCCCTAGTTCTCCAGGCCTGTGAAATGTTACATTAGGTGGCAAAGGGAATTTTTGCTGATACAATGAAATTAGAGATCTAGATTTATTTGCAACTGGTGGCATTTGTAAATGTTCTAATTTTTGTATTTTATATTTTTGAGTCTGAACATTTTACTTTTACTCTATAATAATAATGTGCTAATTAATAGCTACTGCAGTGTCTAAATAAATATGATAGTATGTGAGGAAAAATTTAATTCAAATTTAGATGAATTTCATGAGTATCAAGATGATCAAAATTATACCAAACTGAAAAGAAATACACACATTCCTACCAAATATGAGAATCAAATAAATAAAATTTGTTTCACATGTAGAAGATAATCTTCCAATTGCTATAGTAGTGAGGAAAAGAAGGAATCCTTTTCCTCCATAAATTCATCAGGACCTTCCCATGAGTGTTCATAATAACCCAGCGTGACTTTTAATAGTGAAGTCAGAGACATGGATATGTCTAGATCATGAAAAATTAGAATTTTGTTTTCATAAGAATTAGAACAAATTATATATGTGTGTTTTTGAAATCTGTGCCAGTGGTAAAATGTTGGAAAGAAAACACCATAGTTTAATGTTTAACCAATATTTAACCAATATTTTAAATATTTTAAATCCTGCCCTGTTGCTAACTTGATCAGAAGTGTTGAACAACTTACTAATCCTTGCTGGGCTGCAGTGATAGAAAAAATAAAAACATATATCATCCTATCATATAGTACTGTTGTAAATTCCAGGTGAAGTAATTTTTTTCTCAAATTTTAGGATATATTAGAAATTCTAGATGATAACTTTTAGGACTTCTTTTTTTTTTTCTGTCACCATTTGTTGAAGAGATTATTTCTCCTCCATTGTATTGCCTTTGCTCTTTCATCAAAGATCAGGCAACTATATTTCTGTGGGTCTATTTCTCGGCTCTCTACTCTGTTTTATTGGACTATTTGTCTGTTGTTTCACCAACATAACTTTGCCTCAATTATTCTGGTTTTATAGTAAGTTTTGATATCACATAACATCAGTCCTCTGACTTTGTTTTTCTCCCTAAACATTGTATAGACTATTCTGAGTATTTTACCTTTCGGCTTTGAAGACTGACTTGGGCAGTATTTCTTCTAATTCTGTTTTCTGGAAGAGACTGTAGAGAATTGGTATAATTTCTTCCCTAAATGTTTGGTAGAATTCACCAGTGAACGCATCTGAGTCTGGTGTTTTCTTCTTTTGAAGATTAGTTATTATTTATTCAATTTTTAAAATAGATATGGGTGTGTTCATATTGTCTGTTTCTTCTCATGTAAATTTTTGGATCTTAATAAACTGGTGCTACAGATCAATTATGAACAAAATGTTTCATGAGAAAAAGTACTCAGTTTGAAATGTTGAAGAGATTTATAGGGAGGATATTTTATCCTACAAGATTGACAGCTAGTAGTTTTCCTGCCATACAACTTCAAGAGATCAGAGAATCTAATCCATTTTTGTCCCCAAAGAATATAAGCTGTGATCAACTCTACTTCAAATAGAAATAAAATCCCATCATACAACAAGTGTAGTGTTTTATTATTTAAGCATTTATGTTGGAGAATGGGGAAAACACTGGTGAAGAAAAATAACAGATACTTCATTCATCAGCTGAGATACAAAAGAAAACAAATACAAGCAATTTTATAACAAGGGAATGGGAAACAGACAAACTTTACAATTTTAGTTTCTCTGATGCTTGTGTATTTATGGTGATGAAGCTGGGATTAATCAGGTGCTGACTTCCCTCAGCATGTTTTTGAGATTTATCCATATTTTTGTATGTATCATTATCCAGTTCTTTTTTGTGCTAGCACTTCGTGGTTTACGTATTTTGCTACATCAATATATCACAATATGTTTATCCATACTCTTGTCAATGGTTGTTTCCCATGTTTTGGCTATTATGCCTAAAGCTGCCATGAACACTCTTGTACATGTCTTTCAGCTATGCATTCCTCTTTGGTAATACCTAAGGATGGCATTGCTAGCTTAAGGGATAGGGAGATTTTTAACTTATTAGAAACCACCAGATAGTGTCCCAAAATGTTTGCAAAATCTTACATTATACCAGCAATTCCATCAATTTCATTGTGATACCACACTGTCTTAATTACTCAATTTTCTTTTTCTTTCAAAATTGATCAACCATCTAAAGTCCTCTGAATTTCCATATAAATATGAATCATATTTTCATTGGGATCTGAAATGGTCCTTTTAAGATGTATTTATTTACTTTTTAGAGAGAGAGAGAGACAAGAGAGAGCACGAGCAGGGAAAGGAGCAGAAGAGGGAGAGGGGTGCCTGGGTGGCTCAATGAGTTAAACCTGTGCCTTAGGCTCAGGTCATGATCTCAGGGTCCTGGGATTGAGTCCCGCATTGGGCTCTCTGCTCAGCAGGGAGCCTGCTTCCCCCCTCTCTCTACCTGTCTCTCACCCTACTTGTGATCTTTCTCTCTCTGTCAAGAAAGAAAGAAAGAAAGAAAGAAAGAAAGAAAGAAAGAAGAGGGAGAGAGAGACCCTCAAGCAGACTCTGCACTGAGTGCAGAGCCTGATCCCAGGACCCTGAGATCATGACTTGAGCTGAAAGCAAGAGTTGGGCACTTAACCGACTGAGCCACCCAGGCACCCCATGGGAACTTACTTTTGAATGTCTGGCTTTAGGAAACCATTTCCACTTCTTTGTGAACAGGAAATCAAACAGTAATGTGGGTGCTTCTACCTAACTCTATCAGCATCACCTATGGAAAGCCTGAAACTGCATCTCCTGCATAGAAACCCAAGACCAGTATGATTCTGGTTAGAATGCACAGTCCAGGGTACCTGGGTGGCTCAGTCAGGTAAGCACCTACCTTCGGCTCATGTCTTGATCTCCGGGTCCTGGGATCTAACCCAGCACGGGCTCCCTGTTCAGCAGTTAGTCTGCTTCCCCCTCTCCCTCTGCCACTGCCACCCCCAATCATGCTCTCTCTAATACATGCTATCTCTCTCAATAACAAATGTTAAAAAAAAGAAATAAAATTTCCCCTATAAAAAAATAAAATGAAATGTACAGCCCATCACACTGAGTCGTTCCTCCCAGTAATTGAAGTCCATTCTATTGTCTCACAGTCCCCAGCTACTCACAATCACTACTGTGACTCAGTGTACTCATAGTCCCCAACTACTTCATTACTAGTAAAAGTCCTTCCTTTTTCCTTCTCACTTTCTGCTACACTCCTCAAACCCTAACCACACTCCCAGAAACACCATCACCACTGGATGTGTTTTATGTGTTCCCAAGAGAAATTAAGGAGGTAAGATAATTCATCTTAATGAAGGAATAAAATTAAATACATTAAAATGGCTTAATAAATGTCTGTAATGAGGACAGAATAGAACAAAAGAACTTCTCAAGAATTTGTTATGACTTTAAGATAAACTATTTTAGATTAATATTTTTATTTATTTTTATTGATTTTTATTCACTTCAGGCAAAATATATGAGTCTAAAACTATCAACATATAGAAAAGTTTTTCAAAATGGCTCCCTGTAATTGATCATGTAAAAAAATATTTTTTTTCTCTTTTAAGGGGCAATTAGGTGAGAAAATTGATTAGCAGAATCTATGAGTGGGAAGAAAGTAGATATGGCTCCTGGAACATGTCCTTTTAAATATGAATTAAATATAAGGACCTAGTGGGTCCTTATAAATCTATATGCCAACACTAAAGGTTTTCCAATAATTAGAAATTGAATAAAGTTAATCCAAGAAAATGCATAAAACTTGGAAATAACTTTTCAGAATTGCTGTGAAAATGTTAAATTAGTAGAGGAATTGTGTGGGAAGACATGTCAAAGAAATGACTCTTTTATTGTCTTATAAAAAAGACTGCAAAATTATCTTGACTCTTTGGAGATAGTCCAGATAACTTAGTAAAGATAGGAGTTCTTGGGGCGCCTAGGTGGCTCAGTGGGTTAAAGCCTCTGCCTTCAGCTCAGGTCATGATCCCAGGATCTCTGCTCAGCAGGGAGCCTGCTTCCCACTCTCTCTCTGCCTGCCTCTCTGCCTACTTGTGATCTCTATCTGATAAATAAATAAAATCTTTAAAAAAAAAAATAGGAGTTCTTATTGGGAGAGAAGTCTCCCAATAAGACTATATTTGTGGAATATAAACTTCACAAAAGCAGATTGGAGGTTCATACTAATGGAATAGCACATGTGGGTGGAGGAGTGACAAGGGAGTCCTCATCAAATTAGTACAGTTTCAAAAATTATCTTTTCCATTTGGTGTCAGCCTTCAATGTGTCTCCATTATCAAAACAAAAGCCAAAAAAACTTGTAGGGCTTGCACACTGACACACAGGCAGAATTTAATTTGGTTTATTATCCTGTTCAAACAATCCAGTCATCACATCTTTGACACAGATGGGGGATAAACAAGCTCCAGGCTTTCCTATAATCTTTCTACTGTGGTTAAAAAAGACTTAGTGACTTTGAAGTTTTATTTTTTTTCTCCCCATCTCAACTGAAATGGGAGGATAATAAATTGACCTCAGTCAAAATACTCCACCCTATCAAGTTTTTAGATTAAGGTTAAGTTTATAAAAGGTAACAGAATGACAACCTTGGAAGAGCAAGGTTTTGGCTCAGGAAATAAATGTGGGTAATCATGTTTTCATTACTTGGTAGTTTAGGTTTCTATTTTTCTTTTTTTTTTAAGATTTTTATTTTATTTATTTATCAGACAGAAATCACAAGTAGGCAGAGAGGCAGGCAGAGAGAGAGAGGGGGAAGCAGGCTCCCCACTGAGCAGAGAACCCCATGCGGGGCTCCATCCCAGGACCCTGGGATCAGGACCCGAGCCTAAGGCAGAGGCTTTAACCCACTGAGCCACCCAGGTGCCCCTAGGTTTCTATTTTTCTTACTTAGCATGTCTTTTGAAGCTATCACCTCATTGGAAAGCCCAGGAAATTGAGCTAATAGGAACACTGCTTTAGTCATATAAAATGTCCTTGGCTCCTAGCAAGTGACATGAGTTCATTTACTGCTATCCATCCTTTGACCACAGGGTCAATATTTACCTTAAAATTCCAGGTTCACATTCACAGAATTTGATGAACAAAATGGTCATTCAGAACAGTCTCTGAATACCTCATTCAAATTATTCTGATCCTCAGTTTGGTTTAAATGGTAATGCCCAGCATTTTTTTTAAAAAGGAAGAAGAAAACAACGAAGACCTGGACAAGGGTTCTGTAGACAAGGAAATCATACAAGTGACGCTAGGGGCCATTCTCCCCTGTTTTCACCCCCCGAAGAAAGCACTGGCTTGGCTCTGGCATCTCTTTCAGGGTGAATATGGCTGCTATGTTTGTGATATTTCTGACCCCTCCTGGATTATGGCATGGCTGCTTCAGATGGATATAGGATCCTTGCTAAGCTTCACATTCTAATCTTCATAAGCAGCCCCCGCCCCTCAGTAATGGTTTCATCCTCACTCTGCTCTCTTGGGCTTCCCATTGCAATCCAGCCCACTAGAAACAGGCCTCTGAATCCCTCTGCTCTCCCTGGTTGCTACATCACAAGTGGGAGTTTGCCTTTTAAACCTTCTTTTCTCTTACTGGTACTCAGAAGAGGACTAATGACTTGTCACTTTACATCATGTGGGAAATCACATTCCTTTATGTTGGTCTCCTTATTGAAAACATAACACAGTCAGGGGCACCTGGGTGGCTCAGTCAATTAAACATTTGCCTTCTTCTGCTCAGGTCATGATCCCAGGGTCCCAGGATGGAGACCAGCTTTGGAATCCCTGCTCAGCGGGAGTCTGCTTCTCCCATTCTCTCTGCACCTGCCCCACCCCCCACCACTGTCTGCTCTCTCTCAAATATACATTAAAAAAAAAAGACTCCACCCCCAAATTACTAGAATTCATACAGCAATTCAGCAATGTGGCAGGATACAAAAATCAATGCACAGAAATCAGTTACTTTCCTATACATTAACAATGTAATTGTAGAAAGAAAAATTAGGAAATTGATTACATTTACAATAGCACCAAAAACCATAAGATACCTCCGAATAAACCTAACTTAGAGGGAAAGGATCTATACTCTAGAAACTACAGAACACTCAAGAAAGAAACTGAAGAAGACATAAAAAGATGGAAAAACATTCCATGTTCATGGATCAATAGAATAAACATTGTTAAAATATCTATGCTGCCCAGAGCAATCTGTACTTCCAACGCCCTCCCGATCAAAATACCAATGGCATTTTTCAAAGTGCTGGAACAAACAATATTAAAATTTGTATGGAACCAGAAAAGACCCTGAATCACCAAGGAAATGTTGAAAAAGAGAAACAAAGCTGGGGGCATCATGTTGTCTGATTTCAAGCTATATTACAAAGCTGTGATCACTAAGACAGCATGATACTGGGATAAAAACAGACACCTAGATCTATGGAACAGTATAGAGAGCCCAGATATGGACCCTCAACTCTATGGTCAACTAATCTTCAACAAAGCAGGACAAAATATCCAACAGAAAAAAGACAGTCTCTTCAATATATGGTGTTGGGAAAATTGGACAGCTATATACAGAAGAATGAAACTCAATCACTCTCATACACCATTTTAAGGAGTGCACGTATTGCATGGAGCTCTCAGTGTTATACACAAACAATGAATCATGGCACATTACATCAAAAACTAATGATGGACTGTATGGTGACTAATGTAATATAATTTAAAAAAATCTTTTTTTTTTCTTTTTTAAGACTTTATTTATTTATTTGACAGCTAGAGATCACAAGTAGGCAGAGAGGCAGGCAGAAAGAGAGGAGGAGGAAGCAGGCTCCCCACTGAGCAGAGAGCCCAACATGGGGCTCGATCCCAGGATCCTGGGATCAGGACCCGAGCTAAAGGCAGAGGCTTTAATCCACTGAGCCACCCAGGTGCCCCCTTAAAAAAAAAATAATCTTTAACAACAACAACAACAAAAAAAAACCCACAGAACATATTCAGTATCTAACTTTGAACATATTCAGTACTGGCCTTTAACTTCTTTTCCAAAGTTATATAATCATAGAAATGTTCTGCAGAGAACACTGCATCTTTAGGCTACCACGGTTTCCTTTTTCTTCCTTCTACCAAAGAAGGTCATCAAAGGTAGCACTTTAGTAGATACTGTGTGAAATACAACTTTACAACTAATGAATTTGGATACACATCAGACTCAGGATTAAATAGATTTCCTACAGTCTGCAAAATATTCTCTGAAAAGTCCCATCAGTCTCTTTTTATGGGAAGGAAAAGAATTAATTTTGTGAGTTTTTTTAAATTAAATAATTTTTTAAAATGGTGAATAGCTAATAGACACCATAAAGTATACAGATAATTCTTGGACATTTCCTCTGTGAACACTGAGTTCTCATCTCTAGAGCCAGCACTTCCCTTTTAATTATTAATTTAAATTAAACTAAGGTCACTTTTAAAACTTTAGCTCGAATGGAAATAAGAAACCTGTTTACCACTCTAGCAGAGTTGGCTAACCTCAGCATCTGTTGGTCACAACAGGCAATAAATTGCCTTCTTTACCTAAATGGGGTCACTCTTTCTACAGCATGTCCATGAGGTAGACATCATTATACTGTCACCTTCCACAGAGGAGAAAAATTTTATGTTAATTAAGCTGTCCTCATTCTCTAAGAACTGAGCCAGGATTCAACTAAAATCTTCCTGACTCCGAAATGATGCTTAAGAGACATACTTACTATGACCGTTCTAATGGGGATTTCTCAGACTGTCAAGGCTGATCTTACAGAGCAGCCACCTGGGTAGAATGTCCCAAGACCCCTACCAAAAGTATGTCCATCAAGGGTCTGTAAAGAAATCTAAAATTCATCTTTCGAATAGTATTATTTGGTTTAAAAGATTAGCCCTTATTTTAGATACCTTTTGAGGACAATATATTAAATCTTAACTGCTAATCTGCTCTTCATACTCACACACATCTCTTCCTTTCCCCTTGTCTCAAGAAAAATATCTTTTCTCCTTGCCAAGGACTATTGCATTTCTTTTCTTCTTCCACCAGGACCTTGGATCTTCAATAATGTCTCATGGCTGACCTCTGGCTTCTAAGTCTCTCTTCACCCAGAGAAACTTGGTCTTCACCTACTTCTTATATTGTGTCTATTACAATTACAATTCTCAAGGCTAAAAAATTCTATAAAAACACTTCTCTCTTGTATCTCATGTCTCCTTCTTTTTACTACCTCCCTCCTACACACTTGGTGATCTACCTTGCTCTAAAATTGGGGTGGTAAATAAAATCACTGAACATTTTTACTTTTTGCCTGAAACAATGAGTAATTTAATGTTTATTTTAATTTAACTTGTGATCATTGCCAAAACAAAGTACTACAGACCAAGTTTGTAGATGGTTTATGGGTGGCTGTATGTTTAACCATGCACTATATTTGAAGATAGGGTTTTTAAAGACGTTAATTTAGTTAAAATGAGATCGTTGGATAATGATCTAATCCAATATAACTGGAGTCCTTGTAAGAAGAGGAAATTTGGACACCAACATACACCTAGTGGGGACATATGAAGATAGAGAAGATGACCAACTTCTAACTAAGAAGAGAGGCTTCAGAAGAAATTCAAATCCAGGAAAAAAGATAGCTAGTCTCTTGTTGGTCTTTAGCAACTTTCCTGGGAGGGTAAATGACAGCTGGCTGGTGATGATGCCTCCAAGACTACAACAACCTTCTAAGTGTTCATATGATGACAAGAAAAAGCTAGGAAGCTGGGATTAACTAGGTAGGTGTGCAAAGAGTAATATCCAAAGATACCATCCTCCAGAAGCCAACTTCATGTACTTCATAAACACAGGACAATGACAGAAAAATTAAAATATAAATTCTATATAAATTTCCAGCTTCTATCTGCAAAATTTAAAGACAAAAAGAGAAGAATAATTGAAAGATAATGGGAGATATAATTTTGTTAGAGAAATGTCTCATTGTTGCTGAGTCGTAAGTCAGCTTCATAAGTATGATAATGATGGATGGCCAATACCTCCAAATTTATAAAGAAATAAGTGAGTGGGTATATGATAGTGCTTATTGTGGTTTGTGAAATTATTTTAAAGACAAGATAATTTTAGTGTATTCAAAGATAGTATTTTGATCCAATTCTATAACTCAGTAAATGGAAAAAAAAAAAAACATACTGAAAGTCCTCAGGTAGTTCTGAAATTGTTAAGTATACATGAGATACTCATGTGCCCAAACCAAAAAGTCAAATTTTTATTTCATGTCAACTTAATAACAAATAAACTAGAAGTAAGAATATTTAATTCTTACAACAATCATCTGTGTGGTTGAAAAAAAAAAAGATTTTCAATTAAGATGTGTGGCTCATTTTACCAATATTAAAAGAAGGGGAAAACTCAATCCTTATTCTTAATTCTGTGTCTGAGGTTTTTCCTTTAATTCTAAGATACATTTTGGGTATCAAGGAGATTCCTAACATTATATTAGCATGAATCAGACTCTCCGCTCTCATAGAGTTTACCATCTAATGGAAAGCAAAACTAGAGGCAGTTAACAAACAGTAGAGTAGCTAACAGTAAGCGGAACAGAGTGGCAAAATACTTATGTCTCGGTGGGTCACTTAGAGAAGGTTTCAGAAAAATAGTTACGTTCCTTCTTGTGAAGAGAAGAGCCATCTCATGCAGGCATGGTGGCGTGGCTCAAGGTCCCGCAGAGAAGCACCTGTGCCTACGTGTTAATTGTGGGAAAATGAAGTATTCATGAGCCTTCTCAGTGTTTTCAGTTTAGAATAACCCAATTTAGAGTGGTTTTTATCTTTTTCTCTCATTCATTCCCACTTAGTGTTAGTTGCTGTCTTACCCCTAGAAGGGAACCATGGTTTGCTGTAAGACAACCAATGAATTACCAAAGTCAGACTGATCTGTAAAGACTGAAGAACATTGAGAAACCCTAAAGATCTGAGATCATAATACGATATCATTACGATGAGCTTACAAATGGGAATATGTTACATTTTGCAAAAGAGTTAAGTCTCAAATTTCGTGAGTCCAAAAATTACCTTGCAACACAATTGCAGTGTCATGGTCTTGCTTGTATTATTATTTAGAATTTGATTATTTCTGTGTGTGTGTGTGTATGTGTGTGTGTGTGTGTGTGTTGAAACCACCCCATGAGAGCAAGTTTGATATGTGCTCACGATTCTTGAAGTTATTAGGATACTATTTATCAGCAGATAATGCACTGAAGTGTTCATTTTCGGGTTACATACTTAAGGTACAAGAGTGTGGACCATGAATTTCAGACAGTTATATTATCATTAAATTAAATTCTAAGAATAAAACTGCTTGGAGAATTCTAATTAGTGATTATTATGGAACTGGAAATAATTTATTTTTAAAAACATTTTGGAAAATAATCAGTTACAATAAGAAATTGCCCCATGAGTCATTCAAAAAGAGAAAATACCTTTCCCTTGAATTCTAAATATATTATTTGTTAGATTTAAGGGCAGTACTTTGAAAATTACTTGACAGAGTTTTTCTAAGAAAAACATGATATGGATAAAGCCAACTCAACAGAAAAGGAAAGAAAAAAAAAAGAAATAAAGACAACTTAACCAATTCAGAACCCATAAGAATTGCTTTGGAATTTACTCAGAATTCAAATTAGCCCTACATTTTAGTCCAGGACTTGTGAATAGTAATAAAGAATGAAGAAAAAGTTATATTGTTTTCAGTTATCTTTAAACAAATTACTAACAAATTATTTATAAACTTGTGTATCAGTAAGTTCTTTCCACAAAAATGTGTGTATCAAACAACCCCAAACTCATTGTTGCACTAAGTCACCTGAGTTAAGATCTGCTGGAGCTCAGGGACACCTGGGTGGTTAGATCCGTGAAGCATCTGACTCCTGATTTCAGCTCAGGTCTTGATCTCAGAGTCGTGAGATAGAGCACCATGTCCAGCTCTGTGCTGGGTGTGAGGGCTGCTTAAGATTCTCTCTCTCTCTCTTTCCATTTGCCCCTTCCCCCTCCCACCCACACCCACTTGGGTTCACTCTCAAAAGAAAGAAAGAAAGAAAGAAAGAAAGAAAGAAAGAAAGAAAGAAAGAAAGAAAGAGAGAGAGAGAGAGAGAAAGGAAGGAAGGAAGGAAGGAAGGAAGGAAGGAAGGAAGGAAGGAAGGAAGAAAAGGAAGGAAGGAAGAAAAGATCTGCTGGAGCTCAGCTGATTTTAGACAAAACCAAGAGGGCTTGTATTCAGACTTCAAGATAGTTTGGGTGTTTCATGTGCCTCTCATTCTTATGAGACTAACAGGCTATCCAAAACATGTTCTTCTCCTGGCATTGACAGAAGGGTAAGAGACCAAACCAAACCACAAAGCACTTTTCACTCTTCTGCTGGGTTGTCCCCACTAATATCCCATTGGCCAAGACAAGTCATGTGGCTAAATTCTACATTAATGGGATGGAAAAATTCAACAAAAGTCAAGATTAAAAAAAAAAAAAAGACAACCAAAACAGAGCCACATATATAATATATGATATTATATATAATTAATCTTCTTGAGCCCACTCTTCTTGGTTTGACATACATCTCCATAGTGTATGTATATGCATTTATATCTGTGTCTAAATAATTATATTTATATATAGTTATAAATTTTTACTATATAAGTTTATTAATATAAAATTTTAATTGCAAGATAGGCAAATACTCTAATTTATTGTGTCTATCTTAAGCTTTTCATACAAAGACTATGTCATCTAAACCAAACATTATTCTCAGAAATAATCAAGAGACAGTGTATATGCACATGTGTGGGGAGCAGTTTGTATCTGAAATCTAGATGCACTGACTCCATCTCTAAGACAATATTGAACATGAAGGATGACACTTTCTGCAATTCTATGGCCCAACTGTCTCTGTAGTATTAATTTGTGCTATTTTAGGACATTAGAAGCCACACTCTCACAGAAAATGCATTCTGGATAGTTGTAACAGTTTTAGAGCTGATAGAAGGTTAATTTGAGGGTAAACTCTCGCTGATTTATTGTAAGACTCATTATTGTGCATAAATATCATCACTTGTGAGGTAAACTGAGTCAATTGACTCATATATAATGCAAATTCTGAAACTGATTGGTTTTTGTTCATCTGTATCCCTTGAAGCAATCCAGTTTAGTGATTCGACGTGAATAGATGCTAATGCTTTTGAAAAATATCTCTATATTCCAGTTATTCAATTTATGTGCATTCATCTTTCACAGATACTGACAGTGATACACCAAATCACATTGCCTATGCAGACAATTCCACTAATCTTCACAATTAACTTCTGTCTATGATCAGAGAAAAATAGAAGATAGAAGAGGAAAAAATATATTTTATATACATGCATATATATATATACACGCATGTACATATGCAACATATATAGTTGATTTTTGCTAGTTAATTGAGTCAATGAGAGACAAGGTGTCAGATGCTATTAGTACCCACAATTCGATGAAAAAGTACCATTTCATCATCTGCCACTTTTCCCTTACATAGAAGCTTATTATAATGCTATTTTCTGAGGAAAAGAAAGTTTGTCAATATAGAAAGCTTGGGTCATTGTTGCCACAATGTGAGAAAAGTCATTCCTTTGCAATGATCCATTATCGTCCACTCTGTCACATGCAGCTATAAAGAGCCTACCAGCTTCACAGAGTGGGGCATATATCTTATCTCTTAAATGTTTTTGTCTAGAATTTAACTTTTTCTAAAATATCGACCTTTTACTCTACAGTATCTACTTTAAGTTTGTCAAAGAAGAAAATGAGAACTAAAAGCAAAAAGCGAAAAACAAAACTCTCCAAATGAAAAATAAACTTTAAAATATATTCACAGAATACTGGTACACTATTCATAATAGCATTAGTTAGATGAATAAGTATTATCTTTAAATGGATGACATTGGCCCCAAACCCTGAATTCCTAGTATAAATCTTTCATATACCTTAAAAAATCCAAATAAAACACATTTCTCATGGACTTCCTGTGAGTAATAGCAGCTTAGAGACGAAAATGAGAATACGAATGATACCCATAAGCATAGAAGAGGCTCTTATCATAACGCATCAGGGTAATATTTGCTATAGAGTTTACACCACTATTTTTTACTTATAACCTTGAAAGAATTATGGTTACTCAAATACGGATAAAGATATATGATGGAGTTTTGAAAACCCTAAGGAACCAGTGTAGACAACTTTTAAAGACAAAGAATTTTCTTTGAAATTCTTCAAGAAAAAAGCATCTACATTGTTTTTGCTGGATAGGACATTACAATACAAACTAGAAAACATTCTGAGATTATGATGCCAAAAATGTGGGAAAATTTTTTGCAACAGTTCAATATTTCCCCTCCCTTAATTTAACACTGTTTTTTGTTTTGTTTTGTTTTTCCCAGTGATGGCTCCTAAAAATGAAAACCTCTCAGCCAATAAACATCTATGTCCTCAATGCATCTCTTCTTGGTCATCTTCACTTCAATTTACCCAATAATAAATTCAAAGTGAAGTGGGAAAGATCTATCTTCTCACTTCTTCATTACAGCAATTTCATGGAAGCCACTTAGGAGATACTCTTTTCAACAAAGCTCTGTGTGTGTGTGTATGTGAGTGTGTATGTGTGTGTAAGAGAGAGAGAGAGAGAGATGCAGAGAGAAACAGAGAGAGAAACAGACACTCAGAAAGAGATGCGGAAAAGGGAAAAGACAAAGGCAGAATGAAGAAATTGGTTTGTGAATAATTCAAATTTAGTGCAGGTGAGAGGATCCATTCTGTTCTTACTCTCTGTGTGGAGGGCTGGGGTTAGTCTCCATTACATTAAACAGCAGCTGTGGCCTCAGAGTGCCATGAAATACTCTCATATCTTACAGAAAACATTAGGGTAGAGATATGATAGTGTGGGGATAAGTGAAAAAGAAGAGAACCAGTGCATCAATTGGGGAGAAGAGTCCATCTGATAGCTTTTCTCTTCCCCTAACTCAGTCAATAGTAAATTCATGTATGGCCAGTCTTCCCTCAATTACTTGACTCCCCTCTGCCTATTTCCTTTTTTGGGAAGTTCTTGTATTTGCTGGTTTTATATGACACTGTGCTCTAAATCCTTCTGCTCTCTTATTTTGCTATTTCCAGTCACTCTATGCCCAGTTTGTTCAACAAGCATTAGTACTCTTGGAATTCTATTAAAAATCAAACTCATGTGACAGAATAGGTTCCACTCAGCATCAATTTTATTTACCTTTAGAAATGGTTACTGAATGGACATCGACGCCTGCATGATAACAGCACAGGAGAAGGCTCATGACTCCAACACATGGCCTTCAGATCCCAGAAAATGATGCTCTGGGCTTTGTGTGGTCATGTAAGATGAGGCCAGATGGGTGCTGCTGGTCTCAGGGAAGTATATCTGCATTGGGATCCCTTCAGTTCTCACACCTTCTTTTGTTTTCTACTTTCCTTACACTCAGTATTTTGATTAAGGAACAAGATCCCTCACCTTAGGATTTATCTGGTCATCTACATTCCCATTACTTTCGCTTTGATATTTTACTAACATTCCTTCTTTCCTTCCTTCCTTCCCTTTTTCTTTTGTGTTTGTTGTTTTTGTTTTTCTTTTTTCTCCAGGTCACAGGATGTAAACTCAAAGACCTTCAGACACATAGCAACCACGTAAAGATGTCAGGTGGACAGCATTCAAATTCTTTGAGAACGTATCACCAAAGCAAAACAATAGAAACCAGATTTGGGTTATGAACTACCGATTTTTTACCTTTTTTTTTTTTTTTTTGCCATGAGTCTTTCCTGTTCTCTATAATCCAGTTTTTGAAATTCCTATCTTCTCTGGTTTTGTTCTGTTGTCTTGTAACATCTTTAAAGCAATGCAAAAGCCACAGTCAAACCAAATGAATTTCAGAGGTAGAGTAGACATGTAAATAAATGTTTAAATATAAATATAATACATACAAATAAATATAGTTCAATATAGATGCGTATGCAAAACTATGGTATGTTAGTTTCCTATTGCTGTATAACAAACAGAAGTTTAAAACAACACACATTATTTATTTCACAGTTTTGTGGGTCAGGAGTCCAGGCACAGCCTAAATGAGTCCTCTGCAAGACTGTGATTAAAGTGACAGCCAAAACCATGTTCTCATCTAGAGGTTCATTTGGGAAACGGTCCAATTTCAAGTTCACTCAAGTTGTTGGCAGAATACATTACCTTATGGCCATAGGACTGAGGGCTCCAGTTTCTTAGTAACTGACTGATGGAGGTGACCATCAGCTTCTTTCTACATGGACTCCTTCAAAGTGGCCACTCATTTATCACATCAGCAAGGACAGTCTCCAAGAGCAAGTCTGCTAGCAAGATGGAATCTTATATAACAAACCATAATTACAAGCATGACATCCCAACACCTTTGTATCATTCTGTAGGTTAACAGGAAATCTCAGGTCCTGCCCATACTCAAGGGGAACAAATCACAGAAAGGCACGAATCATACCAGGAGGCAAGGATCATGGAGGAGCAAGTCATGGAGGAGCCACCCTGACGTCTGCTTCTCTTGCAGAAGTACTAAAATTGGTGCAGTAAGCATGTTCATTAATAAATTGTTGTGGGAAGTCATCAAGAGGCCATGACCTCTGATGGACTGACACCTAAATCCAGTCATTAGAAGATCCTCACTCTCTCTCCTGTCTTTGAAATGTATATTTCACCTACCATTTCCATAGTGGGAACTGCCGAGGATAGAGCCTTGAGAGGTGTTCTTGAGCCGTCTGGACTGAATATGTGACACAGCTCAGTTAAGGCCACTATATAAGCTATATAAGCTTTTAAGATTCTGGCAGACGTGTGCAGAGATCTACTCATCTTGTAGCTACCCAAGCAAGCCTCATAGGTAAGTTCCAGTGCTTATAAAAACTTGCTACCTGCCGATCTGGAGTGGTCTTCCTCCTCCTTCTGTCTCTGGTTGCCCTCTGCGCATGGAGACCAGTTTGCCAATTGACATAAATCATGGCTCAATTTCATCTGTGATGTATATCCGGGATCAACAAACTACAGCCCATGAGCCTGCCATCTGTTTTTGCAAATAAAGTCTTACTGGCACACAGCCACATTCATAAATTGTCTTTGGGTGTTTTTCTGACACAGTGACATTTGAAGTAGCAGTGACAGAGACTACAATATGGCCCACAAATCCTAATGTATTTACTGTCTGGTCCTTTAAGGAAATTTGCCAACCTCTGACTTATTGTAAGTTAATTCCTTTGTTAGTTACAATGATTAACTCTATTTTTTCTCCAACAGTTTTTGAAAAAATAGATGCAAACTAACAGACAGGGATAATTAATGCCCACCTTTATGAATCTGTGGGAATCTGAACATTTTCTTGTAGTAACATAGCACCATCTCATGGAGTATTACAGAAACTGTCAGTAAAGTTTGTTAAGTACTGCTATATTACTGAGAATTTGGAATGCTCTGGCATAGCTTCTAAATTGGACTGAAAATAATGAACTTAAAAAGTGCTGCTTTTTTAATTTAAAAATTTTATAAAATGTAGAGAATGTCTAATCCTAATATATCATTTCTTTGACATGAAAACTGGTCTAACTGAAATTAAATGACTTACTAAACTTGCATATTAAGTTTAATAGTGCAATTTTAGGATTTTTTCTTTAAAAAATGAAAGCATGTATACGAATGTGTGAATCTTTAATATGTTGAATTAAATATTTCAATAGTAGTATTTTTATTTAAAATCAATTCAGCGACTTTTTGGAGCTCCTGGGTGGCTTAGTTGGTTAAGTGTCTGTCTTCAACTCAGGTCATGATCTCAGTGTCCTGGGATTGAGCCCCATGTGGGACTCCCTATTCAGCGGGGAGTTGTTTCTCTCTCTCCTTCTGCTCCTCCCTCTTGCTCTATCTCTCTCCTGATGAGTTTTCTGTCATAAGATATATCCAATCAGAAGCTTAAACTCTCCTTGTGAGTTCGATAGAGCGGGAATGCTGGTCAATAGTTGGATGAGAGATGAAAGGTGGTCCTAAAATGCTTATTGGATATTTGAATTTTTATATCTGAGGTGTAGAAATGTGGGTGGAATGTAGGTTATTCCCAAACCATGAACAGCTAACGGTGCTCATTGAAAGGTTAGGTTAAGTGCATTCAGATGTATGACATTAGGTAGACAAATGCCAATTGTGCCTACTCACAAGATGCGAAAACAGGGGGAAGCCTGAGGGATGTTCCAGAACTTTTAAACATGCTCGGACCTGATGAGGAAGTCTTAGACTCTACTTGTGGAAAATGCTGGTCAGGGTTTCTCTAAGAAACCAAGGAGACCAGGCTAGCTATTCCAAGAACATCTCTTGCTTGCTTTCTTTTTGTTTGTTTGTTTTCTTTAGATTTTATTTACTTATCTAAGAGTGAAGGAGAGAGGGAGAGAGATTGAAGCAGACCCCCTGCTGAGCAGAGAGCCCAATGTGGGGCTCTATCCCAGGACCTAGAGATCATGACCGAGCTGAAGGCAGACGCTTAACTGACTGAGCCACCCAGGTGCCCCATCCCTTGCTTTCTCACTGACACCTCCTGATTTAAGAAAACTATAAAATGTGAAAGTCATAAAATCCAATGACTGAAAACAGTTATTAATATTACAACTAGGATGTCTTTGTGTCATAACCATAAAGAACAAGCATTTCCTCCTGGGAAGCAGATTTGTTTTTCTTAGTATAGTCAGTCTATAGTTTTAAATCAAATTGTGCTGAGACCCACTTGGATGTCCACTGTCCCTCAGAGAGCTGCCTCAGCGGCTCAGAAATATGCTTCTCAGGCTGTGACTCAGCATATCCTGCCATCTCTCAGCACCCTGCGTATGTTGTCCTTACCTGCTCTGGCTCTGGTGCTCAAGGTCATGGTAACCCACTGCAGGGATGCCATTCACCACAGTACACTGGCTCAGACACTCCAACTGTATGGGCCCCCTCAGCCTACTCAGATTTCCATGCCTACTCCCCACCACATGTGTCCCCTCCTTTCCCTGCATGGTTTCTGACTCATCTCAGATCTGCTGCCTGAAAGAATGCCTTCCTCTCCCCACTGCTCAGACACCCCTCACCACATGCCTGCCCCATGAGTTTCCTTTTCTTCTCACTCAGGCTCTGTACAAGGCAACCTTTCAGGTTCCTTTCTCTCCCTCTCTCTGTCTCTCTCTCTCTCTCATGCTCTCTCTCTCCCTTTTCCTTCTTCCCTTTTCCCTCCATATATTTTTCTGTTCTTCTCCTTAGGACTTTAGGACGAAATTGTTCTGGAGAGATGTTTAGGATGAAAAGAAAGAGAAGGAAAGGGAAGAAGAAGAAAAAAGAAGAGAAAGCACGAAATTGAAAAGGGTTTGGTTCTTTTATTTCTGAAAACAAACATACTTTGCTCTCTCACTGAAAAATGTTAATGTTAAAATGTTAAAATTAGGATATATTTTTAAATATATTGCATAACCTTAAACATCTGACCTCTAGTTTTATTCTATTTCTCTCATTTAAAAATCTGAAAGCTCAGATTTTGAAGTTGACAGTGACAAATCTGACAAATCTTTTAAAAGACTTTATTTTATTTTATTTTATTTTATTTAAGTAATCTCTACACCAAACATGGGATTCAAACTCAACCCCAAGTCAAGAGTCTCATAGTCTACCAACTAAGACAGCCAGGGGCCCCCATACTGTACTAATTATCAAAGTACATGACAGCACAGGGATTCCTGGATGGCTTACTCAGTAGAACATGCCAACTTCTAATCTCAGGGTTGTGAGTTTGAACCCCATGTTGGAGGTAGAGTTTACTTTAAAAATTTGTTTTTTAAAGTCCATGATAGTACAATAATTTTTAGGTCTGTTTCAGAAGTACATGTCAGGCTTTCTGAAAAGTGTGTTTCTTTGTCTGCTATTCTATCATTTTGTTAATTTTATATTAATTGACATTAGAAAAATTATAGAAACTTGAAATGAATTTAGTATTCCCCAACATTGTTATAACAAAACAATAGGATGAGAGCATACAGCAGAAAATAAAGGAAGACATGAACTAGTCCAGAGATATGAGAAGATGAAGTGATCCTTTTGGGGAACAACAAATGAATTTCATTTTTTAAAAAGCCTTCAAAACTTAAAAGAGAACTTATAAAAGTAATTAAGGTTTTAAAAATCAACATTGTGTTATAAGGAAGCCACGTAGTAAGTCATTTTCTTTAAATAATGATGGCTTGATATTTGGGATGTAGAACATATACACATATATGCCTATGACTCTCAATATTTAAATTAGTTATCACTCAAAAACATTTATTTGTAAGTCACCTGTTTAGAATTCAGAAAGTTTCCTTATACTAACCCTATTGTAAATGGTTATTGGTTTCCACTCATTGCAGACTATTTTTTTTTTAAATACATGAAGACCAAAAAAAAAAGAGAGAAGGGGAGATCGTGTATATCTGTATGTAAACGTGGCAAATGTGATTAAGATTTAATGCGATTGTGTTATTATATTATTTTTTAGGGTTTTCCCCCCTTGCTTTTTGGTAGAGAATGGGCCATACAGAAAAATACATTGTTCTATGGATTCAGAAAAGAGGGGGAACGTGTTATAGAATACAGTGACCATTCAAAGGCCTTGTTTTGGGGGAAGATTCCCACTTTCTACACTTAGGAGTCATTTTTTAGTGTCCCACATAATTCTGTTGATGCAGGTCACACCAAGAAAAACAGCCACAGAGACTTGAGTGGAAGTGAAGTGTTGTAGAGGTACATGTTTCTATGTAAAGGCTATTTACATACAAATTGTGCATTTGTAACCTGGAGGAAAAACAACAAAATATATTCCACTGACAGTCTTCCCAAAATAACAGAGACAAAATCTTCAGAAAGAGTACTGCACAGAATTGTTCTGAAGTCACTAGGTTTATGCAAAACCTTATAAGTCGAATCTTGAACTCTGCTTTTAGGATATCAATGGTATATACTCCCCAAAGCAAAGCAATCTGTATTTTTTGCGTGAAATGGAAACATTGTATTCAATATTTATCATTGACATTTTCATGGAAGTAAGATCAAAATATAACATTAGTTTCAGGTGTACATGATAATAATTGAATATTTGCATACAGTACAAAGTGATCAAAATAAGTCTAGTTATCACCTGTCACACCATACAAAGGGCTCCCTGCCCCCCTTCACTTACCCCCAACACCCATTCCCTCTGCTAACCACCACTCTACTGTACCAATGAGTTTTGCTTTGTTCATTTGTTTTGTTTTTTTTTAGGTTCCTCATATAAGTGAAATCATATGGCTGAAGTTTTTTAAGCTGGTAAAATTTGAATATGACTTACTCTTCTATCCTTTCTTATTTCCATGTAATCATAAAACATTCCCATCTCTGGTGTGTGTCCAGCTCTCATTCCTAGCACAATCCATTAACTACTTACCTCTTGTCAAAACTCTAGGGAACACTGTCTTCGATTTCTACAATCTGATTGCATTGATGGTGTTAAAACTAACATTTTTTGATCAGGTAAATAAATCAGGGAAAGCTGTCTTCGATATTCTACTCCACCATGCCATCCACTCCCAATTTGGAAAAACGAATGCTTATACCTCAAGTCACTAATAAATCAATCCAACAAAGGTATAGGAGTGACTTTAGTATTTTCCATCAATTTTAGTTTATTTTTAATACAAACTGAGGTACTTACAATTAAGAACTAACTTACCAGACAGTTGTCAGAATGTGTACTGCTCCGAAAACTTCACTGTTTGCATTTTTTCCTGTTTGCATTTTTTAGTGTTCAGTGAATGTGCCCAGTTGCCAAATATGATTTAAATTTTAAGTACTTTAAGTACTTTTATAAATTACTTAAATATAAGTTGCATTCTATACCTTTTTAAAGGTAGGTAGCAGTTATATAAAGGGGAATCAAAACATTGTTAGGCTCTCTGGAAAAAATTAAAATATAAGGCATATAGCACCATCTATTGATAAATCCATTTATTTCTGACAACTTAATTTTATTTTATTACTAATTAAAGATGAAAATTACAGGAAATGTCATGATTCTACTTATTTTGTGGCTATTCCAAAGATTTAATTTCTAGTCTCATTGTTGGTGATGATTGTCATTGATAAAAGACAATACAGAAGATATATTTTCATAAAGGTTAGCAAGAATTGTGTAAATAATACTATCTAAGACGTACCAGTTACATCATTTTATTGCCTCTCAGCTCCAAATCCACTCTTCATTGTCTTATTTGTGATCATGGAGCGGCATCCTATGAACATTTCTCCCTTTCTGGCTGGCAAGATGGTAAGCTTTGCCAGTAGAGGGAGCCTGAAGGATGCTGCAGGAGGAGGAAGGGGCTTCCCTTAATCAGAGGCGCTTTTTTTCCTTTCTGGCTCCTACAGTGTTCCACCAGCAAGTGGACGCCCAGCTGAGCTTGCTTTCAGCTAAGTTTCCGTGGGACACCCACGGACAGCTTTCCAGAAAGTTCTGCAGGCAGCATTAGCAGCTTCCCAGCAAATTCAGGAACATTCTCAATGGGTGACTTCCAACAAATAAAAAAAGAAAAGAAAAGAAAGGAAACTTTGAAGTTTACAAAAAGCTCTTATTAAAAGAGATGATTTTCTGTGTCATAAATAAAGTCTCAATGTACTGGAAAGAAACAAAATCATGCAAAGAATATTCTCCAACCACAACGGAATTAAATCACAAATCAACAAGGAAAAAAATATCTACAAAATCCCCCAAATGTTTAGAAATTAAATATTTCTAAGTAACCAGGTATCAAAGAATTTATAAGAAAAAATTTAAAAATATGTTGAGCTGAATGAAAATGGAACCACAAAGTATCAAAGATTGGTTAGCTATCACCAAGGTTACCAGTAGTTAGTTGGGGACCCATTTGAGGAAGTCATTTAAACTCTCAATGGCTCTACTTACTTGATTATAAAGTTAGTTGGTTGAATTTGGTTGTCTTCCTGCTCTTAGTGTTTATGAATTTATAAAGGAAGAAGATTAACCTTGAAAATAAAATCTTAACAAGACTTTAAGTTTAGGTAACACTTTTGGAGAAAAATTATGATGGAAATGGAATTAAAATGGAATTTTAATTTTCTTATGAAATATCAGTTAAGAGAAGTGTTGGTCTAGATTTGTGTGTGTGTGTGTGTGTGTGTGTGTGTGTGTGTTAAGATTTATTTATTTATTTGACAGAGAGAGACCGGCGAGAGAGGGAACACAAGCAGGGAGGAGTTGGGAGAGAGAGAGAAGCAGGCTTCTTGCAGAGCAGGGAGCCCTACACACCACACCGCTCGATTCCAGGACCCTGGGATCATGACCTGAGCTGAAAGCAGATGCTTAATGACTGAGTCTCCCAGGTGCCCCTAGATTTGTAGTTTTTACTTCACTCTTCAAAATCTAAACTCCATAGTGTTGGCAGGAATAACAAAATACTTGTGTCCTATAGCCTCAGGGGCATTAGGGAAACAATCTATTGTCCTTTGCAATTCTACAGCTGGCAAACAGGGTCCAAACACACAAAAATGTTAAACTGTGCTCCTTGTCACTTATTGGCATCAATAAAAAATTATAATTTAAAACACTAAGATTATTTTATGTTCACTGGGGTAAATCGGCTTGACTTACATTTTAAGTTTTGGAAAATAAAAATAACTAGAGTCATCATTATCTCTGGTTAAAATTTAACTGTAATATGATTACATAAAATATTGCAAAATAAACCATTCATTGAAAGGGAGTTTAAAAAATACCTTTTTTCCTCCCCCAAGGAAACTTTGAAGAGAAACTACATTAGCTGAAGACTTGCTCTGCTGTTTTGAGATTTGCTTAGTAAAAAGCCTCTAGCTTCTCCTTGCTCTGTGAGGAGTTCACAAAGGATAGGCCAAGAGTTAGGCCAACTAAAAATAAAATACCTTATTAAGTCTTTATTGATTTGAGTTATCTAAAGGTGCCAGGTGCACCAAGTTCTAATTCTTTAAGCCCAAAGAGTCATTAGGTACCCTTAAAAGCAGCGAAGAAGTGATCAGGTAAGAAGTAAAGAATTCCCTCAGATAAAATCACTATTCATTCTAGACTGATACTAACTAGTTGTGTAATTTTAGAAAATTAACTAACTCGGCCTTGTTTCCCTGATTTGTAAAATAAAGGAGAGACTTCTAGCCCTAAGTTCCCTGGTCCTGTGGTGATAGACAATACTCTTTCTTTTAAAAATTTCTGCTAACATCATCTCTTGCTTAAGCATTACATGGCTTATACAACTATTTAATAATAAAATTTTATTTGTTTATCCCTCCTCCCATCTGAGATTCCATTAGAAAGAGGGTTCATTTTTAAATTCTAAATTAACGTAAAAATGACAACATACCGAGAACATCAGCAGAACACCCATCAAGCCCATTAAAAAATCATGAAGATAGGATCAAACAATTGTTTTAGCATAAAACAGGACCTAATGCACTTAATGCTAAGGAGGTTTCTACCTAGTGGCACAGATTTGTGACACCGCGCCGACTCTAGAAAAGGGAATGTAACCATGGTGCACTACTTGGCTTTGAAATGAACAATATTTTTCTGGTCATAGTTATGTAAATGCAGGCACTGTTACTCAGGGAAAAACCTATAGGTACATCGTGCAGTACTTCACTATTGTCATAAAACAGAATATAAATGTTCTCAACTTCCACAAAACCGACAAACATTGAGGGCAGGGTGAAGGTAAAAATGAAGAGGAAAATGGGAACATTAAAATGCTCTTATATCAAATGGAAATTGAAGATTGGAGGTTTCGTGCGTGGTTAAACCTCGCAGAGCTGATGAATCAAGGAATTGAGAATGGTGATAAACTGGACAGAAAAGATAAGGAGGCTGAAATTAAGAAAAATTTAAGGTTGATACATTGGAGACACCTGGGTGGCTCAGTTGGTTAAGGATCAACTCTTGGTGTGGGCTCAGGTCATGATCTTTGGGTCCAGATCAAGCTCTGCCTTGATTCTACACTCAGCAGGAGTCTCCTGGAGAATCTCTCCCTCTGTCTCTGCCTCTCCCCTGCTCATGCTCGCTCTCTCTCAAATAAGTAAATCTTTTCAAAAAAATGTTGACATATTGTTATAGGCACACTGTTTAGTGCTATCAGAAGAATAAAAGTAGTTTTCATTTTTTTTTTTTTTTAAGTTATGAGTCTAGGTGGGAAAAGGTTAGGGAGGATACAGTTGTTTTCATATATATAGTTAATGCTACACAGTGAATATTTGGGTCGACTCCATCCCCTATCCCTTTCCTCTCTCCCCAAAATCATATGCTGAAATTGAATCCCCTATGTGATGGTATTAGGAGGTGGGGACTTTGGGAGGTGATTAGGTCATAAGAGTGGAGCCCTCACCAAGAGATTAGTGCCATTATGAAAGAGACCCCAGAGAACTCTCTGTCCCCTTCCTCCATGTAAGGACACAGTGTGTGTTGAGGGGTTGCGGAGGAGGGGGGAAGTTGGGCCACCTATGAGCCAGGAAGTGGGCCAGTACTGCTGGCATCTTGATCTTAGACTTCCCAGTGTCTAGAACAATGAACAGCAAGTTTCTGTTGTTTATAATGGTATTTTGTGATAGCAGCCCAAAAAGACTAAGATGATTAAGTTATTTTAAGTTATGAGTCTAGGTGGGAAAAGGTTAGGGAGGATACAGTTGCTTTCATATATATAATTAATGCCACACAGTGAATGTTTGGGTCGACTCCATCCCCGACTCCATCCCCTACGCTTTCAAATACGTACATAGATCATGTTTGTTTGTTTCTTAAGACTGTATCTTACATGGTAGCTTAATCATAGTTTAACTTCAAGAAATCACTTTAGTTGAATCTCATCTCCTTACCTAAATCTCATACTTCAAGTTACCACTCTTACTATGAGGTGCATTAGTGGCATAAAATTACAGAAAAACCTAAGCAACCAAAGAAAATCCAATCATTTAAGTGAAGAGAAACATCAGGTCCTGATCTAGTTTCACAGTATCTAGAACTCTAAGAAGAATCCTTAATTTTGATCATCCTAAATGTTCCCATGCTGGTCACATTAACTTCGTTACCCAAGTGTGAAAAGTAATGACCTGATTAATGTTAATCCTAATAGCAATGTCTTAAATAGTATATTTTAAAAATTCTTCAAACTTTAATATACAGTTAAACATATAACCACTGAAGCATGCCTGGGTAACTCAGTTGATTAAACGTCTGCCTTCAGCTCAGGTCATGACCTCTGGTTCCGAAGATCCAACCTCCCACTGGGCTCCCTACTCAGTGGGGAGTCTGGGTCTCCCTCCCTCTGCTCTTGCACTCAGTCATCTGCACTCTCTCTCTCCCCCTCTCAAATAAATAAATAAAATCTTTAAAAAGAAAAAAAAAAAAAAAAAAACCACAGACACTGAAACCAGATTGCCCAAGATGGATTTGGGTCCAACACTTATAAACCATGTCATCTTTGACAATTTAAAATTCTATGTCAATTTCACTCTTTTGAAAAATAATAGCCCCTAGGTTGAAGGATTGATATGAGAGTCAAATAAGTTAGTATATGTAAGGAATGTAGAACCAGGCGCAGGATAATAAATGTTAGGCATTTCATATGAATTTCTTATTTAGCCTAAAAACTAAAACCAAAAACCCTAGTGAAGTTATATAATGGATGGAAAAAAAAAAAAAACACAAAAACTAGAGCCTGTCTATTTACCAAAAGGAGGACTCGCAAACTAGTCTTTGTTAGACTTTGTTAGGAAATCATCAATAAGCTTAACCAATATTAAAGTATGACCCTGAACTGGGACCACAGGTTTAGGTTTCTAGTTTAGAAAAAAATGAACATTGACCTGAAATGGCTTTCCTTTTATTATGCTTGAAACATGTGTTTACATTTTGTGTTTTGTTTTTTTTTTTTTAATACATGATGTATTTACTGAGATATGTTTTACATGAAGACTACCTACAGGCTTCCTCTGTGTGGCCTGCTTTCTTCTGTGACTGGCAACCCTTCCATCATTACTCTAGCTTGCTCTGTTCTCACATAAAATTTAAAAACTCAGTTAATCAAGAGATAATAATTGCTTTCAGAGGTCCTGTTACCATGCGCTTTACATGGCTCATTTTATCTAACTCTTATAATAAGCCAGTAAGGAAGATATTAACTCCATTTCACAGGTAAGACCACTGAGACTCACAAAGGTTCATCCACGTGTTCAAAGTCCTCAGCTAGTGAATGAGAAAGCCAGATGTAAGCATTATGTTATCATTTCAGAGAATATTCTTTGCAATATGCCACACAGTCTCTCAAATTCTTTAATTTCCATTTTAAAGGAAAATTTACTTCTGTCATCTCCAGCTCTGGGTCTCAGTCTCCTTCCCCCCCCCCCACCAAAGAATCACTGAGTTGTTTAAACACCTTAAAAAGTTGCAATATGAATGTTGCACTATAGTTACATAACACCTATATAAAAAAATTTCTAAAAATGCAGTTGAGGAGTAAAGGGAAAGCATACTCTGAAATTTTCAATTCTCCCTGTGACCACTATCATGTGAACATCCAGGCTACCCTCCTGAAAGAGGAGAGACATATCATCACGATTACCCCAGCTAATACCTAGTTAACTGCCAGGCATAGGAGTGACACTGTAAGAGGCAATTTAACTCTATGTTTCCATTACCGAGACCTTTTTCACAGGAGAAACCTAGGACTGTAAAGCATGTATCTGACCTGAAGAGGGCACCAGAGGCCCGGACAGTGGAATTCAGTGTCTCAGGCTGAGCGCGGGCAGGAAAACTCCTGCCCCTGCGCACCCGCCCGGGATTGTGGGAGCCCCCAAAAGCCGGCCCTACCACTTCTTCCCCTGGAGATGTGACTATGCCTTCTAAGGCTTTCGTCGTTGACCTTCAGACTGAGCTTCAAAATATATGCTAGCATAATGTCATTATGGTGAAAACTTTGCAAATTGTTCAGATCATTTTTTTTTTTAGATTTTATTTATTTATTTGATAGAGATCACAAGTAGGCAGAGGCAGGCAGAGAGGGAAGTGGGGGAAGCAGACTCCCTGATGAGCAGAGAGCCCGATGAGGGGCTTGATCCCAGGACCCTGAGATCATGACCTGAGCTGAAGGCAGAGGCTTAACCCACTGAGCCACCCAGGTGCCCCAGATCATTGTATTTTATCCTTAAAGTAGATAAATGTGTTTAAAAGACCCAGATACAATTCAGGTTCTGAAATCATTCGTTCAATGTTAATGTCATAATACAAAAGTAGTAATAGTGAAACCTCATTAATTCACCCCAGCTAAAAGACCTGTTTACCTGACCTTGCAAAACAAACAAACAAACAAACAACAACAAAAAAACAACTCTTAACACTTACAGTTATGTTGTTTTCTGTAAATATAGTTCCTCCTTACAAAGCTAACAGCTCTTTATTCACTCAAGTTGTTTCACTCAAATTGTTTCCTAGAAAGGGTATATTAAATGTAGGAGCAAAGCTGCTAAAGTGCATGGCCTTCGGCATCAAACTGATGAGAGTCGCTTCTCTGGACTTCATTCTCTCATCTGTAAATAAAAAGTAAACATTTGCTCCACATAGCTTTATGAGAATTAACTTAGATAATTGTGTAACAGTGCTTAGTACAATGTAAATACATGAATAAGGGCTTAGCAAACAGTGAACAAATATTATTGATGTGTAACTAGCATATGAATAGTGTTTCTGTGGTGCTTGTCATAAGGTGGACAAAATCTCTGGTATGTGTCACAATTCTGATACTTGAATTATCTTAGATGGTTTCAAGCAAAGTGTTTGGCCACATTTATTTCTGTCTTTAAGATTTATTTTCAGTCAAAGGAAAAACATTCTTGGAGCAAGGGAAGAGTGTAGCTGTTTAAACATCTACTTGCAAATATAACCTTTAAGATATTAGAAAGAAATTTATCCTTGAAATTTTGGAAGATTAATCTATACAATTTTATGAATACTTAAGTAGTCTATAAATACATATGTCTTTAAATATGAATTTAGCTTAGCTTTTTTCTGAATTATGGAAAACTATATATTACCAAATTTCCACCAAGTTTGGAGAAATCTGTTATTAAAATAAGAATGTAGGGGTGCCTGGGTGGCTCAGTGGGTTAAAGCCTCTGCCTTCGGCTCAGGTCATGATCACAGGGTCCTGGGATAGAGCCTCACATCAGGCTCTCTGCTCAGCGGGGAGCCTGCTTCCCCCTCTCTCTCTGCCTGCTGCTCTGCCTACTTGTGATCTCTCTCTGTCTGTCAAATAAATAAATAAATAAGTAAAATCTTTAAAATAAGAATGTAGGGTTATGAACATTGGGGAGAGTATGTGCTATGGTGAGTGCTGTGAAATGTGTAAGCCTGATGATTCACAGATCTGTACCCCTGGGGCTAATAATACATTATATGTTGATAAAAATTTTAAAATAATAATAATAATAAATAAATAAATAAATAAGAATGTAGAAAAAGAGAACTATAAGCTTGAATTCAAAGTAATAATCCTGAAGTGAGAAAAATAAAGATTTTACAATTATAAATGGGGGCAAATTATATTAACTACATATTGATAAAATTTAGACCTCAAACTACAGATCATTAAAATAATAAAAGAAAACTGCAAGGCCTATAAGTGGGGTAGATAGAAACACAACAGTGAACCTCATTTCTGTGAGTTCAGAACAGCAGTATATCCAAACTAGAAAATTTAAATAAAAAAATAAGTACGCAGGTCTATCGTCGAAAATTAATTGAGATGTTTTATTTTTCATAATCATGTATGACATCTCAAATGTTGACGATTTATTCCAAAACTAATTTGCTAATAAATGTTGAAAAGTAATGTTAACTTCATTATTATGTCATTGTTGGTAATAATATTCACAAAAATATAAGTGGCAATGAACCTACAGTACTTATATAAAGAAACTTTAAGAGAGGGGAAGAAGGAAAACTGATTCTTGGAAATTGTCACTTCTCCCTGTGACCACCACCGTGGAAACCGAGCAGGCTGGCGTGCTGATAACAGACCTGTCATCACCATCACCTTAGTTCATGTCTTACCAGCCCTGCAAAAGAGTGAAGCTCTCCTCAGCAATTCAGCCCAGCCATACTGCCAGCTGCTCACAGAACAATCATAGAGCTGGCCCATGAAAATAATAAACATTCGCTGAACTTTTGGTTGGTTTTTTACACCACAAAGTCTAACTTATAGGTTAGAACCAAAACGGGCTCACGCTTGCTTTCTTCTGACACGGCCCCTATCAGACATGGGAGAGCCATACAGCACTCCCTTGAACTTGAGAGTGTAGGATGATTCTCAAGCAACAGCAACCTCTTTCCGAGCACCACCAGAAAGCCAGCCCAGGACTTGTGTTTTGAGTGTCTCAGGCATGAGTCAGACATGGTGGTAGAGAAGGGCATCAAGTAAGCTCTCCAAGCTGTTTTGTTTTTTTTTTTAAACACAAAACTCTTGCTCTTGTGTAAAAGGAGTTTTACACAAGAGCAAGAGTTTTGTGTTTTTTTTAAACTCGCCTTCTGTGGTTAGAAGAATCACAGAACACCAATACTCAGCCCAAAAATTCTCTTTGAATTTCCAATCTTCTTTTTTCTTAGCCTCTTCAAGATTCATTAGAGGTAAGCGGAGCCTCTTCAAGACTCATTAGAGGTAAGCGGTTGCCCAAGGATGGAAATCAGTATTCTACAACCTTGATTTCAGTATCACATCTTGTTGTGGATTGTGCATCTATCAATGTAGCGCCTTTGACGAAATCGAGTCTGGCATCATCTATTTATAGACTCTTTGCATAGGAAAGCCCTTTTGCAGTTTGATTTGAAATGCAGTTGCTTTAAAGAGAAATAACGACATGTTATTTCTTCTTCCCACTTTAATTGGGCTATTGTC
This sequence comes from Lontra canadensis, assembly GCF_010015895.1. Taxonomy (NCBI): domain Eukaryota; kingdom Metazoa; phylum Chordata; class Mammalia; order Carnivora; family Mustelidae; genus Lontra; species Lontra canadensis. The sequence continues at coordinate 6,002,830 of NW_022631012.1, read as the reverse complement.
CCTAGTGCTTCTGTTTTCAAGGTCCCAGTAACCTCCATATTGCTAAATCCACGGGTCCACTTTCAGGCCTCATGGTACTCAACCTCTCAGGAACATTGGACACAGGAGAAACATTTTCCACACTTGGCTTCCAGAACACAATATGGCCCTGGTTCTTCTCCTACTCTTCAGCTGATTTTGCTCATCTTTCTTTGCTGAACTTAACCTCTTCTTCCTGATTTCTAAAAGATGGGAGTTCCCCAGGTGTTTCTCATCTTCTTACTATCATTAAACCCTAAGTAATCTCTTCCAGCCACATTACTTTATATACCATCCATACACATATGATTCTCACATTTATATTCTCCCCTTAATTTCTATATTCAATTGCCTACTTTAACATCTCTACTTGGCTATCTCATACTCATTTCAGATACAATATGTCAAACTCAGCTTGATCTCTACCCATAAATTTATTCCTTTTTATTACTATTATTATTGAAGTATGGTTGACCCACAATGTTCTATTAGTTTCAGGTGTACAACACAGTAATTCAACTTCTTTATATGTTATGCTCTGCTCATTACAGGTGTAGCTCCCATATGTCACCATACAACACTATTACAATACCATTGACTATATTCCCTATGCTGTGTCTTTCATACCCATGACTTATTCATTACATAACTGGAAGTCTGTACCTTCAACTCCTCCTCACTTATAAATTTATTCTTCACTTTTCTTTTCTTTTTTTTTTAACTATGCCCTACTAAATTATAATGCCATATCCAATTGGTCAAGGCAAAACTTTTGATATCACCTCTGAGTTTTCCTTCTTTTCTACCCCATTTTCTTGGTAAATTATAACAAATTTCTACTTTCAACATAACCTAATATAACTATTTTTTAATTTTTTAATAATTTCCTACATACTACCCTAGTCTAGGTCACCGAATCTCACACTCACATGATTGCAGTAGTTTCCCATCTGGTCTCCCTACTACTGCTGTTAAGACCAGCCCATGTCAATTCCCTGTTAAAATCTTCTAGTAACTTCCCTTAATGTACAGAACACACACACACACACACACACACACATACACACACACATCTTTCTACAGTCTTTATGAATATACACAATCTAATCAATGGTTACCTGTTCAATTTCACTTGCTGCATCTTCCCCCTTTGCTCACTGTGTTCAAACCACCGTAGCCCTTTCTGGTTCCAGAACATGCCAAACCTGTGTCTGACTCAGGAACTTTGAATTTGCTACTCTTACTGCCTAGGACTCTATTAACATAGGCATTTCCACATATCCATGGCACATTGTCTCACTTGGTTGTGATCTTCATTCAAATATCACCATTTTATTTTGTTTTATTTTTTATTAAAGATTTTATTTACTTATTTGACAGAGAGATAGAGAGAGAGCACAAGAAGGGGGAGCAGCAGGCAGAGGGAAAGGGAAAGGCAGGTTCTTTGCTGAGCAGGGAGCCCAATGCAGGGCTCCATCCCAGGACCCTGGGATCATGACCTGAACTGAAGACAGACGCTTACCAACTGAGCCACCCAGGCACTCCTCAAATATCACCATTTTAGAGCAGCTTCCACATCTGTTCTCTTACATCTTTACCCTACTTTGTCCTTAAAGTACTTGGCATTTTCTAGATACTTAGCTGACATGATATAGTATGTCTATTTGTGAATTTCCCATCTACTTCACAAGAATATGTGTTTTATAAGGTCAGCAATGTTTTATATAAATATGCTACACATACATGTCTTAAATGAAATAATAAAATTGCCCATAGGCAAAAAATTCAAATGTCATCAACAAAGTCAATGGATAATAAATAAGCTATGAAAACATGTTTGCATAAACATGACAGACGTAAGACTAATCAATGATATAAATGTGTAGGTCAATAAGAAAAATAAAGAGAAAAATGAAATCAGGACATAAATGGACAATTTATAGCAAAAGAAGTACAAATGTCCAATAATCACTTGAAGAAGTGGAAGGCTTAATTGAATTTCATAGCAGTATCTCACCCAGTCCTCATAATAATTCAGTGTGGCATGTTTTATTACTATTGTCATTATACAGGTAAAAAAACAAATCTAAGGCAAAGAAAAATTAAGTAACTTGCCCAATAGCAGAATACTGGGTAGGATGTATATGTTACAATATTTTAAAAAATCAAATTTTATCTCTTTATGGGAAAAGCAGAGTTTTACAGACTCCATTCATGAAAACGAGCACATATATACAAACAAAAACAAAGCTATTTTGCCAATAGATGCACAAATGTACTTAAATGTACAGGAAAAGTGTCTGAAGGGGAAAGGTAAAACTTACTACCATGGTTTCCTCTGGGGATAGAATCTGTGGGGGCTGGAAAGGTCACCAAGTTGTAACTTAATTTTATGTATCACTGATTTTTTTTAAACAATGAAAATGTATTTATGTATTGGTTTTACAATTCAACAATGCCTAGTTAAAAATAAAAATTAGGGGCGCCTGGGTGGCTCAGTGGGTTAAGCGTTGCCTTCGGATCGGGTCATGATCTCAGGGTCCTGGGATCGAGTTCTGCATTGGGCTGTCTGCTCAGCAGGGAGTCTGCTTCCCTCTCTTTCTCTCTGCCTGCCTCTCTGCCTACTTGTAATCTCTGTTAAATAAATAAATAAATAAAATCTTTAAAAAATTTAAAATAAAATAAAATAAAAATTAGTTTTGAGAGAGAGTATAAGGATTATTTGCCTTCCTTAAAAATTAATGTTTAGTTCTCTATTCTATGTAGGCTTCAAAGATAAAGGCTAAAGGGCTATGCATGAGCGACTTTCCATGTTTCCTCATTGTATTCATTTGTGTCTTTCCATCTGGTTTAGAAAAAAAGAATTTGGCCAATGAACAGAGTACAATCAATCAAGTCTTAATAAATGATACCACAGAATACACAGTGAAAACGGTGATGTGGAATGAACAGGTAAGTTCATATCTCAGGAAATGAATACTGGACATGCTCATTCATAGAACCCATTCTCATTCATTGCCATCAAAGTTAAATGGGAAGCTAATATTCAGGATTCATTCTTTAGAAAATTCAAAAGATGCTCACACAACCACACCCTTATAACTAATAATGGTTATCTGTGGGAATGGGGGTGGGGACCAGGCCAATTATAACAGAAATGTGAGACTGTTTTGAGTCACATAACTATACCCATTCAAAAATATTTTAAAAACAAACAATTTATTGGGAAAACTAAATTGGGTCCAGTGAAAGTCAGTAACAGCTTCAGAGGTCAACAAGAAAGCAGATTTGGAAATCATTGTGTCTCTGGTAAAGTTTAGGTGAGAAACCATATGACTGCTGGGTCAGTTCCAAGAGATCATGTTTTTATGAGAATTTGTCTGCAGTTTACAGATTTAACTGTTTTTCTTAGGTGTAATCTAGGATCAGCCTCTGCTTTAAAACACTCCATTAATTATGTAAAGTTCTTAATGTTCTAAGAGAAAGTCTCTCTCACTGCAGAATTGCTGATGTATATCCGTTTCTCCCAATTAGCTCTTTGCTCCTCGGTCATATTTCTCCTGGCATGAATTTTAAAAAGAACCTATCCCATCTTCAGAATTTTATTTTATTTATTTTCTTAATTACAAATGAAGGCCACCTGGGTGACTCAGATGGTTGGGTGTCTGCCTTCGGCTCAGGTCATGGTCCGGGGATCCTGGGATGGAGCCCTGCTTTGGGCTCCCCTGGAGGGAGCCTGTTTCTCCCTCTCCCTTTACTGCTCCCCCTGCTTGTGCTCTCTCACGCTCTCTGTCAATAAATAAAATCTTTTTTTTTTTTTAATTACAAATGAGTTTGCAATATTCTTTAAAATTTCTTAGAATTTCTAAACATGCTTTCTTTTTGACATGGGGCGGGGGGGCTAGGTTCCTCCACTCTGCAAAACAGATAGAGCTGAGGTAGAGCTAAACTTCATTGTCTTGTTCCAGCTCTGAGTGGAGGCTCATGAGTCTTGCTGGTGTCCACCAATTATTGTGCTAGGTTGGGCTCAGTAGTTTAGCATACAGAGAGGATCTGTGTACAAGTAATTTTTTTAGGAGGTGTTTCCCAGGAGTATGGGTCATACTAGAGACCAAGGTGTGGTCTCTGGCAAAAAGATAGCTCCAGCTTGATCTCGCAATGGAACTCCAGAGCATGACGTGCATTGCAGGGTTGTCCTCAGCAGACGAGAGGGAACCGAAATTTAGTACTCCCATGTGGGGACTGGAGGGCCAATTAAAGTAGGCCTAGGGCAGTTGGCTGAAGAGCCCCAGATTTAGCCACTGAAGGCACACTGAAAGCCAAGGAGTGGAGGAAATTTGGGGGAAAGGAGCAGGGAAAAAAGCTATGGAAATGTACAAAAGGATTAGGGGCTGGGGGTGGAATGCCAGTGTGATGTGATGCAATTGTACATCAGATCTTAACTGCAGACTCAGAATGCATTTATGTTCAATGTGTGTTTAGACCTGAGGCTGTTATGTTTTTTTCTAATTGTTGCCGTACCTAACATTATGGCCAGAATTCAGTGAGTAATTTGACAGATCAAATTCCAATTCTAAATAGCATAAAAGAAGCTGTCTTAGCACTTCTGTTTTTCATATAGCTAAATAACTTGGTAAATGCATTAAATTAATAAGTTCCATAGAATAGAAAGATAAACATTCTTCTCTCTGGTGATGTCCTCACTTAGTAGTCACAAATTAGGAAGCCTTAAGAAACACAATTTGTTGATTAAATGTTTCTAAAAATGTTCAACTTGGATAAACTATTATAAAGTTAAAATTTCTCTGTCTAGGGGTCATTTTTCAATGCTTACGTAGAATATTTCAACACTGAATTTATGGAACAAATATTGTGCCAGGCATGTTCTGGGCATTGAAAGTAAAGTGGAGATCCAAACTCACAAAGTCCTTTCTCATGGAGCTTATGTTCCAGACGGGGAAGAGAGACCAAAAATAAAGAAAGGAGTGTGTGACATTATTTCTGATGTTGACATGTCCTATAAATTAAAATAAAATAAAATAGTTGACAGAAATTGATGTTTAAAAACATACATGAAAATAAAATTAAAATGCTAACAGAAGAAAACATAGACTCTTATCTGTGGAACTTTGAGCTAAAGAATAATGTCTTATGACCAAAAAGCACAAATCCTGAGATAAAATTAACTGGATTTTAACACATTTCTATAAAGAATGCCTGATCAGTGAATTTAATCTTAGACAAAATTAACTAACATACAAAATCAACTAATATACAAAATCAACTAATATACCAAAAAAAAAGACCAAAATATGAGACATGAAACCATAAAATCTCTAAAAGAAAACAGAGGCAGTAATGTCTTGGACATCAACCTTAGCAACATATTTAGAGATATGTCTACTCAGGCAAGAGAAACAAAAGCAACAATAAACTATTGGGGCCACACCAAAATGAAAAGCTTTTGCACAACAAAGGAAACCCATCAACAAAACAAAAAGGCAGCTACTGAATAGGAGAAGACATTTGCAAATGATATATCTGATAAGGATTTAATACCTAAAATATAAAAAGATATTATATAATTCAATACCAAAAAAAATTCTGATTTAAAAGTGGGTGGAGGACCTAAATATACATTTTTCCAAAGAAGATACACAGATGGCCAACAGACATGTGAAAAGATGCTCAATATCACTAATCATCAGGGAAATGCAAATCAAAACTACAATGAGATATCCTCTCACACCAGTCAGAATGGCTAGTATCAAAAAGCCAAGAAATCACAAGTGTTAACAAGGATGTGGAGAAAAAAGGAATCCTTATGCACTGTTGGTAGAAATGTACACTGGTGCAACCACTGTGGAAAACAATATAGATTTTCCTCAAAAAATAAAAAATAGAAATAGCACACGATCCAGTAATTCCACTATTGTGTTTCCCAAAATGAAAACACTAATTCAAAAGATATATGTATCCCTATGTTTATTGCAGCATTTTTATTTATAACAGCCAAGATACGGAAGCAACCCCAGTGCCCAACCTTAGAGGAATGGATAAAAGATATGATACACACACACACACACACACACACACACACACACACACAGGAATATTATTCAGCTTTAAAAAAGATAATAATATCTTGCCATTTGTGAAAATGTGAATGGACCTAGAGAATACTATGTTCAGTGAAAGAAGTCAAACAAAAAAAAGACAATTAACATGATTTAACTTAGCTGTGAAATCTAAAAGACAGTACAAATGAACCAACAAAACCAACAAAAAATGCAAACAGACTTTAAATACAGAGAAACAAACTGGTGGTGTCAAAGGGGACGTGAGTGAAGGGAAAGATGAAAGGTGAAGGGGATTAAGAGGAATAAACTTTCAGTTATGAGATAAATAAGTCACAGAGATGAAAAGTATAGCTTTGTGTGGTGACAGTAGTGACAGTAGTCACTACTACTTGTATTGTGGTAAGCATTAAACAGAGATTAGAATTGTCAAATCACTATGTTGCATACTGAAAATAACTTATTAATTAGTTAATTAATTAATAATTAATTATATGCCAACCACACTTGCATAATAAATAAAAATAAGTAACATATTTTAAAATATCTGATAATGGACAGACTGGGAAAAGATATTTATAATATCTAAAACTGATGGAGGATTTATACTATACATGAAATTTCTAAAAACCAGAAAGAAATGAATTGATAGAAAAAATGATCAAAGGATTTAACAAATAGAATAGGAAATTTGTTTGCTAACAAGTAAGTGAAGTAATAGTTTCATCAGTAATTAGAGAAATGTATATTATAACAAGACAATACTCTTAACACATCAAATGAGCAGAAGTTTAAAATCAGAACATTATCAAATGTTGGGAAGTATGTAGAGAAGTGGAAACCATCTTGCCCAGCAGGAAGAATGTAATATTTACTAATGGGTTATTGGACATACTGTTGATGCCAAACCCAGATAGGCTATGATTTACCAATCTAGCTTTGTGAATAAACCCCAGAGAAAAAAAACATTCAGGTCAACACAGGTTTGTTCTTTTTGTTTTTGTTTTTGTTTTTAACAGAAAAGCTTTTGTCTTCTATTAGTCAGCCACAGTAGTCAATAATCCTGGAGCTTTGGTGGCTCAACATAACAAGTGTATGTCCCGCAACACAGGTTTGTTTTTGAGGGTATGGAGGGTCAGAGGCAATTGTGGTCTCCGTTAAGGACATGTATAAGTAACATATGATGATTAAGAATTGTGAAATACTCTCCAATTAAAAATTAACATACATACAGCCATGTGCCTATTGTCAAGTGAACAAAACTGAGGATAATAAGGTCCATAGCAACATACTGTTTATATATTGACAATATACAAATGCAAAATAACACTGCGTATTTTATAAGGGTATGTATACATCCAAGGTAAATCAACAGATACCATGACAGGGCTGGGGAAGGGAACAAAGTTGAAAACAAAATTAAACAAAGAATAGCCTTGTACAGAAAATTTTCTGTAACTTTGCTGCAGTTTTGTATTTAGAATCTCTTGCAAAACTTGAACTACATTCTTATTTTGTTTCATATCTACAATGACACAGGGATCCATGCGAAGAGCTGGTTCATTTGTAGACTCTTGCAAGGGTCTAGTAAGAATCAGGCTTTGTGCCAGGGGTTAGGGTTACAAAGGTAAATGCCGTGGGAATACACAGTCTCCTGGATGCATGTTTAGTATTGTTTTCTGTCAAAAGGTGAATCTGGACCCTTTACTTTTTTGACATGATGAATGTGATAACCATTTCATTCAATGTGAACACTTTCTGCTCTTCGATTCTGGGACTCAGACTTAAATTCTGAATTCAGTAAGACTACCTAACTAATCCTAAATTTCTGATTCAGCATTTATTTTCTCTTGCCATGGATCTTGGTCTGAATTTTAAAATTTGTATTCCAAATGTTTATTTTGGATGTGTATCAATACCATTAGTTACCCTGAATTGTTTAGGAAACAGATGAATGATGAAACACAAAATTAGATCTAAACACTTAGAAAACCATATTTAAATGCTTCCATTTCATGCTTTTTAGCTTGCATTTCCCATTGTTATCGAATATTAGATGTTGGATAGCAACTCTGCAAAGTAACTCTGAACCATACCTATATTCAAAATATTCCTAGGAAATCTGAAAAGTCGCAATACAAGAACAGCTTTAGGGAAATCTAAGCGTGAAGGTTTGGGTAGGAGCAGTAGACTCCACCAAGATCCGACTCAGTAAAGTGAAAACAAAACTGGAGTAAGCAGCTGCTGGAGAAAATAAACGTTTCAGCTGTTTTCTATGCAATACGTCCCAGAAATGTAGCAAATGGCATTTTACTGTGCCCTAGGGCTCCTTTCAACTAACAGCTCATTTCCTCTGAGCCATGGACGAGCTGCAACTTAACCCAACTTGGCAGTCCTCAGGTAGAAAGCCTGAGTCAGCAACCAACCAGCTACAGCTTCCTTCAGCCTCTTTCTGAAACCTTTCTGGGGAACCAGTCACTCTCCAAATTCGAGTGTGCTCTAGCCTCATCATAGCTACTGTCAGAGACATTTGGCTAGAACAACACAAAACACGGTGGAAGAAAAAGTAATACCTCAACTGCCTTACTATGAACTGTGAATGTATTACTGATAGGAATATCTCTAGTTTCAGACTTGTCTTTTTTGCTTGACATTCGCATTTAATTAACTGAGCATCTTCTAAGCGTCTGAACGTATTTAATTCTTGATGTGACCCCGGACGACAAATATAATTTTCTCCATTTTATATTAATAGATAATTGAAGCTGTGGCATATTAATGGCTTGTGCAAGACGACGTAGATTTAAAATGAAGCTACTTGTGAAGAGTGTGTATTAGACCTATTGTTTAGGTTACCCAGAGACTCCAGAAAGACAAATCCCCGTTTGTCTGTAATGATGAATATTTACTGCAAGAATGAAGGTGCATGAGGTCAGAACAGAAACCAGCTTCTGCACAACACATCAACTCCAGCTCAATGATCCAAATTCCATAATGTAGAAGAGTCTTCATACATATACAGAAAATTTGCCTGACAGGTTTTAAGACAAAAATTCTGGCCACAGGGACCACCCATTTCCCAAAGAGAAGAGTTTGCTTGGGGCAGCTTGGTGTGCGAGAGTTTGTAGCGGGCAGTTTTAGCCAATTGTCTCTCTGCAAGCAGGGGAAGATATCTTTTTGCCCAAAAACCCATGCTAGAGGGGCTTCTATATCATGCCCTCCATGAAGTCTCCTCTTATCAGGCACGTGCAAAGTAAGAAGTGGATGAAAGAGCACAAAGATTCTTTTGTCACTTGGCACAGATGACCCATAACCTGCACATGCTCTCTTTCGAGGAACACTCTTCAAGCTCCGGAGAAGAGCTTCCCCTCCTCTTTTGCTCTACACCCTCAAAAGCAAAGCACATGAGGATGAACGTCCTGAGGGTCTAAGGGCTTCCCATGCTGCCCACGTCGCAAAAATTGGCTGCTTCAGAGTGTGGGGGAAAGCTGAGTAGTTAAAACCTTCAAGTAACTGAAAAGACTAATTAATAACTTGTTGTAACCTTCTTCTCAGATAATGTGTTTCTGATTCTTGCATAATTAAGTATTGTTTCCCAGGGACAAAGACAGTTCATTTCATTGCTTCCCTTTATATCTCAATTTGTAGAACCTCATGAACTAGTGGGGTATTTGTAACAGTTGCAAAAGGTTACTGTGATATTAAATAAACATATATGTAAGTATATATATATGTATATATATACACAGATTAACTTTTAGAGAAGAGAAACATGGACATGAAGTGTAATACTAATTTTCTTCATGGACAACTAAGGGATTTTGAATACTAGAATTGTAGATAATGATATTATTTCTGTATTATTATATTATTTATAAAAGTAATTTAATAATGTAATTAAATTTGAAAAATTAACCTAAAAATTCCCAACTTAAAAAAAAATCCCGACTTCTTTAAATAATGCTGACTTTCACAGGGATAAAAGGCACAGCATAGGGAATATAGTCAACAGTACTATAATATTGTGGTATGGTGACAGATGGGAGCTACATTTGTCGTGAACAGAGCATAATGTACAGACTTGTTGAATCACTATGCTGTACACCTGAAGCTAATGTAACATTGTGTGTCAACTGTACATCCAAAAAAATGGATAAATAGTAAAATTTTTAAACAGAGGACTAAATAAATATATAATAAATGAATAATGCTGCCTTCAAGTTTCAATTTATAACTTTAAATGATTTAAAGATAGGGTACGTGGCGGGCATTTGTTTCTTGATGCAAGATGCCAAATGTTAAGAACTTGCCTGCTTTGGGGTCAGGCAACAGTCCAGGTAAAATTTGCTATGACCTGGGCAGTGGCTGAGTACCTCTCCCTGACAGAGTAAATTGTACCAGCGCTGGCTGCCAAGATGGGGAGGGAGAGAGACACTGTGGGGCCAATTTCTTCCCAAATGGCTGTGTATATGCGTGCACTAAGGATGTTTGGACTCCTTTTTTAGCTCACTCAGCATAGAATAGTATCTAATGGTTGATATTTTTCAAAACTTAAATCGGAGGCCAGCCATCCTTTTGAGATGAGAAACTTCTTACTTTCTTATGAGTATTAAAGGAAGTGGGTCTAGGGCCTGCCAGAGTGACAAGCATTTGATGTTAGGAGCAAATCATCACTGTTCTCTGGAATTGTAGTGTGGATGGCAGGGCCCAATGGATCTTATCCTCATCTAGTCATCGTCCAGAGATACTGACGAGATGGGTGAGCTCACAGCCATTTTGACTATGCCCTTCCAGGAACAATACCCTCTTAGAATCTACACTTACCCCTTAACCAACAGAAATTAAGTAGGGAAATTCAAGATTGTAAAAATGATAGGAATAGTAGCAATAATTACAGCTACCAGTTATTAAGCCTCGATGAGTCAGAGGCTTGACCTACATTAACACAGAAATCATGCAAGAACCCATTAACATGCAATACCGAAGATCAGAAAACTGTGGTTAAGTAAAGTGAAGTCAGTTACCGAGAGCAAGGAAGTAACTAACTGCTAGAGCCAGGATTCCAACCCAAATTTGTCTGACTCCCAAACTCAGGAAAAAAATGACCTTACTCCTGAGCCTGTTGCCTCTCTTGCAGAAAGGAGAACTTGTAGAGAAGAAGGAGAGCCTCAAAAAAAAGTACAACTTTGAGTAACAGAGAGACCATCTAGACCAGTGCTTTCCAAGCTTGAGGTACATAGGAATCATCCGTAAGTCTTGTTAACTACTAATTCTGCTTCAGGAGGTCGGGTTGGGACCCAATGTTCTGTATTTTTAAAACTTTCAGTAACAAGCATATGGTCCAACCCCATTATCTGCAGATGAGTAAAATGAGGTCCAGAAAAGTGAAGTGATTGGCTCAAGGCCAAGCAATTTGTTCAATGTGCACAGATTGATATGGTACTCTTTCCTGTTTAATACACAACTTTGCGGTTTACGACACAGATTGGAATGCAAGAACCAGATGACACCAATGTGCTTGAAAAGAACATTCCCAAACTGCTAGGGTTATTGTGATCTGACACAAAGATGTTGAAAATGGGTCGGTCCCATTGCTAGAGCATTTCAGTCTATCCACATATCTAGTCAGGATAAATTCTGCTCCCACATCCCTGCAACCTCATGCTATTTAATATATGGATAGAGATTCCCATGTTCTCTCTTAGTATCTGTTACCATGTTAAGAGATTGCTTTACTTAATGCAATAGACAGATACCTGGAAAAGTAGGGGGAAATTGACTTTTTAGATACTCTGAAAGATCTTGTTCTTTTTCTTTTCCTTTATTTCTTTCTCTCTCTCTTTCTTTTTTTTTTTTAATTTTGTTTTAGTTTTTGTTTTTTTGTTTTGTTTTTTTGGTAGAGGGTAGTAAGTTCTATTAAATACGCAGACTTGTGGAAAGTCTTTAAAGTTGAGATTTTGTTTATCATAATCTCTTATATTGGAGAAATACTAGGTCATTAATGGAGCTTACAAAAAACATAACATCCCAGACTTCCAGTATGGTGACATAGCACAGATCCATAATTATTAATACGTGAGATTATGTTATCTCTACTCAGAGATATTTATTATTTTACACAAAGGAGAGCAATTCAAATTTATTTGACATTATTTCTCAGAGTTTATCATCTCAATTTGAATACTTTGATCTACTGATCAAAGTATATTAAGTGGATTTCTCTAGAACCTACTGCAATGTAGCTTGTTTTGGCAAACAGAAAGGTAATTCATTTTCTATTTCAGAAATCCTATTAAAAATAGTGCCAAAAATAAATAAAAAATGAGAGCGATGCTTTAAAAACTGAAGTTCTTACTAGAGATGGACATCTCATGGAATAAACACGTATGATGATGGAATAAATTCCTCAGGCAAACTGATTTTCATTTCTCTAAGAGTTGTTTTAATTAAAATCAAAGTACTAGCCTTGAAAATAATATTACATATTATCACAATCAGAAATGGCATTTATATCTACTATTCCTAGGCAAATCACATATTATAGTTGCTTGAGTACATTAAGTAATTTCTTGGGAGCTTTTTGAGCTGACTGTGTTTTAAAATCATGTCTATCTCCTTTTTGCCTTCCTTTGTGTGGCTGCCAATTCCTAAGTAGCTTTTTAATGCCAAGCTTAATCCAATAGGAAGGATCACAATAACCCCAGCAGTTGGGGAATGTTCTTTTCAAGCACATTGGTGTCATCTGGTTTGTTCATTCCATTCTGCTTGTCTCTCTTTTCCTCCTTCCCTATTGCTGGAGGATTTTAATTTCTTGTCCTTTCAGTAAAGAATTAACCTGAGACTATAAGATTGAATGTTAGAGTTTACTACCATCAATGGAAAATAATGTCAACTCTTTTCCCCTCTCTTTTTTATTGCTCCCCCCAAATTATTTACTGAAAATTTTTAGACTGCAAACAATTCACTTAGAGAATTGTCACATCATCACAATGTGGTTAACCTGGATCAGTTGTTTCCTAACATACAAATTGAACGTCTTGCTATCTGAACTTAGGTCCATGCTGTCCACACTAGTGAGAATGGGTTCAATCCACTTAGATGTCTGTGAAAACGCTACTCCTCCTTCAAGGCCCAGCCAAATGCCACCTCCTTGCATCTATTTCTCCTTTGTAACTGGTCCACTTGGATTTATTCCCCTAAAACACTCTTAAGCTCCTTGAGGTCAGTGCCAATGTCTGTTTATCTTGTCTCTCCACAGGGACTGTATTAGTGTGTTGTTAGCATTGGAATTCACTACTAGATTGATGGAGGCATGGGATAGCCAATGCCAATGATACTGTAAAGAATCAGTACTACAGAAACACACAACTCCCTTGGAGTGCCATCATGAATGGTAACCAGCCAGTCTCCTGGTCATCCATTTTATTGCAGGTTTTGAAAGAATACTTGGATGAATTGACTTATGCATGTTGCCCATCACTTTATAATAGTGTTCCTCAAAAGATGGCATGCAGATCTCTGACAATGGGAGCAACAGGTGTTCTGGTTTAAAATGGAGGTTGCTGGAACCTACCTAAGATCTTCTGAGTCAGAATCTTCAGAGATAACATCTAGGAATAGAATTTTTTTTCACAACCACCTTATAAGGACCTTAAGCATATAAATATTTGAAAACTGCTAATAGAGAGTAATGAAATTTCACCTTTTTTATAGCCAAGGACATTTCAAGCCTTGAAGAAAAAAAGTGGCTAGTAAAGATAGAGAGAAATATACAAAGCATGACTTTAAACTCTTCTGAATTGGCCTGTTCTAAGGTGGAATTTCTCAAAGAGAGAAATATAAAATGGAATTTAATATCCTTTCCAGCTAGATGGTCCCCTAATTTTTGTCATAGCAGAAGGAGAGTCACAGTTTTCATTTACAAGGCTGATAACCATTTAATTAAAAAAAAAAACTGATTTCCATGTCTACAGAAAAGATGGACAAGTAGTTTAGGCAAAATTGTTCAAAATTAATCTCTTGCTATTCTGTTTTAAATAATATTCTTCCATTTCCCACACATTTTTCTCTTTCCCAACATATTTTCCTTATTTGTTTTAACTTAAGTAGACTGTGATCTCTGAAGAGTCTGTCGAAATGATGTGTAGGAGGTTTATCTTTTCTTCCAAGGGGAAGCTCTCAAAAGGGCAAAAATTGTTTGGCTATATGCTGTGTGGGGTCATAAACCCCATTATGTGATGAATGCTTATATAATAAATGTTTCCTTTCTTAGGGAGTTATTAATATCATCTCTTCTAGGAGTAAATGAAGGCAGACATATTGGACAAGAGGATTTCTTAATACTTTCTGGGTTAGCAGTTGATATTTTTGCCTGACATTGGTTAGTTTGGGGATCGTATAACTTTTTTTCCCCCTGTGGAGACATTTATGCACTGATAAATTAAAACTTCCAGTGAACTGCTTTCGGGTTCCTTGTCCAGGTCTTAGGCATGACTGCTTGTGCGTGCATGTGCAAACACTTCTGTACAGGAGAATTGTGCCACCTGTCCTCCTGAAGTCAGGTATAGCTGTTGACTGACTTTTGCAGAGTGTGTGTGAAAGCAATTCGTCTTTTCTGGGAGGCAGCATTTAGTTGCTAGTGGCTGATGCTCTGGGCAACCATGGGAGCGCCTGTCAGTGTAGACATAAATGTACTTCTCCTGAGAGATACAAGCTGAGAACTGATTTTTAAGGTTGTAGGGCTTCATATTCAGTGTTTTTTATTAGTTGCTGGTTTCTCCTCAGACAGTTGTTCTTAATTATCAGGTCTGATTCCCCTAGAAAACTGAGGAAGATATTCCAAATAGCTTCTTCCTGCTTCACAGAAATCTCCAGGATGAAACTCTATCTGATGTTATCTCATGCCATTCATCCGTTCTTGGAGTTCAGCCTCTGGGGTGTTTCAAGGGGCCGTGTGTCTAATCTCTGAGGAATTTCTCAGGGTCAAGGTACCTTATTAGCATGGTGTAATAGGCCACAACTAGCATTTTTCACCAACAAAATAGTTTCTCTTCCTAAAATTACAGAAACATGGGAAATGGCAGCAAACTTGGGTTTCTTGGGCCAGTACTGGCTACTTCTCTCAAGCCTATTGCTTTGTTATGTCTGAGCTCCAGTGAACTGTAGTTCCTAAACACATTCCAAATAATGCATTTCAAAAATTAAAACCAATCTCAGAATCAGACTAAATAGCTCAAGAGTTTAAAGTTATTATTTTAGATTTAAATATTGATGACATACAAAATTAGATATAAATATTGAGATATATAATTATATACAAAATACGATTTTATGTAAGGCATAAAGAATAATGAGACAAAAACCTCTGTCTGACTACCATCAAGTTTAAGTAGTAAATTATTAAGACTGTTTTTGAAGTCCTCTGAGTATGTCTCTCCAATTCTACCTGTTTGCCTCCTTTCAAAGATACAGTAGCCTGAATTCGTGGGGTATCATCCTCCTACTTTCATTTACAGTCTTACCACCTATATTTGTAATGTTATATGGTTTTATTTTGTTTGAATTTGTGTGCTTTTGGACATTATATAAATGGAATGATACTATGGCTAGTCACATATGACTCGTTTTCCATGTTATGATCATGAGATTTATGTGGTTTGCTGCATATAGTTCTCAATCATTGACTCTTCATTGCTATCTTGTATCCCACTGCATATTCCAATGAAATACATATATTCATTCCATTATTGATTGGCATTTGATTTTACTCCAAGATTTTTTTTTTTTTTGCAATTTTAGATGATGGACATCTGAATAGTCCTCTGCATATACTTTCAAATGAGAAATGATTGAAATGAGCCCTACAAGCAGGTACTATTGAACTTAGTTTGAAAAATCTAGTTTGGTTATGGTAAGTCACTGCAGGAGCAGTTCGGTGCAGAATATTTTAGGGAACCACACTGCATCTAAGAGCCCTGACTGTCTCCATAAATTATCATAGTAAATGGAGATAATTTGGGATGAGGAAGAGAAGAAGCATTCCCCACAGAACAGCACACAATCATCTCTTTAGGACTGGAAGCAATTGGGGAACTAAAGTTCATCCAAGTATGACTCAGCCCAGATGCAGATGCCCTTCCTGAACGAGGTAGACTAGAGTCTGGTGTGCTTAATGGGAACCTTCAAGAAGTTGAGAGCTACTTCCTAAGTTAGACAGAAAGTACCAACAAGAAAATTCCAAGTACAAGAAAAGGCAGTGAGCCCTGAATCAGACAAGTATTAAGAATTACAAATATTTGTTTTGTCTTTCAAGGGAGGAAGGCCTAACATGACTGATAATAATAATTGATTCCTATAACAATAGCTTCTTTCCAAAATCATTGCTGTTTTCTACAGAGGCACCTTGAAATGTTAATGACTGAAAATTGGCAGGAAGAGCTAAATAACTAAGGCAAATAGAAATTGAAAATTGAGGAGGGAGGGAGAAAGAGAACCCAAGAAGTTTTGGAGCTATGTGCAAGGAGAGAGGGGACAGGAAATGCATCTTTGTAAATCAGAACGGTAAATAAGTATTTTAGACTGTGTAGTATTGAATCCTCCCTCACTTTCCATGTAAGATCTTCATAGAAGTCTGCATTGTCCCCATAGCTTTCATATGAATGGATCTGTAGAGAGACCTAAGGGTTGTCAAGCTACATGTCTTCGCCCATCTACTATAACACAGAGCATCTAAAGATAGAGGGAAAAGCACAAAAGACCATAAAGAGTAAATTCTTGAAATCTGGAGACTAGCAATTCCACAGGCCAAAGAGCTGGAGTTTTATGGCAATGCTAGATTTCATTAAGCAGCAAGGACCCAGCTGATATCTTGATTATATTACTCTATATCCTTATAGAAATGTTAATTAACATTTTACCTATATAAGGATTCCGTGCATCCTTCTTTGTTGTTTAAAAAAAAATATCCTAAAAGAAACTAAATAAATAAAAAATGCAAGTCTTTCTTTAAACTTTCTCCTTCTTTCCCTCATCTCAATATCATCCCCAGAAGTATTCACTGCTACTTACTTGATAATTTCCTTCTGTAGCACTTCCTTTTCATTTGCATACATACATGCTGTAGACTTTTTCACATCTATGAAAAGCTCTTTTTTTCTGATGCTATCCTTTCACTAAGAAATTAAAAATGTGAAATTCTGTACTTTTTTTTTTTTTGTATTTATGTGTTAGGAGGTCTTCTTCGTCAAAGAAGGCAGTCTAGCTGTCTCAGTCAGTAGAGCATGTTGGAGGTACAGTTTACTTAAAATGGGATAATTATAAATTTAAAATTTTAAGTGAAAGAATCATACCAGAGTTTAATGGTAGACATTTTCTTTTCATTAGTGGTACATAAAATAATCATATATTTTACAATTGATAGCATCTTCGATTCAATAAAATCTGGTATTTCTAGCCTCTGCTATAGCCAAGGACAGGCATGTGAATTAGCTTCCTGTAATAAAATGCAGTTATGTGAAACTTAGAGTCAGCCCAACCCATGTGGATCAACAGGACTCCATTTTTTATGGCCTGAGTAGTGCTTGTTGATGTGTCATTGCCCTGCAGTTGTGTGTGCTTGTTGTCTGGGCTGGTGAGGCACAATGGTTCAGAAAGTGTCCTGGAAGTTTGATTCTAATCTCTTTTTCTAGCAACTTGATGACCCTGTGAGCTATATAACATCCTGAAATAAATTCCTTTTATTCAGAGATTAGGCAAAGTAGATTTTGCCATTTGCATCTGAGAACCTTAACCAACACATGCATTACATTTGAGAATACAGTTCCTCATAAAATTGCTAGGAAAAGGATAAGCAATGCATTAATGTTTGAGTTCCACTTCACACTATACATGAAATAAATTCCAGGTGATGAAATATCTAAATGTACAAAATAAAATGAGAATAAATATAATGATAATAACTGGCATTTGTGAAAATATAGAAAATAGACACTGGTATGGATGTCAAAAAGCACAATCTTGTTCTTGTAAACAATTTGGTATTATCGATTCAAATATTAAATACACAAGTCTTTGTGACAATAACATTACTTCCAAGAATCCTATAAGAATATGGTAAATATTTGCAAAGATTTCTATAGGGAGGTATTTATAACAGCATGTTTATTAAAGAAAAATAGGAAATGAGTCAACCTATACAACCTATAATAGGAAATTATTGAGGAAAGAATAGCATGTCCATATAATAAAATATTCTGCAGCAGTGTTGAAGAATGTGGTAGATAGGGATGCTTGGGTGGTTAAGCATCTGCCTTTGACTTGGGTCATAATCCCAAGGTCCTGGGATCAAGTCCAGCATTAGGCTCCTTGCTCAGCAGGGAGCCTGGTTCTCCCTCTGCCTGCTGCTCCTCCTGCTTGCTCTCTCTCTCTCTCTTTCTCTCTCTGACAAATAAATATATATATGTATATATTTAAATTTTTATTTATTTATTTTTTAAAGATTTTATTTATTTGACAGTGAGAGCGACAGCAAGAGAGGGAATACAAGCAGGGGGAGTGGGAGAGGGAGAAGCAGGCTTCCCACTAAGCAGGAAACCCAATGCGGGGCTCGATCTCAGGACTCTGGGATGATGACCTGAGCCAAAGGCAGACGACTAACTACTGAGCCACCCAGGGGCCCCTGAAATCTCCTTTTTAAAAAAAAAAATTGTAGTAGATCTCTATGAGATAAGCTTAATGATTATATAGGATGTAGTTCCGTTCAATGTATATGGAAATGTTCACACAGTGAGAATGGATACACTAAAATCTCAAAATACACCCAACAATAATCATCCTTGGGGAGGGAGACAGTATGGGGAAAGGCTTGAAGTTTTATAATATTTTATTCTGTATATTTGGGATTTATTACAATAAACACTATTGCGTTCATAATTCAAAAAAAATAAAGTTTGAAAAATAGAAACAGACACTTGCAAAGCAACCTGAATATTTTTTTCTGCTTCTAGTGAAGCAGAACAATTCTTTCTCCTGAGGCTCTTAGCTATAGAGTCACTGAAAGTGATTTAGATTCTGTGGGACTTTTTTCTGGGAGAATGACCACACCGTCCAGGGCAGGTAGCTGTTGTTCAGAGCACTACTGTCAAATCTGCTCAAATAATTGAGGGTTCCCATCTGGACTCACACATCCATTTGGCTGAAACAATAAATTAACCTGTGTTTGTGTAGGACAAGCCACATTCCTTAAAAATATGTGTGCCTGTAAATGAACTTCGTACAAACAGTGGGAAGCAATACGTTTTTCTCCTTCTTGTTTTATTTTTCTGATATCCATTAACCCACATCTAGCATCTTTGAAACAAAAGGATTTTGTATAAGCAGGATAGATGGACCTAGATCTATGAAGTACGTACTATAAATGAAGTAAATATTCATCACGGGGAGAATTACAGCATTTAGTTACCTTCTTGTAAAGCAATGGCCTTTTGCACCACAGAACCAACCCAAGAAGAATAAACCTACGAGTAAACAAGATTGAATTTTATTTTGACATTGGGAAATCTGAAGCCGTTAAAACTGACAACGATCCCAGAGCAGATCAGAGGATTTTTGAAACAAGGAGGCTGATTTGACTGATCATTTTAAGTCATTCAAGTGTATCTGTCAAAAGCTTCCGGCTCACTCTCAAGGAAAGTTGTTTAACTTCCAGCAATGCTGAAGTCAGTTAAAAGAAAAACAAATCTATGTATTCAGCTAAATGGAAAATGCAAACAATACTGCGGTGTTCTTTGCTGTGCTTTGAAATTCTATTAACAACCTGAATGGTGCCAAATGATTAACATCGTGTTATGAAAAAGCAATATGTATTTGCAATATCAGACACACATATTCGCCAAGACCCAAAAGCACTTTAAAAGAATCTTTATACTAAGAACACTTTAAATGTGCAGAAAACTTAAACTCTGCGATGCTAAACAAGGAAACAATATATGATTTGTTTATTTTTAAGATTTTTGTTTACTCATTTGAGAGAGAGAGAGAGAGAGAGTGCATGAGCAGGGAGTGGTGGGGAGAGGGACAGAGGGACAAGCTGAGCCCCCAGTGAGCATGACCTGAGCCTAAGTCAGATGCTTACTGACTGAGGCACCCAGGCACCCCAGGAAACAGTATATGATTTTAAAAATAATGTAATTAGTTAGAAAAAAAAATGTTTATGTGTGTTTACCATCATATTTTCTAGCTGTCTCCCCCCTAAAATATGCTAATATTAAAATGATTATGATTTGATGCCACAAAGTCATTGTAGATAAAGGGCAAGTCCTTTTCTAAGCAGGTCATCAAGCTTTTCTTTGTGGTTTATTTCATTGTAACCTAACATAATTTTAATATTACCTTTCATTTGCATAATTCTAAATATATTAATCAGGCCCCTTTTCAATTCCAAACTTGTAATTCTGTGTGTACAGAAACAGGATTATTTTTAATCTTTGTATTTCCCAAATATATAGTCCAGTGCATTGACCAGATTGCCTAATCAATAAATGGTTTATGAGTAAAAATTGATAAGTAGTGTGTACCTTCACTGCAGATATTTTATTATCTTAACTACAACACAATAACAGTTTTTATTTTTCAATATATAGCAATTGAGTATTCCTGCTTCCATAGAAACCAAAGCTTATGGTTAGTGTGCCATGATAGTGAAAATATAAAGAATGTGTCTCTTTCTCTAAGGCAGTAAATTTTGTCTCAACTCAGAGAAATAATACCCAGTACCCAGTAAAAATTTGTAATATTTGACAGTCTACTAAGTTGTACTAATGCATATGAATCTGACCTATGAGGAGTTTTTGAAAATTTGAGGAAATCAGTTTATTATTTAATAATCTTGTCTTCTTTCCTGACATTACATTATGAAAATTCTCCAGAAACCAGAAATTACATTGATCATTTTGGTTAAATAGTATTTTTTTAAGCAAAGTACATTCCTTTTTTTGTTAGCTATTTAAACATTGTCAAATGTTATTGCTAAAGCACAAATGTTAACAGTTCTAAAAGTATTGTACTTACTTTATATTAATTTTGTTCTATAATTCCAAATTATTATATTCAGGGTAATACAGATTACTTCCTGACTCCCTAGAACATGATTTCTTTACATTCCTTGGAGTTTTAATAAAATAATATGAAACTTATGTAGCTGTCATTTTATTCATATATATATTTCTCTAGGGTAAAGTAGCTCCTAATTATAGGTTCAAAAAATAAAGACAGATAAAAATATCTCTTATACCTCTCTAATGCTTTAACATGCAAAATACTCACAGAAATTAAAAGGCCCACAACAACCAGATTATTGCAATAAGAATAAAATCTGTTATTATGAAAGATGTTCTCTCTTCCCCTAAGAGGAAATCATGATTTAATATTTTCATCTTAATCCTTGCTAAATAGTTGTCCTTGATGCAGAGTAATTGCAATCTCGGTATTCTTACCTTCCCATCTCCTGATTTCCTCCTCCTTTTGTGCCATCTTGGCCAAGACTTTTTTTTTTTTTTTTGAGATAGAAAGATAAAAGAGATTTGATTAGCTCTTATGACACATCATGTTGGATTTTGCCTTCAAAGGAGTTTGAAAAAAACTGTTAATCTGAAGGGAGAGATCAAATAGATGGAGTTTTAGACATCATTCTGTAAGTTTCTAGAAGAAAGATATATGCTTATGTGAATATGTACTTTCTCAAGATGAATTATACCAAAACATAAACTTATGACTAGGAAAAATTAACATTAGACCATTATTATTTATTAGTACATTAATATACATTTACTGTTTTATATTGTTTGGTTTTGTTAATATTTAGCATGTACCTACTACTCAATGACATCAGCAAATATCTTTTGAGAACTTACCATGCAAGACACTTGCGTAGAGAAAAAATAAAGACTTAATACTTACTCTAAAAAGTTCACAACCTAAAGAGGACGAAAATGAAAATGAATTACAATGCAAAATTATATGTGTAATAATTGCAAGTCAGTTTACTGTCTTGTTAATGATTAAAGGGTGACAGTAGCAGCAAGCATTTATCTAGTGTTTATTATGTACCAGACATCTACTATTTGTAATCGAGAAGGTCTTTATTATTATACCCTCCATCTGATGGATCATAAAACTAAAGCAAAGAGGGCAGGTAATTTTTCCAGTGCCACAGAGATGATTAGCAGTAGAGCTGTGATTACTGGTCATGTTGGGGGAAGAAATAGTGTTTTGACTTGGTACTCTAAGGATAAAGACAAAAAAAAAAAAAAAGAAAGAAATGTATAGAGCACCATAACACTAGGAAGTCTGCTTCTTACAGGGGTACATGCTAGCAATTCTGAGACTATTTAATAGGTGTATTAGCATTGATCAAATAAGTAAATATATTGTAAGTGATGAGAGCCAGGTTTTCTCACTGTGAGAACACAACTCAGTAATGTAAAGTTACAGATATGCAAAAGAGACATGGAAGGAATTCTGCGGTAGTAGATTGGAAATAAGAATACAAGTAGAATGTATTTTATTATATGCATATTTTAATAATAAATATATTTAACATATATGAATAGATAAATAGATACATAAATAACATAGAGAACAGAAAGGGAAAAATAGTGACTTTATTGGCACCATTGTAACCAAATGACCAAGAGTCACATCACCAGTTATAGGACGTATAGATATCACTATGCTACAATTTATTATACACTAAAAAAAAAAAAAAAATCCCTGTGACGTTCTCCTCAAAATTCATATTCTCAGTCTAATCATTAGAAAACATCAAATGAACTCAACTGAGGTATATTCTACAAAGTACCTGACCACTGCTCTCCAGAAGTGCCAAGGTCATAGAGGAAAGGAAAGGCTGAGATACTGCCATAGGTTGGAGGAGACCAAAGAGAAATGATAACGAAATGTAAGGTGGTGTCCTGGACTGAGTCCCAGAATATAGGGGACAGTAGTGGAAAACAGGGGAGCTTCAGACAAAGTCTATAGTGTAGCTAGCAGGGTTGCACCAATATTACATTCTTAATTTTGAGATTAACCCTAGTTATGCAAGATGCTAACATTAAAGGAACTACGGTGAAGAGTAAGTGGGAACTCCGTACTATTGCAATGTTTCTTTAAGTCTAAAATTATTTTTTAAGTTAAAGTGAAGTCTAAAAGCAAGTACAAAATATGCTCATGCAAATGTACTTAAATCTCAATACAAATTCTGAAAAGGGCTTATAAGTAAATATCTATAGCAGCATTGCTCTAAATACTTTTTTAAGCTAGAAACCAGCATAATGTCCATTAACAGTTGAATGAATAAATACATTGTGGCATTTATACAATGGAATGCTACTTCCTGATTAAAAAAAAACTACAGCAAGGATCATTGTCATAAACTTTATGCTGGATGAATGAGATAGATATCAAAAAGCAGTAATTGCACAATTCTGTTAATATGAAATTTCAGAATAAATAAAAGTAATCTATAATGATAAAAAGCACAGAAGTGGTTGGTTGCCTGGGGCTTGTAGTGATGGTGGGGGTGAGATACTGAATGCCAAGAGGGACAAAGTAACTTGTTGGGATGATGGAAAGTGTTATAACTTGATCGGGGATGAGTTCCATGGATGATCATTTGTTAAAATTTATTGAACTGTAAACTTAAAATGCATTCATTTCATTATACTTAAACGATCTCTCACTAAAGTTGATTTAACACTAAGAAAATGACCATCAAGTATTAATTTACATGTTTACCAATTTATTATGATGACATAACTCGGCCATGATTTCTGGTGTAAAAATGGACTCTGGTACCCATTTTGTTATATTTGACATGGTCCCAGAAGTATTTTCAGAGGGAAAAAATCCTCTACTACTCCAGGATTGAGGGAGTGGCCGTCTCTCCAGACAATTGTTCTGATTGACTTCTCTAGTTTCACTGAAAATTCTATCCCTCTGCTCAACCTGGCATGTGATCAAAGCCTGTGGATCTTTCCTTGGTTAGAAACACAAAATAAGGTGCGCCTGGGTGGCTCAGTGGATTAAACCTCCGCCTTTAGCTCAGGTCATGATCCCAGGGTCCTGGGATTGAGACCCGCATTGGGCTCTCTGCTCAGCGGGGAGCCTGCTTCCCCCTTGCTCTTTCTGTGCTGCTCTGCCTACTTGTGATCTCTCTCTCTGTGTCAAAGAAATAAAATCTTTAAAAAAAAAAAAAAAGAAACACAAAATAACTTCAAGTCTCACCAAAAATTAAAGACTGAGCACGCTGTTGTTAATTCTTATTAAAATTTTGACTATGATAATTTTATTTGGAGCATTGCCAGCATAAGCAGTTATTCTGTTCATCCAGAAATATACATTATAGAGTCTTCCTAGCTTTTCTCTTAATAAATTGCACTTTGGTATTAGACCATCAGCTTGGGTTAAAGAAACGAATAGAGAAAACATAAAAACTCAATACTATTATCCATTCATTTATCCAGCTTTTTAAAAATTTGATTTATGATGTGTTAACTTTGAAGTATTTGTGAGAAATCCACGTGGCTAGGTAATGTCTAAGTCCCAAGAGGTAAACTGTTTTAATTCAGAGATGATAGCGTATTTAATGACCAGTGAAGCATGGGCACTGACCCATCAGGAGGACTACTTCCAGGGTGTTGGAGCAGATCTGGAGGCACCCCCCTCCTGTGCTAGATTTCATCCCTGGCTCATGGATATTGAGAATAAGCAGAGAATTATGAAGGAAGGTTCACAGCAGAAAGAGTAGAAAAAGACATTCAGGTCAGTGGCCATTTACCAATCAGTAAGGAAGTATTTCAATATTTTAACAACCAGGATGGCTATACCAATACATACCCGCTAAATACCAATCCTGAATACAGTTGGAAAGATTTATTAGTATATAAACCAATAGCTTATTTATAAAGACCCTTGGGAAAAATTTCATTCTGAATGATGGAAAGTCAAATAGTTCTTAAGCACCTAGTCTTTAAAAAAATGTATCGCATGGATATTCTGAATCTCAAAGTATCTTTCTCTATCTGACTATCAAGAGCTTAGAACCATATTTGCAGCCAACTTTAGCTCCTGTACCAAAATTTTTAAATACAATATCTTGTATTCCTGCCTTTGGCTAGATTTTATTTTTATTCTAATTTTTGTGTCTTTTTTTAAAATTTAATTTAATTGTTTTTCAGTGTTCCAAAATTCATTGTTTATATGTGTCCTTTAATATGTTTTCCCATTGGTTTATTTGTATCATGTTGTATACATTTCTTAAAGAAACCTCAAAAGTTTTTAAAATGTAATATATTTTCAATTAAATACACACACACACACACACACACACACATATGCCAACATGCACACACACAAAGGATAGGTTGTGTTTTTCTGAGTTGGAGCCACAGGCTTATATCTGAAGTGGGCAGTTGAAAGAAAAAGGTGTTTACTTGGTAGACATGGGGAAAAGGACATTTCAGAGGGAAGTCACAGCATGTTCAAAGGCATAAATTTGTGAAAAGAGAATTGTTTGTTGCTGATCTACGAGTAGTTCATTTTATATTAGAAAAGGACAGGGAAGCAAAAGGTCTGAAGAGAAAAACACAGGCCAGCTTACAAAACCAAAACAATGAACTTGGACTATTTCCCGTACCCAACAGAAATTTAATGAATAATTCTAAGCATGAGAGCAATGAGAATTGAATTATAATTTAGAAAAAGTATGTTCGAAGCAATACAGAAAATCACCTCAAGGGTGGGAGAGTTTAGAATCTGGGATACAAATTAAAATCATAAAGAAGAAAAGTATGTACCAGCCACAGTGCTAAGAGCTTTTCCATATATTCCTCTGTTTAGCAGTCTGTTCTGAACACACTGCTCTTCGTAGACCCATGAAAAGATTCCTCCAGTTACCCCAGTGTCTCTCACCTCTCTTGGAACAGTTGACCTGACTTTCTGATTAGCTTTTTGGTCACTTTCCCACTCTCTGCTACTGAACTCAAGTGCCCCCCTGCCCATCTACAGGAATCCCTCCCCAACTCTTTCAGCCATTATGAGTTGTTTTCTTTCTTTTTTTTTTTAATTTTATTTATTTATTTGACAGACAGAGATTACAAGTAGGCAGAGAGGCAGGCAGAGAGAGAGGAGGAAGCAGGCTCCCCGCTGAGCAGAGAGCCCGATGTGGGGCTTGATCCCAGGACTCTGAGATCATGACCTGAGCCGAAGGCAGAGGCTTTAACTCACTGAGCCACCCAGGCACCCCATGAGTTGTTTCCTTAATTTCGAGATTATACCAAATTTACAAAACACTATTAAACCTGTCAATATTGCTTCATGTGTCTATCTCCACAGCAAGAACATATACTCCTCGAGTAGCAGACTCATGCATAATACTCCTTTTGAGTTCTCCCCACCATCATTAGCATGAAGAGTACACTGAAAAAAATCTGTTTCTATTGAGTTAAAATTTCTAAAAATGGACTGAATTCTTAATCAATTCCCAATGTCAACTGATGGTAAGAGACTAGACATAAGTAGCTATAATAATGTAGAAATTCATTTTTCTGCCTTCAGAAAGACATTGTTAAAATAAAGCAACTCTGGTGGGAGTGGCAGCTCTATTTATTTTCAAGGACATCAGTCACTCGATGCAATGAGCACTGGGTGTTACATGCAACTGATGAATCATGAAATTCTATCTCTGAAACTAATAATACAGTATAGGTTATTTAAACTGAATTTAAATTAAAAAGAAAAGAGAACCTCAGTCAGTTTTTGGTTTCCCAGCCTCTGCAGATGGCTTACAAACTCAAGGCTTCCTTGTAGGGCAAACTATCAACTGGCCTTCCAGCCATCATAGCCAGGAAGGAAGAGAAAAAGCAGGTTGTGATGGGGAAAAGAGACATGTGCCAACTTGTCTACCCTCTCCTCCAAGAGGTGTTCCAGGACTTACCACCTAACAATTTCTGCTATTGTTTCTTTTTGGCTAGGAAATGGAGTCTTTTAACCAGGCATTGTAAAATCCCCATGAATTTAGCAGTCACACTAAGGAAGAAAAGTTGAGTGACTATTAGGTAGGCATTTCATAGCATCTACCACAAGGGATTATAGTACTCTCAACATTTTAATGTTTTCTTTCATTTAACCCAAAGAGCATCGTGCTGAGAGTCGCGGCTCTAGAGTAAGGCTGGCTGAATCCACGTCCCAGCTCTAGCTACAACTAGCTGTGTGAACTCAGACAAGTGACTTACCCACTCTATGTTTCAGTTTCCCTATCTGTAAAATGGAGATAATGGTTGTCCCTACATCATGGATGGTTTTAAGGATTAAACGAGTTAGCACATAAAATCACTTGGAGCAGTATTTGAGTAGCTAAGGGTTTACTAGTTTGGTAACATAAGTTCTGTGAGGGTAGGCTTCATTGTTATTTTAAGTAGCAAGATGCAAACTTGTCTCCTAACTCCAAGCTCAGTGATCATTCCATGCCACCACCAATTTACTAGGCACCAAGAGAGGGGTGCAAGGGAAGGACTGGTGAAAGAAGAGGTGGTAAAGCCCAACAGGGGCTTCATTCCTTCATAATTTTGCTGAGGTCTGATGTTTTCCATGCTCATGTTGGTCTATGGCTTTAAATAATTAACAGAGCTTCATGCAGCCCCTGAATCTTGCACACTTACAAGAAAAGACTAGCTCAATCTCTCACAGAAAACCTCATTTGTCAAGATGCGACCTGCTATGTTTTTGAAACTGCAATGCAAGAATTTAGTAATAAAATGTTTGTTCTTCTTGATGCCTAGAGTAAACTGCAAAGCTTCCAGTGATTTTACAGGTTAGTCATCATAAAGTGGTTTTAATTCTTGACAACAGCAACATCTTCTGTCCCCTCTCAGGATGACCGGGCATCACTGACTCATTAGATTTCTCCTCATCTGAGTGGAGCTTTGTTGGGAATTTTCACCTCTGACACCTGCCTGCTAAGACAAGGCCACCTTAGCTCATCGATCCATGGTGCTGGAATGAAACCAACAGTGACACCAAAAATAGAAGTCTTGCCGACAGCAATGGCATCATAGACTTGTAATCCAGAACTATGGCTTCATGTTGATCACCAGTGGAGGCTAGAACATTTTCCTTACATTTAAATTCTGAGACATTTCTGTCTTGAATCAGAGCAATGAGCCATATTTAAAATATGTATTTCTACAATATCTCTAGTTCACCTATAAGTATAGCATTATTTAAAAACACAATAGCTGAGTATTTCAGAAAACTTGTTGCAACCACTATATAGAGTGTGGGTTTTTTTTTTTTTTAAGATTTTATTTATTTATTTGCAAGAACAAGAGTGAGCACGAGGAGGGTAGGGGCAGAGGGTGAGAGAGAATTCGCAAGCAGACTATCTGCTGAGTGGGGAGCCCAAAGCAGGACTCAATCCCAGGACCCTGAGATCATGACCTGAGCCAAAGTCAGACACTCAGCTGAGAGAGCCACCCAGGTGCCTCAAATATGTGTGTTTGTGTATGTTTTGTTTTGTTTTAAGTGAAATATCAGTTATCTTAGTCTGCTGTGAGACGAAGCTACTAAAGAGTAAAGCAAAATCTCTGCACCATCCAACTTTTGCCCTTAAGAAGGAAAGGTGTCGGGGCATGTGGGTGGCTCAGTCATTAAGCATCTGTCTTCGGCTCAGGTCATGATCCCAGGGTCCTGGGATCGAGCCCCATATCTGGCTCCCTGCTCAGAGGGAAGCCTGCTTCCCCCTCACCCACTCCCACTGCTTCTGTTCCCTTTCTCAATGTGTCTCTGTTCAATAAATAAACCAATACTGAATTAATTTTTATGGCAAATATCACATGCAAAATGAGAAGCACATATTGTTACAGAAACATAAAGAGTGCACAGTGTCTGGAACCAGTAAGGATTTAAAAAATGTATTTATTCAGTGAATGAAAAGTTTCAGAAAAGACTTCATGGAATATGGACTTAGATGCCCATGGTTTCAGTAACAACATATTTAAATCAATCATTAGCTATATTAATGAACGTATGCATGTTAAAAAGAGAATCATTTCTATGAAAATTAGGTTGACTGTTTTGGAAAGACTATAAATATAAAACTACCAAAATTCTATATCAATTCAGGTGTATCCAGAAAACTAAAAAATTGAGAGGAAAATCATAAAATAAATCAGAGAAATTTATACTCTACTGGCTTCTCAAATCTCTTTAAATGCTTGTTCCTCTTTAAGGAAACTAAATCTCAAAATTGTATTGGGTGAATTTTAGATGTGGATTGAGCAAGAAGATGAAAATTCAAAGCAGGGAATCCAGAATAAAGGGAAAGATCTTGGCACAATATCAAAATATTGACAAGTTATTGTGATTTTTATAAACCACTTAAAGTCAGACATGTGTTATTTGTAAGCTTCCTCAATAAAATCATTTTTGTTTTAAAACTAACAAACCAACTATTGGACCTGATAATGTCAGAAAACCGCTTTACCTCAAATATGTTCAAAGAATTTTATAGCTCTTTAAGCCTTATAAAAATTTAAGTTATGTGGACCCATGTCTGTTTTACCAATAATTCACAAAGTTGGTAAATGAAGAATTCACTGAGAACCAGTAAAAGAACTGATATGAAGTTGGTTCTAAAGCCATACAGATATATACTGTGGTTTGAAAGGAGTTATCACAAAATTTCAGTGCTCATAAATTGGAAGTGTGACTCAGATAGCCTTCCTTAACCTTAGTGTTTTACCAGGAGTAACTAGTTAACTACTTTATGTGAGTGAGTGAGTGTGTGTGTGTGTGTGTGTGTGTGTAGAAAATAAATAGATATATGATTTTGTACAGGTTTATCATATATACTTATCTACACAGGATACATATTTTTATATAACATATACATGCCTATAAATACACAGTGACATGTCTGTCTACAGAACACTGAACACTCCACTTCCCCCTTAATCCTATTCTTATAAACTCAATTTCCAGCCAACAACGTGAAGTTTCAGAAACAAAATTACCTAAAAGGAAACTTCACACTTAGCTTGCACCTTCTTACAGATTTTCTGTGGCAGCAGGTTCTCAAACTTTACTCCTGACATTTAGAAAGACTTACTGCTGAACTTAGGTAATAGAACTTAACACCTAAACAATATGTCCTACATTTTCTGAACACTTTGAGGGTACTAATTAATCTACATGATATCTTTGTGAAGTGAATAATTATAATTTTCACAGGGTTTTTTTTTCAGACAACACAACTGAGATGCAGTTAAATAAAGTATCTAATAACACAGGGCACTAATAAAAAATATTTTAACACTATTATTTACAGAGAGAGAAGAACAGAAAAGATGAAATGACAGTTCAACAAACAATTATTGGGCCCTTATTATGTGCTTTGCAAGCAAAGAAGAAAAAGAATTCATTTCTGTCCTTAATGTGATTACAGTACAATGTGATATGTGTGAAGAGAGATGTGTTTCAGGTACAAAAGAAGCACAGAGGAAGGAACAACGAACTTGTTTGCGGGGGGAGTGGTGGGAAATGTGTTCCTAAAATGACTTTGATGGAGCCTCTTGAACAGTAAGATTTAATTTAACAGACAAAAAGGAGAAGGACATTCTAATGAGAGCATCATGACATATCAAGGTACAGGATGCCTTTTTCAGCCAAATAAAATCATAGCAGTACAGCTGGTCTAATTGAACCCTGAGGTTTCAGTGGGAAATTGCAGAATAAATAAAAGCCACATGATGAATGCTCTATATTCCACCTATGGAGATTGAAATATATTTGGGGCTCCCTGGAACTACAGAATATTACATAGGGGAGTGAAGGACACCACCCATTGCATTTTGGAAGATTCTTCTACGAATAAGTAGTGGTTCCATTTATTAATTTGGACAAGAAGGAGACTAAATTAAAGAAAGGCAAGTATGGGATTAAGCGGGTGCACTGACAGTGAAGAGATGGTGGCAGTTTGGGTCCTTATTTTAGAAGTAGAACCACACTCAGTGCCTTTAAATAGAACTGATGACTTTCCTTCACTCGTTGCTTCCCTCGTTGCTTCCTTCACTCATCATGATTTTCCTCCTCAGGTCATTCCTAGATTTATTCTGGGGACAAGATTATCTAGGGTGGTATATAATTCAGCTCACTGGGTTGCCGTATGATGACTTGGACTAGATGTAGATTCAGAGATCACGCAAGTCAATATTTTATCTGAAGATATTCTTATCTAAAGTGACAATAGTATCTACCTCTTCACTTGGAATCTAGGGTTAGGTCAGATTTACACAATCAATGTCTCCCTTTCTCCCAGATTAAATCCAGACCAGGAGAGTTTGACCAACGGATTGGCAGAGGGAACTAGTCAGGTGCAGCACGCCGGTTCTCATTTCTGCCTTACTTCAAGGGAGGAGAAGTGTGCCAAGAATCATGAAAGGCATTTAATTGCTCCTAACTTTGTGTCTCCATAAAAGCAACTAGAAGGGCCAGGTTCCATTTTTATTTGAAATATACAAGTCTTGCTTTGGGGACAAAACTTTGGGGAAGACTCATATAATTTTGACTTTATTTCATCATATAAAATGCCAGGAGGTCAAAAATAAGTTACAAAGTAATAAAATAGAATGTTTTAAAGAAATAATATCCCTTATAATTAAGAAAATATTCAAGTATGTGCACACACAAAATGGCAATTCCCTAAATTTTATCAATAAATGTTAGCCTAAAAATTAGGCTTGGCCAAAGTGATATCCATTGTTATTAATGGGTTCATGCCCCAACCTTAAGTACTTAAGTACCTTAAGTACTATTAAATTAGTATTTAAAAGCCAAATAATTTTGAAATATTCTATTTTTAATACTATTTGTATTAAAATCCATATGGTTTAAGGTTTGATATAAAAATGTTTAACAGTAACTTTCTTCTCCTTAGTTCTAGATTAGAATCCAAAGTAGAGACCTTGGGAAAGAACAATATCCGCTAAGCCATTAGGCACAATGATGATAACAGGGAGAGGGGTGGTTGACTAGCATTATGTGAACTTTCAATACATTTCACCTGTTTTCATAGGACAACTTCCTTTTTCCCCAAGAGTTCTCGATGGGCAAAACTCATGCTCATTTGGTAGTTTGACTCCTCAGAAAATTTCTCTCCTTATATGATTCCACTCAAGGTCTTCATTATAGGAATCAAACTGAAATTTTTTAGCCATCCAGCAGACTCCAGTGTGTAATGCTATAAGCAAGGTGGCAGACAGACTGCTCACTGATGTCAGGCGTAGAGAATCTATTTTGTAACTCAAGTCTTGGTGCATTTTTTTATATTCTTTTGCATGAATTTAAGCATATGACTTAACCCAGATGTGTCTTGGTCTCTCCTGTGTAAAAAGTGTGAGAATTATAATTACTTACCTCTTAGGGATGTTATGACACTAATTAATGCCTCAGAACTCTGTGAATAAGAATTATTCTGCACAGATGTTAATTACTATTATTCGAAGAACAGCCATAAGCCAGATGCAGAAGAAGGTGATGGGCAGGTTTTCAATCTCCTTAATGAAGGCTAGATAGAAGTTAGCAGGAAGAATCATGGAGAAAAATAAAACCATTAACAAAGGACTTAAAATGAAGGCATTATATTAACAGAGCTTAAGCAACTGAGCATCTACTGAAAATGAATGTGGAGTGCATATCCCATAACTGAAAATCAACAGAAAATTTAATAGCCCATGGCAATATTTCATGAAGAGGAAATGCTTTAAACAGTACTTAAATCCTAGTGATATGAGAAAATTTTAGGGTAATAGCTATACTCTGTATAATCAAAATAAGACTAATTCACACAAAAGACATCCTGTGAATCCACCTGACACTGTCCTTTCATTACGTTTAATAGCCTAAGGTGTGAAAACTAATAAATTCTTAGGGATTACAAAAGAAATAACTATCAAATCGAGAATTCCAGAATCTCCCTCATCTCCTTTTTTATAATTGAGGAGGATAAGGTGTTGTGCCTTAATGAGGCTTCAAAGGTTTTATTTTCGTATAATTTCTACACTTGCATCCTCCTGGCTTCTGCCCATGGTTCACTCTCTGGCTACCTGAGGAAGCATGAGGAAAACAGGTCCTCCATTTCCCTGCCCATTCTTGCATACTGTGACCTGGTAAATCTCACGGGGTGATTTCTGAAAGTTTTCTGGATCAAGAAAAGATAGTCTCAGCTCAAGTTTAGGGGATTCTAGAGTCTTTTCACCCTAAGATTATGGAATTCTTAGCACCATTATATTTCAGATTATTTACTCACAATTTGCCCTTTCTCCTAAGGCTTCTGCAAGATGACTTACATATTCTTACTGTTACGAGCTGCCACAATGGTCTAAGAGCAGGCGTACAGATAGTGCACTGGAGTGGTGGGCGTGTGGGCGGTTAACTAAACAATAAGGGTCCAGCTGGGAGGATGGAGAACTTGCTCCTGTGGTCAGGTTTGGAAAAAACCACTTGTTATCTGATGCATCTAAACCATATCTGACAACTGCTTATTTTTGTGGAGATCAGGTTCAACATAAATTGAATTTGCACTCTATGTCAGGCATAGCCATGGCTGTTTTCCCATTTCAGATTAAAAAACAAAAACAAAAACAAACAAACAAAAAAGGATAACAGGCATTTTATTTCATTTCTTTGCAAGGAAGAAACCAAAGTTTAGAGAAATTAAAGACCATTATAAGGCAATTCAGCAACATAGAATGTCGCTGACATATGGTCTACTGATCTTCCATCTATACCCCATAGCTCCCTCTGATGTCCTAATTATTTAAGTATCTAAAGAGGCTCTATGAAGCATGAAAGTGCTAGTTCCTGGTGGACCTTACAGTAGATCACAAGAATACACCCCGAAACCAGTCAAGTCCCACTTGGAGAGAAGTAAAAGTAGTAGCCAATCCAAATGGTACTAAAGCTGCAATAGCAGAAAGATAAGGAAAGAAGTTAAAATATTAACTGTCACCAAATTACCATGGTTATGAAAACCATGGGCTCATTCATTTTTACAACCACAATTTATGGAGAATCTATGATGTATAATCCTTACTAACTATAGGGATGATATGACAGTCAAAAGACACTAGATCTTTTACCTCAAGACTTTAACCATCTATGGGGGAGATAGGAGGAAACAAATAAATTCCTAAGCAAGCATTTAATTGCAATATGAGTAGTGCTAAAGTGAATTTAAACAGTTACCATAGTATTCAGTATGTATAAAATAAGCCGTTAATTTTTTTCAGGGTAGTTGTATTATTTTTGCTGCAAAAAAAATCCAACTTCAATTCATATTCTATAACCCCACACCCAGCTGGGATTGCCTGTTGCCTTTGCCCTGGGTTTTCACAGTTCCCAGGGCTTCCAATGCATTTTAAGACTCTGCATTGAGGGGTGCCTGCGTGGCTCAGTGGGTTAAAGCCTCTGCCTTCGGCTCGGGTCATGGTCCCAGGGTCCTGGGATCGAGCCTTGAGTCGGGCTCTCTGCTCAGCGGGAAGCCTGCTTCTCTTCCTCTCTCTCTCCGCCTGCCTCTCTGGCTACTTGTGATCTCTGTCTGTCAAATAAATAAATAAAATCTTTAAACAAAAAAAAAAAGACTCTGCATTGAAGGAAGAGAGAGTCAAGAGTATAATTACCAAGAGGGAATAGTGAACCAGATGCCAGGAAAGTAGCCTGAGAAGTTGAGTCAGAATAAGAAGGCTATGGACACTACCATGTGGCCTGCTGAATTCCCAGGGACTTAGAGATCAGGTGCCAGGTCCTTGACAACCCTGACTAAAAACAAAGGGACCTCTCTCCGGAGCTTATGGGTGAAATAAAACCTCCAGGTTCATTCTGCGACGACTGTTCTTCAAATGCTCACTGTAACCATGAGAGCCTCCCTACCTACCACTCTCTCAGCGCTTGCACTTGAATACTGGGAGTGCGCCTTAGCATCTGGAGAGAGCAATGTCAGCATGAGGCATGCTCATTTATTTGCATACGTGCTTGACTTCTAGACTCTTCTCCTTGTGTGTTGTTGAAGGTCTCTGAATTATGCTCTGGCTTCTTGCACTGCAGAGCAGCATTATAACCCGTACACTGCCCTAGGCCGGTTCAGATAATGGGGCAGAACAGCAACATCATGGGATATGACAGCAATCCCTAACCCATTCCACACTTGACTAACCCCAGTAATGAGTCAATAAGGCCGTAGCTCTGTGATGGGAGCTTATGCAGTAGAACATTGAGCCAGGATGCGGCGAAGGAAAACCCGGGAGCTGGTACTGGAGCAGTGACTGTGGTTCCTAATATTTATCATAGGCCAATTCAGCCTATAATCTGATCTCTGTGTGATACCCAGAGCCTTCCTTTCTTCTTTTTCTGAATCCCCACTCCTTTTCAAGTTCCTTATATCAAAGTAATTGAGACCTTCTTACTAAAGTGAGACATACAGGATTTACAACTTGGCGTTTTCAAACGGATGAAGTAGAATGAATGAAAATAAGGCTCATTGTATAGTTTAGTCTCCTACGTTCTCATTGTAAACTCAGATTTCAGGGCACCTGGGTGGCTCAGTTGGTTAAGTGACTGCCTTCACCTCAGGTCATGATCTCAGAGTCCTGGTTTCAAGCCCCATGTCAGGCTGCCTGCTCAGTGTGGAGTCTGTTTCTCCTTCCCCCGTGTTGATTCCCTTCCTTGTGCTTTCTCTCTCAAATGAGTAAATAAAATCTTTTTAAAAAATACATAAACTCAGATTTCTATGAAATGTACCTAGTAGGGGGAGAATAGTCAGAATTATTTGTTAGTCAGGATTATCGTCTTCTCCCTTTAGGTCTATAGATACTTTTAATTATTTTAATTCTTCAGGAGTTTCTGATACTATTAAGCTCTTTTAACCCTGATAAACACATGAGAAATCTTAACGTTAGAGGCTTTGAACTGCCCCATGACCCTAAATTTACTTAAAAGTTCAGCATGAGGGGCACCTGGGTGGCTCAGTGGGTTAAAGCCTCTGCCTTCAGCTCAGGTCATGATCCCAGGGTCCTGGGATCGAGCCCCACATTGGTCTCCCTGCTCAGCAGGGAGCTTGCTTCCCTTCCTCTCTCTCTGCCTGCCTCTCTGCCTACTTGTGATCCCTGTCTGTCAAATAAATAAATAAAATCTTAAAAAAAAAAAAAAGTTCAGCATGAGCCTCTTAAGACCTAAATGGTATTGCAATTAAATAGAGTAGTATGGCTGTGAACTGGGTTATGTATTTGCCCTGCCCAAATTCATATGTTGAAGCCTATACTACCAATGTGAATATATCTGGAGGTAATTAAGGCTAAATGAGGTCATAAGGGTGAAGACCTAATTTGATAGGACTGGTGGCTTTATAAAAAGAGGAAGAGAGATACCTTTCTTGCCACACAAACATACCAAGGAAAGGCCACGTGAGCACACAGCAAGTGGGTGGTTTTCTGCAAACCAAGAAGGGGTTCTCACTGAACCTTGACCATACTGGACCTGATTTAGGACTTAGTCTCCAGAACTGTGAAAAATACATGTATGTTGTTTAAGCCACCTGGTCTATCATATTTTGTTATAACAGTCCAAGCTGACTAATATAAGTGCATTCAATGATGTACTGAACACTGTTTTCTATAATGATCCTACATGGTATTCTAGCAGAAAAGGTGGATGGATTGTGTTACTCTCACTAGCAGATTGGACATGGAGAGAAGTCTCATAGATATTGACAATATGATTACTAAAAAGTAGGAAGCCCCTGTGCCTTGACTGCTTCCAAAGAAATCTATTAACTCAGGAGCTAGCAAGATATAGACACAATTGACCATCCCTTCTATGACTCAGATCTTTAGCAAAGTTTCTAAATTCCTGACTTTTTTTTTTTTTTACCACTGACTTAAAGTAAAACTGAGAGCAGAAAGGCAACTGAACTAGAAGAAAAAAACATGAAAATGTAAACAGGAATTTGCAAGAAGTGTGGAGAGGACTTTGAATGGCCTCAGGCCATGGAAATGGTGTTAGGCAAAGTTCCATCAGTTCTCCAGAAGGCGAGGAGTTTCACTTAAAATTAGAGCAACAGGAAAAAAAGAGTATGAGAATTACATCATAGTTGGACTATACTAGTAGGAACTAGGCATTTTTTCCCACTGGCCAATATAAGAGAAAAAGCACTTCCGCACTTCCTTAGGGAGTGAATAGAGGAAAGAAAGAATCCTTAAGATGTAGAGGAGGTAGAAGGTAGAGACACATTACTGGGGACTCTACTTACAACTTAATGAGTTTTTTCCCTCAGAAATATCAAATGTACACATCATTATCCTTCGGTATTAATGAGGTTAATTAATTTCACTTAATTTGCTCCCCAACACTTTCTCCAAAGATTTGTTACTGTGTATTCTTTTAAATAACACATTACAAATTTAGTTATATAGAACAAGGAAACAAAATAAGGCAAAGAGCTGTTAAAAGGCAGATAAAGATAAAGGAGAGAAAGACTAGCAAATGAAATATGAAAAAGAAAAAGGCAAACAACCTGATTAACAAATGGGTCCAACATACAAATGGCTAACAGACACATGAAAAAATGCTCATCATCATTAGCCATCAGGGAGATTCAATTCAAAACCACATTGAGATACCACCTTACACCAATTAGAATGGCCAAAATCAACAAGACAGGAAACAACAAGTGTTGGAAAGGATGTGGAGAAAAGGAAACCTTCTTATACTGTTGGTGGGAATGTAAGTTGGTGCACCCATTTTGGAATATAGTGTGGAGATTCCTTAAGAAATTAAAAATAGAGCAACCCTATGACCCTGCAATTGCACTACTGGGCATTTACCCCAAAGATACTGATGTAGTGAAAAGAAGGGCTATCTGTACCCCAATGTTCATAGCAGCAATAGCCACAGTCACCAAACTGTGGAAAGAACCAAGATGCCCTTCAACAGACGAATGGATAAGGAAGATGTGGTCCATATACACTCTGGAGTATTATGCCTCCGTCAGAAAGGATGAGTACCCAACTTTTGTAGCAACATGGACGGGACTGGAAGAGATTATGCTGAGTGAAATAAGTCAAGCAGAGAGAGTCAATTATCATATGGTTTCACTTACTTGTGGAGCATAAGGAATAACATGGAGGACATTGGGAGATGGAGAGACGTGAGTTGAGAGAAATCGGAGGGGAATGTAAACCATGAGAGACTGTGGGCTCTGAGAAACAAACTGAGGGTTTTGGACTGAAGGGGGGTGAGGGGTTGGGTGAGCCTGGTGGTGGGTATTATGGAGGGCCTATATTGCATGGAGCACTTAATGTGGTGCATAAACAATGAATTTTGGAACACTGAAAAAAATTAAATTAAATTTTTAAAAAATGGGTCCAAGACCTTATTAGACATGTACCATAAAAGAAAAATGGCAAATAAGCATATAAAAAGATGCTCCCCATCTTACATCATTATGGAAATGCAAATTAGAACAATGAGATACCACTATACATGGATTAGAATGGTCCAAATCTGGAACACCTGAAAATACCAAATGCTGGCAAGGATGTGGAGCAACAGGAAATCTCCTTCACTGCTGGTGGGAATACAAAATACTACAGCCACTTTGGAAGACAGTCTGGAAGTTTCTTACAAAGCTAAACATACTCTGTAACATATGATCCAGCCATTGTGCTCCTTAGTATTTATCCAAAGGAGTTGAAACTTATTTCCACACAAAACTCGCACATGGATGTTTACAGCAGCTTTAGTTATAACTGCCAAAACGTGGTAGCAACCAAGATGTCCTTCAGTAGGTGAGAGAATGAATAGACTGGGTACATCCTGGCACTGGATACTACTATTCAGTGCTAATATGACATGAACTATCAAGCCATAAAAAAACATGGAGGAATCTTCAATGCATATTACTAAGTGAAAGAAGCCAATCTGAAAAGGCAACATTCTGTGTGAGTCCAACTACATGCTATTCTGGAAAAAGCAAATCTATGGAGACACTTTAAAAAGTCAGGAACTTGGTAGAGCATACCGCCCTTGATCTCAGGGTAGTGAGTTTGAGCCCCACATTCTGTGTAGAGATTACTTCAAAATAAAATCTTTTAAAAAGTCAATTATTGAAGAGGTTGGAGAGGGATGAATGGGTGGAGAACAAAGAATCTTTAGGGCAGTGACACTACCTTGTATCATACTATAATGATGGAAACATGTCATTATACATTTATATGAACCCATAGAATTCACAACACCAAGTTGAACCATAATGTGAACTATGGTCTTTGGGTGATAATAACATGTCAATGTAGGTTCATAGATCATAAAAAATATGCCACTCTGGTGGGGAGTGTTGACAAAGGGAGAGGCTATGCATGACAGGGGACAGAAAATATATGGAAATCTCTGTACCTTCTTTCAGTTGTTATGAACCTAAAATTGCTCTTGAAAATAAAATCTTAATATTAAAAACAACAATAAATGAGAATGAGAAAGTATAGATGCAAAAGAATAATGAGCAATTGTAAGATAGAGAAGAAAAAAACAGTGTAGCTTAGACTTTGGAAACTCACAAAATATCCATTTCCCAGAATCCCTTAGGTTTCAGCTATATGACTAATTCTGGGCAATGAAATAGGAAAGAAAATGACATGTGTCATTTATAGGCCAGGCAGTCAAGAGCAGGTTGCCACATGTTCCTAGATCAGTGCTGTGTAATAAATATGATGCAAGCTGTACATGAACCATGAAATTTTCTAGCAGCTCCATTAAAATAAATATATGAAATTAATTCAATAATACATTTTATTTATCCATTACATCCACGATATTATCATTTTAACATGTAAGCAATATAGAAATAATTATTGAGATATTTTGCATTTTTTTCTTACTAAGGCTAAATCCAGTACATATGTTATACTTAGAAAATCTTTTTTTTCAGATTAGCCTACAGCAAGTTTTACTTTTTTGTTGTGCAGTTCTATGCATTTAAACAAATTTTTGATTAGTTTCAAAGATAGAATTTAGTGACTCATCAGTTGCATACAACAACAAGTGCTCATTATTTCAAGTGCCCTCCCTAATGCCTATCACCCAGGGACTCCATTTGCCCCACCCCCCACCTCCATTAAAGTTTTTTCCTAGAGTTGAGAGTTTTTTATGGTTTGCTTACAGAATCTTTTAATTCAGACTAGACACATCTCAAGTGTTTGATAACTTCATGTGGCTAGTGGCTACTCTATCAAATAGCAGAGTTGTAGAAGGCCTTGCTACTTGATGTGGAAGACAATCCCATCTCTATCATACTGAGCAATAAATAATCTTTTGTTGCATTAAGCCAGCAACTAAGATTTTAGGGCTTATATGTTACCATAGTATTGTATACCGTCACCCTATTATAAAAATAGTTATAAATTCAGGATCAACCAACAGAGTTCCCCTTTACCTCTTCTTCTTAATTTTAGAGAAATTAGACAAAATCCTTGCCCAGGAAATTAGGTAAAGGGTTGATGTGCTAGAGTTCTTCACTGGTGGAAGCAAACTTACTGAAGAATTGGAAACTGATGTCTCACCGCTAGAAGTAACATTGATTGTCTAACCAGTCATTCTTAGCTGTGTGCATAAAACTGAGTTCTATTCACAAATTTAAAAAAAAAAAAATATATATATATATATATATATATATATATATATATATAAAACAGTCTCCTTCCTTGCTTTATTGTTACTTTTGGCGGAGGAAATCATTCAGCCAAACACAAAATTCATCATTTAGTACATCTTTCCAAGCTTTCTTCTTTCTCATTGATTGGCTATTCTCCTTTCTTTAGGTCTGGCTATTAATCGTTCAGGAGTCACGGATGCCTAACTCCCAGCAGAAGGATGAAGGAGTCTGATAGAATGAGCTGGCAGAGGTTCGGGTTGTGAGGACTGGGCTGGCTTCTCTCAGCCCTGCCTCCCTTCAGCCCTGCCTTCCTCTCAGCCAGGTGTTCTGGATGATGAGTTGTTGACAGCTGCAAAGACCCAGGAGAGTTTGAAGCTCTTATTTGTGGACCACTTACAATCATTTATGTCGCAAACTGTTGAAAGGATATTCCTACGTTACTGAGCAATGTCTTGGAAAACTGGTAATCTGTCTTGTGATTCAAATTAATTTCTCTGGCCTGCCCTCAGCCTTTGTGAGAAACTGAGAAAAGACTGGCACTCCCAAACAGGGCACAGGGCTGGAGGAACCTCTTCCCTCTCTCCCTTAGAAATGCCATTCCAGCCACTTCAGCTGTCTCCTCTCTAGGTCTCCAAATTCTGCTGCTCTACAAGCTCCAGTTAAAAAGTAGTCACCCGGGCACCTGGGTGGCTCAGTAGGTTAAGCCTCTGCCTTCAGCTCAGGTCATGATCTTAGGGTCCTGGGATCGAGGCCTGCATTGGGCTCTCTGCTCGGTGGGGAGCCTGCTTTCCCCTCTCTCTCTGCCTGCCTCTCTGCCTGTGATCTCTGTCTGTCAAATAAATAAATAAGATCTAAAAAAAAAAAAAAGAAGAAGAAAAAAAAAGTAGTCACCCGTCCCCTAATTAAAGACTCACCCCAAATTTCATGAGCATATCCCATAGGGACACCCAACCTCACAGGAAGATGAGTCAAGTATCACCAACCTACACTGGGAAGAGGGTGGACTGAAGAGGGGCAACACACCTCTCATACACCTTCTCCAAATCTCTTCCCCTGATGCTTCTCTCCATCCCACACCCTCTTGCTTCACTCAGCAGTGGAGACAAACCAGTTCTTCTAGTCCTTATAATCTCTTCCCCAAGCTTTATTCTGACACCTAGCCAGGTCTCCACTGAAATAGCAATCTTCTATCTTTCCTCCCTTCCTACTTTGCTGCCGTGTGTGTGTGTCTGTCTGTGTCTGTGTACGTGTATGCAAGCACACATGTGCATGTTTTGTGATTTTTCTTTATATGTTCCTGTGTTGAGAGTGGGAGAATGAGAAAGGAAATAAAACTCCTTGTTCCCTTTTTCATTTTATTGAGGCAAGTAAACATTTCATAGCTCACCATGTAATTTCTGTAGCCTCACCGCAGATAAAGGACCTTCCATAGATACCCAAGACAGGTGCACAACTGAGTTCCTGATGAAACTCTTTCTGCTTGGCTTTGCAAATAGATTTGACAACAGCTTCCAGGAAATTGCATCTGATGTTTCAAGGCTAGACCTGGCTGTCAAGCATGCTGAGTCATAGCCATTGAGTCAGAGAGTGCTAGGCTATAAGGGAATTTTTCTAACATTAGACAATCTTCCTGCTTTGGGATAAGGAAAGCAGCAGAGATCCCTGGCTAATGATCCTGAAGAGGTAGGAAAACGCCCCCTTTTAAGGGATTGTACTGTTTGTTCTTCAAGGTTTTGACATTATTGTCCCAAGTTTCAAACACAACGCTTATAACTCATGTTATTCTTTTTCTAATAAATATAATTATAAAACAAAGTGAAAGATGGGTCATGAATAGTTTAAGCTCCTATAGGCTCAAAATAAATATATAGTTAAATGCCATGTGAATAAAATCGGAGACCTCAATATTGCAAAAGTAAAATATCCACAATGGAGCCATAGTCTTCTTCACCTTTAATGCTTGGATATTCACAAATGACGAAGGGTTTATTGATTTGTGGCCTAAGTATGACAAATTAAAAACATTATTAGAACCCATAAGCTCCAAATTAATTGGAATCTACAAAAGAAGGTGAGCTGGCTTTCATCTTTGAAAGAGGACATCTATTAAGAGTTGAGTATAATACTTCCATGAAGTTTACAGTTCACAATCAGAATAAGAATACATACTAAACAGAAACATTAGTTACACTTTTTTAAAAAGATTTATTTATTTATTTTAGAGAGAGACAGAGCGTGGTGGTGGGTGGGGCATTGGCAAAGGAAAAGAAAAGCAGACTCCATGCCTAGGGCAGAGCCCAATGTAGGGCTTGATTTCACGATCCTGAAATCACAAACTGAGGCAAATTCAAGAGTTGTTGCTTAACCGACTGTGCCATCCAAGCCCCTAGTCATCCTTTCTTAAGCGGCAAATATCCCAAGCTAAAGTCATTAGACTAATGCCCACATTTTAGAAACTCAGGGATCTCCTAAAAGTCCGTGAGCTCTGTAACCTGATCTCATTGGGAAAAGGACCAAATAAATTCTAGGTATGTTTAAAACCATAATGGTCACTACAAACCAAATAATCAAAACACCTAGGCCCACACTCACAATGCATTCATACATTTCTCTATATGTGATTCCAAGGTAAGGTTTTTAAATCTAATCTTTTTTTTTTTTTTGCTTTTCTATTAATT
Source organism: Lontra canadensis (assembly GCF_010015895.1). NCBI lineage: Eukaryota > Metazoa > Chordata > Mammalia > Carnivora > Mustelidae > Lontra > Lontra canadensis. The sequence goes on along the minus strand of NW_022631012.1, from coordinate 5,959,304 downwards.
GCTAAACAGAAATAAATAAAATTCACTCTACATTTCAATAATGTGACATTACTCTAAGGAAACAATCTACAGATCTGTCATTTCTTCTCCAATAATATAAAAACTTTTCCTAACAAAAGCATGACTGAAAGGGGGATGAATGTAGGGTAAAATTATTTCCACTATCTTTACCTTCAATTCTTTCATCAAAATTCCATAATTAAACCACTTTTCAATTCTATAAACAGTATGGTATTCATATAAAAGATACTAAAATATTTTATGAATACTATAAGATTATTTTTTTTATATTTATTCTGGTTTCTAAAGGAAGCATAAAACATTTTCTTTGCCCAAATAAAATGATTTGGGGGCAGAAACTAAAAACAGACTACATTTTTTTAAAATATGCATTATTTATTCCTTTTTCCCCAGTTCCTTTCTACCCATTTGAATAAAAATGGATGTATAGAAGGGTAGAAAATTCTTTACTACTAAGGAGTAAATGACATTCATAATTAGTGATAAAATAACAGTAGTTCTGAGAGACAGGTAAAGGAATATTGGCAGTTTAGCTCAACTATCTTTAAAGCATGTCCCTGAGGCTTGAGGAATTTAAGGATTCAATTCAAGACAAGGCTATTGGATCTTCTCAAGTTTTTCCCATCACATACCCAAGTCTATTAAAATCTGTTATCCTGGGTCTTGAGATATTTTGATGATTTAAGTCATCTACAAAAATGCAGATAGCTGAGCAAGAAGACATATTCTGGTAGTTGTGAGGAGAGATAAAAAAAGGTGCAGACAGAGAGAGGTTGGAGAAAAGACAGAGTAAGAGAGAGGAAGCTCTTTGATGGGGGAAGGAGCCCATAAAGGGAAAGTAAAGGAGCAACAAAGCCATACATTGACATCAAGAAGCCCTCCTGTGTATGCCATGCATTGACTATGATGTCTTGAATTATTCGTCCTGATTTTTCACCCCTCCTAATATCCACCATCTTTACCAATTGCCTTTGAAGTTCTTTCCACTGAAGTCAGCATGTTCTTTTCTACCATTGACTTTGGGCTTGGTTATATGACTATCCCAAAGAATGCTAGCCAACATAACACAGGTAGCAGTTTAAAATGTGTTTGTACATTCTATTGTCTTTCTGCAATAGCTGTGAGTAGGGCATAACTGAGCACAGGTCCAGGGAAGATGTGAGAGACATGTAGAGCAGAGGTGGATTCAATCTTCATCTTGGAACCAACTGCAAATTAGCCAAATCCCTGAAGACCTGCAAATGCACAAGGAAGAATAAATGATAGTTACTTTAAGCCACTAAGCTTTGTGATCCTTTGTTTTGTAATCTTATTGTGGCAATAGCAAAAAGATAGATTGATTGTGGTGCTGGGGATAAGGCAGTCAACAAAACACAACCCTTGCTTTCAAAGGATTTGCAACTTAGTAGATGATACAAATCTGTGGCCAGAAGGATGTCAAGGATGCTACAAGACATCTCACCTAATGTTGAGGATTCAGGTTCCCTAGCTCAAGTGGCATCTAAGCTCAGACCTGAAAGATGAGGAGGAATGAACAAACTAAAAGAGCTGGAAGTGAGTTGTGATTTGAGAGAGCACTGTCCACTGAGCAAATGTGCAAAGATAGACAAAGACCAGGACACATGAGACAGCATGAGATTTTCAAGAAGTTATGAGCAACGGGAGTGTGGTGTTCAAGATGAGCGATGCTGAGAGAGTAGATGGGGAAAGAGTAACAGCCAAATGATTCTAACCTAAGAGTGTACCATGTAAGGAGGATACAAGACATAAGCAAGATTAGGTGAGAGCTTCTGGGCTAGTCCAAGAGAAGATTATCAGGTTATTGAGTTGCCAGTCTAGAGTTTCAGTTTGTCATCTTGTATGTCTATTTCCTTGTATATATCACATCTGGGCCTCTTTTATTTGGTTGCCAATTTAGAAATAATCAAATCCATCTTGAAGTGTTGTGAACATTCTTCACTAATTATAGAATTTTATGCAAATATTATTATGTTTGATAATAACAATATCCATCTATATAATGTTCTTTGCTGAAAGAGATGAAAAACAATGATGGCAGGTGAATTTCTATTTTTTAACTTTTTATTATTTAACATTAATTTTAAGATTGCCTATAAAGATATGCATAGTTTACAATTTCTTTAAAAATTAAAAGAACATTACTAGTACCCATGTTATTCTCCCATCCAAAATCGTTCTTTCTCTTCCCCAAACATAAACACAACACTGAATTTTATGTTGATGATTCTTTTATTCTTTTATAACTATCATTTGGATATGTTTCCTATTTAATGAGATGTTTAGTTTTGAATAATTTACTTTCTTACTGCATTTATTGTATTTATGGCTTGCTTCTTCATTCAACATTAGGTTGTGAGATCATCTATGTTGATGTGTGTAAAGTCTCTAGCATTTTTTCTATTAAACTCAGAGAGGCCAGGAACATTCTTGACCATGTGTTTGTTCTCTTGCACATATGTAAGGATGTCTTGAGACTCTGTTCCAAGGAGTGCAGTTGCTGGGTCATAGATTATGTGCATTTTCAAATCCACTGGGAATATTAAATTGTTTTCCAAAAATGTGACCACCAGCAGTGCTTAAGAATTCACACTGGTTCCTTCCTTTCTCACATTTGATACTGTGCATTTCAATTTTGCAAGTCATCCTGGACCCATCTCTCCTGTCTCTCCTCCCTTCTTTCCCTTTCTCTTTTCCTTTTACCTCTTGTGTACTTTCTTCTTTACACTCCATCACTGACATGGAAGCAGAGATATCCACGGCTAAATTTTCTAGGGTAGAGAGTTGGGGTGGGGGGTGGTGGGAGTGGTGCGGCAGGGAGAATTAGAAATGCTTTGCAGACTTTTTAACACAGGCATCGCTACTTCAAGCTCTATGGTGAGACTATTGCCAGCTTGGCAATCTTTACTGCATTTTTTTTTTCCAGGCTGCTATAGCATCATTGATTGCAGACATTTAAAAAGTGACCTCTTGAATCAGAGTCCATGGTTAATGTCAAATGCTTTATGGGCAAAGCTGCTGTTTTGAGAATCTGCACCAGCCATGTTTTGGAAGGTACACAAATAGATGAAATCTTTTACTAACCGACTGCAACCGCTGACTCCACGGTTTCCATGGCAACCCATCCCGGGCAAGGTATTCCAAAGACTCTTTATTTAAGAAATATCAAATAGCCCCAGGGAGTAACTAGTCATGTCAGACCGCCATATCCACAATAGCAAAGATTATCCCCTGCCTGTCACAAGGGGATAATCCTTCCCCAGATTTCACGACTTTCTGACACCCCTTGAGAGGAATAAAATTCCATCCTAAACCCTTTCTCTTCATGTTGCTTTCTTGGAGCTAATAGAGTATTCAGAGTACAAAACAGGGAAAAATGGGGGTTGCGGGATGGATCCATTCTGCCTCCAGTGGTTCTATTTATGTAAGCTATCTGGAAATATTCAACACAAAGATTCAGAAGGCCCAGGTTTAATCTCTCCTGCTTACTGCTTGATATTAATACTTGAGTCTTGGGGTCTTCCTCTTTAAAATGAAAGGGTGGAACCAGATTACCTCAAAGGATCTTCAAGTTACCAACTGAGAAATATAATGCCATGTGCTATCTGTCATTTAAGACCTCCATGTGAACAGACTTTCTTCGTCAGAAAAAATGGCCAATAATAAGAGCAAATTTGAAGTCCCAAAAATGTGGTCAGCACTGCACCACTTTTTTTTTTTTTTTTTGCATTGCATAATATTTTCATTTTGAAACACGGGAAAGGATATGTTTTTATCCTGAACTGACCACTCTGTTGGGATTTTGGAGATCTGGCTCTTGTAATTCATCATGTGACAAAATGTAGCTCTTTCCAGTACTAATCACTGCATGTTCATAACTTTCTTTGGCAGATGAAAGAAAGTGAGAGTTGTCCTAGCGCATCTTCTGACTTTGCATAGCAGGAACGACCTTGCATCTAAACTTCTCTGCTCATTCGCTCCCCATCACATCGTTGACTATTTGAGAAGGCGTCACCCAGTGGGTAAGAGGAAGGACCTATTGGGTTTCTGTTGCCAGATCTGTCCCTTCCAGTCTCTTGGACTTCAGGAGACTTCCACACCCTCTCTGAGCTCAGTTTCCACATATGTAAAATAGGAACGATGGTACTTCCATTATGGAGTTGTGAGAAATAAATAAGCCATTACTTGTAAAGCACTTAACAGTGCTTTGCATATCATAAGCACTCAATAAATATTAGCTATTATTATGTTATCACTTCAAAAGCAGTCCTTGGGGTACCATTGAGTGCACTAAAGTGCTCATTTACTTGATAATAGTCTAGTTGCCCAAATGTTTATTTGCCTCCAAAGTAAGTTCATTGCTTGCTTAATTGCCTAATGCACTCTGGCATATTTTAATCTGCTTGAATAATAACAAAAGTCTATTATGAAGCATTATTCTTATCATTTTAGAAATTATTAGAAGACATTAATGCATATAATGAAGTTTATTAAATTCAATTCTTTGAAAATATTGGCAAACTACTGTTAACACTTATGTTGCTCAATATTTAAAAAGCAGTTAAAAGAATAAAAAGCTTTATGGTTTCTTTAAACAAACCTGGTTTTTAGCCTATCCAGAGTCAGTTTCTCTGTTATGTCTCAGTATAATCCAGGTCCAGGATTTTCCCACTTTTCAGTTTGCAAGTGAATTTCAATTTTCTAAGACCTTCTGGTCCTCTCCTTCTCTCCCTTCTTCCTCTCCCTCAGGCCTTCCTTGCGGTTCCCCCTTTTTACCTTCTTTAGTTAATGAGGTTAATTAAAAATGTTCAAAAGTTCAGCAATCTAGACCTTTGATAACTATGAATGTTAGGAACTCAAAAGAAAACGGTCTTCCAGAAAACCACTAGCCACAACAATATTTGTATTTTTACTTAATCATTTAGATTATCTGTTTAATTTTGATACCTGATTATTTTATAAATAGATCAAAGACAGTATTTTACTCAACAATACATTTTCTATATCAATTTTTTTAAGTTTTGCAAATTGAATCACCATCAGCAGCATTTTTTTTAATACATATAATAGATTTCTTTTAAGTGTGTCTCATCTGTATTTTTCCATCTCCAAGAAGGGCACAGTCAGGCCAACTGCAGCGGGAATGCAGTGAGATATCTGGAAGGGTTTCTACGTTGTTGTGGCTGGCAAACCCTGGGGTGCTTTACTAAGGCAGAAAGCTCTTTTTCTGAAGTTTTTAGGAACAGGATGAGTAACTTGTCTGGGAACAATGCCATCCTGACTGAAGGACAGGCTGGAGTTTCCAGATCATTTAATACAGCTCCATTTTATCACATGCTTATCAAACTTTCAACGCATTCATTGATGGACAACGTCCTACAAAATACTGTTGTAATCAAAATGTGCCTTCCTTGCCTTTTTCTACAGTGTGGTGTTAGTCCACAATGTTACCTGAATCCTGACTGGTGTTCTCACCTGCCAAAGCCCATGAACCATCCACAGTGAGAAAAAGTGAGTGAATATAGTATTGCCCTATGCAGCATTCTCTACTACATAAATATTTACATGATTACACTTATCTTCACAGAACAACTCTTTGAGAAAGATGTTCTCATTTTGCAATAGGAGAACCAGAGAGCTGAGTAATTTGTTCAAGGCAAACCAGTTTTAACCGGTTTTAAATCTGACATTTTTTCCCCAACAAACTGTGTTTTTCTATGGTGCCCAACAACTCCTGTAAATTAACCACAGAGGGTGGCTAATTGGAATTCTTCAGAGTCTGTGAAAAAGCAGGCAAAGAAATTGTTTCAGAGCTGAGGGATAAGGACGGACTTTTCCCAGAATTCCTCACTGTGGTAAATGACCAGGTTCATAGAATGACTGTCTGAGTCCAGAATTTCAGATTTCCCTGAAATAATGGCATTTGTCCTTCATTGCATGGCAGTCTGAATCTTGTAGAAAACAGCAGCTGTTCTCACCTGAGTCACTTGCTCCCTAAGGTCCTTAGTTCATTGCCAAAGAGACTATCCCTTCAGTCTTACCACTCATTCACTCCACAAAGATTAAGAAACATCAAGAGAGGAAGAGTGATACTATTCTACTTAGACTTAATAATTATTTTGAAATCTTTGCTTCAGCGTCTTTGTTAGCACTTGCAAAGAAATGGAAACACTTTAAATTAATGATGTAAAAATAAATGAGTGGAGGAAATTTTCATCAACTGTTTAGTCATACCCTTATATATTAGCTTGACAATTCAAAAACTTCATTATTCTGGAATGACTCAAAAAACATTCGGACAGGGGCACCTGTGTGGCTCCATGGGTTAAGCGTCCAACCTTCATGTGGCCTAAGGTCATTCATGATCTCAGGGTTATAAGATCAAGCTCCATGAACAACGCCTTGGGCTCTGTGCTGGGCATGGAGGCTGCTTGATTCTCCCTCTCCTTCGGCCCCTCCCCTGTCCTCTTTCTCTCTAAAATAAATCAAACAGACAAAAAAACTCCACAAACATTTGGACAAATTTAATGATAAAAATTTATCATATGTTAAAGTAAACATTTTTGCCTAGAATTTAAATTACCTATTTAAAATAGTTCAAATTATCAATCAATGTTTATTAAATGGTGTGTTATTTATTTATTAGATATCATTATTAAATGATGTAATGTACGAGAAGTGCTTTGCCTAGGATCCCACATAGTAATAGTGAAATAAATGTTATCATTATTTTTGCAAATCTAAAGAGTATGATTCTGTGTTTTTTTTTTAGTCTGTTAAATTTTGTATCTCCCTTCATGATAAATTCATTAGTATTTTTGACAAAGACACTTTGTAATAGTGAAACAACTTGAAGTTAAAATATATAAATAAATATCAAGTATATGGCAGTATTGTTTAAGACATGCTTATCCAGTATGACTATCACTCTTGGATCTTATGAATATGTATTGTAATTCCTTTGTAGAATTTTCATATTAACCTTGATTTCCTTTAGCATTAAAAAATAAAAAGGATTTGTTCATCTCTTCACAGGAACACAGGAATTAATGGATTGGGTAAACCCCTTTGTTATATAGTCCAAAATGCACACAATGAAAATGATATTATAAAATGATTCTGATTATAATTGTTTGTATCTATGTAACTCCATAATTAGATTATGTGTTACCCAAGGGCAAAGATCTGATGTTAGTAATTTTTACATTTATTACCAGTTTATTTATTAAGGAATTATTTATTGCAAATTTACATGCTACCCCCCAGCCACACCAGAATGTATGCATTTATCTCCTTTTTTCACCACTACCACAAGAGTTGCATTCACCAATATCTCCTGCATGGGCCTTCCCAACAGCCTCCTAAGTGTTCTTCCTACCAACAAGAAAGTTTTGGATTAGTTAACGACTGTCTTTAGCAGAAAATACGCTAATAGGATGTTGATTCATTAACTTCTCATCTTCCTTATTGGATATCATTTGTTTATTTCCTTGGAACACAGTCGTGGTGATACACATAAATCTACCGGAATAGGTATATAAAAATGTATGATTACAGACGTGGAAAGAGTGAGGTATTAAGTGGCCAAAATGAAGGGAAGGGAAGAATACTGAAGTTATTTGACTGAAAAAAAAGTATTTAACAATATTAATGGAAGAAAGATAATAAAGTTCTAGGTTTTTTCTATTCAGTTTTATTAAAAAGGTCTCAATTAAACAAATACATTCAGGAATCTTTAGTAAAAATTTCACCAGCTTTTAAAAATTGGTTAGAGTGAATCTATAAAATGTACCTGAAGTATAATTACAGGGAATTTTCAAAAGAAAGAGTGGTCATCAAGTCCAGTTATGGTCAAGAGAAAATAACACTGGATGAAGCATTTTACTTTTTTTGCTTTAAAGTAAAAAGTGTACTTGATGTACGTCCAAAGAGGTATCTAATTGGTTATTATAAAATGGTTGACATAGTCAATAAGAATGATAAATATTTATAGCATTGACAGAATGGAGTGGAAAACTACATTCATGGCCCTGAACCCATAGACCAAATTACAAAGAATATCTATTTCGAAAATAATTTTAAAATACCATGACTATAAGGAAAAATAGGGAAGTACATTATATTTATATGTAAATTTGTTTTAAACAATATCTTTTTTATGCTTTTATTTCAGCATGTATTATTTTATTATACAATAATTTATATAATATGTGGGGCATAAAAAGAGAATTAAAATCAAATAAGTTAAAGGCCCATCGCATTGCTTTTTATTGCATGTAATAAATCTCATAAATAATATCATGAATATTATTTTCTCTATTATAAATTCAAGCCAGACTACTGGTTGAGACTTTAGGCTCTGAAGTTAGAAATTCAAGGATTAAATTTTGATAACTACTTGTGTGCTTTTGCTTACTAAACTTCTCTAAGATTTAATTGGCTTATCAATATGATAAGAGTAACAAAAGTACCCACTTCATAGCTCTGATACACAAGCTAAATGGAATTATGCATAAAGTAGCATAGTACCCAGCACACATTAAGTGCCCATTAAATCACTTTTATCTTTCTAATGTCTGCATTATCTTTCTTTTATCATTATAATGTCATCCTTAATTTTATTTAACTGACCGTCATCAAGTTCGTTTAGGTTGCATCCAAATTTTGTTCTTATTACTAAAGCTATAATGAACATTCCTATCACAAAATCTTTATTCTTTTCCTTTTTTTAATGTACTCCCAGGTATAGGTGGAATTGCTGGTCAAAGGCATGTCTATTGGTAGATTTTTAGTCACTTGTATTTGTCTCGGTAAAGAAAAGGTAAGATTTTTAAAAAAGGTGCCTCAGTGGCAGAAAAATATATGCCTTATGAAGGCTTAACTTCACACTGAGGATAGAAGTTAGGAAAAGCGGTGAAAGTCATGACATTATGCCCTTACTTGATGCACTTTCAATTAAAACGAACAAGGTAAATTGCATACAGGTGATTGGAATAAGACTTATAAAAGCCATGTAAAATAGGTCAAAGACTAAGCATTCCAGAACATTCCAGCTGTAGGATAGCAGCCAGAAATAATTAACGCTGGCACCAGCTCTTTCAAGAGAACACTGGCAGGCATTATCCAATGAAAAAAAGAAGAAAGTAAAAATTTGAAAGATGTCAGTATCAAAGGAGATGGGTATGCTGAAATCCTCTTAAATCTACACATAGAGCACAATGTTATCTATTCACGTGCAACTAGCAGAAAAAAAACACAGATCCTGGCATATTCTTTAAAAGGACTGATACTTCAAAAGCAGTGGGTCAATTAGTTTTTGAAGAACTGTACATAAATCCAACATAAATTAAATCTAATAGTGTGCAAGCTATATTTGACTCAGCAAGGGAGGAGGTAAACTGGAGGCTTAGTTGAAGAAGTGTGGGCAGCCAGCAGCCAGACAAGAGTCAGGGGACTGGGGATATATCCTCTCAATGTACACACACTCCTCCATGTTATGATGTGTTTACCCTATAACTGTAAAGTAATGTTGCCATGGAAAGTTTCAAGACTCAGAGAAGGAAAGAATTACAGCTAGAGCAAACTCATTACTACAGAAAGCATAGTAGCGCATGAAATTATCTATTCAGAGCTTACCACATAATGCATGATTCTTGTTCTACATTTGTGTGAAAATTGCAACATTTTCAACACAAGAGGAACTGAAAACAAAGATAAGCTAATGAGAAGCCACTACAATGAAAGGTGTATTTCTACATCCTTACTCTCAGGTATTGTATACAGTTTTTTTTCTCTCTCTCTCTTTAGGTATAAGTACTGAAATATTAAGTACTTAGTAAAGCTAGTTTCTAGAGCTACAAAAAAGAGTAATGAAAAACATATACATTTTAGGGTTTATTAAACCAATGAAGGCGGAAAGAATATAGACCAAAGTATTCCCTTGGTTTTTTGTTTTGTTTTGTTTTGTTTTTAAAGATTTTATTTATTTATTCAACAGAGAGAGATCATAAGTAAGCAGAGAGGCAGGAAGAGAGAGAGAGGAGGAAGCAGATTCCCACCAAGGAAAGAGCCCAATGCAGGGTTCGATCCCAGGACCCTGGAATCATGACCTGAGCCGAAGGCAGAGTCTTTAACGCTCTGAGCCACCCAGGCACCCCATTCCCTTGTTTTTTTTATAAGGTGCTCTAAGATGGAATTGGGCAATCGATTCCAAGTGGATGCGGGCTAAATTTACTCAAAATAGAGGCCTCAAATTAAAAGCTACTATCAACTAAGCTTCTATCTATTTATTATGTATTACATTATTTCAACTGATCCTTCCAACTACTAAATAAGGAGAATACTATTTACCTACTTTAGGTAAGAGTTTTTGTATGTTGTCCAACATCATCTAGCTAGTAAGAGGCAGAACTGGGACTCAAAACTTAGAAATTCTATATAATTTCAATAATAATATATAATTTCTATATAATTTCAATTTCAGCAGCTCAATTATAAAATAGGGCATGCTCATAAAACCTGGTTGCTTATCTAAATTTCAGATTTGTATCTGGGATCAAAATAGGTTATATAACCTTGATGCAGGACCATCAAGCATCATCCTCACTTACCAGACTTCTAGTTCAATTGAAAATTGTACAGCCTAATAACACAGCAAGAGGAATTGCAAAAGAGATTTACCTATCTTAAATAGATCTGATCCCTGACCTATAAAAAAGTCAATTAATGCCATTTAAAGACTGGGGTGTAGAATATGTATGAGAATGTGGACAACTAGCATGGAGGATACAAAAACAAGGACAAGGACTAGGTGAAGCTATTTCAAGGATTAATGATTAGAAGGAAGTGAAATATGATGAGTGGGAGTAAGAAAGGATACTGAGAAATGGTAAGACCATGTGGTTGCCAAGGAGACACCAAATCATGCTTTGGATGACCTAGCTAGGAGAAATATTCATAACAGAAAAAATGGTTTTGTGAGAGGTATAAGGACAATCACATTCTATGGCAGCATGTGGGGAAAGAAAACATACTAGAACATTTGGTTTTCGAGTGCCTGGTAACAAAGAAATGTTGGAGGAAAGTAGCAATAGATTTAAGAATGCCAACGTGAAAGAACTGTCTGTATAAAGGAAGAAGCACTGAAGGACAATAAATGCATTTGCACTAAAGGGCACTGGAGGATAATTATCTAGCAGAGAATACAGAGTGACTTTGCTGGTGTCACTGAGCATCGGTGGCCATAAAAACAACTTTTGTGCTAACTTGCTCACAACAAAGTTATTTTTAAGCCCCAAGTAATTTATTTTCTGATTTGCAAGACCAGATATGCAGCATCAATTTATTTCTACCTATCACTAAATACATTCTGCATTGCCAATCACCAGGTAACTGCTAATGTTGCATTTCTAGAGCAAGACCCAATCACTAGGGTTAGTATCACTATAGTTAAGGAAAGGTATGAGCAAAAGCACACAGTATAAAGAAATGCACTGTTCTCTAAAAACCAACTCTTCATTCGGTTTATCTTTGCATATTAGATGGCACCCAGACAATGGCTTCTTTATAATTCTTGCTTTGTGGATTCCATTGAACAAAGCATTAACACTTACTATTCACTAATTGTTTTGAACGGTGAAGGGGGGATACTTTCAGAGCAAGATTTAAAGAAATAAGAACTGTGAGGAACAACTGGGATTTTTCTTTTTATATATGATTTATGAGTCATTGTTTATATTTTCTCCATTTTGTAATATTTAATTAGATGATAAAACTCAATCTTTAGTGGAGCAAATTTTAAAATTTCTCTTTTATTATTCAAATAACAGGAAGCTGTAACCTCTATACAGCTCCCTAATTCCTTGAAAAAAGGATGAAACTTTACTTAGTAAAATTTAACTGGGATATTTTATGACATCACCTTCTACAGACAATTAATACCTCACCAACTTGTGTCAGAATAAGAAAGGATTGCTTTTTGTTCAATTTGACTATATTACTTGTAAATGTTAGAACTCATATAAGCTCATATTCACAAGAAAGTGAACCCTCCAATGGAGCAAGCTGTGCTTCTCGCAAAGAATCATAAAGAAAAAAAAAAAAAAAAAAGAATGAATGAATGAATGATGAATAAATACATAAATAAAAAATGAGAAAATTTTTTTAAAAATAGGACCATAAGAAAGGAACCAACTTTTAAGGGAATAAGTGGATATTCAATTGATCAAAAAAAAGAGAGAGAGAGAGAGAGAATTGTATTAACATATCAATATGTTTCAGGAGAAAAATTTATTGAGAATGATATCGAATTCACATTTTTACAAGTGCAAACTTCACATTTCTTCCCCAAATACCATTATATTCTCACACTGAAAGTAGTACTATAGCTTGTTTATTTCCATCTTTAGGAAATGCCATGGTATTCTTCGTTAAACTTAGTACTTAAAATGCCTCGTGAAAAGTTCAAGTGCTTCTCTCTTTAAGATCTTCACAAACAGGAACATTCCTTGCAGAAATAGCCACATATAATTCATCATAAAAATAATTATGTTCTGGGGCACCTGGGTGGCACAGTCGGTTAAATGGCCGACTCTTGGCTTTGGCTCAGGTTGTGATCTCAGGGTCATGAGATCCAGCATTGTCTTGGGCTCAAGCTCAGCACAGAGTCTGCTTGAGCTTTTCTCTCCCTCTCTGCCCCTTCCCCTCTCAAATAAGTAAGTACATCTGTAAAAAGAAAGAATAATGATGTTCCCTTTTTTCCTTCAACATTTATCCCTAAATAGCAGACACAATATTCACTTCATTGCTTAGTATAACAAGTTTGAATTAAATTACATGTCAGTCAAGATAGACTTTAGTAACAGATTTTCATCGGATCAACCTATTAACAGAAGAAGTTGCTGTTGGATGTAATGGAGATTAATTTTGGAGATTAATTTTCAAACTCTTCCTCACTCATGGACTCAACCAGCTTCATCTTTTAAAAAGCATATTTCCATGAAACTGGTCATTAAAATATATCATCCACCTATTTCATTAACTCCGTTTGGAGCAGCATCAGGAATATTATTTTAACTTTCTGTGAATACCTCTCTTTAAGAATAAAGTTTGAAGAACTGTGTAATAAATAATGGCATAAGGCATATCATATAAAAATTTAAGGCAGGTTGGTCCAGGTTTCATATGTTAGCGTGTGCTTTAGTTTAATCTAAATAATAAAAATACCCCACAGTAAAAAAAAAAAAATTAGTACATTCAATTATTTTTAAAATAAAAATAGATGCCTTGAACTTTTAAGCTGGTAGATTTTATGAATTCTTCACGTGAAAAGAACTAAGTTAAAAACAAATGATATGTACATATTTTGATTCACCATTCAGGGGACTCATGTGTTATATCTTACTGCTTTGAGGAGTAATATATCTTTAAATGTACAATACACTTTAGGACATAGCATAGTTACCCAATTGTCTTTTCTCTTCCTCCAGGAATTTCACAAGAAGATGGCAACGAGCTGGTGGCGTAGCATGTGTGACTGGGAGGCTTCTGGTATTCTTCACAGTCAGGCTACAGTTATCTCTGTCTTTCTCAATCTTGTTAGTTAAAACACAGAGACTTATTCAGAGTGTTACAATTACTGAAGAATTATTTGGCCTCTAGATATTTGAAGACCTTGTCTTCTGACCTTGTCAAGTATTACAAATTTTGAAAAATGACACTCAAACTGGAAATGCTTTTCTTAATTATATTGGCTCCTTTGAGCATGAGGTCATCATTTAACTGTGCTCTGGTATTGTGAGTGGGGAGGGTGTGTGTATAGGTAGGTGGGCTTGAAAGTCATGAGAGTCCTGGAAGTTAGGAAGCGAGTAAAAATGATCTGTAAGGTGTTAGATAAAACCTATTTGTCATTTCTTTTACTTTCAAGTATTACTGATGTTACTTTTGTGCAGGGAACAATGCATAGGCAGCGGCAGTGCTTGAGTCTTTTTTCTGGAGAATTGGAGGTGGGTTGAAACTTCACAAACATTGTCCAAAGTCTGAGCATGCTCAGTAACAAGCCCCATAACTCTGGACTAGTGAAATGCAGTACAAAAGTACTGTTGTTGGTTGATGGGAAAATACAAAACCTCTGAATTATCCCTATTAGCCTTGAGGCAAACTGGCTTCTGTGTCAGGAACCGTTTAACCCTGTGGCTTTTCCAGCACAATTGTGCACAGGATTCTGACTCCTTTTCCATGGCAAGAGCAGCAACATGGTGCTGCTGATTGTTGTTATTACAGTTGGCTTCTAAGCACCTGGCAAGACGTGGGGAACCCTGTGCCTCTTAGCAGCTAGAGTTTATGGTATCCTATGCTATAATATTCATCCTACACATTTTCATTGCATTGTCACTCCATAAGAATAACTGCTCTCATTTTATGTTGACTAGCACGTTGCCCTGCAAAGTTGAAGATGCAGCCAAAATATCTTGATAACTGAGAGAGTAGCATTCAGATAGAAAAAGGGAAAAGTGCTATTTTGTGCGAGGGAAGGTTTATTAACTCTATAGCAATGTCTCATGATTAAATGGCTTCTTTTGGAACGCTGAGTTGTACAGAGTGTTGAAAGAACTAAATCATAATGACTCATATTTGGAGAACGACTTGCTTACACATTGCTATTTAATCAATTTGGATATAATAAATTGGCACACAGCATTTATTCCAACCTCATCGTTCCACTGTACATTGCAAAGGCAGGAAAACCAAAACACACACATATCCCATGCTCTTGCAGATAGGGTTCTGGAAATTATGTTCACTATTTCTGCCATTTAGAAAGAAGTAAGGACAGTGATTCAGCAGCTGCTGCTAAATAATGTAGTCAAGGAGACACTGTATTTTTCTGCATTTTTCACCAGCTGCATGACTGTCGAGAGGTAGTTGTGGTGTGAGCAGGACTGATTTCCAGATAGTTAGATCTCATTTAGGGCATCATTCTTAAAATCATTACTTATGATAGCAGCTTCAGGATTTACAGCTTCATGATCTGAAGCCCTCTGGTTGTGGGAGAAGTAAGAGCTCTTCTGATTGACCAATCTGAAAGGGATTTTCTTATTCTCATTTGAAGGCCAGGCCTCAGCCCCATATTCCATGTGTTCTAACACATCTTATAAATGTGTTAGCATTTTATTTACTTCATTGAATCCTTTTCTGCCTAAAGTATTTTGAGTGGTTTTTGTTTGGTGCAAAGTAATCCAGAGAGAAGTGCTCATTTCCCATAGGAAAGCTGCAGATTAGATAATGAAAAAAGGATGTTAGAGATTTCAGGTACAAGAATTGTAGAATAGTTTATTGTAGACTGGTTCTCCCTCCAAGAAGAATGTGAAGATCTGGACAAAATATAAACATGTATCTGTGTGAAAGTTGCTCCAAATGAATATTGATGATATAAATCAATAACAATAATAAGGTTTTTGGCATTTAAGATATCCAAAGAAATAAAATATATGAAAATTGCCCATGAGTCAGGAAGGGATAGAAGCAGAATTAAAGTGCTCTAAGTTTCTTTCATTTCCAGGAAGTGGTTAAGAGGATACACGCTGGTTGTAATCACTAACATAACCACAAAAAGGTCAGTAAAAGAATGTACAGGCAACAATCTAACGGAGGTAATATGAAATAAAAACAGCTGATTAATCCAGGTAAAAGGAAGAAAGAAAACAAAAAAGAACATAAAACAGTGTGCACAAATATAAAACAAATAGTACGATGGTAGATTTAAGCCTTAAAGTAAATGAATTATAGTAAATGAAAAAAGACAAAACATACCAAAATTGTCAGACTGGAAAAAGAACAAAACTCAACTCAATGTTATATACAAATTATTCATGACTTAACAAAAAGACTAAGATGAAAGAGAATGGAAAAAGATATTCCATGTGATCGGTAGCCAAAAGAAAGTTGATGGAAATGTGTGAGTACGAAACAAAGTAGGCTCTAAGACATTACCACAAAAAAAAACCCAGGAATATTCCATACTATAAAACGACCAATGAACTAAGAATATATAATCATTTTGAATGTCTTTGGCATAGCTTTCAATATGTGAAGCAAAAATTGGTAGAATTAAAAGAAGAATAGATCATCACAGTGGGAAATTTCAACATACAGCCCTCAGGAACTAATAGATAAGCCAACAAAAAATCAGTATGAAACAAGAGATTTAAAAACACAAATTAAAAATTGATCTAGTAGATACATAGGTAAAATAGTAATTTGAACAACTGCAGATTACATGTTATTTTTAAGTGCAAATGGGTTATTTAACAAAATTAACCAGGTACTAGGTCATAAAAGAATGTGGTTTCTGACCACAGCAAAGAAATTTTTTTAAAGCTACAAATAATTAACAAAAAGCCAGTGTAAAAAATTCTAAAGTGTTTGGAAATGAAACAATATTCTACAAAATAACTATGAGTTAAGAAGGAAATCACAGTGGAAAAGAGAAAATAATTTGACTGAATGATAATTAAAATATGACATATCATACTTAGGAGATGCAGCTAAAATCATGTTTAGAGAGAAAGTTATTGCTTAAATGCACATGTTAGAAAAGAATTTCACCTTCTATATGAAGAAAACAGAAAAAGAACACCATATGAATCTCAAAGAATGTAGCACAAAATAAAGAAGAAAGATAGTAAAAAAACTGATCTGATAGAAAACAATTATTTTCTATTTCAACAAAGACAAAAGTTGCCTTTTCAAAATGATATAAGAAATTAGAAATTCTTGGCAAAGCTGATGGAAAAGAAATATAAAAGGTACAAATTACCAATATTATGAATAAAATTATGAATGTAAATTAATAAGGATATCATAAACAACTTCATACCAATAAATTTGGAAATTTAAAAGAGCAAGATGATAAACTGGAAAAACATAACATATTAAAACACACCTACATAGAAATAAAAATCTAAATATACTTATAAAATAAATTTAACTTTTTTAAAAAATAAATTTAACTTTTAATTGAACAACTTCCCCCAAAGAAAGCACCAGGTCTGGGTGGCATTATTGACAAATTGTTCCAGTCATTTATGAAAGAAAGAATATCAAACCTATGCCAATTCATCCAGATTTAGAAAAAAAGGAAAATTTCTAAATAGATCTCACAGGGCCAAATAAACTTAATACTAACACTTGGTAAGAATATTGCAATAAAGAAAAGTTCTAGATCAATTCCTTTTTAAACATAGATTTAGAACAAAGAACAGGAAACATGAACATAAAGTATTTGCAAATCATGTCCAGCAAGAAAGGTGTTACACGTCATAAGACAGTTTGAACTTATTCCAGGAATTCAAGACTGGTATCACATTCAAAAGTCAAATCTCCTTACCATGTTAACATAGTAAAAAAAAACATCTCATTAGATGTTATGGCATGGAAAATAACATTTTCTTCCCATAAGGAGATCCACATCTAGTCTCCAAAACGTGTGAATATGTTACCTTACATGATAAAATCACTTTTCAGATGTGATTAAAATTGTGGACCTTGAAATGGAGAGATTAACCTGGAATACCCAAGTGGAGCCATTCTAATAAGAGGAGTCCTTAAAAGTGAGGAACCTCTCCTGCAGTGATCAGAGACATGCAATGTGAGAAAGATTGATAAAACCATACTGGCTTTAAAGATTGAGGAAGGCCAAAACATGCAGGAGCATCTAGAAGCTGCAGAGAGACCTCACTTTACATCTAACAAGAAAATGGGGATCTTGGTTCTATAACCACAAGGAACTAAATTCTGTCAACAACTGAAATGAGCAAGAATACAGATTATCCCCTACAACCTTCAGTAATGAAGGCAGGCCTACTGACACTTTGATTTTAACCCTGTCAAACTCATGCCAGACTTTAACCTACAAAATTGTAAGATAATAAATCTGTTGTTTTAGGCTATTAGATTTATGGCAATTTGTTATGGCATCATAAAAAAACTAATACAAATACGTAAAAAGCATTTGATGAATTTCAATACCCATTCTATGCCATAATATAAAAAAATGGAAAATACTAATATAAGGGGTCATCTTTAATCTGATGAAGGGCAAGTACAGACAAAAACTATATATGCATCAAACTTAATGGCAAAATATTGAAAGCATTCTATCTGGGATAAGGAATGAGGCAAAGGTATGCAATATCAAGATTCATATTCAACAGCTTTCCATAGTTCGTAGCCAGTAAAAAAGCCAAGCAAAAGAAGTAAAATTTTAAGTGTTGGGAAGAAAAAAAATACATAAAATGATAGTGAATGTAAAATTCTAAAAAAAATTGTTAGAATTAATACTTGCAGCTTTGTGTATTATCCATTTCACTGGATGCAAGATCAGTATAAAAAATAATTATATTTTTATATACAACAGTAAATAATTAAGAAAATATTTTTAAATGATACCATTTATAAGAGGAAAACATCAATATCTACAAGTTATCTCATGCAATATACAATACTGGTTCACATGAAAATGATAAAAAGTTACTGAAATGTATTAAAGAACATGTAATTGAAGTATCGATTTTTCCTAAAATAACTTTTATTTTTTATTTTTTTTAAAGATTTTATTAATTTATTTGACAGAAAGAGACATAGCGAGAGAGGGAAGATAACCAGGGGGAATGGAAGAGGGAGAAGCAGGCTTTCCACCGAGCAGGGAGCCCAATGTGAGGTTTGATCCCAGGACCCTGGGATCATGACTGAGCTGAAGGCAGATGTTTAACAACTGAGCCACCCAGTCGCCCCTAAAACAACCTTTAGACTCAATGTAATGTATAACTTAGTATACTAATTCCAAGTTTTAGGTGAATATGTGTACGTTTCAAAGTAGAAAAATATAATCCTAAAGAAGAAACCCAACTGTTTTGAGTATGTACTCTTAACAGTTATCACAACTTACAACAAAGCTATAGTAATTAAGAAAGTGTGCTATTGTCACAAGAATAGACAAATAGACCAAGAGCACAAAATAGAAATTACAGATACAGAATCACACATATTATATACTTGAATTATGATGAAAGTGACAGATCATTGGAAAGGAGAGTGTTTTCAATGATGGTGCTGGGTGAATAGGAAATTTATGGTTAAAAAAAAGAAATGAGAAGCCTAAGTGGGCCAGTTGGCTGAGTGTCCAGCTCTTGGTTTTGGCTCAGATCAGGATCTTGGGGTTGTGAGTTTGAACCCCCTGTCCAGCTCAGGGCTGGAGTCTGCTTGAGACTCTCTCTCCCTCTCTCCCTCACCACTCCATCTCTTTCTCTCTCTAAAAATAAATAAATATATCTTTTTTAAAAAACAACTTTTTTATCGTACCATTAAACATTAATTTCAGGTGTATTGTACATCTAAATGTAAAATCCTAATCAAAAAGCTTTTGGAGGGGAACCAGCCTGGCTCAGTTGGGAGAGCATGTGAATCTTGATCTTGGGGTTGTGAGTTTGGGCCCCACCTTCAGTGTCAAGATTAGTTAAAAACAAATAAAAACTTAAGAAAAAAAAAAGTTTCTGAAAATTAACATGGAAGAATGCCTTATGACCTTATGCAGAAGATGACCAGCCTAAAGCATGTTATTCAGAGTATGTTGTCCGGCCACATTGGAAATAAATTAGAAGTCAATAAAAACAAGATATCTAGGATATTAAATAACATAATATTTTGAATTTATATATTATTACAATCACAGGAGAAATTAGAAATATTTTAAATTTAAAGATAACAAAAATGCAACATAAGGGACACCTGGGTGGCTAAGTTGATTAAGCCCCTGACTCTTGGTTTGGGCTCAGGTCATGATCTCTGGGTCCTGAGATCAAACTCCCCATCAGTCTCCTCACTTGGCATGGAGTCTGCTTGGGGTTCTCTCTCTCCTTCTCTCTCAGCCCCTCCCCTTCTCACTCTCTCTCTCTCTCTTTCTCTCTAAAAATGAATAAATAGAATCTTTCTAAAAATACAACATAAAATTGGTAGAGTGCAACTAAAGCAATATTTAAAGAGGATTTCAATTTAACTCCTTATATTGGACATAAATGTCCAGTGTCCAGCTGAAATTTACTCGATAAGCTAGAGAGCAAGAAAATATGAAGTGAACCAAGAGAAATAGCACTCAAAAGTACAAAAAGCAGAAATAACACAAATGGCAGAAACAAGAATGAAAGGATCTTAGAAAGGTACAAATAAATGTTAATGCTGATGTATTTAAAGAAAAACAGGATCACAGGGAAGAGAAAAACAGAAGAGTCAAAAACAATGAAACTTCTAGATATATCTAGATATATCTGAGATGCACTGCAGATTAAATGACATAGAGACAAAATTAATGAATCTAAAGATACAGAAGTAGATTATTTCTAGACAGAAACACAGAGAAAATTAACAGTCTCAGTGACATATGAAACAAGATTAAGCACTTAAATATCCATGTATATTAAAATTTATGTATCATGTAAACACTAATAAAATACTAAAGAAATACTGGCTAAGAATTTTTGAAATGTAATGAAAATTATAAACCCAAGGATCTAGGAAGCTCCTTACCCACTAAGAAGGATAAATATCACACAACACACAAACACACAAATGAATTGCTAAGGAACAGAACAATTAAACAAATGATAGAGAAAATTTATAAAAGCAACCATAAAAATTACACATTACATATAGGGTGAAAAATGACTTCGATCTTCTCATCAAAAAATATGCAAGCCAGAGGACAATGGAAATATATCACTAAAGTGATGAAGTAATGAAAATTATCAACTAAAAATTGCATTACCTGTGAATATACTGTTTAAAAATAAAAGCAAATTAAAACATTTCAAGACAATAAAAATCTGAGAAAATTTGTAACCTATTAGTCCTATAATACAGTAAATTAGTAACACAGAACTAAACTACAAGAATATTAGAACACAACTTTTCTGTCCTCTTTTTTTTTATTTAAAAGAACTTCAAAAGCAATACTTATAAGTCTATGCTGATGAGCACACAATGTATAAAGGTATAATTTTAATTATTATACCTTTAGTTGTCAATTACAATTAGTTGTATGGCACTAATAGGACAAACAACAGCAGAGGAAATGGTGCTATGTAGAAACACAGTTTTTATTTACTTATTTTTAAGGATTTTATTTATTTGTTCATCAGAGAGAGAGAGAGAGAGAGAGACAAGCAGAAGGAGCAGTAGGCAGAGGGAGAAGCAAGCTTCTCGCTGAACAAGGCACCCAATGCCAGACTCAATCCCAGGGCTCTAGGATCATGACCTGAGCCAAAGACAGAAAATTAACTGACTGAACCATCCCAGAAACACAGTTTTCATACTGTTGAAATTAATTTGGAATTAATCTGAACTATATACCTATAAGGTAAGATGCTGATTATAATCCCTTAAGCAAATAGTAGAAAATAACAGAAAAAGAGAATAAAAGAAATGAGAGTGAAAAATGTACAATATAAAACCTAATTACCAAAGTCAGTAATGGAACAATAGTGGAATAAAAAAGACTTAAGATATATACAAACAAATGACATCATAACAGATGTAAATCCTACCTTACCCATAATTATATTAAATGTAAATGGATTAGAAAAAGATGCAGATATTGACAAAATGGACTTTAAAGATAGTTTCAAATACATAATATATACACAATCCATAAGAGAGACACTTTATATTCAAAGACACAAAAAGGCTTTAAATATAAATATATAAATAAAATCCTCAACAAACTAATAATTCAAATCCAATAACATATAAGAAGGATTATACAACATGATCAAGTGTGATTAATCTCCTGAATGCAAGACTGGTTCAACATGTAATCATTATGATAAATTATTTTAATAAAATAAAAGACAAAAACCATATAATCATCCCAATTGATACAGAGAAAGCATTTGATAAAATTCAACATCCTTTTATGGTAAAAGCACTCAACAAACTAATAGACTGGAATTTCCTCAACCTGATAAAGAATATCCATGAAAAGCCCACGGCTAACATCATATTTACTAAAGAAAGATTGAAATATTTACTCTTAAAATCAAGAACAAGAAGATGTACACTCTTACTGCTTCTATTCAAAATTGTCCTGAAGATTCTAGCCAGGGAAACTGGACTAATATAATATTAACAACAACAACAACACCCAGATTAAAAAGGAAGATGTAAATATATACCTATTTGCAGATGACTTTTTTTGAAATAGAAAATCCTAAGGAGTCAAAAAAAAAAAAAAGAATAAAATTATTAGAGTTAATAAATGAGCTCAGGAAGTTGCAGAAAACAAGATCAACTATATTTCTATAAACTACCAACAAACCACCCAAAAGTATAATTAAGAAAATTGTTCTGGGGTGCCTGGGTAGCTCAGTTGGTTAAGCGTCTGCCTTCAGTTCAGGTCATAATCTCAGGGTCCTGGAATCGAGCCCCAGATATGGGCTCCTTGGGAACCTGCTTCTCCTTCTCCCCTGCCAATTCCTGTACTTGAGCTCTCTCTTTTTCTCTCTCTCAAGCAAATAAATAAAATTAAAAAAGAAAATAGCTCTGGGGTGCCTGGGTGGCTCAGTGGGTTAAGCCTCTGCCTTCAGCTCAGGTCATGATCTCAGGGTCCTGGGATTGAGCCCCACATCAGGCTCTCTGCTCAGTGGGGAGCCTGCTTCCCTCTCTCTGCCTCTCTGCCTGCCTCTCTGCCTACTTGTGATCTCTCTCTGTCAAATAAATAAATAAAACCTTAAAAAAGAAAAAGAAAACAGCTCTATTCATAATAACATCAGGAAGTATAAAATACTTAGACATAAATTTAATGAAAGAAGTGCAAGACTTGTACACTAAAAATAACATTGAAAGAAATTAATAAAAACTTAAATAAATGGAGGTGTATCATGTTTTTAAGGATTAGAAGACTTAATATTATTACAATAGTGATACTCCCAAACTGATCTACAGATTCAATGCAAGTTGTATTGCTGTGGTGCATATTTCCCAATTTCAAAAGTTACTACAAAGCTACAGTAATCAGGACAGTGTAGCATTAGCATAGGATGGATAGACAGATTAACAGGATAGAGATTAGATTCCAGAAATAAGCCCTCACATTTTTGGTGAATTCAATTTCAAAGAATATGATAAGACAATTTGATGAGGAAAGAATGGTTTTTAGAACTGGTTCTGGGACAACTGGTTGTCAATATGCAAAAGAATAAAGTTGGGCCTGTACCTACACCATATAAAAAATTAACTTAAAATGAATCAACTAAATGTAGACATGCTAATGTGCATCAGCTGTGTTTATCAGTGTATGAACAAAATGTGGCATAACTTACAATGGAATATTATTAAGCCACAAAAAGGAAAGAACTAATATATGTTACTACATGGATTGAGCTAAGAGAAAGAAGTTAGGCACAAAAAGCTACATAGTATATGGTTGCATTTATATTATATGTTTAAAGTAGGCAAATCCATAGGTATAGAAAGTAAGTTAATGGTTCCCAGGGTTACAGAAGGTGAGAGTGGGAAGTACACTGCTATAAGTACGGTGGTTTCTTTTTATGGTGATGAAAATGTTCTGAAATTAGTTAGTGATGATGGTTGCACAACTTTGTGAAATGCTAAAACCCACAGAATTGTGCTTTTCAGAAGGGTGAATTTTCCTTAGGACCTGAATTATATCTCAATTTTAAAATACAGCCAAGAAAAGATAAGCTATGTAAATCTTAATCAGAAGAAGTCTAGCATGATTATATTAATTTCAGACAAATTGGGTGTTGCAAAAACAATATTACCAGGAAAGGAGGAACATTAATTATGACACATGGAATAATTCATCAAGGAAACCTAATAATCCCTGTATGTGCATGTACACTATTTGAGAGCTTCAAAATAAGGATGGAAACTGAAAGGAGGAATAGACAAATTTACGATTATAACTGGATATTCCAATACTCTTGTCTCTACTTAGAGATCAAATAAAAAGAAAATCTGCAGGGATATTGATACAAACAGCAATATTGGGCAATTTGGCATAACTGACACTTATAAAACACTCCACAACAGCACTGTGCACATTTTTTTCCCTAACAGATTTATGGAGATATAATTTACATACTATAAAATTCATTCATTTTAATTGTACAGTATGATGAATTTTATGTGGCTTTATACAGTTGTGCACCCATAACAATCCAGTTTGGGAACACTAAGAACACCAAAAACAATTCCCTCCTGCTGGTTTGTAGTCAATTGTTGTTCCCATTGCTCACCCCCAGGCAACCAGCCATCTACTTTCTGTTTCTATTGTTCTGACTTTTCTAAAATTTCACACGAATGAAATCATACAATAAGTAGTTTTTTGTGTCTGACTTCTTTAATTTAGAAAAACGTCTTGGAGGTTTATCTTGCCTGTTGCACATGTCAGTATTTGGTTCCATTATTGTGTGTCGGTCTTCTAGCGTAGACTATAATATCTGCTCACAAGTTCATGGACATATGGGTGGCTTCCGGGTTTCAGCTCTAATGAATTATGCTGCTCTGAACATGAAGATAAACATCTTTGTGTGGACATATGCTTCATTTTTCTTGGGTAGAGGACAGAGAGTGGAAAACCTAGGTATTTGTAAGTGCACCTTTCAATTTTTAAGAAACTGACAAACTGTGCCCCAAAGTGAATATAGAGCTTTATATTATGACCATGTGTGTATGAGAATTCCAATGTCTTCACATCCACACTGACACTCGGTATTGCCAGTCTTTGTAATTATATTTTTTCCTAGGGTATATGGAGCATCTTTCCATGTTCTTAGTAGCCATTACTATATGTTCTGTGGTAAAGGTAACTTTTCACATATTTAGTCTTTTGATGGAGGGCTGAGATGGGTTGTTTATCTTCATATTATTGAATTCTTTATAATTGCTGCATACAAAGCCATTATAGAAAATAGGATTGCTGGTTCACTTGGGAAGTTTGGGTGCTCCCCGGGGAGGGAATCTGAAAATAGCTCCCTGTACACAGAGGGCAAGTAGAGACTGAAGAAAGAAGCAAGCTCTTCAGATTGGTAAGTGGCAAGATTAATAAGCAAGGGAACTTATATTTGAGGCTTGTTGTGGGTGGCCCCAGGATGAATAGATCTCTGTGCTTGCCTGCCAAGAAAAACCCAAGAAGCCTTACTGGGTTCAGACGTTCTCAGCAACATATTGCTCTCTCACAATCTTGTATCCTTGAAAACCACTCCCACTTTGGAAATGGTGGAGAGAACATACTTTCGAAGGACAGGGGAGGGGGTGAGATGCCTCTGACAGCCCCAATCCAGCTCACGGGTCAACCGATGGTCACATCTTCTTGACGACCTCTTCCAACACCTCTGGTGACCAGCTCTTGCAATCTTAAATGCCCCCTTGTCTGTAGTATGCCCTGAGCTGTAAGCAAGGGGTTTCACTATCAAGGGTGTGACTCATTTGGCGCTATCTGGCATTGGAGGCAGATGCCACAGGGATGGTATAGGCACAGGCAGGAAAAAAAACAAAACAAAACAAACCAACCAACCAAAAAAACTACACAGATTAAGATAATGACCTTTAAATTAATAACAATTTTTTTTTCTACTGAAAGCCCAAACCATTCATTTATTAAGTGCCCTAGGCTGGGGGAAGGATCATTCAGAGTGTTTACTTGTCCTCATTTTATTTCATAAAGATGATACATTAGTAGACTCATCAGGTATGAATGTACAACATTGTTTGGATAATGGCACAGGTGTCTTCTTGCAAAGCAGTAATCATGTCCAAGGCCATTCTATTTTGGAGGACAGCTTTTCTTATCAGAGTCATTTAGGTGTTCAGTAAAGATAGCATTTTCAGGCTGTCATTTAAGGTTGTTGGCTGAATTTAATAGGGACTTTTTCTCTGTGTAGTATAACATCCTCCAGGCCAGAGGAGGGGAAGAAAGTGGCCAAATGATCATACCAGTAGAAGATGGAATGGGTCCACCTTGCCTTGAGGAGAGGGAAGTTGGCAAGTTTTGTTATCATGGGGCATGCTCTCCCCTATGTGCATGGAAAACTTGGGATACAGCAGCCCAGCCACACAGGTGGCAGCCACAGATAGATTTATGTCTCACAGCCATGGGGATTCATTCGGGATTCCCCAGTACACACCTGGGTGGCATGACTAGTCAGTGCCAAACTAATTACTATCCTTAATATGACAGAATGGCTACACAGTTCCAGTAATATCCATCCCGTATTCCTGGTATAACTGGGTTGGTTCCGTTTGGCATCTTTCTGTCCCCAACTTGGAATAAGGGTGCCTTTGTATTCAACTCTGCATAATCTGAATTGAGCCACAGGAACACACACCCAATCTGAGCATTATGACTCATGGCCTTGATGGTGATGTTTTTATGACACTTCCAGTCAGCAGTTCAAGGGGTTGCCTCTGTAATTTGACAGAAAAGGAATCCCCTCGCCCAGGATTATTGATAATATGTGTCACAGGCCAGGTTTCTGGGTCAACATTGAGCAGGTGAATTGAGAATACTAGTCATAGCTTGTTCTTCAGTAATGTACTGCTTTAGTGCCTTCCAATGCCCTCCCTGGAGTAGTAATGCCCACCATGACAATCATGACAAGCTAGAGAGGGGCGTGCCCACATATCCAATAGTTGGGTTGATTTCTTAGATTTCATATGAGTGGGCCCATTATAGAAAGGTATTTCCATCAGGTGCCCATCCCATGACTGGACACCACAGGAAGAGCAGAAGTCTAAGGTTGAAAAGCTGGATATTTAGTAGGAACTTGTATGGGAGGGTCTTCTCCTTTTACAAAATTACACCTGTGGCCTGATCCTTACATGTTAATGTGCTGGAACTTTAGGAATTTGACCTGGAAGTATATACCGTACCTCCTGGCCGGGGAAAGCAGCCCTGTCTGGTGTAAGGAGGTGTACTGGAGATGGCATAAGCCAGACATGGACCCCACCTTCTTCCCTTTCTTCCCTTCCACCTTCTTCCCACCTTTCTTTCAATGGCGCATTTTCCTTTCCAGGGATAGTGTGTTTCAGCAGGTCTGACTACCAGCAGGACAATGGGATCCCAGTGGAGATTGAGTAGTTTCCCCTCACCCAGTGGAGCAAAGCAACTCCCAATCCAGGTGAGATGTCCCATTGCAAATTCCAGTTGATGATGCCTTTCCCAGGTGTGATGGGGCATGGTATTCTCAGCAGCATTACCCCAGTGAGAATCGGAATAATGGTTATTTCGCAAAACTTCCATAACTTTCACAGTATTGGGCATTTTGACAGGTATCCCAGTCTGGCATACAGAGCAGCAGGGCTTACTGGTTGATCATTCAAATGTATCAAATTCTGAGGATGTACTGCCTGGCCAAGGTGGTTTTACCTGTTAGTAATTCAGTCTGCTGCTTTAACATTCCATTCTTCCTTTTGACCAACACTGCTGCTCGCATGTCATAGGGAAGATGGAACCTCCATTCAAAGTTTTGGTCTTTTACCCAATCTTGCACATCATAACCTTTGAAATGTGACCTCTAATCACTGTCTGTTCATTGAGGGTATCTGTACACAGTACTTAGCTCCGCTAATCCTCTAATGGTAGCACCCTGGTTTGTATAGCAACAGGGGAAACTTGGGCTAGGCCAGACCAAGTTTTTCCACACAAACCAAGGGATACTTTCAATCCTCTCTCAGAGGAGAGGGGACAGTATAATTAATTTGCCAATTCCTTACTGGTTTGGAACTCCAGTAGATGGTTCCAGATTCCTTTGGCAGTCGCCTTGGTGTTGTCTAGAACACACAGAACATGCTGTTCCTGTATTAACCAAGTCAGTGTATTTCAATCCTGCATTCTTGGCAATGCAGCACCCCTCCTGGGTGCTATGGTGGTTGCTCTTTTTAGCACCCCATCTGCTGCATCTACTCAAGAGTGGGTTGTAGGGCTTGTACCCAAGCTAAGGCATCAGTTTCCTGATGGAGAAGGGGTGTCAGCACCTTTATAGGTTGTGACATGGAAGACAGTGAGGACTGCCTCAGGCTCTTGCAAGGGAACCCAAATGTCTTTCCATATATCCTGACGTCAGAAGGGCTTATTCATGATCAGCCACCCCTTGGATTCCCATTGGTCAAGCCATAGGGTTAATCCCTTTACAAGAGACCAGCTGTCAGGGCAAAGGGCTAATGGCCAGGGCTCATGAATGAACACCAGCCAAACAAACTGCTGAGTTCAGCCCAGTAGCTGCCCTGGTTTGTTCCTGTTTCTACCCAGATGGTGTCAGTATTGGGCTGCAGTCTATGTGGATGGCTTGCACTGGCTAGACCCATCTCTTTACCATACATCAGAGGGAATATCCTCCACTGCCTCTCTAGGCCAAAGAGGCCACCGAGGGATTGGGGCAGAGGCATTTAGAAATCCTACGTACTCTACAGGGTCTAACAGTACTGTATTCCTACAGACAGTGGACTGGTGGATAGGGTGCTCCTGTCCTGCAAATAGGCCTTGGTTAAAGTAGGAGTTTGAGCCACAGCAGAAGTGGGTAGATGGAACACATTACTAACCTACCCCCTGAAGAGAGGGAAGTTCCTACCCTAGCGTGCTGTTCCTTCATGAGAGGGTCTACCTGGAGGACTGCTGTGTCCATTGCTGGGAGCGGTTGCTCTATGGACGAATATCAGGTTTCTGTTCCTTTCCACAGTTGGGACCAAAATCCTAGGGATATTTCCTTCTTCTGTGGTCCCTGCCACAGTGCCCAGCCTATACCTTCCGGAGCCACAGACACATCTAACTCAGATAGAAGTCCAGAGTTTCAATCGGCTCCACCAGTATTTTTGCTTTCTCCAAGGCAGCTTGCTACACTGATAATCATTCTCACATGCGTCCATTCTTTGTCAGGTGGTATAAGAGATGGAGGCGCTGTGACAGGCCATTCAAAATGAGAAAAGTCGTCCAAAATCCTCAAATCCTCATAAACTCCTGTATCTATCTCATGTCCTTAGGGGTTAGATAGGCTTGCACTTTATCAGTCATGGATCTTGGACAACATGTGTCTCTGCCCAACCAAAGGCCTCCCCAGAACTTTATGGCAGTGCCTGGGTCTTAAAATTCTGTGGGTTCACTGTCCATCCTCTCTGCCACAAATGTTCCAGAAATGTCTACAGAGTGTCCTTCAGGAGAGGCAAATTTTACATGAAAACATTGTATCGTCAATGTAATAGACCCATTTTAGTGATGTGCAAAGGAGAACAGGGTCAGATCTTTGGCTAGCCTCTCATGAGATATGGTAGGGCAGTGCAGGTAGCCTTATGGAAACTCTTGGAAGGCTCATTGTTGCCTCTCTCTCATGAAGGCAAAATGTATCTTCTGACTTAGCAGCCAAGATTTTACTGAAAAAATCATATGCTAAGTCCAGCACAGTATGATACACTTCTAGGACTTTGACCGAGGTATCCAAGATGATGGCAATATAGGGAACAGTTGCATAGCTGGTGGGGTAGGGAAACTCCCCTTATTATTGAACACTTGATAGTCCATGGTCATCCACCATGAACGATGTGGCTTTTTTACTGGTCATACCAGGCTATTAGAAGCACTATGGGCAGGACATACAATATCTACTTGATGTAGTTCTTAGCTAGTTTCTCCTCTTTCTTTATGCCCCCCACCTCAGGCAATTTATCTTATTTGACAGTTACCACTCTTTGTGGGGGTGGTAGATTTAGTCGTTTCCAGTTGCTGTTTTCCCTCAGGAAAAAACCTCAGAGTTTACAGTTTGATTACTCTAACTAGGAGGCAGGGTTCACTGATAGAGGGAATTGCAAATGAACATAGCAATAAGGGAGAACACCTATCAGAAAGTCTAAAATCTAAAATACTGTCAACACCAATGGGGCACCTGGGTGGCTCCGTGGGTTAAAATACTGTCAACACCAAATACTGTTGAGGATGTGGAGAAAGGAATTTTTTATTTATTATTGATGGAAAAGTACAGCCACTTTGGAAGACAGTTTGGCAGTCTCTTACAAAGCTAAACAGTCTACTATACAATCCAGCAATTGTGCTCCTAGGTATTTACTTAAATGAGTTGAAAACATATGTCAGCACAAAAACCTGAACTTGAATGTTTATAGCAGGGCAGAGGGAAAGGGAGTACATTAGGAACTCTCTATACTTTCTGTTCAATTTTTCTGTAAATGTAAAACCACTCTGGGAAATGAAGCTTATTAATAATATATTTAAAAAAAAAAAAAACCAATAAGCCTAATGAAGACCTAAACAAATAGAGACCTATACCATGTTCATGGATTGGAAGACTCAATATTGTTTAGGTGTCAATTCTAAAAAAATTGACCTATAAATTGAACACAATTTCAACTAAAAACAGCATTATTTTTATAGAAATTGACAAACTGGCTGAAAATTTATATAGAAATGCAAAAAAAGTAGATGATTCAAAAGAGTTCTGAAGGAGAATAATAACATTGGAAGACTTGTAATACTTGATTTCAAGACTAATTGCAAAGCTAGAACAATATTTTGTTTGCAGACGATGAGGATGGGCAGGATTGTGTTCCAGGCCTGAAGTTGTATCTGTCTACTTTAAGCTCAGAGTTGATGCAGACTCAGGGGAATTCTGCCTGAAGTGAAGGAAAGCAGAAGGAGCACCTTCATTTTGGAATGTGGTTCTTATATCAAATAGCGTGTAATTAACAGGAATGCAGAAACTCTCAATAATTGGACTATGTAGTTCTGGAGATACTCTCAGTGTAGGATCATGAGTGTCAGCTGCTAATACCCTGGCAGGATTCTTAATCTTCCTTCCATCCCTCATATCCTTTCATAAGTCTCCTAAGATTTTCTTCTCAAGCAGGCCCTGTTCTGAGGAAGAGACCTAACTCCTCCAACTTTCCTGCTACTGGGGTGTGCCCCATTACTTCCAACTTCACTAGAAGTGTCACAGAGACATGGAGTAAAGCTGGGTGGAGGGAAGAAATACATAGGGCACAGGGTGTGACTTCAGAGGCCAAGGTTTCAGCTTTTGCTCTGTTATGATTTTTAATCTTCACAGCCTCTCATCATTAGATTTCTTTTTTTTTTCCATCTGAAGATTGAGGGAATTGGACCAGATGACTAGGAAATCAACTCTAATGTTCTAGGGTTCTATGATTCTATGGATAATTGAAGTGACAAAGCCAAATTATAAGTGCTATTTCATCAGCACTGTTGAAATTGTACAAGCCACACCTCACTATCTTGGCTGACCTTAAAAACACCTTGTTACAACTTGATAGAGATGCTTGAAGCAATTCTGAGCTGCATCTTACCTCTTACTGACAATAAAGTGCTATTCTCTGATTATGAAGTTTTCATGGTAAAGAATCATCAGTTTTCTCTGTGGTCATATCACTTTCAGAAGTATCTAAGGTGATATTTTTAATGGCCACATTTCAAGGTCAACATTTTCTGTGCTTTCTAATTCATTATTTTTATATCATTCTTTATATTCTTCACAGACTTCTCTTTTTTTTTTTTAATTTTTTATAAACATATATTTATTTTTTCCCCAGGGGTACAGGTCTGTGAATCTCCAGGTTTACACACTTCACAGCACCCACCATAGCACATACCCTCCCCAATGTCCATAACCCCACCCCCCCTCTCCCAACCCCCCTCCCCCCAGCAACCCTCAGTTTGTTTTGTTCACAGACTTTTCTTATTCATGATCTAATTATATCCTCATATTAAAAATGGCAGAGAGGTAGGGCTAATATTTTTAATCCTCACTCTTACACTGAAATTTAGATTAAGTGAAGGGACTTTGGGCCTTACATCTAGCTATCTAGCACGTAAATAACGTCCACGAAGGCAGTAATTTGGGGTACAGGGAGGAAGGCAGGGGGGCTGGTTTTATTCACTGATGTTTCTACGGTGCCTAGAACAGTGCCTGACAGAGTAGGTTTTAATAAACATTTACTGAATGAATAAATGAATGGATGAATCTGATTAGTGACAGAGCTGGGTCTAGAATTCTCTGAACCCTCTGCCATTGCTCCCTTACAACTGACAAGAGTTCTTCTCTGTCCTCATGCCCCTCCCTCCCACCTCATTTTCTTGTCTTTTCTGAATGCAACCGTTGTCAGGTTTGTGGAAGCAAGGCCAGGGAGCCTTCCCCACGAAGGGGTAACGGGAGCCCTTTCCTCACAGTGACAGAGGAAGGAAAGGAGGGCATTTATGGGGACACCCTCCAATTCCCCCAGGAGCCAGAGAAGAGGGTCCGCTGGATGCCCATGTCCCGAGGGCTCTGGTCTCACTCTGACTGCGGCGGAGGGGGAATTCCCTGGAGCCCCGTGTGGCCAGGGCTTGGCAGGCTCCGCCAGCGGCCACTCTCGCTGTCCCCGCGGGTCGGCGGACTGGTTGCGGCAGGAGGCGGGGCGGCCGCGCTCTCGCTTCCCGGACACTGCAGCTGGGGGCACCGCCGAGCGGCCGGCGGGCGGCCGCACCGGGAGGTGGGGCGGGAGTGGGGCGGCGGGCGCGCGGAGGCGGGGCCGGCGCGGGGAGGCGGGGCCGGGGCCGGGGCGGGGCGGCGGCTTGGAGAGCCCAGGCCAGGGCGGCGCTCAGACTGGGTCGGGCGCTCCGGCTGCGCGGGCTCTCGGCGGCCGCGGGGCAGCATCCTCCTCCTCCTCCTCCTCCTCCTCCTCCTCGCTTCCTTTTCTTTCCTTCCGCTTCTTTCTGTTATCCTCCTCCTTTTCCTCCTTCCCCTGCCCCGTCGCCCTTTCTTCTCCGGAGGGCACCGTCCTTAGGTCCGTGAGCGCAGGCAGCCGCCACCGTGGGTGCATCCAGACCAGGTAAGACAGCCGTCCCCGCCTCTGGTTCTGTATAGGACGCCTTTCCTTTCTCCGCTTAGCTCTCTGCTTGGAGGGAGCCTCAGCCAGGAAAGGGGTGGGAATGGGGAGGGCGCGGTCTCGTTCTCTCTGCCTTGGAAGCAGGCACAGGTTGGCCGGCCATCCCGCCTCCCACCTGGCGGCAGCTGCAGGCCCGGTCTCTCCAGGTGTCACCACGGAGCAGGGGAATTGGTGCTGCTGCTACCTGGGCTCTAGATTTGTAGAAGCGTGTATGACCTTGTTAGGTATCCTGGGAACTTAGGATATCCATATTGAGAGCTAATAGTACCTGAGCTGTAGAAAGACGAGGAGTGGGTTATACAAAGATAATGGGGGGAAAAAGAATTCGAGGTGGAGGGTTGTGTGTGTGTGTGTGTGTGTGTGTGTGTGTCCATCTAGCTGCAGAGAAGTGCACACTGACGAATGAGTGAGTTAAGAAAGCCTTGTCAATTTGAAAGCATTTTCCTTGTAATTCTTTCAGAAACAGCTGGAAGAAGAAGATTGATAAATATAATTTTAGGAAAATGAAAAATCAGTGTCTGCTCGTGTTGGAGGGTGGGACACGAAAAAATGTCTGGATGAGCTTGAAGCTCCACACGGTCTTTTCAAGCGATGGGGGTGAGAAACCTGCACCTACAGACCATCTATTCTTTTTCTTTTTAAAGGCTTTTGGGGGCCTTCATTGCCGAGTTTCATCCTTCCCCATCCTAGTCTTTTGTTTAAGGATGGAAATTTCAAGGAGGCGGGTATGAAAGGAGCCAGGAGTGGGGTGGTGTTGTGTTTGTGTATGTATAGGGGAGGGGAGGGGGTAGTAAAGCAGATGGGGTCAGAATAAAAAGCATCTTTGAAAACTGGAATTGATGTTACACTGCCTGGTGTCAGGGCTTCAGGATTTTTGTCAGGAAATAAAAAGCTTTCATTAGTAACAAGCCCGTTTATAACAATCGCTGTGTGCCATCTGCTGTAAGCCCTTAGCATAATGCTCCCAGGGTATAGACATTTAAAACTGAAACAATGCATGCACATACAAACTCACGCACATGGGTGCACTTGGGCACATCGCACACACGCATGCACATATATAATAAACTATATATGTAATATTACAAAAGGGAGTAACTACTTAAAAGACCAATTCTTTTAAATTTATCCTTAAGGGTTTGGGGATTATGGTGTGAATAAAATCTGTAGTGCAAAACAAGAAAAATATATTGTTGGGTGATACATAATTTTGAATGTGAGACTGAAGGATTAATGGATGTTGGCAAGGCACTAACTCAAATGTTAAAGGTATAATTTATTTAAAAATGGTTGATCCAGGAGAGGAAATGACTGCAAACTGAAATTGAGGCTTGCAGCCGCAGTGAGGCGATGGAGAACAAAGCCTTTTATGTGAGCCACATTATGCAAAATGTCCCATGCTTGAGCTTCAGGTACCAGCCCAGTATAAAGCATAGCTCTGTCACCCTGTCATTTTACTGTGGGTGATGATATTTTTTTTGGCAATGAAAATAGATTAAATAAATAAAAGCCCTTTAGATTGTCCAAGAGGAAGATTACAGCCTTTCACTTGAATGTGACACAAAACGCCCATTTAACTGGGCAATAGGTGTATTTTGGTAGAAATCTTTATGGATTTGTAAATCTCGGGTGTTTCAATCAGCCCTCTCCCCTTTATGCACAAAAAGCATGCTCCCTCCAAGAAAAGGTAAAGGGCATTTTTTTTTTTCAATAAAGAATATTAATTTGTGTGAATATTTGAACATTGACTTTCTGGTAATGTTATTACCAGAAATGATAACCTATGTATTCATAGGTTTACATCTATATCATGATTTGCTTGTTATCAGAGCTATTGTGCCTTTAAGATCATCGGTACATGCTGCTTATCTCTTCATGATTTATTTAACTTTAATTTGTAACAATTCACAGTTTTCTGTAATACTACTTAATTTTCAAAAGTTTTTAAAAATTTTACATGTAAGTAGAAAATTGTCTAAAATATGTACATCTAGAGATCTAAGCAATTTAAAAACTGAGCTTCCTTTAAAAATTTTTTCTGATTACTTTAGTTTTCATTTTCTTTGTTTCTCTCCTCTCTTATTCCCCCACCCGCCCTCGTCAAATAATCTGTTTCTTTCTGGCTGTCTGTGCTGCTTTAAGCTTCTAGTTTTGTCTGGACTGCCAATAGCAGAGATAGTTGTCTCAGGAATTTTGAATGTAGGACTTGTTCATTCTCTGCAGCAGCTCTCTCTCAGGATGACTTGTTTACAGCACCTTCTCAGGGAGGAGAAAGAGAAAGAATGTGCTGAGAGAGCATGACCCAGTGAAACTGGCACAGCCATTACCTCATCATAGTAGCTACTTCAGATTCATTGAGAGAGCAGACATCCTCTCAGTGGAAACCAAACACCGGGAGCACACCCATCTCTAGGCAGAAGCCCTTTTCTTCCCATAGCAGCCTCTACTAATTTTGCTTTGCTGAGGTTAAAGGGATATTTTCTCTTTTAAGTATTTCTTTTCAGGGATCTTGAACTTGGACAAAAATATGCAGCCAGAAATGAAACTTGGCACAGAATCTAAGCCTAAAGGAACTATTTCATTCCTTTACCACTTTTGGCTTAAGTTGATTTGCAAATTTTCTAAACATCAGAAGGGAGAAGGAAGAAAAATATTTGTTACTGTATTTTTGCATGTTTTCTTATGACACACATATTTTGTGTTGAATTTTATTAGCAACTGGATAATAGGCTGGACTGCTGTGCTTTTGAGAACTATAGTTGTACTGTTGGGTTTGAGGATTAAATAGTTATTATGTTTGTTTAGATGTATACATAAGAGTGCATGCATCCCTAAATTATTCATCAGCATCCTTAGGAGACAGACCATATGAAACCAATGTGGGGATTTTAGTATTCAGATTGATTATTCTGATTAATGAAGTCTTTTCAATTCTTAATTTCCTTATGACAGATTAAGATAAAGAATCTGAAATAACAGTTAAAGTAGATGAGAACACTACCCTTAGGTCAATACTGTACTCCTTAATGCTAACAGTAGTCATTAGGTAAGTCATTACTAGATACGTGAACCAGAAGATAACATTCTGAAACTGTCATAAGCTCTTTTGTCTCTGAGTCATGAGTTAAAGATGCTATTAAGCTCTTTGAATCCTGTCTGATATATCTTTTAGATATATCAGTTCTTTTTGTTACTTTAATTCTCTCTATGCCTTTATTATTGTCATTGTCTTAATCTACTCATTCTACATCTCTTATAAGGGCAGTATTTTGAACATTTCACCAATATTCCCCTCCCTTTACACCATGTATCTCACATTTGAGTGTTAGACTTCTCTATTACTATTACTAGTATTCTTTAATAGTATTACTCTCAGTACAAATGAGCTTTTAGGAGAACATTTATTCATGTTTATTACTCACCTATATGTCACCTATTTGAAATATCATACTGGAGGCTATGTAATGAGATACCAAAAAAATAGAAGACATGGTCTTTGGCTTTAAGAAATTTACAAATAAAGTTAGAAGGATTTATTTCCTCTGTAAGAGGTGACATTCAACTGAGTATTAGTTGTATTACAGATATAACACATAGAGCAAGGGACTGTATTTGGACAGAGGCGATGTCCCAACATCTTAAAGACAAGCTGTTATGCATCAGTTATATAAATGCTCTAATGTATACCTACCGTCTTTATTCCATATATATGTATATATTTTTAATTAGGGAATGATAAGATATAATTCTTCGTGTGTGTGTGTGTATATACACATACATAATGCAAATACTAACAGCCCTCAATACTTGCATCAGTCAGCTGTAGAAAGTCATGTCTTTAAATGCTCTACAGCACATGAAAATTCAAATTCATAGTTTCCTGAGAAGCAACTTTGGGTATTTTCAAGGAATTATCAGCCTCAGGAATTTATTCCAGGCCTCGAAAGCAGTTAAAGAACTATGCAGTCTGAAGTGGTAGACAAAGAACCAAAATCAAGGGGAAGGGTCTGTGAGAAGGTTTAGATGTGTGGACTGCAGTAGAAGAGTTGAAGGAACAAAGGCAAGTGCTCAGTTGTTAATAGTTGTGGATTCAGGATGGAGAGGAGCCTGCGTCTACACGGCTAGAGAAGTAAGAAATCTGTTTTGTTTTTCTACCTCCTCATAATTTGTTCATATCCCTCCCTGTCATTACTTTGAACAAAGTCCATAGGTGTTTCCTTGTAAAATTTGTAAAAGATGCTTATTGGAAGCAATTCTGGAATGAATCAAAAATTTTAAAACAACGTGAACACAATTAATTGACTTTTTATGGAAAACGCTTTGAATCTAATCTTTGAACTTAATGTTTCCTGTTCAAGACAAATAAGCTTTCCTTTGAGTGATAGTATTTTAACTGTGATACTTTTTACTTACACATTTTAATGAAATTCTGTGAGAATTTAGACAAAATAAAGAAGTCAGGATTTCCTTTTTCACTTGGTTAATTTATATTGTGGCCTTTGGGAAGAGTTTTAAACAGTTTGTTTTCCATTAAAACACAGGAGGTGGAAAACGTCTTTCTTTTTTTTTCTTTTTTTTTTGGTTTTGTTATGTTAATAAGTCTATTAGAGAAAATAATTTTACTTATAGGTTCATACAGCTTGACTTCTCCTTTATTTTATTTCATTGTATTTATTTATTTGACAGAGAGAGATCACAAGGAGGCAGAGAGGCAGCCAGAGAGAGGGGGGAAGCAGGCTCCCTGCTGAGCAGAGAACCCGATGCAGGGCTCGATGTGGGGCTCGATGTGGGGCTCGATGTGGGGCTCGGGCTCAATCCCAGGACCCTGGGATCATGATCTGAGCCAAAGGCAGAGGATTAACCCACGGAGCCACCCAGGTGCCCCATTGACTTCCCCTTTTTTCTTCCTTCTTCCCCCTAATGCTTTCCCCTTTCTTTTGTTCTTTCCTTTCTTTGCTCCTTCTTTTCAATTTGTGTTGGCAAAAATCATTGATCATTAGAAAATGCAAATACCATATATATATATATATATATATATATATATATATATATATATATATCTTGCTGTTTTTATTGAAATTTATTTCCCATTACATCTATATTTCTCATTTAACATGCGGTAGTCTTATGCTACCTTCTCACCCTCCTCAGCACTCCATCCCTATCTTGGTTCTTTCTTTGATCTTGCCTTTTATATCCTTGAGCCTTGAATAATCTTTTCTTTGTATACCAGTCTTTGGTCATTTTTCCTTCCTTTAGGAGGACTTTCTGAATCAGGAAGAAAAGTTATTACCTTGTTTCTTCCCATGATTTGGACCAAGTTTACTCAGGTTCCCTTATCTTAAACGTACATGCTCATCCCAACTGTGTCCTCACCAGCCTTCTTTAAATTGATTTCTTTAAAAATCTGCAGGTAAAAATGGTACATCTATATGATTAACTATTTCCAAAATGAAAAATTTAGTTAACCAACTGCTTTTTTTTTTTTAAGATTTTATTTATTTAACAGACAGAGATCACAAGTAGACAGAGAGGCAGGCAGAGAGAAGGGGTGGGGAAGCAGGCTCCCTGCTGAGCAGAGAGCCCAATGTGTGGCTCCATTCCGGGACCCTGAGATCATGACCTGAGCCGAAGGCAGAGGCTTTAACCCACTGAGCCACCCAGGCGCCCCTAAACAACTGCTTTTTTGTCAGTTTTCTCACCTGACACCAAGTGAAATGGTTCAGCTTTTTTTATAAATTAAATTGACTAGTAAAGTCATTAT
Organism: Lontra canadensis; assembly: GCF_010015895.1. Lineage (NCBI taxonomy): Eukaryota > Metazoa > Chordata > Mammalia > Carnivora > Mustelidae > Lontra > Lontra canadensis. The sequence continues at coordinate 5,920,549 of NW_022631012.1, read as the reverse complement.
GTGTCAGTCAATCCATTGTCTTCATTTTATGCTAGTTAACTAACTCTGTAGATGTACACCTAATATTTTGAGTACCAACGAGTCAATGACCAATCAGAAAATATTGAACTATATTGTTTCATATAAAATATTTCTAATTACATTGCTTTGAACAACATCGTTATTAGCCATCTTGAATCCATTTCAAAATGATTTTAAAATATAGTACTTGAATATCCATGAACACATTTCATCATTTTACTGTCTAGGTTTATTACATTTAAAGCAAACTCATAAGTAAATACACAAATCCTATTAATTTGAAGTCAACCAATCATGCCAGTATCAACCTTTTACATTATTTTATCTAAGTGTTTATGGCTTTATAGTTGGCTGCATTTTATTGTTGTAACAGTTTTAACAGTATTGTGTTGTATTGTTAATGGACAACAGTGTAATTCTATAATGAATTGATACGAAGAAAAGTTCTCAGTTTTATGGTCTAGAAAGAATGATGCAGCATCACTTTCACTGACATTAAAGCAATTAAATAATGCTCAGCTTTGAGGTTTTATTACTTTATTTGAGCATCATGCCTCTCAAAATTGTAATTTAGTCTTTCCGTAAGTGGTGCATGTTTTTGGCAGAACAATATTTTAAACAATATGCTGCTTACTTTTTGTTAGTGTTTATATGAGATACAATATTCCTTTGGCCCATTTTAAAAACAAGCAAGAAAGTTTAAGGATTCAGTTATGCATTCTTTTATGTTAATGTTATTGAGTATAGCTAAGACAGGATCTCATTCATTAATTTACTGCATATACTTATTTGTTTGAAAAAGTTTGCACTCTGAAGCATACAATTTCTTTCTTCCATGGACAGTAAGTAATGTAGAGTCCTAGTACATGTAGCAACTTATGATCACACGGAATTTGTTTGCCTTGTGTTTCACGAAGTTCGTTTGGGGGTATTTGTGTGTGTGTGATAATCTTCTAAGATAGCCTTCTATAAGTACACCTTTTTTAAAGTTGAAGTAAATTATTTTATAATCATTTGACTTAGAGAAAATTAAAAACTATCCTATGATGTTCCACATAAGAACATTTGGTATTAAATACAATTTTATAAGAAAAAAAATTGTTATGGGGGCACCTGGGTGGCTCAGTCAGTTAAGTGTCTGCCTTCAGCTCCCGTCATGATCTCAGGATCCTGGGATGGAGCCCTGCATCCAGGCTCCCTGATCAGTGGGGACCCTGCTTCTCCCTCTCCTGCCTTTCAGCTACCTTGCCCCCCTAACCCGCCTCTCTACCCCTCTCTCTCAAATAAATAAATAAAATCTAAAAAAAAAAAAAAAAAAAAAAAGAAAGAAAAACAATGTTATGGGTGTTCATTAATAAAATCAGATTGCATGAATTTCAGCCTGTTTGTATACTTTTCTGTTGAGAGATATAGTCCAGATTCCATTGTCCATTACTGAAATCAAGTAGTAAAACTAAATATTGGGCTCAAAATAAAAACTTCTGTTTTGATCAAAATGTCCTAAATTGAAATATTGGGTACTTATATTTATCTTTCAAAAGGGAGGGTGGCGCCACTTTTGCATGCAAGATGCTGTTTATCTTCGTTGAAACAGCAGAAGCTGAGTTGATAGAACTTCAGAAATTTTACTGCCAAGAAAGTATTAAGAAAGCACTAAACATCCTACTGAAAGCCAAATCTCTTCTAAAACAATAAAGTCAGTGTGGTCCAGGGTTTATTTAAATGGGCTTTGGCCATTGTGTCTCAAACTAAAGCTTGCCTCATTCATAGATTACATGATGGAAGTTATTATAGACTACTGAGTGGCCTTTGGTGAAATTGAGGTTTTGTGGTGCTTTTTGTTTTTTGTTTTCTTTTTCAAAGTTCTTTCCTATTTCAGATTCAGTCACCAGTTCCGTGATTTTCATTCCTTTTGTTTTGAATAGGACCTGAGGGTGGTCACTATCAAAATTAGAATTTAAGAAAGCTGCGCAGTCCTGGACAGTCTCACTGCCTTATTTCAGCCACTTCTTAAAGACTACGGGAGGGTATGTGATAAGAATCCAAAGTTTTCCATTAAAAAGCTGATATTGTAAATGAGTGAACAGATTTTTGATTTTTAATAAAATCTTTCCTTGTGTTTCTAATATATTTATAGTCTATATAAACAGAGTAGCTCTTTGTAACCCTATTAGTTAGTGCCATAGAAGGATTACGTGCTTACATAGCTGGAAACATGAAATGTCATTAATTGTATTCTTTACTTTGGTGCCTCTGCCCCATTGCAGAAGGGACATTTGTTACTGCTAATTATATATGAATTAGATGATGTTTGAAGGGAAAGAGGGACTGTCAAGAGCAAATGGTGTGAACCTTTGATGCACGTATAAATAAACCAGTATGGGGAGCTGTTAAGTGGCTTACCCAGGGTCCTGAGAAGGGGAGCTAGGCCAAGACTCTGTCGTTCTGAACTCCAGCTCCCTGCTTGTTGAGGCTGCCAGTGGTGTATCGTACCACTCTGACTCTCCATTTCCAGTTCTGATCATATTATCATGTTCTGAGCTGAGGGGTTAGGTGACGTGGCAGTCATACCTGCCCAACCTTGTGACTCCACTGTGACTTTTCCATGGACACGAAAGAGGGAGGGACCTGGAATTCTAAGGCTGTTCCAACCAGCGACATGCCAGCTACACTTCTGAAAATGGTGAGACTAAACCGATCCAGGAAAATGCTGACAGGGCTCCTGCCCAGGGCCATTCCTGTGGTTTGGATCTCTTAAAACAGAAGTTCAAATTCTCTGGGGATGTGTGCTCAGACTCAAGGTACTTGGAAAGCCAAGGAGATTTTCTCAGAACTTGAACTCTCCATGCTGTCTCCAGATTGCTGGAGATTGTATTTAAACTTGGCTGTATGTATGAGGGGAATCCAACAAAAATAGCCCGATTGAAACTTTTTTCTGACCTCTTGCAACATGAAATTTTCTCAAAAATAGCTTTCCCTTTGTGTTTCCCCAGCTTTAATATTTTTAGCTGAGAGGAAGTGAGCTAGAAAGGCTGCGGGCCTCTTATTTCTTTCTTATATGTCTTCCTGTTTCTCTGTCTCCAGTGCTCCTTCCCTCCTATTTTTTACTTCTTCCAAGGAGACAGCAAATTACATGAGAATTAGGTGTTGCTATGGTTACCGTGTTCAGTAGAGCTTCACCTGCACCCACGCTGCTTAGGCATTCTAGAGTCTTAAGTTGACAAATATTTGAAAGGCATGAAAAGCATCTTGGAGGAAAGAAATTAAGCAGAAACCATGCTTAAATATTTAAAGAGAAACATATTCCTAGTCGCTGGAAACTGAAACGATATCACTACCTAGGGAGTGAAGGAATTCTAATGTTACCCTTCTGTTAGAGAATGTTAGTATGTCCTGTTTCTCTCGTGAACATGTTCAATCACTCGTCAGAATCGAAGCAACTGTTTTATCGCTGAGTGGATGTAAGAGGATTCCTTAAAATATTTTCCGTGCACATTTGCAAAAGACTGGGTTGTGCATATTGTCTTCCTCTAAAGTATTTTTATTTTGAGCCATAAATACAGAAAAAGTCATCTTAACTGCACACCAGGAATCTAGACTTTATGAAGGCAAATTTTTAAAAATAAGATAGTCTATGCTCTTCTTAGTTGTGGTTTATTGAATATGATAATCTGAAATTATACAAGCCCTCTAAGAAATTAAAATAATACCTTTTCTTCCTTGGGAAAGATTCACTCTCTTTCTTCCACTTAAATATCAGGCTGGTGAGCCGTAGGTATTTCTAGTATCATGGCCCATAAATCATTCATTTATTTATTTAACAGATGGTTATTGGATCTCTAATATTGCAGCAGGAATTTTTCTGAATGTGTAGGATATTAGACCTGCCATACAAATTCCCACCCTCATGGAGTCTAATAACAGGAGACAGAAACTAACAAATGAATAAATGAATGAACGCTTGAAACATGAAGAATTGCTATAAGGAAGAAGAAAAAAAAGATACACTAGAGGTTATTTGGGATGAGGTAGGCTGCCTTTGGAGACTCAAGTAATGAGAAATAGTGAGCCATGGAAATATGGGGGAGAGGAGGTGCAGCAAGAATTTTCAAAACATGGAAAGAGCACTAAAAAAATCTTTGAAGCAGGAAGAAGCCTGGCATATTGGAGAAACAAATATAAGGCCAGTCGCACTGGAGTCTAATGACCATGATAAAGGGTTGTAGGAGAGGGGAGCAGCAGAAAGCTAGTACAAGGCCACCCAGATCCTCTTGACCAGGATTAGGGGTTTTTGACTTTTATTGGACGTGCAGTGCATTTTAATTGTAAAGGTGGTAGGAGCAGACTTTTTCAAGAATCTCATAAAAGCTTTCAAAGAGTAATTATATTTTCTAAATCCCTATAGGCATATCTGTATCTTATTCACTAATGTGTTAAATCACAAGAGAAAAATGATTTAGAAAGTCATAAATCAATGGTGGGGATAAAATTAGACTTATGTTAACCTGATCTCATATAATGCTCTAAACAGAGGTACCCCAAACTGGGTCATTATCTTTATATACTGGGAAATTACATGTATAAGTAATTTTAACCTCCTGTAGCCTTTTTTGTACCCAAAAGTAACCTTTAAAAAGCAAACCTGGACAAAAAAGTTCAGATACGTATTTGAGAAAAGCAGTCACAAAAATCATTCTAGTTTTAATATGGTTGTGTTCTTTGGCTATTTCCCCAAGCAGCTTTACTGGTAAACAAGCAATAACCAACGGGGTACCGAAATTTATAAATAAATTAAATAGTAGAGTAACACATATTTTGCTTCATGGAGACAGTGGTTTGAATCTCCTGAGAATTTAGTAAGTGAGATGATCAAATTTCACAACGATCTTGGATCCCCTGTGAGATTAATGATCCTGCAATATTATTTATACTAAAATACTTAATGTACTTGTCAGGTATTTGTAGACCCAGTGCAATGATCTATTGAATTTAGCATTAAACACAGTTTGCCAGACATTTGATTGATTTTATTTCTGGCATGCTTTAAGGCTGTTTACTTTTTCCTAGGTATTCCTCAGTAGAAAACAGAACTATTAATTTTTTTTAATTCCTTCAAGTAATGTCATTTATAGGACATTCAATATGTCACACAATGTAGGAGAAATTAGTACTTTTTTTTTAATAGTAAAGAATTAAATTAATGCTGTTTTTTGTTCTTTCCTTGACTGCCTTTTGTTTTTTTAGGATTAATTAAATCATGATGTAAATTACTTTAATCTGGAACCCTATGATAGCATGGTATACCTATTTCCCAGACTTGCAGGGACTCAGGTTAAATATTAAAAGTGTGAATAACAGACTGAGACATAATTCCGGTATATATGAAACTAAATAGTGGTCTTGGAATTTTATTCAAATGTGGGCTTTTTAATATTGAGATACCACTAACAAATAAAAAGGAAAATGTTATTTTAAAGGGTTGATGATCAGACTTTAAAAAGAAACAGTAATTTTCTTCTAAATGTACAACCATGAATATGCTACCAAGTATAAAATATATAGCATATTGCTCTCTAATTGACATTGACTAGAGATACAAGACATAAAACTAAAAAAGAATATAATGCACAATAAGATAAATGGTAAAGAATAGTATGGCCTATAAATGCTATGCAAATTCAGAAGGGGGAGAGATAGCACCATATGTGGAAGCTAAAGATTTCATGTGGGAAGCAGAATGTGGAGTGGGGCTGCATATGTGGCTGGGTTTGGAAGAGTGCCCGGGTAGCATGGTAGTAAAAGCAAAGGCACTGAGATGACAGTAAACCAGATTGCTTGCAATGAAGGACTCCTTTTGGAGAAGAGTGGGATTAGAAGGTAGTCTTGGATTTGTAGAGGTCCTTAAACACTGGGTTTAGTAGGAGTTTTGGTTTTATCATAAGACTATTGGAGGAAGGGTGAGGGATTTTGACCTGGGGAGTGGTAGGTGGAATGTGATATCCCAAGATTAACGAGACAGATTTGAGTGAGTACAGTGGCAGGTTTAGAATTTCTACTTATGGCATAGCATAGGGATACTGACCTATTTAGAATGTGAGACTAAGGGATTTGTTTGGGAGCTATGGTTTCAAACATTTTCATGAACCATTGAGAAAATATCAATACCAATGGATGGAAGTAGACGACCCTGATAGGGATGGAGCGAGGAATTCTAGCCCTATGACATCTTCCAGAAGACAGGTTTGAGGAAGCCAAAAGAGTTAGAAGCTGTGTAGAACTGTAGTTAGTAATATGAGCTTCTATTGGGATTATGTCATGTGCATGCAGAATATATATTTTTGAAAGGACAATGGTTTTGGAAAACCGAAGAAATAAGGACAAATTCCAATACAGTTCTTCTGATTTCTAGGCTATATTGGACATGGACTGCATGACTTCACAAATTAACATAGTAAACCATTATTAAAAATCAAGGAAATGTGTATTGAAAATCAAGGAAATATCTAAGTAAACACAGATTTTTTCTGAACAGTTTTAAACATTCAGAAACATTTTTTGTTATTTATTTCTGATTTTAAATATTTGCATTCTAAAAATGTTTAATATCTTTATAACTATTATCATATGGTAGGGGTTAGCAAGCTATTCCATAAAACACCAGATAGAAAACCTTTAGGTTTTGTAGGTCACTTATACTCTCTGTTGCAATTACTCAGCTCTGTTGTGGTAGCAAGAAAAGGCGCATAAACAATATGTGACCAAATGGGTATTAAAGTGTTCTAATTAAACTTTATTTGCAAGTAAAGGTGATAGCCCCGTTTGACCTGTGGACTGTAGGTTACCAACTCCTAGCATATATTGTCCTGTTTGAACATGAATCTAGAAAATGTCTTTGAAATTAGGCAATCATACTTGTAAGAGGTCACAAATACATGAAAACTATCTAAGGACAATAGTTGCATATTTCCCTTTATGAAGACCTGTGGAAAGAGTTTTTAGTTTTCTCTTCAAGTCAGAACATAGTAGAACCTGTAGTCCTAAGCCACTGGATTAGTTTCACCATAGGCCCACGGGTTGTGCTTACATTGTTTTTTCGTTGTTGTTGTTGTTGTTGTTTGGCCTCTAGTAAACTCAGAATAAAATTGTGTGCCCTTCTGATAACTCTTAGGAACTAATACATTTCACATACTAACTCTTCAGTGATTTATTTTCTTATTAATTTCTTTTTGTCTTTATCTTTTGAATCCTTTTTTAGAACATGATCAGGTGTAAATAAGGCTACTCTTTATATTTTCATGAGAGAGCCACCTTTTTTTTTTTTTTTTAAAGATTTTATTTATTTATTTGACAGAGAGAGACAGAGAGATCACAAGTAGGCAGAGAGGCTGGTAGAGAGAGAGGGGGAAGCAGGTTACCTGCTGAGCAGAGAGCCCGATTGGGGGCTCAATCCCAGGACTCTGAGACCACGACCTGAGCCGAAGGCAGAGGCTCAATCCACTGAGCCACTCAGGTGCCCCCCCCCTTTTTAAGATTTTATTTATTCATTAGAGAGAGAGAGAGAGAGAGAGCACTAGCAGGGGGAGAAGTAGAGGGGGAGAAAGAAACATACATTCCTCTGCTGAGCAAGGAGCCTGACGTGGGACTCGATCCCAGGACTCTCGGATCATGACCTGAGCCAAAGGGCGATGCTTAACCATCTGAGCCACCCAGATGCCCCAAGACAGCCACTTTTAATTAAATGTGTGTCCATACTATTCTTAGTTTCCAGAAGTGAAGGTTAGTTGCTATTAAATTAAGACAGATGGCATTGCTCTTGTTATTCAGTTTCCATAACTGAAATCATTTTCTCACACGTAAACTAACTTTTGTGTGAATATGATATCAGAGGACATTTATTAAATCAATTACCTTCACAATTACATTTTAAAAAATGGGATGGTTTGTTGTTTCTGAAACTTTCACTGTGTCTTTGGTCACAAATGCCTTTCAAATGATTTTTCAACCCTTAGGACTCAAGTGATCCTGGCAGGAAGCTGCTAAAACCCAAATATTTTCTCTCTTTTATGAGTGCATGACTATGGAAATACTCTGGGGATTAGAATTCAGATATTTAAATATTATTCTCTTTCTCTCCAGAATGTTGCATGAGGTTTTCCACTCCAAAGTGTAATCTGGGACTCACTGTATAAGAAACTACAAGCTTTAGGTTTTTTGTTTTGCATGATCTTTATGTGAAACGAAACCGATGTCTTCTGATTTTAATAATAGATCTTGTTAACACACTGGAATTAAATAGTTGGACAAATTTTGACTGCCCCATTAAAAGAGATGTTTTTATTTGACTCTTCTAGAAGTGGTAAAATGGATAAGAGAGCTATTCATGTGACCATTTGCCTGAAAAAAAAAGTGTTATCAATTACTTGCAACTTGGTAATGATTCTTAGATCTACCAAGGAGAGTGTCATAGGAAATGCCAGTGTGTACATGTACCCACACACAGGATGTATTTAACACTGAAACAGTGTTTTAAATTTGGGATAACTATGTTATGTAATTAGTTATAATATAATCTAATAATAGAGCAAAAACTGACCCCTTGTTGGAAAAATTTATACCAAATTTAATGAAAAATTCACTTTATACTTAAAATGCAATTTACTGAGTTTTATTCTATCACTACTTAAATTAATAAAATTTAAAAGTTAAACATTTGAATTATACATGAATATGTACATGTATCATTATGTACACTGACTCATCATAAAAGTTTTTCTCTATGTCTGAAGAGAGTTTTTCTCCATGTCTGAAGTGAAAGAGTTTTTCTCCGTGTCTGAAGCAAGAGAGGATAAAATGAGAACAGAAAGTAGAATCATATGGCAATCACTCCAGTTTTACTTTACATTGTTATTTCTGTGAGCTGCTGTTTCATTTGTTACTGGTAGGACTACATACCTGATTACCTATCCGCAACTCCATGTGATTGCCAAGGTCCACATTTATCAATACCTGTACTCCTTTGAGCAAGATGCCTAATGTGTGTGTGTGTGTGTGTGTGTTTAGGATTTACAAAGAGCAATTTGTCTTAGCATAGACTCATAAAGGAAGTGCCCTCCAAAAAAAGCTACAAACCCCTTGGCCCTTGTCTCATTGTATTTAAAATGAGGATGGCTGCCAAAGATCTTTCAAAGTTTTTGTTTGGTTTTGTTTTTACATCTAAGAATCTGGAAGTCAAATTAGAGCTGACTTTAGGACAACGATTTCTTATTTCTCAGGAACTAAAACATGGTGAACAAAATACCCTACATGCCACAATTACAGTTCCAAAGAAAAAGGCAATGACAGAATTACTGTATATTAGACATATCTGTCATCCACTGGTTATATCAGCCATTCTTGAACAGCTGGAAATGAAGGAACTATAGCCCTTTTGGACATAAGTCTAAGCAGTTTACATTTAAAGTCAATATTAAGTCATGCCATGAGTTGATACTGGCATATACAACATGAAGAGGCATGGGCACTGTGCTGAATTTATTTGGAGAAGCATGTAAATGAAAATAATGTTTTACAGGACCCTTACTTATTTTATTGTTTCGTATAGTTGACACAGTAATCTTTTCACGAAGAATCAAAAACTTTCTATTATGTTGCACTTTGATTTACCTCTCTAGATCATTGTATGTAGGCTGTAAACATTTTCATAGAGTAGTTCACTTTTTAAATATCTTTGAAAAATTCAGTAATCTCATTTTGAAAATATAGAGTGTGGTATTTTAGTCACTACATAATTTTTATTTCCTTTTTTATACCATACCTACAAGGTATCCCTTGTGGATGAAGGGAGCGGTCAACATGTTTGAATGTATGAATTGTTTTAGAGAAAGCAGTTGAGAATCCCAAAAAGCTTAACACAACTAATTTAGTACTATACCAAAAAGGAAATAATGGCTGTCTTTGGGGGAAGTAATATTTTAAGGAATCAACGCTATCCCCATCTCTTAAAAAGAAAAAAAAAATCCATTTGTCTAAAATCGCAGTCTTCACCTTTTTTTTTTTAAGATGCAGAAAGCATTATCACTCTGCACTCCTGTTGAGATCTTGGGGAAGTTATTGAGTTTCTGGGCCTCAGTTTTCTAATCACAAAATGAAGGGATGGGTATAATTGCCTCCAAGACCACTTCACATTCTATGGTGAATTGAAAGGACACTGCATTCATTCCCACTTTTCACAAATAGTTTGCCATGTTAGCTAGCTATTTGCCCAGCAAAGATTTCCGTGATTGAAGTGCTGTACAGATAAGTTCTTTTTTTGGGGGGGAAAGCACAATGTCACTAAGGAAGATTGGCATTATGAGGTACCTTTCAAACTATCCATTGTGGACACTTACTTTATATTCAGCAAATGCTTCTTAAGAACCAGTTATGAGCCCCCTACTGGGATGAGTCATGTTAGCAGTATGAGAAGAAAACAAGACTGCATCCTTACTCTCCAGGAACTTATAGAGTAGGGGAAGACACAAAGTCCTATCTTTTGGATAACTAAACAAGCTTTAAATGAACACTTATCACATCATTAATTTACCATTTAAAAGCACTTGGAGGAGGAAACATGTATGTGTTAGCTTTAATAGGAACCACGTCATAGTATGGTAATATGTTAAAATGAATGGTACAAGTAATGTGAGCTGTTGGAAAGATGAGACCGAGACAAGGATTTAGGGAAAGATGGATGTAAGTCTATGCATTTGGCAGGTATTTGCCCTCCTATAGCTGGTGTGCATTAAACATTGTTTTTAAAAAAGTTATTTTACAAGAGAAAGACAATAGACATGTTTATTCCCATATATATGGTACATGTTTTATTTCTTTGTGTAATAAGTCTTAATCCATCAAACTTATTATGAAAGGAATATTTCTAATAACTCCTTTAAATTTCTTGTTAATTCTAGATCTATAAATATCCATTTAAGTTCTCTGAGAATGGCTTCTGCTTCAGCATAAGCCCTTTGGAAGACAAGATGCTTGGGAAAGGATGGGAAGGAGGAGGAGGTGTGCCCAAAGGATTTATTGTACCATTTTTCAAAGCAGAGGCCAGCTGTTGTGGAATAGAATTAAAATGTAAATTGTCAAAGGGAGATAATGAGAGCCATTCCTTTCAGACAATGCCCAGTGCAATCAGAGTAAGAAAAGGGTTTGGGGAAATTTTCTACTAAGCACAAGTCACGGATGATGAACTGAAAGTCTGGGAGGGAAGTGATTTACAAGAAACTAACTGGATACAACCTGTGGATTGTCTAGTACTCGGGCAGTTGAATTCATTGAGGAACAGACCTTCAGTTCTGCTGGGACTGAATCCAAATCACAAGATAACTGCACAGAATTGAGGAAGTCACTACATCAGTACCATAGGAATATAAATTGAACTACAGTGCTGGCATGAGTTGCATTTCAATTTATGTGGTTTTATGAATCAAAACAGAAGTCTTTGCATACAATGCAACAAGTCAGTGCCACAAGAGAACAAAATAGATTAAGCATGAGCTTGGTCAGGATTTTCTTTGTAAGCCAGAGGACAAAACCCATGATAGTTTTCAAATCCAAGGATTTTCACTAATAAATTTGTTTTTATTTTATTTTTTGTTCAAATGTAAGTCCTTCAGAAAAGGCTGCTCATAAATCATACAAGTATATGTCCATTCGAACTGACCTCCTAATATTTAATGTCACTGTTACTCAGACATGATTCTATAATGAAGAAATCAAATGTCAGAGGAAAAAATGGGAAATATATTGGATTATATTTGGGTTTTATACAAACTGTGAAAGTGAGGGAGTAAAAGAAATTTAAACTCTAAGATTTGGAAGTATGGGGGCTTTATACATATTTTTTTATGAAATAGTGATCAATGATTTTGTCTTTTATATGACCATAAAGTTTATATGGGCTAGTGAACAATTCTATAGTGCCCAAACAGCTAAAGATCAGATCAAAGTTAATACCTGAAATAATAAGGTGTTTGATTAACAGATTAATTACCAGCTTAAATTTTAGCACCTACCCCCACCCCCGCCCCAGTGTTTTGTGTGGATCCATGGCTCTTTTTCTATATGCACTCTTGCTGGTTGATCTGTTTCATTTTCAGAGCTTTAACAACCTCCTGTATTCTCACAGCTCTCTGCTCTGTGTCTCCAGCTTGGGTTTCTTCTCTTGAGAGCCAGATTCATATACCCAACTTAGTGCTCCCCTTGGGTTCTATGGGCACCTGAAACTCAATATGTTCATAATGAAACTAATTTAACATCCATCCTACATTCTTCTTAGAGTTCCTGTTATAGATAATGGGATTGTTCCCAGTCAGAAACCATAGGTCATCCTAGACTTCTAAAACTATTTCCTAAACGTCTATTTCTTTCGATTTTTTTCTCCTTTTCAACTCTACTCTCACTGAATTGGTTTTCCACCTTTCACCTATAATACAGCAATTAATTTCCCTGCCTTCAATCTTTTCCTATTAAATTCAGTCTTTATATGAACTAGAATGATCTTTCTAAACTGTGTATCTAAATAGATGTCTCTTTAAAATACTGAATCCATTGTCTTTTCAACATCGCCTCTAAAGCCATGCAAATCTCTAAATTCCCAGTCTCTCCAATCTTATTGTCAGCCTCTCCCTGCCTATATTTTTGGCCATCCTTAGAACTGCCAAACTGTGGTAGTTCTCTACATATAACTTGCTATGTTCTTTCCATTATAATTTTTTTTTTTCCTCCATAACTAACTGCTTTCATCTTTCAAAGCCAGATCAGTTTTTGTATTTCTCTCCCACTGGATATCTATGCTTCTTGAGGGAAGGAATGATCATACTCACCTTTGTAAACCCAGAAACTAGCAGAGTGCACCACATACTACACACTTAGTAATTATTTGTTGAACTAAACCATGCTGGTTTATGGTGTATTTAGCTTTTGCTACTGATTGCTTAGATTCAGTGGGTGCTTGTCTACTACATTGAGTTTCCATCCAGGAAGCTAACTTCAGTCACTTTGGTTTCCAAAGTCCATTTTATTTCCAATAAAATTTCCATTTTATTATGCTTCTTGATCTGTGCTTCTAATCTCTTTACCATGTACCCCCAAAGAGCACTTGTTTCATTTTCCACCCAATCCTGGGTAAACTAAAGGCTCTGAACCTCAGTTTCTTTACCCTAGATAGTTCCTTTTCCAGAAGGTTCTTCTGAGATAGCCTTTGTGAAAATGGCAGCATGGTGTCAAGCACAGCATTGGAGCTCAATAAATATTTAGTGATTTTATTCAGAAAAAATGAAGGCTCAATGCTTTCTGAATGTTAAACGTTGCTATTGGAAAATAAAAATGTTTAAATGCTAATAGGAGAGAGGTGAGCTAAAATTCTCAGCTATTGAAGGCGCATGCTTGGGGTCTGACTGCACATTTGGCATAACTTTGAATTCTTTATGCTCAACAGACCTCCAAGCAAATTGCTTTAAGAATAAACCACTGAGGGGGCACCTGGGGGGCTCAGTCATTAAATGTCAGCCTTGGACTCTAGTCCTAATCCCAGGATCCTGGTTTCAAGCCCTGTATTGGGCTCCCTGTAGTTAAAACTCTTGGTTACATCTCTATAGGGCTGTCAGGTCAGATATGAACATACATCCCAATTAAATCCAGCTAGTCAGTATTATGTATGGTGTCAAATCTATTGGTCTAAACTTAGAAGTTGAACTATATTGATACTTTGAATCAAGATCTTAAGTAAGTTTTAAGTTTTTTGTTGCAGCTTCACAAAATTACTTTAAAATTGTTAGGGGAACGTAAAAATTAAAGTATAATTCAAATCTCATTTACTAATTTCTAGAAGGGTATGTCAGTTATTTATTTAACTTGGAATTTAATTATAATAACTGTTTTTCAAACTGAGTCATCATTGAGACTTAGCTTACTACTGAAATATCCTTTGAAGAAATGTGAAAAAAAAAACCCACTTGGTTTGTGTATTAATTTTTTTTAATTGGGAGCAATTTTTTAAAATAGTGCTTATTTAAATTTTAAAACATTTTGTAAAATTCCACACTTTCCAAAAAATGTGTGTTTGTTACATTTAAAAAAAGCATAAGTTAGTATTCTGTGGTGATGGATAGTTATCCAGCTTTACTTTGAAGACATGGTTCATTATTTTAGTTTGAGTATAACATTGTTTTTGATTCTGTAGTTAGTAAATCTCTTAGGAACTATTTAGTTTCAAAGTCTTTGCATTTAGAATATAGTGTTTCTGGATCATTCAGATTTGGGTTTGTAATCTAAGAATATTTAGATTATGATACCTAGTCATGTAATATTTAGTTAGCTTACTTAAAAATGGCTCCCATATTTAAGAAATTTTAGAAATTACCAATAAAGCCCAGTCCTATTTTAGCACATCTGCTGAGCAATAAGGATACTAACATCATTATTGTCTTTATGCTCTCAGAACTCATATTTATGACCACATTAAAAAAGTGACTATGAGAGGCACAATGTAAGTCTGCTTAGGCAATGATGATAGCAAATATCACATGAAAATAAAGACTGTGTCATAGTCATTGTTCAGAATAGATTGACAGAATGGTTTCACTGTTTGGGTTTCCTTAAAACCCTACAGCTATGTGGCACAGATTTTTCAGCAGAGAAATTGCAACACATTTAAAACATGTAGCCAAAAATGTGGGTGGGGCTAAGACAAAAGCTGGTCTTCGGATTTCTTAAGCCAAAGCAAAAAATCACTCAGAACACAAGATCCTGGTAGGTACATCATCTGCGTTAAGAGAGTAAGATGTCATTTTTTATGTAACAACTGTGATGGCTTATTAAACATGATGTAGAAAATCGTGTTCTACCGGTGGGAGTAAACTTGGGAATAATAATCAGAAGCATTGGCAAGCCATTCAACCACCCACATTTTCCAAGAAAATTACTCATAATTGCAATTTTGCATTGAGGTATTATTAAGCAGCATGTTTTAATAACATGTGGGTTTGAACTCAACAAGGAAACATAGCAGGCTTTTTTTTTTTTTTTTTTTTGGTCTTCCGACCATAAAACATACTGTGAACTTAATGAAATAAAAGCCACATGTTTTTGAAAATCAAAACCTAAGTACCTGTGCTTCCTGCCTATTATAGAAAGCCATAAAAAAAAAAATTAGTGTTCCATAACAAGATTCATCTGCAAGATCCCAAACAACAAAATATTGGAAAATATTTGCATTTGGAGGATAACTTTAAAATCGTTCAGGGGTGCCTGGGTGGCCCAACCGACTGAGCATCCAACTCTTGATTTTGGCTGAGGTCATAATCTCAGGGTCATAAGATGAAGCCTGTGCTCAGCATGGAGTCTGCTTGTGATTCTCTCCCTCTCACCTCACCCCTCCCCCACCCTGCTTGCACAGCGCATGTGCTCTTTCTCTCAAATAAATACATTTTAAAAGTTAAAAAAATAAATTGTTCAATTTAATATCCTAGCATGGTTATAAGCTTGATGTGTTTTTAGAAAAAGTAAAATTATTTAAGAAAAGCGTTAACTTTTCATATAGTTTCTCACTTTTTATTAACCATAGTTCTTTCCATTGACTAACAAATGTCAAATATGGAAGTAAAGGAAACATTGGTAGGTTGGCGAATGTGGTCCTGGTATTGGATAACTGGTTTCTTTAGACTTATTTAGACCTGTAGTTAACAGTTTGACTGTAGATGTGTCCAGGGATCTGCCTTGGATTTTTTTCTTCCTTTGATTTAGCTTTAATGTTGTATTAGATATATATAAATAGCTATATCTCTCTCTATATATGTATGTATGTGTGTGTGTGTATAGTCTTTTCTTGTTGAAAAAGAAAGGCCTTAAGGATAGCTTGGACATATTTACCCTTCTTGGAACCAGCACCCATCTTGGTGCTGCTACATTAAATTATTTTGGAAATGTTGGATATGTAATGAATAAAAATTAAACACATTTTAATTTTACAGTGGTAGAAAGTTCTTGATGTAGAACTACCTAAACATGAATGAACTAATGGAAACAATTTTATAGTCACAACAAAAGCATCTAAAATCACTTTATGAAAATGGCCGGTTCCAGCTGTTTTCTCTCTCCACCCGTTTGAATAAGACTTGGTGTTCTCAGATCATGGGAATTGTTTTTTACTCTGTGGAACCAATAATGGAGAGAGCCAAACAGTCTGCCACCTCATACCTTCCTGCTACTCTCTTTGTAAATTATGCAGATTTGGAAGCCTGTGGCCTTCTATTGAGATTTAATTAGTCCACATCAAGTTCAAATACAAAGGGCTGTATTCATTTTCCAAGATTCAAAGGTTTAACAGTGTCACTTGGACAGCTGGTATTTACCCAGATCCTACCTATAGAGATACTCTAGATATTTTAATATTACTTAGGTCCTCTAAGGCCAGCAGTTCTTTTCTGTGTCAAAATTCCAGCTCACCACGGCTGACATCTGGCTTTCCCTTTGTGGAATGAACGTTTAGGTAAACACCTGGAGGAATGCAGTGGGGCACCAGGGTAGCTGCGTGGTTTCTACATGGACCTCAGACTCTGACCTTTCTCAATGCCTAGAAGATGACACCCCTTGTATCCAGCTCCAAGTGATATTAAAATGTGGCTTTTGAGTAGCTCACAAGCTTTCAATTTTGATGATAAATCAAGTGGCCATGTCCGTGGTACTACAAAGTACTAGCCCATCAATATAACTTGAACCACTGATGCTTTGGTAGCTATGTCCCCTTAAACTGTGTCGTGTAGGTCTCTTTGAGCTCAGGATTCCAAATTTTCAGCTTTACTATGGTTGAAATATAGCATGGTACATAGCCTCAAGCTCTAGAAGTCTCCTTTGCAAGCATCTTAGTAACTCTCTTATTTGTATGAAGAAATTCTTGCTAAAAATTCAAGTGGTTAACAAAAGAAGCAATTCCATTTAGTCTAGAGAGTCTCAAGGGACAGTCTCACTTGCTTTTGGAGAGGACAGCCACGTAATTCTTGATACTATCCTTAGTGATTTTGTTAACCCCCAACCATCACTTAATAACCCTTAAGAGAGTTGTTACTGATCCTCTTACGTTTGAGAGACTTGTACTGTTAGTGCTTCCAAATAAGAAACAGAGTACCAGCTATGTCTTGGTCACTCAGAGTATAGTGGACGATATTCCGTACCCTAGCTCAGAGAATGCAAACTATTCTCATGCATGCCTCCAAACAAGAATTCTTAATGCTTACTTTCACTATTTCCCAAGAATTAATAGAACAACATCTCTGGATCATATACTCCAGAATCTTAACTGGCTATATTAATTTATTGTGGTTGCTGTAACAAATTACTGCTGACTTGGTGCAATAGAAATTTATTTTCTCACCATTCTGTAGTCTAGAATTCTGAAATCAAAGTCTGTAAGCTCTAAGGGAGATTCTGTTTGGTGCCTCTTTCAGCTTCTGTTGGCTGTTGGTGTTCTCTCAAATCTCCCGGGTGTCTCTTAGGATATGGTCTTTGGATTTAGGGTCCATCTGGATCATACTTGATGATATCTTTATCTCAAGATCTCTAACTTACATCTTTAGAAATCCTTTTTTAAAAAATGTGGTAACACTCGGTTCCAGCGATTAGGAGTGGATGTATCTTTTGGGGCCACCATTCAGTCCATTACACTGGTCTTTCTGAAAAATGTGGTAGCCACTACATACCATTGGAGCTGATGTCTGTGTTTTTTCAACTACAGAAATGTGGTGGCACCAAAGCCTACTTTCCTGATGTCGTTATTGGAGTCTCACAACTAACCAGGATAAGTCTTAAATGTACTTCCATTGGGTCTATTTTGATTTAGTGTCTGATTTTGTTCTGGGGATTAGATACAAAATTACCCAAGTTCAGTACCTTGGCTTAAAGAGACAACTGGAGCCCCAACCATTGGACTGTAAATTCCATGAGTCTTATTCACTACTGTATCACCTAGTATATCGGCTGGATCATAGTAGGTGTTTAGCATATAGTTTTGTTTTTTGTTTTTTGTTTTTTAATGAAAAAAACAGTAGGGTCAGAAAATTATTTCAGACCCAACAGGCACAAACATTTAGGAGGGAACAAATGGTCATGCTCTTAATTCTAGAAGTACAGAAATATTTTTGAAGAGTACTGATAAAGAAAACCAGATGTTCAGAAAATGTCCTTCCCTCTTCTCTCTCTATAACCAACTCCTATGTTTTCATTCCAAGTCCCACCTCTTCCATCAAGCCTTCCCATCTTCACAGTCTGTACCAGTGATCTCAAAATCCTTTGATAGAATGCCCTATTACTAAAACAGTATTGGACCTACTGCCTAATACATATTAATTTGCTTACTATATCTTAAAAAGTTTTATAGGTTAGAACTAGGTCATATAATTATAAAAAAAAATTAAAAAAATTTAGAAAATAAAGAGGGTGAGTTAAGCATGGAATAAAATATCATTTTCCCTTGCAAATCAAATGGCTCTATTAAAATCTCAAGAAAATATAATTTAAGTGAGTTTCATCATTAATGATATCAGATATAAATCTGTCTTGTAAATAATCTTTTTAAAAAAGATTTTATTTATTTATTTGACAGAGAGAGAGATCACAAGTAGGCAGAGAGGCAGGCAGAGAGAGAGAGAGAGAGGGAAGCAGGCTCCCCACTGAGCAGAGAGCCCAATGCTGGACTCGATCCCAGGACTTCGAGATCATCACCTGAGCCAAAGGCAGCAGCTTAACTCACTGAGCCACCCAGGCGCCCTGTCTTGTAAATAATCTTGATTTCCAATTTATTTGGCTGACTTCTTGTCAGATATGTGTAGACTTCCATTGTCTTTATCTGAAAAGATACATTGCTATACATTGCCATAACCCAAAACAATGAACAAGTGGTACCTTCTCTTACTCCCTTT
The DNA here is from genome assembly GCF_010015895.1 of Lontra canadensis. Lineage (NCBI taxonomy): Eukaryota > Metazoa > Chordata > Mammalia > Carnivora > Mustelidae > Lontra > Lontra canadensis. The sequence goes on along the minus strand of NW_022631012.1, from coordinate 5,901,569 downwards.
ATTAGGGACCATGCAGCCATCTGCTGGACATCTCATTTAATTGTGGTAACATGTGACATTTGACATAGACAAAGTGAAAGCTCTAGCATCAATTTACATGTTAAACATTCATTAAACATTTAATTTCATTTTCCCCCTTAGGAAAAAAAAAGATTATAAATGGAATTTCTAACACTTACTTCCTATGCTACAGTAAAGATTATACATTTTTACTATATCATTTAGTACTTGAACATCTAAAACTTTTTATTATCTGCCTTTGCTCATGCATATTCATATATTCCTCAGAACATCTGTAATGAAGATGATCATGTCTTACACTGCAGTATCCTACATATCACCCAAAAGCATCTTGTAAATAGTGAATGCCCTATTTAATTAAGGGCTACAGCTAATTAGAAAGTCCTATTGGTCTATGATTTTTTGATTAATTAAAATAACTTTTTATTTATTTTTACCTTTATTCTTTTTTTAAATTAAAAAATTTTTTTAACATATAATGTATTATTTTCTTCAAGGTTACAGGTCTGTGTGTGAATCACCAGTCTTACACAATTCACAGCACTCACCATAGCACATAACCTCCTCAGTGTTCAGAACCCAGTCACCCTTCCCTCTTTCCCCACCCCCCAGCAGCCCTCAGTTTGTTTTCTGAGATAAAGAGTCCCTTATGGTTTGTCTCCCTCCCGATCCCATTTTGTTTTATTTTTTCCCTCCCTTCCCCCATCACCCCTGTCTTGCCTCTCAAATTCCTCATATCAGAGAGATCATATAATTGCCTTTCTCTGATTGACTTATTTCATTTAGCATAATACCCTCTAGTACCATCCGCATCATTGCAAATGGCAAGATTTCATTTTTTTGATGGCTGTGTAACATTCCACTGTATATATGTACCACATCTTCTTTATCCATTTATCTGTTGATGGACATCTAGGTTGTTTCCATAGTTTGGCTATTGTGCACATTGCTGCTATAAACATTCGGGGGCACGTGCCCCTTCGGATCACTACATTTGTATCTTTAGGGTAAATACCCAGTAGTGCGATTGCTAGGTCGTAGGGTAGCTCTATTTTCAACTTTCTGAGGAACCTCCATTCTGTTTTCCAGAGTGGCTGCACCAGCTTGCATTCCTACCAACAGTGTAGGAGGGTTCCCCTTTCTCTGCATCCTCTCCAACATCTGTCGTTTCCTGACTTGTTAATTTTAGCCAATCTGACTTGTGTGAGGTGGTATTTCACGGTGATTTTGATTTGTATTTCCCTGATGCTGAGTGATGTTAAGTGACTTTAACAGTCAGAATCTAATACAGATCACCTCAATGTAGCTTACTGAAGTGGACAGCGTAGTAGAGCATATAGAAATTTTTTTGAATTGTACTGCAAACTATAGGCTATTGTATAATAGCTATAATCATGAGGATTTCAAAGTTCTTTTGTGAAAGTTTTCTTTTTTTCAAAACTATTAGCAAGTTTGAGTTTTACCTTTTATTTCTCCCGCTGAATATGTAATACAGTACCCTTTGGACTGGTAACCTGAGAGATTTAATCCAAATCCACGTAATTTGGATCTAAACAATTGAGTTACTTGTTCATGGATACTGCCGTAATATACCCCTTGATACTGAAGCTTTTTTAAAATGAAGTTGCACCATCTCACAGACAAAACACCGTTTATAAAAGATTCTACATTTACTCCTCATTTTCACTCTCTGCCCATCTCAGCCTTGGTGAGGGGAGTTAAGTGTGAAACTCAGGAGCTGCCCCACCCACGTTTTTGTATCTCTGGCTTCCTGTCCGATGCAGCCAATGGGAAGCAAGATAGGCAATCAGCCGGTAGGCGAAGGCTGGGGCTCTCTCCCCCTTCCCAACTGCCACTTCAGTTCCCAAGAGACTTATCTCTCTGGTAGATAGGGCAGGCCCCCTTTGGCGGCTCTTGCTTTTGTGGAGTGTGGTTATGCTGTTCCCTTTGCTCACTCCCAAGTGCCAGAGCTGGTAGCAGCTTCTTGCTTTTCTAGGTCCTGTTTGCTGCAACACCTTTGGTTGATTTCCTTAACTTTATCCGCATCTCTGTAAAGGACCCCCTCCTCAGAGCCCCACTTTTCTAATTGAACCATGACGGGTACATATGCTAAGCAAGGTTGGAGTGTTTAACACGGATCTTCAGCAAACTTGCTGTCGGGTGTATGTAGGCACAGCTGTAGGAGGCTAAGAATAGTGTGCCTGCAGCATCTTTTTTTTCCTGAGAATCTTTTGCAATTCTAACTCCATTTCTGGGGGCTCAGTAAGGACTTTATCTTTTGGTACCAGCTTTTTTTCTTGCCATCAAATCCTCTCTCTACTCTCAAAAAGAACCTGATATTAGTCAGCAGTTACTCTTGTTACTTGACCACCCACTATTTTAAAATAGAATTTAAGAGAAGTGTACCTTTTCAATCTTCAACCTAGCATCTGTCTTTTCAATCTTCTCTCTCTCATTTTATACAGAAAAAACATGTTGATTGTTAATGGAATGCAGCTCTGCATTCATGTGGAAGTATTTGAGGACCCAAAAGAACACTTTGAAATCAAAATAGGTCTTTAGTCTTGACAGTAAACTTGATCATTTCTTTGAGTTTAGGGATAGGAAAGAGTATGAAGTGACAGTCTAGGTATCTCTCTCCTCTAGGGGTGAACCTGTGATCTCTGAAAGTGGAGTATGGGGAGGGTTGACCTATATGCAGATACTAAAGATCTATTTCTAGGAGGTATTTGGTTTCCCCAGCTTCTTCAAGGAGATAAAACCCACTTTCATCTAATCTCACAGCATATCGTTCTTTCAAGAAAAGTGTTCTGTCAGGAACTCTCCTCTCCTTTCTTGAGAAAAGAGCAGTTTCCTTCCTTTACTCTGAGGACTTCCTTACATATTTTGAAATTTCTCACATACCTAGAAATATAATCATAGTATTTTAGTAACCCTTTATGATATCCTGAGGCATAACCTTAGCCACCCATTTTCTTTCTGCCTCTGATAAGGACATTTCTGATAAAGTACATCTTTGCAATGAAACTTTGTCAGTTGGATTAGAATAAAACCATATTAAAGAATCGGCCAAATTTTAGTGTTCTTGATAACAATTTGTTTGGTGCCTGTAGTACACAGTCTCCTTTGTTATGATGTTCCTCCTTCCCTTCAGGTAGCCTGCAGACACAATCTTGGTACCAGCTAAGAATTTTCATGTAAGTTGAAACGTAGAGGGAGTCAGAAGGGAATATTTTTTTTTCCTATTTTTTTCTTTTCTTTCTTTCTTTTCTTTTCTTTTTTTTTTAAACATATAATTCATTATTAGCCCCAGGGGTACACGTCTGCAAATCGCCAGGCCTACACATCTCGCAGCACTCACCATAGCGCATACCCTCCCCAATGTCCATGACCTAACCACCCTCTCCCTAACCCCCTGCCCCTGGCAACCCTCGGTTTGTTTCAGAAGGGAACACTTTTAACATCCCACCTAAACCCTTTGCTGCAGCCTTAAACTTTCTTTTGTTTTGTAATCAAAGGGGATATACTTGGTTGGTTACCATCCTCTTCACAAATACTATTGATCTTTTTTCATGTATACAAATAATGATTTACGTCTATCCATTTTTCCCTTTGTCCTAGAAAAGATTTTGGGAATATTTCACCCTAATCTTTATTTTTCCCCTCATATTCTTATTCCCTTTTTCCTTATAATTTTGTTGTTTTCTTTGTTCCTTTCTGTGTTTTCTTCTGCTCATATATATTTTGAATGTAGAAGAACCAAAAAATGAATTCTGTAGCTTATGTAAAAACATGTTTCAGACAGTGGAAGTGTGCCTTATGGTCTTTGTGTTTTATACTCTGTTATTATGTCTAAGAATGGCAATATAATTATAGAGATGTTGTTGTTTCTTTAGTGAATTATCTGAACCCCCGCAAATTTCTCTGCTTTAATGATGCATAATCAGCCATTATCCATCTTGTATTTATGCTTTTGTTTAAGAAATTAATGACAAGCTGGCCATGATAGTAATAATTCGGCACTTTACTTGACACATTCAATCCTATATTAGTCAGATTTCATATATTAAAAAACAAACTCTACCCCCCAAAGAAATAAAATATCGGACTGTGATCACTCAATATAAAATATTTTAAGATCAGAATGTACAGTTTTAATAAACAATACAATATAACGATTTAAGATGGGCTAGAAGATGGTTAGAATTACATATAAATACCTATGACTGTTACTAATTATATTTGTTTTCCAAAAGAGTAAACCAAATCATCCCAAACATTTATGTGCCCACCTTACATTGAAAGTTTTCCAGATAAAGATTACATACATTCTCTTAGTAAACCAAATTTCTTATTTAGATTTCTTTTTCATATCAATAATTTTGTTTTCCAACCAAAGACTCCCTTGTTCTCCCTTGTTCATATTATGGAAAGCAGTGTTGTTTATGAGTAATTATCTTGTGGGCTCTAGTAGCAATACACAGACCAATAGACTACATAGAATCACCCTTCTCCTGCCATCGAAAAAAGGAGGGTAAGTTTAATGCCATTAGCTCAGCCAGTAGTGAGTAAAAAAGGTCAATCCTAACTTCAGAAGATAGGAATTCTATATTCATTCTCCTTTATGGTGTGAGGCAGTATTGTATTTATCAAAAAGTAGTATGTTAGAAAATCATTAATATCTTCAATGAGAGCTGAATATCTTAACAATTTCCATATGTAGTAAAATAAATTCTGTTTTAAAATATGCAAGATGTAATATATAGTGGCATATAATATGTAAATATGTGATCAAAGGTAATATGTATTATACTGAGGGTTAAGCATGTGCCCTGTACTCTTCCCGTGGGGGGGTGTGTGTGTGTGTGTGTGTGTGTGTGCAGCAGAACCTCATTAATAGGTACTATTATTAATCTTGTCTTGCAAATGAGGAAACTGAGGTGAAGGAGATATTAAATAATTTGTCAAGGTCACACTGGTAATTAGTAGTAAAGTTACAATTTTATTTCATGATCTTAACAATTACAACCAACTTTCTCCTGTAAAATTATGTCTGTTTTCTTTCATGTGGTTTTGAGTTCAGGATATTTCTGTGTTCATCCTTGATTTCTTGATACAATTTCCTTAATAGCTTTCTATATTTTTGTGATTCAAAGGAATGTTTAGATTAGGTTACTTAGGTAATATTTTTACTTTTATGAAATGATTCTACATTATCTCTGGCACTGTGCCCTTACCAACTGTTACATTTTAAAGGTACATTAAAACATAATAGATTAACAAGTGGTCTTTGAAAATGACCTGCTATCAATGCAGGTCTGCTCTAATGGTAACCAAAGGAAGAGCAAATTTATTTACTGTTATTCCATATTGACTGTGCCTTATCATGATCCCCAAATGATTGAAATATAGATGCATCTTTAGGAAGATTTCCTGACATAGTGCAAAAATTATCAGTGCTTTATACTCTCAGATATAGAGCAAAACAAAAATTGCGGCTTCATATCCCTAATATACTTAGGGATGGAGGACCCTGACATAGAAATAGTTTAAAGAAAACTTCTAGGAGGGTTTAGAAGATCTACTTAGAAATCCAGAGCCTGAATAATGAATGGCTCAGTTGTGGTGATTCGGAATAACTGGATTATTAGTCTTACTGGTTAATCACTCACTTGGCTCTGAACTTGGCCAATCTACATGATCCTTGTAAGTACTACCAGTCCAGTGCTACTGCCACTACTCCAACTGCTACTACTATTACACCAGTCCTGTGAATAGTTCCTTAGGTTTCCTGAATGCCAGCCATATCATTAAGCACTAAACCTACACCAATTCACTTAATTCTCATGATGATCTAATTAGGTTAGTTTATCCTAGTTTGTTGTCAGCTTCTTAGCATCAAGATTAAAACTGGTGCATCTTTAATCTAAGGCACCATCGCTCAAGCTCCCAGATATTGGGTCAGTCTCATACCTCTGAGTACTCTTCAGCTGCCCTCTTCTACGTGGTAGGGCTCATCTGAGATGCTCAGTGGTGAATTTTCCCACTTTCACCGAGGGAGTTGAGAGTGTATAAGACCTTCCAGTGTAGCCTACTTATGAATTTCCTACTTATGAATTCTGTGACTCAAGCATTTAACTTATTCTCTCCAAGCATTCAATTTCTCATCCATTAAAAAGGACAGGAATATCTACTCAGTGTACTTTATAGGATTGTTGAGAAGACCAAGCTCAATGCAGCATATGAAAATTCTTTGAAAATGATAAGATGCCTGAGAAGTGTTCTGAGGGTGAAGAACGGATGTAGGGGTAGAGGTTAGGCCAGATGTGTCCTATAGAGACCAGAGTTTCATTACCACCTTTGCCCTTCCTCCTTGAGTTAGGATGGTCCAAAGTAAGGTATGAACCGTATTCCACAGTATGCCAGTGTCCATCTCAACCATTCACATGAATTGCAGCTACAAAAGAAGTCATCTTCCTGGCATGCTTTTTCTTGATTTTGTTGGGACTGGCAAATGTGTCTTGTTGTTAAATTTAAAAAGGTCACACTGTGTAACCACTATTGGTTATCAGTATGTCCTAAGCATTAAGATAATAATACAAATAAACAGGTACAATTTTTCTCTCTGACAGAAGTCCCTGCTGTTAAAATGCCAGCAATCCCATTTAATAAAGTGGAATCATTATAAAGGGCTTGGCTTGACTCCCAGAACAGGAGGTTCCCCAGTGAGAAACCACCTGTTAACAAAGTCTTCATCTCTTTGTTTGGAGCCAGGGAAGAATGTAAATTATCCAGAGAAAGTAACACAAAGGTTCCAGCAGAAAATTAGGTCCCCCAAACAGCTCAAAGACTGTATAGTTATACCTCCATAACTTGAAAGGATGCATTCCAACTATAACCTATGTTGATTGAAACATTTTTTAAGAGGGGGAAAGAGAGAGGTAGGGGAAGGGTAAGAAGGAGAGGAAGAGCAAGAATCTTAAGCAGGCTCCACACCCAGCAGCTTGACACGGGGCTAGATCTCATGACCCTGAGACCATGACATGAGCTGAAATCAAGAGTCAGTCGCTTAACCAACTAACTGAGCCACCCAGGCACCTCTTGATTGAAAATTTTTAAAAAGAGGTGGAAATCATATTGAAGCAAAGAAAACAGGGAAATAGAGATAAAGAGTAATGTCAACCAAAATATAGTCCTTGTAAAATCATTCGGTAACTAGAACTCATTCACACTCAGGGATCACACTGCCCATTGAGAGAAAAGGTTGAGATTGGCTAAATGGATGGTGACTGAAGGTGACTGAATTTGAATAATGAAGCAAGTGGGAGTTTGGGAATGCGGAAAGATATTTTGAATCACGAATTTCCTCCAAGGTCTACCTTGTTTACTTCCAATCAGAATAATAATCATATGGGTAGAGCTCCAAGGCTCACATGCTATACCTGCATATCAAAAGTCCCATAAAGGCATGTGATGCATTCATTGCTCCCTCCACCTATCTAAAGAGCAGTAGAAGGTACTGGCTAAGAGTATAGCATCTAGAGTAGCTTTGAGTAAGTTATTGAAGCTATCTATATCTTAGTTTCCTCACATGTCAAGGAGGGATAATGCTTATAGCTATGGCATAGGGCTGTTGGGAAGATTACACAATTTAATATATGTGAAGTTCTTAGAATAGCTAAGGGTAATGTTATCTGACAAATAATTATTGAACAAAGTAGAATGACAAACAAATTTAAATCAAGCTGTTGCTATTTGTGAAATTCAGTTTACCTCCATAAGACATTTTTATTTTCTAGTATTCTATGTAGTGATTCAGAGAATGAAGAAGTCAAACTGCTTGCGTTTAAATTATGGTTTCGTTCTATTAGCTGTAATCTTAGGTAAATTACTTACATCTTACGCTTCTGTCTCCTCGTATGTAAAATGAGGACAGTATCAGTGATATAGAGGTACTGGGGGTAAGTAATGAGTAAATGAGGTAAGACATGGAAAGCCCTAGATCAGTGTCTGGCACATGCTAAATATTCATCCAATGCTAGCTATCATTATCATCAATTCCTCTGCAATGTCTTCTCTCTGTAATTCTCTGAGACTACCAGATACTCCCCTAGTATCTCTCCCTTCCCAAATGTTTAAAGCCAAAGCTGGTCTAAACTGGAAGACGGAGGAGCATCTTGAAGTCATCACTCTATGTCATAATATTGCATCATCTTGTCCTCCAGGCAGAGCCTGATCTTCTTGTCTGGCTTATATAACTGGCTTTCTATTCTGATTCTTGTGACTTGGTTTCTACTCTAGTACTCTGATGATACTCGCTGGACTCTCTTGCCTCTGAGATCCCTTATTTCTGCCCTGCAGGACAGTCACATAACTGAAATTCATTGCCAGATTTCTCTCATGTTCACTGCCTGGGCCTTCTGGACCCTATTCCTCCTGTCTACAAGATTGCACTGGATGCTCTTTAAATCTTGGATTATTACATTTAACCATTCAGTGGAACCTCTGGTTAGTACCTGAAACCCTCCTGTCATATCCAGGTCTTAGACCCTCCTTATCTGCTTTACCCAGTAGCCATAGCCTCAATGAGTAAATAATACCTATTTCTAGATTGATGTCTATGATTTCAACTACACTGATAAAACAACAACAACAACAACAACAAATACTTGTATATATACACAAGTAGACCAGATTTTCTCAACTCAGTATCTAATCCTCCTTTTTGGAAATTATCTCAGGGTTTGTAAAGTTGCCTGTTTTTACTTGTGAGTACAAGTGTGATATTTTAGTGTGTGTGTTTAGTTTGTGCCTAATTTCCTCAATAAATTCTGGAATTATACTTTTAATGAAGTTAGAGATACATAAAATAGATGAGAGAAATTGGCCATCATAATATATGGAAATCACTAATACATGACTAATGTTCTCAATGACAGTTTATATCAGGCTATACCTATCCAGAAGAAGACAATGTGGGTGGTTTGAAAAAGAACAAACTGGTTCTTTTGGGTGTGGATACTGGTTTCATAAAGGGAATGTTGGTTTGCCCTAGAAAATCATTGCAGTGCAATAAATTAAGTGACTAAGGTGTCTTAAATTGGGAGAGAAAAAGTTCCCTTAGTAGCTGAGATCTGGGTAAATTGTGAAGGAATAACTTCTTTTTGCCCTTTCTATTTGCTGTTTTTCTTTTTTCACTTTTTAACTAATTAATAGCAAATTTCCTTTTACCTGCTTGTGGTAAGTAGAATTGCTTAAATGGGTGATTAAAAAGTAGAAACCTTAAAGATACTAGTTCTACCAGAACAGGGAAAAAAAAAAAAAATCAGCTGTACATCACTGATTTAAATAATTCCCCTCCTTATGATTTTTAGCTTCATAGACTCTTAGTTTAATGTTTTTGTGTTTTATTCTTTGGTCCCTGATCCTCCCGTCTTCCAGCCTCTTCTTTTGCCACTTTGTAGCTAACTGTATTAAACCTCCTTATGCGATCATTGGTCTTTTTTATTCTGTATGTCAGGCCCCGTACATGTTATTCCCCAGGATTGCCCCTTTTCCTCTGGTTGCTTTCCATCTTAGAATTTAGTCCAGATACCACCCCAGAAACCTCACTTATTTTTCTCTCTCTAGGTTAGTGGCCCTTAAAGTCTCAGAGTCTCAAAAGCACTTTGGGTTTATTTTTATTTTATGAGTCATCATGCTTGTCAAAACTGTTGTGTGGTTCCTCTCCCATCTTGAGTTGCATTATAGAAAATCCTGGTAATATATGAATTTTACTTCTGTTTGATTTTGAGCAAAAATTAAACTTTTTTTTTTTTTTTTAAGATTTTGTTTATTTGACAGAGACAGTGAGAGAAGAAACACAAGCAGGGGAGGAGGGAAGGGGAGAAGCAAACTCACCACAAAGCAGGGAGCCCAATGTGGGGCTTTATCCCAGGACCCTGAGATCATGACCTGAGCCGAAGGTAGACACTTAACGACTGAGCCACCCAGGCGCCCCAACCATTAAACTTTTGATTCTAATTTTCTTTTTAAGAATAAATGAAAAAAAGAGAAAACTGGTGTTTGGATATAGAAAAGAAAATTAAAGTTAATGGCAGATGGTTAGATTTTTCAAGAGGACATATTGGACTAGACCAAGAGAAATATAGGAAGGAAAAGCAGGCTTCAAAATTGCACTCTAGTAGTATCCTTGAAGAAAAGGTATAAAACACAGGAACGTTATAATGAACTCAACATGGGAAGAGATAATGCCATGGAATCCAAATAGTGGGCCAGAGGTTTGGAAAAAAAACTTTGTTATTCCTATTAGGTTTTATACAGGTAACCAAAAACCTTTGCAAGCACACATGCTATTTTGTATCTCTGAGAACTCAATAGACCATAGGATCTGGGATCCAGTAGACCAAAGAAGTTAATTCCTGGCAAAAAAAAAACAGAGAAGTGAGGCATCTGGGTAGCTGTGCTGATAAAGCGCCCAACTCTTGATTTTGGCTTAGGTCATGATTTCATGGTCCTGAGATTGAGCCCCACCTTGGGCTCCGTGCTGGTCCTGGAGCATGTTTAAGATTCTCTCTCTTTTCCTCTTCCTCTGCAACTCCCCTCTCCCCTAACCCATACACAGGCTCTCACTCTCTCTCTCTCAAAAACAAAAAACCAAAAAGCCAGAGAAGCATTAACCAATTGGAAGACCACACCATGCCTCTTACTTTGGATGTTCTCTTCTACAAATATTTTGCCAATTATTGCTAATTATAAATTACTATTAATATGAAATGAAGTCACTGATCTAGTATTTTGCTATGTTTTGTCCTTAGTGAGTGGTTTAATAAACATAAATGTATTTTAACTAGATGACTTAGGGGCACCTGGGTGGCTTAGTGGGTTAAAGCCTCTGCCTTCGGCTCAGGTCATGATCCCAGGGTCCTGGATCAAGCCCCGCATCGGGCTCTCTGCTCAGCTGGGAGCCTGCTTCCTCCTCTCTGCCTACTTGTGATCTCCGTCTGTCAAATAAATAATAAAATCTTAAAAAAAAAAATAGATGACTTAAATTTTCTGGCACTGTTTTTTTCAACTTAGTTTTAAGACCTTCAGCTGTAAATCACCCTTGCACAGTGGCTCTTGAGAACCCAAGTTCTTTGGCTTGCTTGCCTGCTCTTCCATCAACCCCCCCAGACAGACTCACATGTCTGTACACACACACTCGTAAGCAATTTAAAAGCAACAATGTCTTTTATCTCTATATTCTCAACATCCATCTCATAATGGTTATTTGATACATGATAGAGGGAGAAAAAGTAGGGAGAGATGGATGAAAGGATGGAGAAAGTGGTTTTTATACTAAGTCCTTATATAGCTATTCTATAACTATAAATGCACTCTTCACTTAGTAATATATTTTAAAATTTGTTCTGATAAGTTGTCCTAGGACCTTATGTTTTATTTCACAGAATATAATGAAAATCAATCTCCTACCACTTCTTAACTTTTATTGTCTGACAAAAGGCATCCTTTTAACAAAGAATCCCTTTAGTGCTTTATGATGCACTTGTGAGTTAAGGTCTGACTTCCCCAGCCACTAGATACCCTGAGAATGTTTTTTCTTTTTCTGGTCTCTCTCTGAGGAGAAAAGAGCTTTAACCTATTCTTGCTTTTTGGATTTTTATGAGATGCATTTATAATACATTTAAAGTGGAAATCTTAAATATGTATGTACCAAAATGCCAATGCCTATGGTTCACTTATGGGAAAACTGGCGTCCAGAAAGATAATTCAGCTGCACAGAATCAGAGAGTAAAAACAGGAGTATTTCAAAAACACTATACGTAAAACCAGGATTAGATTTAGACCATCCAGTTACCTGACAGGGCATCATCTACTACAAGACCATTTTTAAAAACCTGTTATTAAAAGAAAGAATTGAGATAATATGTAAAAGTTTAGTCCCTCTTCCTGCTTTATCTTTACATGTGCCTTTTTATTGAAGGTTTGAATGTTTGTAAAACATTATTAGTCTGAGTCAAGTTAGAGACTAGATTCAGTGAAATAAATAAAATTATTGATGTAGGAATTGGTTGCTGTTAAATTATTTCTTGGTCCCTAGATTTAGATTTTGATGTTTACAAATATCTTCCTCATTGAGACATCCGGTTCTTGACATGATCAGTGTTACAGGTGCTCAAATCATGCTTTGCCCTATTCATGTCATGTCATAAAATTTCTAATCCAGGCTGAATACATTTTATCCTAAGAATTGACTATGACAATTCTCCTGCTGTTGGGCACTTCAGTTACTTCCAAAGGTCATGGGTTAATGAAATCATAGAGCTAGAAGGGGGTTAGAGATGATTTAACCCAGTTCCTTTCCTTTAATAATTAGATTTCATAGTTAGAACTAAGGTCTAGGGAGGTTAATTGACTTACGAATTATTTTATTTTCTTTAGAAAAAATTTGAGTTATGTAATTCCAAAAATATTTTTTTCTTTAAAAAAAAAGTGGTGAAAGAAAAATAAATCAGTCAAGGCACTTTCAAAATAGAATAAAAAGTGTGGATGAGTAATCTATTATTGGGGTGACTAATATATCACTTGCTATAAACATTTTCTTCACATTTTAAAAGGCAAAATATATTCATATAACATAACTTTTGTAGTCACTATCACTGTAAGAAAGGGACACACAAAACATGGCACTGAGTAAAAATCAGAAAATGAGCTTCTGCTCTGCTTTCTCCAGACTCAGCTAATTGCGTGACTATAAAGAGAACACATGTTGAAAAATAAACTTGGTTTTTAAAATTCTTTCCATTCTAATAATCTGAGTTATTGCAAGGAACAATAATACTTTTTCCACTCTAGGACATAACTATTTGGCCTTTAACTTATATTTCATTTCCTTATATAGTGTTATATAGTGTTCACAACACTATAATTTATGGTTTTCATGTCAGTCTGAATGGTAGTTTATTTGGTAGATGCTCTTAGGTCTTAGATATATGTCAGTTCTTGAGAGTTTTGCCTTTTCCTATTCTAATGGTGTCTAGAGTTGTGATTTTTTAAGAATAGGTATAGCTGTGGGCTATGCTGCATTTTCTAAGAGCAGTGTGATGGTGAAGCTGAGCCTCTTCAAAGCTCGAGGTCTAGGTCTTTCTCATGTCTAGACCTGGTTAAGACTACTGGACAAGGGATGAAAAAGAATCAGAAATGCTGACACTTAAATTAGGCTATGAAGAACATTTCCTTGCCAAATTACCTAAAGCTAAGATTGAATGTGTGAATTTAACTATCACCAAACTTTAAACAGGCTGATTCCTATAAAAGTCTCATAATACTTCCCAAGAAATGCTGTTTAGTCCAAGGACTACTACTACAGATTTTGTCTGAGTTTTTTATATAGTAATATTTGAGAATAAAATGAGATTCTATCAGCTATCAGTGCCTGCCTTTGCCATCTAATAAAATGGGATTTCCGGTATTAGCTCCTGATTCAGAGATCATCTGCAAATCACTGCCTATGCCCTTCACATTTCTTTTTTTCAAAGTAACTCGAATGCATCTTGACCACTTATTCTAGACTGACATTTCTCCCCTAAAATAATATTTTAGGAAATGTGACGCTGTACTAGTTACTTAACCTATGACTTAGTTTCCTTATCTGTGAAAAGAGATTCCTAATAAATAATTCCTTTACTATAGGGTTGTTGTGAAGATTGCCTAAGAGTGCCTGGCCCATAGTAAATGTTCAGTATATAGGTCCATTTTTCAGGGGCCTACTCCATGCCAGACACTTTATAGATACCATTAGAGTGTATCTCATGGCATTAATACCCATTTTACAGATGAAGAAATATGGACTTCGAAATGGTAATTTAATGAAAGGGTAATGAAGCAAGAGTTCCAGTCAGAATCATCTGACTGATTCCATTATCTTAGTGCTACATATTTTTTCCTCCATGAAAACCTTAAAGAAGGGAATTGTAGTTGTTTCAGAAATAGCAGGGTTGAAAAGAACTAATTTCACCCATGACATGACAATAAGCTAAGAAAGCAGTATATCAAATTCCTGCGTCTTCAAAATGAAAGACTCACCTGGTATGTTGCTAGGTGAGAGGGACTGAAGCCCTGAATAGTATGTGTGTGAGATCCAAGAGAGTGTTGGCCCATGGAGTTAGACCTCCTCTCCCTGCTCCAACCTCCCAAATTCCAGCTACCAGTTGACCTGTTTCCATGTTCCGCCAGTACTTCAAGCTCAGTATGTCCCCATGAGAACTCACCACCTCCTCCAAACTCTCCTACTTGTCTTGTTTCTTCCAGTTTTATTGAGGATACTGAACATCCACCCTGTCATCCAGACTGATGGAGCAGAACCTTTCCCCTCACCTCCGTATTTATTTATTCAAGTTGTGTCATTTCTACTTTTGCTATCTCTTATGTTCCACTTTTATTTCCACCCCACTTGTTCTTCAGGCCTTCTGTCCCTCTTATAAAAGTATCACAACTTCTCAGGGCCCCTGTGTGGTCATTCGGGTGAGTGTCAGACCCTTGATTTCAGCTCAGGTCATGATCTCATAGGTCATGGGATCCAGCCCTGCCTTGGGCTCCACAATCAGTGGGGAGTCTGCTTGAGATATCCTCCCCTTGTTCCTCCCCCCCTTAAATAAATAAATAACTCTTAAAAAAAAAAAAAGTTTCACAACTTCTTTACCGATGCGTGTCTGTTCAATTTCTACCACCAGCAATTTGTCGTACATACTCCTGCCAGAGAAGATTTTCTAAATTCCTTCCTCGACACTGTCCCTCTCCTGAAAGTCACCTCCAGTGTCTGTCAGTTCTTAAAAAATAAACTCTAACTTCCAACAACATACCAGTGAAGACCACTTATAATTTTGCAAACGTAAAATTATTTTTAGTTTATCTCTCACTCCTTCTTTTCATGGATCCTCATCTCTAGCCTATCTAGACTTTCACCCTTCCTTTTCCTTTACATTCTTCTCATCAGACCTTTTCTATTCTTCTCTCTCTCTTTTGCCATTTTACTCCCCTTCTCCCAGCCAAAATCTCATATGGGTCTTATTACTAAAGCACTTGATGTATTTCCTGCATTTCTCTTGGGGTTAAGAGTCATTCACTCTCCCTTCTCAGGACAGAAGAGGTGGGATAACATGGCTTCTAGAAGCTGATTGCCAGTGCTCATTCTCTGCCCTTTCAGTTACAAGCCACAAGACCCGTGTAATTTTTCTTTTCTTTTTTTTTTTTTTTAAGATTTTATTTATTTATTTGATAGAGATCACAAGTAGGCAGAGAGGCAGGTAGAGAGAGAGGAAGGGAAGCAGGCTCCCCGCTGAGCAGAGAGCACAATGCGGGGCTGGATCCCAGGACCCTGGGATCATGACCTGAGCCGAAGACAGAGGGTTTAATCCACTGAGCCACCCAAGCTCCCCAACCTGTGTAATTTCTTAACACTGCTGTGCCTCAGTTATGTTTGTAAAATGGGGACAGTAATAGTACCTATCTCCTAGATTGTTTTGAGGATCATATGAAATGAAAAGCACTTGGAATGGTGTCTGGCTCACAGGAGGCATCATAAAATTTGTTAAATGAAAGAATTAAGAATTGACTGCAACAAATGGCTTATACTTCCTTTATGACATTGATGACATATTATTGGCATGCATGATGCATGTCTTACCTCAGTCTACCCCACCCCCAATTTGAGAATGGGATTTTTGCTTTTATCATTGTATTACTACATAATGGGGTTTGTCTTTGGTCCTTGAAAGAGTGAACTTTTATCTTCATTCTTCTTAGAATTGTTTTAAGATTTGGGCCAGCCCTATCTGGTTATTAGTTGTCATCTCTCTCTGAGCAAGCTAATTGAGTTTTTAAGAAAAGTGAAAAGTTAAAATCCTCCCTGGGACTCTTCAGTTTAGCATTTTTTAAGCACACAAAACCTTAGATTCAGTTAATTGAGAGTTTATCCCTTCAGTCCTCAACCTCACAGGTTTTATGGTTCTTGTGTTTTTACAAACGGCACCAACAGATAATGATATGGTACCTTAGCTAAAGGGTTTTACAGATTGCATCTAATTAAGCCATGGGGATGTCTTTGATCTGAGTATGTATTACCCTTACTTAGTAGGTGAGGAAACAGGAAGCAGAGGCATAGGGCAGCCAAGCAATGTGGATGGGACTTAGAGCCATCTGACTCCTCCAGTGCCCGGGGCTGCCAACATGTGGGAACATTTCTCTGCTGCTCTGAACTTCCAGGATATGTTATTTCCGAATGTTCCAGGGTAATATCCAAGAAGATATTCTCAGGACCACACTGTGAGCCACAGGATGCATCAGATCATGGAATTTTTTTAATAAGAATCAGAGAGTTGGAAGAGATCTTGGATATCATCTTGTTCAATTCCTAATGTATGAATCCCCTTTTAAACAAATTCATTACCTGAGCTCATTCAGCCCTTATTCGAATATCTCCAATGTTAAGGAACTCATTATCTCTTAAGACAGCTTATCACATTTTTCTAGAAAGAGCTTCTTAGTATCCAGTCATGGCTCGTCTTGCAGTTTGCTCATTTTGCAAGTTCTTTCCCTTCTGGCCTTAAACTATTTATGATTTGCCTGATACTCTTCCGTAGGAAGGCGTTCCAGGATGAGAAGACAGGTCCTGTGTCCCATCTCTGGGTCTTCTTCTCTAAGCTGAATATCCTTAGTTCTTTCATAGGTTTCTGATGTGACCCAGTTTTTCATATTTTACCTAAAAGCAGAAACCTCCTTTTTTTTTGACCATTCTCAAGTAAGTGTATGTACAGTATACTTTTCTTAGTTGGTGATTAATGGGTTCTCCCTTCTTTTCCTCTCCAACTTCTTAGGAAGAGGAAAAGCAGTGATAGTCTCATTCCACTCTTCATCCTTTCTCTGTTCTCCTCTGCACCTGCTGCTTCCTCCCTTCTCACTCAACCTCTTTGTCTCTTTCTTTTTGTCTCTATTTCCTTCTCTTACACACACACACACACACACACACACAGCCACACACACTTCAGTACCTTGGTTCCTACCCAGGCTAAGAATGCCTAAGCAAATTACCTCATGCTTGCGGACTAGTGTTGTAGAGGTAATTTGCCTTTCCGCTGCACACATTAAGATTTGAATCCCAGCATTGCCACTTATTAGCTATGTTACTGTAACTCACTGCATTTCCATTTCTTCACTTGCAAAACGGAAAATTAAATCCTTCTCTTACTGGCAAGTAGTGACTTTTAAATGAAATAGTACATGGCTTAGAATAAGTTTTTAAGAACCATGAGTTTCTGTTCCAGTGTGGGACTACATTCTCGAGAGCCCACCTACCAGTTTTATTATGATTTGCTACATCAAGCACATATGTTTGCTCTCAGACCTGAGTCATCCATATTTTTTTAATATAGCAAATCTTCAGTGTTCAGAATTAGTATGGCATGTTTGAATTTAAACAGTTGTAATTGAAAGAAGTGAAAATCCAAACAATGCTTTGGGCAAGGCAAATGATGTGCAGGAGAAGATGATCATTGGAAACAGCTTGTCGTGTAGATGAGCAATGCCCCCTTGGCACTGTTTTCAAAGCAAAAAAAAAAAAAAATTACATATGGCAAAGTGCTCTTGTGTATTTATCCACTCGGGCATATTATTAAAGTGTCTTCTTTAGCATTTTGAGTTTATGCTATGTTGTAATTATAGATACTTTCCCCCCTTTGTAGACTTCTCTTCTGCCCTATTTATTTATTTTATTTTTATTTTTTTAAAGATTCTATTTATTTATTTGAAAGAGAGGGCACAAGCCAAGGGGAGAGACAGAAGGAGAAGCAGACACCCCACCAAGCAGGCAGCCCGATGTGGGCCTCGATCCCAGGACCCTGGGGTCATGACCTGAGCCGAAAGCAGACATTTAATTGACTGAGACACCCAGGCGTCCTCTTCTGCCCTATTTAGAGAAGAAAGTCAGTTGAAACATTTTTTTCTTCAATAATTCCCCTTCCCCTCCAAATGTGTGTATGCGCACGCATGTGCGTTTACCCCTTTAAAGCAGATAATGTCATAGAACCGCAGCGGGTAATAGAGAAACCTAATCCAGATGAGACCCTGCCTTTGTCACCAGCAGCTTCTCAGCTTCAGTACATCAACACCCTTGGTTGTTCTGTCTCCATCCTGACTCCCACACATGGGATGCTTTCAGCTCTGGGGTTGGCTGGGGGCACCTCGTCCTCAGTCTGGTCCATCTTCTTCTGAGATCAGATACCTGGATTCCAAAAGGGAATACGGAAAGGGAACCCCTTCCTAAGAGCCAAAACCACCCACACAGAGCTTTGGAAGCTCTGGATTTAAAAAGTCCAAAAAGATTTTCTGGCTTTACAAAGTCCAACAGAAGCTCATGCAAATTAGATATTGCTCATTTTCCTTGCTATGTTAAAAAGATAAAGAGCCCAAATGTTATGGTTAGAAGATGTTTCAAAGTCACCTGTGTTCCTGTCCCCCCGCCCCATCCTCACGATTTTCCATTAGGTTAATATACTAGATATGTTATGAAAAACAGTCAAATACATACTGTGTGAACTTAGGTTTTTAATATTCACTTGGAGTCCTTCAGGAATATCATTCCTGATGCCTCAGAGCAAGTGTGTGTCTGGGTCCCAGGGATTTAAATCAGCAACTGGGTGTATTAAGGAGAAAATGGGTACTTTAGGATTGTTGCAGGTGTATTAACACCATGCTGAAAAGTACAGTCAAGTTTCTTGACTTTAGTGAGATCAGAGTGCCAATAGATGGAACCAGTTCTGAGTTACATTGGACTTGAGAAGTAACCCTCCTTAGGCTTAGGGCTACATGAATCTTAGGAAAAACCAAAGCTTGTAGTCCATGCTTTTTGTTCCCAAAAGATTAAAAGACCTAATTTACCAAATTACTTGCAAAGGCATCAACAATTAAATGGCTCTTCCTGGTGAAAGAAAGAGAAGTTAAATCTTAATTGCTAATGATTTTTTGCCACTAAAGGCTTGAGGGAGGAAGGGAAAGAAAAAAAGCAGAGGTTTATGTAACACAGTTATGAATGGTTCAGATGACTCAATTGAAAGCTATTGCTGAGTTATTGCTTTGTCATTGTTTTACCTCCAAGAAAGGCGACTTAATTTGCATAAAATAGTGATACTGCTTAACAGAGTCCTCACATTGAATTCGAAGGAAGTTTAGAGATCTTAAAGTCCAGTGTTGTTTTCACAGATACAAAAATTGATGGATTGGCCACTGTCAAGCAAATGTGTTGCAGGTTATTTTTATGTATATATGTATTTTTATATTCATGGATTCTCCCATCATCAGATGAAGACATGTGCTGGCTATTGTTGGAATCTGAACTCCAGAAGCAGGGTGTTTCTCTCTGGCCCAGCTCCAGTCAGACCCTTCTTCAGGTGTCACAGAACATGGTCCCTACCTCTCCTTCCCACCTAGGACTATGGTGTGTTTGGTCTGGTCTGTCTCCACCACCCAGTATCATCACTGGGACCATACTTCGTTCATCTGTGAACTCCACATGTTTTATAAGTGATTCACAAGCTGTTGGTGTTCAATAATTAGTTTTTGCTGAGAAACATAAATCTACTTAGCTACATATAGAAGATTTATTTACAAGTAGAAATTTTTTTTTCCTTCGTTCCTCTGAGTATTTTAATGTAGATTAATTAATTAATGAAAATCCTTTTGTTACAGAGTTAGGGACTTGAGGAAAGAGGCTACAGCAGGACTTGGGAGGTAAAAGGAGCTATAGTAACATATATTCGAGGATTCTGCATTAATCAAGCAAATTTCATCAAGGGACCTGCATGACTTTATTATGATCTATCACTCCCAAATGTTTGGATCCTAATTTTAAATTTTGTACGTGAGGCTAGAGATAGAACTATAGATACAATAGAGTAGTTGTCTACTTTTTTTTTTTTTTTTAAAGATTTTATTTATTTATTTATTTGTCAGAGAGAGAGAGAGAGAGAGCGAGCACAGGCAGACAGAATGGCAGGCAGAGGCAGAGGGAGAAGCAGGCTCCCCGCCAAGCAAGGAGCCCGATGTGGGACTCGATCCCAGGACGCTGGGATCATGACCTGAGCCGAAGGCAGCTGCTTAACCAACTGAGCCACCCAGGCGTCCCAGTTGTCTACTTTTATAAGATAGTTTTGGTCTATAAGGAAAAAGGTACAAGAATTCTTAATAGAGCCCTCTGAAGTATGTGATGCTAGTTTGTAATGTATTTTTTTTAATTTTATTTATTTATTTGACAGCTAGAGATCACAAGTAGGCAGAGAGGCAGGCAGAGAGAGAGGAGGAAGCAGGCTCCCTGCTGAGCAGAGAGCCCAATGTGGGGCTCCATCCCAGGACCCTGGGATCAAGACCCGAGCCAAAGACAGAAGCTTTAACTCACTGAGCCACCCAGGCGCCCTTAGTTTATAATTTATTTAATAAAGAGTTGAGATGCAAAGCAACTATGATAAATTAGAACATATCAGAGAACAAAAGCAAAATTATGAATTACTCTCTTAAAACTACCTTGTCAAATAATGATTAAATACACATATATATATAGCACAATATTTTACAGCATGTATTTTTTTAAAGTAGTAATGCATATTTCCTTTTAAGATTTCACTGGGAGAAAATATTAGTATTTCCAGCTTAGTGCATTTTCTTCCCGTACATCACAATTCTCATCACAAGTGCCCTCCTTAATCCCCATCATGTATCTCACCCATCCCCCTGCTGCACTCCCTTTAGTAACTATCAGTTTGTTCTCTATAGTTCAGAGTTTGTTTCTTGGTGTATCTCTCTCTCTCTTTTTTCCCTTATTTTGTTTGTCTTGTTTCTTAAATTTCACATATGAATGAAATAATATGGTATTTGTCTTTATCTGACTGACTTATTTCACTTAGCATAATACTCTCTAGTTTGTAAATGGCAAGAGTTCAATCTTTTTATTGTTGAATAATATTCCTTTGTGTGTGTGTGTGTGTGTGTGTGTGTGCGTGCATGTGCATGTGTATACCACATTTTCTTGACCCCTTCATCTATCAGTGGACACTTGGGCTGCTTCCATAATTTGGCAATTGTAAATAATGTTAGTGTAAACATAGGGGAACATGTATCCCTTTCAATTAGGTTTTGTTTTGTTTTGTTTGTATTTTGGGGGTAAATTGCTCAGTAGTGTTATTGGATCCTAGAGTTTTTCTATTTTTGATGTTTTGAGGAACCTCCATATTCTTTTCCACAGTGGCTGCACCAGTTTGCATTCCCACCAACAGTGCAAGAGGGTTCTTTTAGCTCCACATTTATGCCAATACTTGATGTTTCTTGTATTTTTGATTTTAGCCATTCTTTTTTTTTTTTTTTAAGATTTTATTTATTGGGGAGAGAGAGTGTGCACAAACGGGGGAGGGGCACAGGCAGAGGGAGAAGCAGACTCCCTGCTGAGCAGGAAGCTCAATGCTGGTCTTGATCCCAGGACCCTGGAATTATGTCCTGAGCTGAAGGCAGATGCTTAACTGACTGACCCACCCAGGTGCCTGATTTTAGCCATTCTGACAGGTTTGAGATGGTATCTCATTGTAGTTTGGATTTGCATTTCCCTGATGAGTGATGTTGAGCATCTTTTCATGTGTCTATTGGCCATCTGGATGTCTTTCTTGGAGAAATATCTGTTCATGTCTTCTGCTCATTTTTAATTGGATTTTTTTGGGGGGTGTTGAGTTTTATAAGTTTTTTATATAGTTTGGATACTAAATCTTTGTCAGATATGTCATTTGCAGATATCTTCTCCCATTCCATAAATTGCCTTTAGTTTTGTTTATTGTTTCCTTTGCTGTGCAGAAGTGTTTTTATTTTGATGTGGTCCTAATAGTTTATTTTTGCTCTTGTTTCCCTTGCCTCAGGAGATATATGTAGAAAATGTTGCTATGGCTGATGTCAGAGACATGACTGTCTGAGCTCTCTTCTAGAATTTTTATGGTTTCAGGTCTCATATTTAGGTCTTTGATCCATTTTGAGTTTATTTTTGTGTGTAGTGTAAAGAAGTGGTCTAGTTTCATTCTTTTGTGTGTCACTGTCCAGTTTTCCCAACACCGTTTATTAAAGAGACTATCTTTTTCCTATTGCATATTCTTTCCTGCTTTGTTGAAGATTGACCACATAATTGTGGGTTTATTTCTGAGTTTTCTATTCTGTTCCATTGATCTATTTGTCTATTTTTATACCAATACCATACTGTATTGATTACTACAGCTTTATAATATAACTTGAAGTCTGGAATTGTGCTATCTCCAGTTTTGCTTTGGTTTTTCAAAATTGCTTTGGCTATTTGGGGTCTTTTGTGGTTCCATATAAATTTTAAGATTGTTCTAGCTTTGTGAAAAATGTTATTGGTATTATGATAGCGATTGCATTAAATGTGTAGATTGCTTTGGGTAGTATAGACATTTTAATAATATTTGTTCTTCCAATCCATGAACATGGAATGTCTTTCCATTTCCTTGTGTTATCTTCAGTTTCTTTCATCAGTATTTAATAGTTTTCAGAGTTCAGATCTTTCATCCCTTTGGTTAGGTTTATTCTTAGATATCTTATTGGTTTTGGTGCAATTGTAAATGGGATTTTCTTAATTTTTCTTTCTGCTGCTTCATTTTATTAGTGCATAGAAACGCAATAGATTTCTGCACATTGATTTTGTATCTTGTGACTCTACTGAATTCATCGATCAGTTCTAGCAGTTTTTCCAGCTTACTGAATTTATTCATCCCATGCAATCCTTGCCTTACTGTTCTTCTGCAGCTACACCACCCCCTACCTTACTCACATTTCACAAACCTGATTCTTAGTGTTTTATGACATTGAACCAATCTAGGGAGGCAAATTTAGAAATGAGTACTCATTACCTTAGATGCACTCTATAGTGGTTAACCCAAGGGGAGCTTGAGATATTGGCATTCTACCAGGAGACGAACCAAAGCAATTATGGTTACAACTGTCTTGTATTTTGATCTTTGCAGATGTACTTAACTTTGATCTAGGTTTTAGGAAGTCACTGCAATTCAGTGGAGCCAGTTGTGGTAAGTGCCTGAAGACAATACATTATGCATATGTTTTGTCAGCTGGCTTTTTTTTTTCCCTTGGTCAGAAAGGGAAATTATGAGTCCCTCACATAATTCATATGATACAGGATGGTAAAAAGGCAATCACACAGATTTTATAATAATTATTATTCGATTATTCCAGTAACCTAGGAAAAAAGCATAATCTCTAGGAAAAGGATTCTCAATATCCGTTTCTGAGAAATGGTTTCCCATTATTTTCAGCATGTTATATTCAGTATTCCTCAATTTGGAGATCAATATTGTTATGAGAAAGAGAGGGAAGCTGTGTATTTTATATAATCACAAAAGTATTACACATTTTATATGTTACACATATATTATAAATTATGTTATTACAAAAATATACATATATATTACAAGAATTAAACATCATATATATAACAATGGCAACTTCAATAAATCACAAAATACTAGGAAAAATAACAGTGTTTCTTAGAGGCTGAAATGAGTGATTTTCAGACAAAATATTAAGTAATTTTTACTTCACAGGGAGTAAAATGCATGGAAATTTTTATTCCAGCCTTATATAGATACATATAGTTTATTTTTTAAAGGATTTTATTTATTTATGGGAGGAGCAGAGGGAGAGGGACAAGCAAAACAGCCTCTGTGCCCAGCGCAGAGCCTGACATGGGGCTTGATCCCACAACCATGAGTTCATTACCTGAGTGTAAATCAAGAGTTAGACACTCAACTGATTGATCCACCCAGGCACCCAGATACATATAGATAGATTAAACCTATAAACAGACATGACGAGAACATAAATCATTTTCTCAATTCAACCAATAGCACTTCTAAGTCCAAGTTGGTCATGATTTATCCTCTTCTTCCTAACAGGGATAATTTCAAATATAATTTCAAATAAACATTTTTTGCAAGTGATAGCATTTTACTGTATTATCCATTTAGTAGAAAGTACGTTTCTCCCTACCTAATAATTTTCCATATGTATAAAGAGGAGTGAGTTTAGCTCTGTTCCTTATCTTGTTCCTGTAGACTGGAAAGTTGATTTATAGTTATATATATCCTTTTTTAAAAAAATATTTATTTACTTGACAGAAAGAGAGAGAGAGAGAGACAGTGAGAGAGGGAATACAAGCAGGGGAAACAGGTGCTTACAATATATGCACATGTCATAGACAAATCACAAGTCAGGGAGTGTAAAATGACCTTCTAATCAATTCTTAAAAATACATATTTGTAAGATTTTGTGTTTTTTAATGTAAAAAGTGTAAATTTTAGAAGGAATATTATTATCTATTTAATTTAAGCCACTGTATACAACTTAACTATAATTTTTCCCTCTTATTCCCAGTCCAGTGTAGTTGTCTTGAGGGCACAATATTTTATAACACTTGGGAAAAAATAAGATTTATTTAGCAATAAATGCTTATTTTTTTAAATTTTTTTTATTTACTTATGAGAGAGAGCATGGATGGGAGGCAGTGAGGGCCAGAGGGAGAGGAAGAAGTAGATTCCCCCACTGAGCAGGGAGCCTAATGCAGGGCTCGATCCCAGAACTCCAGGATCTTGACTCGTGTGGAATACAGATGTTTAGCTGACTGAGGCACTCACGCACCCCAGCAATAAATGTTTAATAAGTATATTTTTATTTAAACCAAGGGTATATTTGAAAGGAGAGGGCTCACAAAACTTATAACCAGAAATTATGGTAAATAGTGAAGTACAACTTAGGGGTGAAATCAATATTGTTATGTTGTAACAGAAACAGCCATCCTTCTCGTTTTGTATGTATCCATAAAAACAACAAAAACAACAACAACCACACTTTTTTTGGACTACAGTGTTTATCTTCTATTTGTGTATCAATTCTGAGTAAATATCAACCTTTGTACGTGTGCATTCCCCTTTTAACACATTTTTTACATTAATGCTATGTAATTATCTCAAAGTACACGGACTGTAAATATTCTAAGTATCTAAGTACAAGAAACATAAATAGGGTGGATCACAATGTAGCAGTATTCTAGATCTTTCCATGAAGACTGTCTGAGAAAATTATAAGCAAGAATTAACATGCAATCAGTCATAACATGCTGGGCTCTTATTAGACAAAACTTTCTCTTCAAAATAGAAGACGTTTTCAATGGTAAAATGATTTTATCCTTTTAGACCGAATATATTTTATTACAGTTAGAACTTGGCATGTCAAGGAACAAATTTTCTTATCTTCCAAGATAGAGGAAAAAGCCTGTGGAAGAAACAAACATTTAGAAAATACTGTTACGAATTTTAATCTGAAGCCTTCTCCAAGAACATAATTGTAGATCCTAATTTTGGGAATAAGTGTCCCATCCATCTCAAAGTGATAACAGTCAGTTAAGAATAATATCCATTGGGGTACCTGGGTAGCTCAGTGGGTTAAAGCCTCTGCCTTCGGCTCGGGTCATGGTTTCAGGGTCCTGGGATCGAGCCCCGCATCGGGCTCTCTGCTCCCAGGGAGCCTGCTTCCCTCTCTCTCTCTCTCTCTCTCTCTCTCTGCCTGCCTCTCTGCCTACTTGTGATTTCTCTCTCTGTCAAATAAATAAAATCGTTAAAAAAAAAAAAAAGGATAAGGTCCATTAACCTCTGACTTAAGACTGTCTTTCTTACTTTGGAATTAAGCATCTCACTAAACAGATTCTAAAGAAAGAGGCTCATTTACAGAAGAAAGTAAAATAACCAAACTGCAGTAATCTTTCCACAATGGGTTTTTTTTTTCTCCATTCTCTTATAATTCAGGCCATAATTTAGGAACTATATTGCTGCTTACCACTAGCTATCTTGAAAGTGAAACATACTATCCTGGTCAGAGCCCCGTTTCCCTAATGGTGATTAGAACTGGGCTGAGAGCCCAATGTAATAAAAACAGTCTCAGAGCTTTTTCACTAACCTTAGTCTGGGAAAAGCAACATTGGAGTTTTATTTCTTGAAAAATACACAACGTCCATATGATTAAATGCTCTTAAGTTTCTTTTCTTCCGCAAGCTGCACCCTCAGGCCTTAATGGTGCCAGCTGTTCTCTTAACCCATCACCTCAGTATTGCTCTTGAATGTAATCTGTCTTGATACCAAGCCTTTTAAGTTTTCTGTATTACAATTCATCTTTCTTATACTAAAGGAAGTGTCTTCTCTCATTTGAGAAAAGTGAGCTCATTGGAGGAAAAAAGTAAAAACAAAGATTTCTCATTCTGCATGTATCAGGGCAAATCTTTTTTCCTGTCTTAATTGAATTCAGTTAAGTGTTCAAAAACGTTGCCGCAAAGATCGGCTGGGCTATTTTTCTTTTTAAATGAGGCCAGGTCTTGTTGGCACCCATGACGAAGACCGTACCGTGCAAGGGCAGATTGCCAGCAGGTTTAACATTCAAGTGCAGCCTTTAATGGTGTCTGCTCCAGGCTACTTCAAGACTCATGCAGGGAAGCCACCTTGCAGGCCAGTGGTGTGCGTTCTGCACACGTATTCTTGTCCCCGCTCTTCAGATGGTTGCGTTGGAAATAAAGTGATCACTTGCTTTTTCTCATACATAAAATTTTTTTAAAAAATGAAGGATGGAATCAGGGACAGCTGGGTGAAAGGTACACAATAACCTGTGCCACTTTTACAACTTATGAGGCTTAAACTATTTAAAAATTAAAAAAAAAATTCTATTCTACAAGGGACAACCAGAAAAAGTACATATGAAAGAACTGAACTGTTATAAGTATGGCTCAATCTTAAGAAAATCAGTTTAGGGGCGCCTTTGTGGCTCAGTGGGTTAAAGCCTCTGCCTTCGGCTCAGGTCATGGTCCCTGGGTCCTGGGATCGAGCCCCACATCAGGCTCTCTGCTCCTTGGGGAGCCTGCTTCCTCCTCTCTCTCTCTGCCTGCCTCTCTGCCTACTTGTGATCTCTATCTGTCAAATAAATAAATAAAATCTTAAAAAAAAAAAAAGAAAATGAGTTTTAAAAGGAGGGAATATGAAGTAAAACACAGGTTTTTTTTTTTTTCTTTCTTTCTGTGGCTTTAGATATGTGTGTGTGAGGCTTACTCTTCCTAAAACCCTGTACTACTAATGCACTTAGTGGAGGAGGAAGTAGAAGAGTATTAGGTTATTAGGTTATTCTTTAACCCAAGCAAAGTAGTTTTTTAATAATAAATGGATATTTAATTCTACCCCTGTTTCTATGTAGGTTTCCTTCTCTTCTTGGACCTCTCTTTCCTCCCTCCCTCTACTCTGACATTTCTGACATTAAAAATATTGCTGAATTACTCTAATTCTATTGCATTAGAGAAGTACCAGTCAGGCTAAGGTTTTATAGGGCCTGGTTTGGATCAGTTAGGGATGGGGAGAAAAAATGAAAAAAAAAAAAATCACGGTAAACGGATCCTTATTACTGCAAACATCAGTTATTGTTGGATTAGGAGCCTGTTTTCGGAAATCAAGTGGCACAGATTTAAAACCAGATCATGCTCCTTACATGTGACCCACATGAACTTTAGTGCCTGATATCCTTACCTTTAAAAGGGGGTGGCCACGATATTATCTACATGTTAAGTGTATTAAGAGGACTGTGTGAGTTAGTATGTGCATGCGTGTGTGTGTGTGTGTGTGTGTTTAACATAGAATATCGGTGAGCATTAGCTTATTTATCTAACTACAAGCTAATGTTTAGTACTGCCAAGTCTTCAAAAATGTTTCTGGATATTTGAAGTATAATTTATGACACCTCATCTGAGCAGAAAATAAAATACGAACAGTAAAAGACTGTTGTGTTGTGGACACTTAGCACATCCCAGCTACTTAGACTCTCCTACTGAACAGTCCACTTTCCAAATGTATGTTAGGTAGGCTCATGTAAATAATTTAGTTTCTGGTGGTGTTTTTCATACATTATTAAAATACCAACGTGCAGTGGCTGCTACCTTCCTTTATAAAGTTCTGCATTGTTACTTTGCTTATATGTTTCCCATTTCTCTTCCAGGTATAATATGTAAATGTAGATTTTTAAAATTGATATTCTGGAATATGTCTTCAATTTAAAGGAGCTGTCCCTATTTCAACCGGACAGCCTCACTGTAGCTAAATGGGATGAAATTCGAGAGGCTATGTACACTCCTCACAACTTGAGACAACTTTGTAAAGAAGTGTCTAGCATTTACCCAGTCACACAGTTTTATTGACATATCTTCACTTAAGCAGTTTTATTTGAGAGGCAATTAATAAAGCATTCTGTATAATGAATACAACGAATATTAATATCTAATGTTTAGCATATGTTGGTTCATTTTCAAGTTACAAAATTCTGTGGGGGGTTTTTCCCTTGAAATAGTTTAGAAAATTTGCCACAGAGTAGGGAGGCTTTCAACCAATTAAGGTGTCCTGAAAAAGAAGTCCATAAATTGAGCCGTAATGTCCTATGACTAAGGCTGGGGTGGGGTTGGGGTTGGATTGCGTATAGGCAATCCCATATAAAGCATATAAAATTGGTTGGTCCCCAGAAAGGTGAATTTAGCTCCGGAAGAAGAGGTATTTTACCAACATACATATACATGGAAATCCCTGCTACAGGTGCCTTAACTATGAAGCCAGATTGTCTTTAAGTTTTGAAAATAAAGGAAAGTATAATGGCAGATTTTTATTCAGAACATAGAACTTGAATATGTTTTTGTTCTAATCTATCCTTTCTGTTATTATTAAGCATGTATAGGCTCACCGTATAATATAAAGGGCAGCTGGTCTGCATGAGTTTCTTATTCTTAGGGAGTTCATGAGATTACAGTTTTCTCTGAGTTAAAGTATACAAGAATCTGATTCTTTTCCTTTTTTTCAAAATAAGGTCTTCTTATGCATATGAATAGAATTTAACTTTGGAACTTGTAAAAAAAAAAAAAAATAGGGCATCCTACAAGGAAACACATAGAAAAGGCCGAGGTGAAGTAATTTGTGTCAAAGACAGTAGTGGAATCGGTCTTGACATCTTGTCTATTTGTACTTAAAAACTACTAACTGGAGGGCCATTATAAGGTTGGTCATAGGTCTTAGCTCTCTTATTCAATTGTAACTCTCAAAGGGGAGTGCCATGCTTGCCTTGTATCGCTTAGATCATGTAGCACCCAGCCCTGCCCGTGTAGACACGTAGAAGTATTTGAGTAAGTGAATGTGTCAGTACGTTAATTGTGCTGCTTTAAAGAAGCCACAATAATCATGGGTAGTTAAGGTTTATATTAAGTAAAATAATGTCACCATCAGAAATCTAACATCAGCCTCACTTACTTCAGTGTTAGCTAGTACCTATCAGCCAATAGGAGTCAGCCTTATTTTTTTTTTTTTAAGATTTTATTTATTTATTTGACAGACAGAGATCACAGGCAGACAGAGAGAGAGAGGAAGGGAAGCAGGATCCCTGCTGAGCAGAGAGCCCAATGCGGGGCTCAATCCCAGGACCCTGAGATCATAACCTGAGCCAAAGTCAGAGGCTTTAACCCACTGAGCCACCCAGGCACCCCCAGGAGTGAAAACCTTATGAAAACCTAGGTGAACCCTTTCCCGTTTGACGCATGTGTTCAGGTTAATATGTTATTGGGAAAAATAATTATCAGCCTCAAAATGTAAGCTGTTTGCATAAGTGTGTTGTAGATTGAAAAAAAAAATCACTTGTTGGGTCCCTATCATATGCCAAACTTTCTGATATGTTCTGAACATATATTATCTCATATAATCCTCAAAGAATGTGGGAAATTGGCATTCCTATCCCCATTCTAAAGATGAAAAAACTGAGGCTCATACATTTTTAAACACTAATTGGTAGAAAAAATGGTAGGACTCAAACACATTCTCTAGGGTCTTTCCTTTGTGCCAGCTACCTTAAATTTTTGCTTCTATAAGATTAAAAATTGTTTGTAGTAATGCAATTTGAATACTAATGTAACACATGATAGTTGTATGATTAAAATGAACTATCTACTTTTACAGAAGCATAGCCTGTTTTTACGGAAATAGTGCCACCTTAAACAGGTGATAACTATCTTGTTACTGTTATAACTGCCTACCAATTAAGTAGGATTGGATTTTAATACTCTCATTTTAGTATTCAGAAAAAAAGTACAGGTTTAAATGTTAAGTTCACAAAGCAGTATGTTTAGAAATAAAGTCATGAAGGTGTCCTTAGGGCTTTGTAAAATCTAAATTATTGATAGCACATTAATTACTGTAAACATGATTTGAAATTCTGTTTTTAGAATATTTTTCTTAATGGGAAATTTTGTACTGTCACCACAGAAAAAATATTTTCTAAAAGTTATTTTGCTTATATTTTTATTACTGGATATAATGCATGTTCATTAAAGAAAACTTAATAATACCTAAAAGTGAGATAAATCTAGAAGAAGAGAAAAATCCCAGCCTTGAGGTAAATACCTTGGTTGAATGTTGACTTTATCACTAGTATTCGTACCAAGATTCAATGGCACATTTAACCCTTGTTGAAAAAATCGTTCTTGAAATTACTTGTTATATTTTGTTGACATAGTCTACTTCTTATGGTTCCTGTTTATATACAAGAAGAAATACATTTTGAAATTTGAGCCAAACTGTCATAATTCACTGGTCAATTTGTCTTTTGGCAATGTCGGAGTTTGTAGTAATCTTTTGAAAAATTTCCAAGTCACATCAGCATGTTTTGCCCTAGGAGAGCACACATCATTTACTTCTGCCCATCCTTTAATTCTGGAGGAGGTTAAATAGAATGTGTGGAGCCTGGGAAGGTGGGTGACAGCTGGGAGAGATTTTTGTAGAGGCCTCAGAGTCTTCCAGAAGATTGATTATGCAACATTTTCTGCCGGCTTCACCCCGGTTATCATCCCATTAGGAAATTTGGTGCTGGACCTCATTGTGTTTCTGATAATTCAGATGACTTCAGGACATTCCTTTAATCTCCTGAAGTTTAGTTCTATTTTTCAAATATATGGGTAAAGACCCTGATACCCTCCAATTCTCCTAAGGATGATAGAAAGAAAAATTCATTTGCATTTTAAAAAAATGTAATTTAAAAAAAAATGTAATTTTAACTCTTATGGGAACCATTTGTGTTGGGTGTTTGAAACAGCCAAATGACGTCCCCTGAGTTCAGGTAGAAACTCGGGCTGTCTTCTCACCTCAGTGAACATTTCCTGATGGGCAGTCGGGAGTTTATAGAACAGCCTGAGGACGTCGAGACAGTTTCTTGGAGGCATCATTATACTAATCTTATCTTTCTCAACCAGTTCACTTGGGAATGAATTATTGCAAGGCAGGAAATACTAATTTTTGCTTTTACTCTGCCTTTTTAGCACCTTGGCCTTCTTGATTTGGGATCAGTTAGAAAATAATGCCTGTTCGATTATTTAAGTATTGCTGGTTAGCTATAAGCTATAATAATAGAAAATTTGTGTGAAAGAACTTAAATCTTCTAGCTCTGTTTGGAAAAGGAAAAGCACGCTGAAACTGGCAGATGGAAACACAGTAACAGTCGTGTAGCACGACTGCAGCCTTGACACGCACACAGCAGAAGTCAGTGATTGGATTCCCTATTACAGACAGGGAGAGGCCTGTTGACTTTCTATACCCCTAAAGAGCATGTATTGTTAGCTGTGCTGTGGCACTGAGTCCATCAAGCACTGAGTGCTCCAAGAAGTGACAGGGTGACCAGCTGTCTGGGCTACTGCTGGCTGTCTTTATATGAGTCACATGGGGCAGCGTGTTAGTGTTGCCTGACTGCT
The DNA here is from genome assembly GCF_010015895.1 of Lontra canadensis. Taxonomy (NCBI): domain Eukaryota; kingdom Metazoa; phylum Chordata; class Mammalia; order Carnivora; family Mustelidae; genus Lontra; species Lontra canadensis. The sequence continues at coordinate 5,869,639 of NW_022631012.1, read as the reverse complement.
GTCAAAGTTTATTTCCCTCTCTGCTAACTGGTTGAAGATGTTTGTACCCATGGGAATTTTGAGCCATGTATTGTAGGTACTTTTGTGCCTGGCCCTAGCATGAAGAGTTAATTTATTATGAATAGATGATAAAACCTACCTTCTGTAATTTTTTTTTATGTCAAAAGCTTAGAAATGAAACACATGTTATTATTTGGAAATATTTCAGGGCATGAGCTTATCAAAAATTGGGTCATTTGTTTTCCTTTGTCTCTCAATTATTTTCTTTCTTGTGTGACAGTTCACATTTTGGCAAGCTAACAATTGAGGATAACCCATTACTAGAGATTGCCTTTCATTGAGAAGCAGGTAGAATGCCTGGAAATGAGTCAGAGCCAACTAAATCTAGGTCAACAGAGATATCTTAGTTTACAGGATTAAGCAACACTATATATGTGGAAGAACTCTTAATGTCTACAGATGTAAGGTGTTAGTTTAAATGTTGGCACCAACACTACTACTAAAACCCCACGCTAGTTCACAAACTGCATTTTTGGTGCATTTTGAGAATGCACATGAATGCGTTACATTTGCACTTTCTAACTTAGGGACAGTTGAAAGCCAGAGATCTGCTGGTTGAAATGTTCCCCTCCGAAGGGCAGCAGGTGAGGGTCTAGGTTTCTTGCTGCAATAAATGCCATTTCAGCTTCTACTTCTTGCTACTGAAATTGGGTGGTAGAGAAGGATCCCAACTACAATTCATTCACTCATCTCTTACCTTGCTTTCTTTTCTTCATAGAAATCACCACTGCCTTACATATTTGTGTTCTCGAGGTGGAAAGCCCCCAGAGGGTAGGAACCTTCTTGATAAATTATTGGTCACCATGATATACCAGTGCTTAGAGAAGTGGCTTCCATGAAGCAGGTATTCAGAAATCATTACTTAGAAGAGTGAATAACTAATTCCCAAGTGTCTGCCATTTGCTTGGGAAAATATTCTTACAGTAATACAACAATGAAGCTGTGTCTTGGGTCATTGTCAGGCTTTACACATTCTATTTAGCTATGCAATGCTACCTCGATTATACTAAGGATGAAATAGACCATGTTAAGAATTTAACCATCCGTTGTAATATTTTCTTTATAGTTTTAAATAAATGGTTAAGGAAATTTTAAGTATAGGGTAACTACATGTGAAATATAGGGAAAATATGTATAGCTAATTTATTTTCATTCCACTATAATGCTCTTCTGTTCAGTACTACTTTGGGGGAAAATTAAAGGTTTAGCCCCTGATTAGTTCAGCTGAGGGTTGGCAGGAGTCTGACAAAGTACTTAATATTTAACATTGGTCACAGCAGATCTGTTTCCTCTGTTAGTGCTTTTAGACTTATAGGAAACCCTAACTTTTGCGGCAACTACATTTGTTCCAGCTATAGGATTTCGCATTATTATGTATAAATTCTAACCCTCTTTGGTCCTTTGTATTTAACATAATGAAATACAATAAGAACATTAAAATGGATGAAAATATTCTTTGTAATAATAGTTCTGAACTTAGTCCTTTTATACCTCTTTTGGGTATTTGCAATTCTTTATTAAGTTAATTAAGTTATGCTCGAACTGAGTTATAATAACAACGTATGTAGGAGGTAAGTGTCCCTGGATTCACCCAGGAGAAGACCAGTGACTCAGAGAAGGAGGTTCAGAAATGTGTGGAATGCTTCAGTTTGGCTTGTTAGTGCCTTACTAGAGTTTTCAGGAAATCAGAGCTTTGGGTAACAGATTTACTTTATTGTTTAAGGATTGCCTAAAACCACACATTCTTTTGAAATTCTAGTTTCACCGAGATGACAAAATGACTTATTGGTTGGCCTAGGAGAATGTGTGCTTTCTGAATAGGAGAAAATCAAGGTTGTGTCTTTAAAACTAAAGAATATCGGGACGCTAGGGGCACCTGGGTGACTCAGTTTATGGAGCCTCTGACTCTTGGTTTCTGCTCAGGTCATGATGTAGTGGTTGTGGGATCGAGCCCTGCCTTGGGCTCCACATCCAATATGGAGTCTGCTTCAGATTCTCTCTCTCCCTGTCCCTCTGCCCCACCATCCACTTGTGCACTTGTGCTCTCTCTCTCTCAAATAAAGAAAATCTTAAAAAAGAGATGTTAGACACACCATTTCTCTTTCTTGACGAGTGTCTCAGGTGTTTCCCATATCTTTCCAAACCTCAGCTGTAAATCTAAGTATTAATGACAAGATTCTCCACTAGAGATTTTGAACAAATAATTAACAATGCATTCACTTTACTGTAAAACCGTTTCAAAGGAGACATTGGATTTTAAAGACTAATGGTTTGAGTGAACTGATAGATTTTCATCCTGAAAAAAAGTAAGCTTACTGGCTTTTGCAGATTCTATTGTCACTCAAGTGTACCACCTCACTAAAAATAAATACAACATTATTCAGATATATTTTAGCTCTCAAATAATTCATGCTTCTTACTGCTGTGTTTCATTATAAGCCTTGAATAGGTTAATTTCTTAAACTACATATATGCTTAACATTAATAAAATAAAATTTATAAAGAAAGAAAAAAACCCAAAAGACTCTTGGATGAGAATATGTAAGGCCTTTTTGCTATAGATCTTTGAGGTATTGTCAGCAAAAAGTTTCTTAAAAAATTAATAATGCCATCTCCCCTATTTTTGTCCCAAAGAAAATACTTAGAGAAAGAACTACAGGAGAGTAGGCTCTTTCTATTTCAAAAATTTGTCATTTTTTAAATTAACATATAATATATTATTTGTTTCAGGGGTACAGGTCTGTGAATCATCAGTCTTACACAATTCACAGCACTCACCATAGCACATACCCTCCCCAATGTCCATCACCCAGCCACCTTACCCTTCTCCCCCCCGCCCTGCCTCCAGCAGCCCTCAGTTTGTTTCCTGTGATTAAGAGTCTTTTATGGTTTGTCTCCTTCCCTGGTGCCATCTTGTTTCATTTTTCCCTCCTTTCCCCCCATGAACCCCTGCCCTGCTTCTCAGATTCCTCATATCAGTGAGCTCATATGATAATAATCTTTCTCTGATTAACTTATTTTGCTTAGCATAATACTCTCTAGTTCCATACACATGATTGCAAATGGCAAGATTTTTTTAGATGGCTGCATAGTATTCCACTGTATTTTTTAAATAGTTTTTTTTTAAGCATGTTTACCCTCACTATTTCTGCCTGAATTTTTTTTTTAAATCTACCTTGTTATTCTTTTTTTTTTTTTTTTAAGATTTTATTTATTTATTTTACAGAGACACAGTGAGAGAGGAAATACAGGGGGAGTGGGAGAGGGAGAAGCAGGCTTCCTGCCATGCATTGAGCCCAATCCCAGGACCCTGGGATCATGACCTGAGCCAAAGGCAGACGTTTAACAACTGAGCCACCCAGGTACCCCTCTGCCTGAATTTAAATATGCTAGAATTCTGTAAGGAATCACACAGGAAGAACCATTCGTATCCTAATTTAAAACAAGAAATGAAAGCATATGTGTATGTATAAATATACACAGGTCCTATAACCAAATATATGTATGTATTTCACTTTGTCTCTGACTTCTGTTATTATTTCTTTGCCTTAATAAATGATGTTTGTGGGCACCTGGGTGGCTCAGTGGGTTAAAGTCTGCCTTCGGCTCAGGTCATGATCCTTGGGTCCTGGGATCGAGTCCCACATGGGGCTCTCTGCTCAGCAGGGAGCCTGCTTCCTCCTCTCTCTCTGCCTGCCTCTCTGCCTACTTGTGATCTCTCTCTGTCAAATAAATAAATAAAATCTTTAAAAAAAATAAATGATGTTTGTGTAATGTCAATTAATAGGAATCTTTGTCCATAGATACTGAATATTTAATCTTTATAAGCTTAGTTTTCTCCTGGGAGTAATAATAGTATCTGCTGTATTTGATCTTTTGAGGATTAAATGGATAATAGATGTGACACATTTTGTACAATGCCTGAGTTATGCAAACTCTTAATGATCCTTTCCTATGATTGCTGCTGTTTTGTATCAGAAATAGTACAATAGTTTCCAGAAAACAAATTCTGTGATTGAGGTGTTTGGAAGTTATTCACTTTAAATGAGTTGTTATTATCCAGTTTCTGTGTCACCCAGTCATTTTTTTGTTCTGTGTTGTGACAATAGATGGGTGAATTAGACACATGTGACCAGCCCTCTTTAGTTGTAACCGCTATTTGCAATCATTATTATAGCAGCTATAGCAAACATGTCCAAGTACAGAACATTCCATTAAGAGCCATACAGATTGCCTAGCTTCCTACGATGTTTTTGTATGAATAATACAAAGTCTAGAGGTGAAATTAGTTGGAGTGTCCATGACTCAGCCTCTTTTTCCGGAGAGTGACTCATTATACAATTATAGATGGATTCCTGACTTTATGCTATATACCACACTAAGTGCTTGAGATACAAACATGGATTTGCTGGGTCACTGACCCGGAGCAGCCCACAGACTCTGCAGGATACAGCATTCATTAACAACAATACGGGTTTACATGTGGCCAGTACTCTATTAATGTCATCTCTACCTATCAAGGAAACGATTAAATGTGCAATAATGTGAGCTGGCTAGACAATGTAACTCCATGATTTGGGACACACACACACACTTCTGATTTTATATTGATAGGTGGTAGCGTAATTACATCACTACTATTTTCATTCCTTTTTGTGCTGTTTTAGTGTTAAGTAAGACTTTATTCTTGTTCCATGTCGTATAGATCATACTCTCCACGAATAGGTTAGTTGTCTGATAAATACCTTTCCTTGATTGTCCTGCTGGAAACTCAAACTTAGTGTGTCTAAAAAAGCCCCATCACCCTCTGTTCTTGCTCAGCAGCCTCCTCCTCCTTCAGCCTTACCCCCGTTTCCAAGAGCGACACCATCTTTCTGGGAGTTGGTCTCAGAATTCTTTTGGCTCCTTTTCTCTTCCCCGTGCCTTTCACGTTCGACCAATCGCCAAGTCCTATAGCTTATAGACAACACTATGAACTGAATTGCATCCCCTCAAAACTCATATATTGAAGCCCTAACCCCAGAGTGGTTGTATTTAAGACATACGGCTATTAGGAGGTAGATAGTGTTAAATAAAGTCATCAAAGTGGGGCCCTCATTTGACAGTGGCCATATAAGGGCACAGTGAGAAGGTGGCTATATATATATATATATGTATATATATACATACACATACATACAGGCCAGGAGGAGGGCTCTTACCAGAATCAGACCAAGCCAGCACCCTGATCTCAGACTTCCAGCCCCCAGAACTTGAGAAGATGCATTCTATTAAGTCACCCCATCAATGGCATCTCGTTAGGCAGCCCAAGCTAAGATGCTTGACTATGCAGAAGCTGAGTATCCTTCCCCCTCCACATCGACACTGTCTACCTGAGTTGAGTCTTCATTAGCATTCACTTGGACTTCTGTAGGAGACACCTAAACGGTTGATTCTTCTTTAATCTCTTCTCATCTTTGATCCAATCTGCATGGTGTTGCCAGATCCCATTACCTAATTATGCCATTCTTGAATTTAAAACCTTCAGTAGTTCACTTTAGCATACAAAATTAAATATATTTAATTATGTAGCCTCCTCAGCTTATCATTCAAGGTTATTACCCTAATACAAACCCAACCTAGCCTTTCACCCAATTAGCGTTTTTCTTGTGTGTTATATTCCAGTCAGGTAGGACTGCAGGTGTTTGTACAGACAGCCCCTGGGGTTAGCTTCTTCCATCACTTTGTTTCCACCAAGTCCATTGTCTGTGTTGGTATCCTCCCCATTCCATCTCCACTTACCAAAATCTTTTACCATCTTCAAGGCTCAAGTCAAACCCATATCTTCTGTGAGTCTTTATCTACATAATAGGATTTCTTAGTGTTTATTTTTTCCCCTTCTTTGATGTCCTCTAGCTCTTTGCTGGTATTTCTCCGTGACAGCAGGCATATTCTGCTTTGTATCATAGCCTTTGTCTTTCGGCTTTTCATAACCACCCCATCCCAACACATTCTAACTAAGCTCTTTGATGGCAAAGAACTTTGGATCCCTGAAATACTAAACAAGGCTACTAAAAAGAGAGAGAGAGAGAGAACCCACAGAACTGCTCTATATTTAAAAAAAATAAAGATTATAAACAATTAAAAAGCATTTCAGTTATTTTTTAATAGAATTGATTTTTAATTGGCCTCGCAACTGCAACATTTCCTACATTTGTATCTGTAAATTGAAACTCAAGCAGTAACTTTTCTATTGCTCAAACAGCAACAGTTTCTGTAAATTGAGGTTCATGGGTAACTTTAAGAAGGGAAAAGCGCAGTAAGGGTGAAAGGTGTTTTTTCAATTGACAATGACGTTGATATTCTAATAGCTAAAATATGCTATTTTCAACTTTTATTTCACGTGAGGTGGAAACAAGCATACTTTAACTTGACATACAGTTTATAATCTGATCTCATTATCACAATATGATTTATAATATGGAAGCATGAGACCATTTCTTATTGGAAAAGTGGGGGAAGCTTTAGCAGTTAACTCTCAGAGATTATTTTCTGACGTTTCCCCTACCTTTTTGTTATGGAGCAAAAAGATGGAGAAGTGATGCTTTTATATGCTGATAAGTTAAACTGTCTGGAAGCAGATGTTGAATCCTATTGAACAGAATTTCATTTGAGTTATGCTTAGGGCATTGTTTAGCGGAATACTACACAAAGAGTCTTGACCTGTGTGTTTGAAATGGCAGATGTTCACAGTGAAGACTGAGCCTTAGGGCAACATAAATCTTCACTATTCTGTACCTATTTGCTCAATAACTGGGTTGAATGGGGGGGGGGGAAGGAGAGAGTTATTTACAAAGCAGCTGCTCCTGCTGCAAATGGACACATTCCCCTTAAGATAAGAAATGTAAGCAAACCAAAAAAAAAAAAAAAATTCCTAAGAGCCCAAGCAAGTATAAGTCCACCAGGTCAAAAAGGATCACCTCTTGTTCCTCAGAACTTTGTTTCCATGAAATATTTTTGGTGCAAGTCAGGTGGGACAAGGATAGGATTTTTTTTTTTTTAAATTTCTGCCAAAAGGAGGATTTTTCAGCCATTCCTTTAAATTTGGCAAAGCATCAGAAAAGCACAACACTAAGCATCTTTATTCATTTGATAAATATTTATATTCTTCTGTGTGCTCAACCCCTTGCTAAGTGTATGGGTTCAACTACAAGTTTCACATAGCTAAGATAGCATTGATATATTTTTTTAAATTTTTATTTATTTATTTATTTTTAACATTGATATTTTAAATAAAGTTTGTATTTGGCTCATGTTATATTGAAAAGAAAATAAACTAGAATTTTTGGGAGGCAGGGGGAGAACAGTGGTTGGCAGCAAGTCAGAAATTCTCTCCACATATGGAGCAAGTGCATAAAGCAGCCTAGTTTCTATATCACAAAGCCTGACTTTTCAAATGCTCTGTATCATTTTGCTTTTACTATGAAAGTATGTATATATTTGAAAATGCATATAGAAAAGATAAAATCCAACCTATTTAAAAGATTATAAAAGATACCAGGATATTGATCTAGTCTGTTAAAGAGGCGTTAGCAAGAAGTAGCTCAGTGGCCAAATGGTAAATTGAGGCTTTGAGCCACACACAAACAGTTGTGCAGGTGTAGGGAGTCTTTGCTGAGTTCCAGGTAACTAGGGAACCACATTTTCTTAGGGAAGGGTGACTGGTAATCAACATGGTTAAAATGTACATATACACTATGCCCTCTACTTGTTCTTTGTCTTTCATTTCTAGTGTTCATATGTACTATTTTAGCCTCCTCTTGCACACACAGGAGGACACTCACACACGCACACATGCATGTACGGCACACACAGCCACACTTCCAGTCACTCAGTGTGGTGAAACCGTTGTTCCTGCTCTCCCGTATTTTTCTTCCTAATTTTGGAAAATTTTTCTTCCTCTCCTTTCCCTCCTCTCTCCTTTACTAGTCTTTTTTCTTTGTTTAACCTCTCCCTCTTTCTTTTTTCTTTACATTTGTGGAGCAAAAATGAAACAAAACAAAACAAAACAAAACAAAACTATACTTAAAAGTGAGTGTCCCAAATTTTCTCAAGTCTATGGCATTCTGAGTATCCTGGTAATTTTTTTTATGGTGCTCTGAAGACCAAAAGAAATGCTTCGCAGCTCCATTTAATTAGTAAAACAAGTATGTATGCACTAACAACTTAGTGGCCTTTTAAAAATAAATACATGAAATTGAAGAAAAATCTTTTTCCTTCATACCCAGAAACCCACAATTACTTACTAATGGTATGTGTGTGTTTCCTTCCTGGGTACAACCCAGCCCTCAAACCCGGGAGTCAGACTGGATGTTGTCATCCTCATTTCTTACTCCACATTGGTTTTCATGCAGTATTGTTTTTATATTACAAACATGATAAAAAATCCAGCTTTGCCAAGTTATCACATCATTGAAACGAATGTAGCATAATCTGATACTAGACTCTGGTACCGAAACCGTGGATTACTTCAAGTGAATAGTTTGTGTTGTGCCTGATGGATGTTGCTATGTTTCTTCTTGTATTTAAAGTATTTTATTGTTCTGTGAATTTCCACTGGTGTCCTGGGGTGCCATGCATGGCACATAGTCTAGGAGCTGGTGGCTTTATAGAAAAAGAATAATATTTGTATCACAGTAAAATAAAGTCACGTGCTTTAAGTGGAAGTAGACATATTAAAATCATTAACCTCAAAAATCAACATGTTCCCATATTCTTTTTTTTCATCTTCACAAATGTATCCACCTATCATTTCATTCTTGTATAATAAGTTACTTTTTTAAGCACCTACCCTTAATATTAAAAAGCAGGAATTTCACTTCCAATCCAATTTTTTGATTTACTGGTTTACTAGTATTTTATTTTTATTTTCTTTTAATAAAAACTCTATGTATTTAAGGTGGGTAACATGATGCTCAGATATATAGAGTGAATATGATTATGATAAGCAAGCTAATTAACTCGATGGAGTATATGAGTATTATTTTAGACTATTCTTTTCATTAAATACTTACCATTTACACTCAATTGAGTTTTTGAATTTAACCTAGAAGTCTAATAATGAACCATTTTTAACAGTGTCACGTGGAACATATTCTAACTTCTAGCCAGTTAACTCATAAATTCACTTTTGAAAACTAAATTTTTTAATTTTTATTGGAGATTTAGCCATAGACACTCCCTGCAGCAAGACAAGAATTTTGCTCTGTGTCATTTCAGGTTTTTTGTTTACTAACTGTCCGAAAGACAGGCTAACTTTTGGCACAGAAGTTTTGGGTTTGCTTTTGTCCTTGGTGGACCTTGTTTGTACTTCCATTGGATAGTGTGCTTCTTGGTATAATTTAGTGGCAAGCCTTAGGTGTAAGAAAGCAGTGGGAAGATGGATAGGTTGTCACTGGCATTGTCTTATTTGACTTTTGTTGCCTTTAAACAGATTGTTGATCCTGGACTAAAAATCTGCAGCCTGGTAGACCAGATTAATGATCCAAATGCAGTAGTTGTTACTATTTTCAATTAAACATCTTTCAGGAGAAATGGTAGTACACTGAGTACAGAAATTTGTTTAAAAAAATGTTTTCTGTTGATGTTTTAAAAGACAAGAACAAGCATTGTTCTGTTTTGTATAAAAACTGAAGATAAAAATAGGACCTAATCTGGGCATTTAAAAGGTCTTGTTAGATGAGAGGTAGAAAATAATTTAAAGTTTTATAACTAGGTAAACTCCCATTGTTGTAAATGTCTGTGGTGTCAACCAGCACATTTTTTTTCTTTAATAAAAGATTGAACCATTCAATTGATTTAATTTACAAGATGTTTTTCTGTTTATCTTTCAGACTTTATTGATCTGATCGAAGGTATCTTGGGACTGCTGGCTGGAATTAAGGTTGGTGATGTGTTTATATTGATGATGAATAGCTGTGAAATAAAATAGAAGCATCTTGGGCCTTTGGACAGCTGGGTCAAATAACTCCTGCAGAGTGTGGTATAGAAAGCTGAAACTTAGTGAGAAGTGGATACGTTTCAGACTTGGGGCACTTAACACACACGTTTTCCTGAGCAGCATTTGCTTTCCTAGTTCCCATAATTTCTTTAATTGTCAACTATTGTTTAATTTCTTTTACATGTCTTACTAGCTGAATTTTGATCAAATGAAATGATCCAGTTCTAAAATATTCAGTTAATAAATACACATATCAAAAGAATGACTTCTTTGTAAGGCTGGCTAACATTTTAAAGAATGGTCAGCTTCTTGGGGCCCCTGGGTAGTGCAGTTGATTAGATGTCCAGCTTCTGGTTTCAGCTCAGGTCTTGATCTCGGGTTCTTGAGGTCAAGCCCTGAGTCAGGGTCCGTGCTCAGCAGGGAGTCTGCTTGAGATTCTCTCTCTCCTGTCCTTCTACCTCTCTCCACCCTCTCTAAAATAATAAACAAATCTTAAAAAAAGAAGAAGAAGAAGGAGAAGGAGAAGGAGAAGAAGAATGGTGAGCTTCCTTAATTTGAAGGGAAACTCTTGAAGCCCATCATTTGGTAGCCATGTTTCCTAGAGATGGTGGAGCTGAAACATTGCTTACCAGTTACAAATTTCAATTAATTGGCGAAAATGCTAAGATGTCATCCCTTTTGTTCTACTTTCTTGTTAGTGGGTTTCATGGGAGACTCAAAACCAGCTTAACTGAGTTTAGAGTAGTAATAGAGCATTAGAGGGCACTCACATCAGTGGGCTTGAGATTTCATTTATCCCCTCTGTGTTCTTGTCTACAATATGTATTCAGATTTTAAAACAAAAGAAAAAGCTAATTCATGAATGAAATGAGGGCTTTCGTTGCTCATGTAAGAACAAAATGCCGGGTGTTGCTAAATTTTTTGTATAGGGCTTTGATTAATAATTAACATAAAGAAGAATATTGGCTTTTCATTTATGCTTACATTAATCAGGAGTTTAGCCTTCAAAGCCCAAATTTACCCTCCAAATTGCGGTGTCTAGCACACAACAGGTACACGGTAAATATGTACATTTTCTGGCTTCAAATTCTGACCTTGCTCTCCCATCCCCAATGCTCACGTGTGCACTACTGTTTTTTTTCTCTTTTTCATTTTGCCTGGCTTTTTTCATATCCACTACTCAGGACATTCTGTGTAAACTTACACATATTTAAACATGGAATTTATTGTAAGACTTTGAACTTTTTGCTACTCCTCTTTCCCTACTAGCGCCTATCTCTCTGCCAAGCAGTAATGACAAATAAGATGAGATTTTTGGCAAAGTATAAATCTTTGAATCAGGAATATTTTCATGCACAAGATTAACTATGAACTGTTACTTTTTCGCTTTACTTAAAAGTAAATCATTTTGTCCCTCTTCCTTTATGGATTTTATTTTATGGTTGGTATGGTCAACATGGCAACTTGAAATCTTATCTCATTTTGGCCACTTTTCAGAAGGAAAAAAATAAAAAGAAACACGTAAAAAGAAAAGAAATAAAAGATTTTGTTAAATTAAAAAAAAAAAGCTATTAAGAGGAACAGACAGAAACTTTTCTTGATCTGATCTACTAACCAACATCCATGTGGAGAGTTACTTTCATAGGACAATGAACATAATTTAAGTGTGTTCAGTTTGGTTGTGATGTCAGAATGACTTATATATTCCAAAATAAATGTATGAATACATAAAATGTATGTGGGAATAGAAATGTATTTAAACCTCTCCTATTTCAAGTCTCCCATGTGTATATGTGTTGTTCAGCATCATTGGTATTGTTTTCCTTTTCAACTGAGAATAAATTAAATTTGATATAGTTTTCTAAATCATATTTTGAGAAAGTAGCTCGATATAGCAAAGCTTTTAAAAAAATGTATGAATTCAAGAGAAACAGCCAGAATCTCAACATAGAATAAAATATATAATGAAAATTACCATTCTTTTCTAAACTAGAGCTAAGTTCTTTTGCTTCAGGAAAAAAAAAAAAAAAAAAAAAGATTTCCCTCATAGAAAAGCTGCTTCTTAATGTCCGCTGAGCAAAAGAACTAGTGTTGCTAGATAAAAGCAAGCTTGAGAGAGGGATATATAAAATGGGATGTCAGACATGTCCTTGCACTTCTGTAGAGCAAAGGAAACCAACAAAATGAAAAGGCAACCTACTTGAATGGCAAAAAATATTTACAAATAATATATTTGATAAGGAATCCAAACTATGTAAATAACTCAGACAACTCAATAGCAAAAGCACAATCTGATTAAAAAATGGATAGAAGGGGGCACCTGGGTGGCTCAGTGGGTTAAAGTCTCTGCCTTTGGCTTAGGTCATGATCCCAGGGTCCTGGGATCGAGCCCCGCATCAGGCTCTCTGCTCAGCAGCGAGCCTGTTTCCCTTCCTCTCTCTCTGCCTGCCTCTCTGCCTACTTGTGATCTCTGTCTGTCAAATAAATAAATAAAATATTTTAAAAAAATGGATAGAAGACTAAATAAGTTTTTTCAGGAAGACATACCTATGGCCTATAGACACATGAAAAGATGTTCAACATCACTAATCATCAGAAAAAAACAAATCAAAACCGCAGTAATATACCACCTCATGTCTGTTAGAATGGCTAGTATCTAAAAGGTAAATAAATAAATAAATAAATAAATAAAAAGTGTTGGCAAGGCTGTGTAGAAAAGGAAACCCTTGTGCACTGTTGGTGAGAATGTAAATTGGTGCAGCCACTATGGAAAGCAGTTAAACAGAACAGTTAACACCAGTTCTTCAAGAAGTTAAAAATGGAACTACCATATAATCCAGCAATTGCACATTTGGGTATTTATCTGAGGAAAATGAAAACACTAACTCAAAAAGATATATGAACTCTCATGTTCATTGAGGCATTATTTTAAAATGCCAAGATATGGAAACAATGTCAGTGTTCATTGATGGATGAATAGATAAAGAAGATATGGTGTGTGTGTGTGTGTGTGTGTGTGTGTGTGTGTACAAAACAGAATATTATTTAGCCATAGAAAAGAATGAAATCTTGCCACTTGTGACAATATCGATGAAACTTGAGGGCATTCTGCTAAGTGAAAATAACTCAGAGAAAGACAAATATCATCTGATCTACTTATATATGAAATCTAAAAAAAAGAAAAGAAAAAGAAAAAAGAAACAACCAAAGTTTGTAGATACAGAGATCAGGTTGGTGTCCACCAAGGCAGAGGCATGGGTGGGGGTGTGAGTGAAATGGGTGAGGGGAGGCAAAAGGTACAAACTTTCAGTACTTAAATAAATAAGTCATGAGGAGGAAATATACAACATAGTAATAACTGTAGTTAATAATACCGTATGGCATATTTGAAAGTTGCAGAGGTAGTAGATTTTACAAGTTCTCATTGGAAGAAAAGAAATTTTATAACTATGTAGGGTGACAGATTTAACTAGACTTTTAGTGGTGATCATTTTGTAATCTCTACAAATATTGAATCACGCTGCATATCTGAAGGTAATGTAATACTGTATGTCAATTATACCTCAATAAAAATTTTTAAAAAAGAAATGTCCTTGAAATATTTTATCAAGTTCTGAGATGTTTTCTCTCATTAAACCATGTAAAATCAAAAAAATGCTATAGTTAATTTGGCAGATATTTTTCTTTCTTCCTGTCAAATGAAATATGTCTTACAATGAATTGTATCTTAGGTTCTATGAAATACAGTATTACTGAATTTAGATGAGGGAAAAAAAATAAATCTCTTGAAGGTATTATATTACAAAAGGGAATCAGAGTGAAGTTCAGAAATAGAAAGTCAGATTTGATACTGATGTTTAAAAACATCTTGCACCACACTTTTTACCCACAAAAAAGTATGTATTGATTTTTCCAATTTATTTTTTTCTCTTCATTATTAATACCGCTACCAGTATTTTGGTATATTTCCCTCCAATTTTTGTCTTACTCTGTTTTCACAAAATTGAAATTAAACTTTATATTCTATGTCTACTGGTTACTTGAAAATGTGATTTTAATGACTATGTGATATTTTATCCTGTAGATATGCTATAATTTTTTTCACTGTCTTACCTATTTTTTGGACATTCAGACTGTTTCCAGTATCTCATTGTTTTAATCTGGACCTGGACCTTCCTCCTAATTCTAGTCTGCCTCGAATTCTGATGTTTTCTATATGTTTCCATACTGCTCAGCTGTTAGCCGTTAAATTCTTCGTTGTATCTTATCTATAAAGTGGGAACCACAATAACCTATATATCATTTAAAGATTAAATGAGGTAATGCATAGTTATGAATCTCAAATAGAGAGAATTCCAAATCACTTTTAAAACCTTTGTCAAAAGCCTTTTTTTCCCCCTGGGTTTTACATGAGTAGTGATTTCTGGGGCTTCTCTTAAGACAGAGAATAAAACTAATGAATATTTTTAAATTATTGTCATAAAACAAAATATATAAATAAAGGAAACCAGAAGTTTTATACATATATATATATATATATATATATAAACTTCCATTTATATATATTTTAAGCTGACCAGAAAGTAATTTCTCTATGCTCTACTGAATGATAGTATATTTTTTGTTCAAGATACTATTAACAAACTAAGCAACATTTTGCACAATTGAGCAGACTTTCACTTAAGACAAATAGTGTAGAAAAATGTGAATAATATAATTGGAGTGGGGAGAGAGGGTACTCTTATGTCTTCTGAGTAAGCTTTGTGCTTTGAGCTTTGCAGAGTCAAGACCAACTGGTCTTTGAGCAGCTACATCGTCAACCTTCAGTACCACCTCAGGGAGAAACTATATTTCCCCTCTCACTTGGCTTCACTTTGTTTCACACATTCCTCAAGGCATTTGCTCAGACTTCTTTATGTTATGATTAGTTCTGGACATTTCTTATCTCTCCTGCTAAGTCATAGTAACTGGGGTCTTTGTCATTTTGTCTCATACCCTAGTCAGGCCTTGTAGGTGTGGACAACCAGGAAACGCTTTATTTATTAATTATAAAGATTAGAAGCCACAATGAACAATTTTTTTTACATATCTATAAACTAAATATACAGCTAAATATATATACGTTGTGTATATGTGTATGTGTATATATATGTTCTAATAATTATTAATCACTGTATTTTCTTCCCTGGTGATAGAACAATTTGAGCAAAAAAGCAAGAACTTTGAACAAATCACCCAAAAGACAGTTGAAACAGTAATAATCATTAGGTTTAATTTGAGGAATTTAAAAAAGTAAGTGTATGAAAGAGGTCATTATTTTGTCATTCTGCTTTATTCTTCCTTATTAGCATAATATAAAAATAGAATAAATACAGTTATGGATGAAGACTTATGCAGAATTCTAATTATTGGAATGACATGTGACACAGTGACTTTGAGATTCCAGAAAGTTTGTAAAATGCCTAATTATTTGCTTACCACTTTACGGAGAGTTACAAAACTGCTAGAATCACATTTCAAACTGGAAAGACCAGTTGGTTCTAGGGAGAATTTGCTCTCTCCAATGCAGCTTTTCAAACTCTGAAGCATCATAAATACTTTTTTCTTCCTTTTTATAAAAAAAGTAATCCTTCCCCATTACAAACGTTGAAATCATAAAACATGTCACTAAGTTTGTGACATGATTTGGAATGGGAGAAGGGGGGCTGGCTGAAAGCGTGACAGGAGTAGGGGAGGAAAAATTTGACCTTCTTTTCTTCTAGGTTCTTTGGCTAGCCTAATAATTAAATTGACATAAGACAGACTAACAAGAGAAAAACAAATTCAGTTTTGTACGGGAGCTCATAAAAATATGAGACTCAAAGAAGTTACCAAAGCAGGCAGCTTTTATGCTTTTTAGACAAAGAAACAATAAATTTGTGAAAAATTGACAAGATAAAGAAGTTTGAGCTTAGGGGTAGTAAATTAAGTGAGGAAGTATCAAGGTTTGTTTATATAGTCTTCTGGGCTCTGAACTCCCTCTCTCTGGTGATAAGGATGTCTCTTTACCTCCTGGTACAAGGAGAGTACCTTTCATAAAGGAGATTTATTTCCTGCTTTCAGGAGGGCAAAGGAGGATCAGAGTGAATTTCTTGCACTTGTTCCTTAAGTTACATACATTTAAAATAATCAATATACCAAAGTGACATATTTTAGGGTAGCCTGCCCAGAACCTAATCAGAGGCGTACTTGTTATCACTTCTCAATCTCCTCATACCATCTAGTGAAATACCTTAGGAAAATGTTTCCAGAATTGCTCCTTTATTTTGACAGCGTCTTAACATACTGAGGAAATAGGCTTGTTGATGCCACAGAAGACAAACACAAAACACAACTTGCTGGAACCCTATCAAGTAACTGCTAACAAGTCTATTTTTTCCATGTTTAAAAAAAAAAAAAATCTAGCTGAGCCTTTTTTTTTCCTAACTAAATGTTTATAGTATCAAATGGCTACAAAAGACACTCCCTTGGCTGTGTTTTCATCTAAACCCCTTGCTTCTGAAATCAATCCTGTGGATTTAATTCACCAATCCGCTAATTTTTATTCTTTTCCTGAATTCGTGGGGAAGAAAGAATGCTGTTCCCAAGAATAGCACAGCTGATGTTTTTGCAGATTATGTATATCATTAAAGAGTACCATGACTTTAATTTAGGCCTATATCTTATTAGGAAAGCTTGGAGGGTTTAAAAACATATGAAGTACATTTTCTTCTTATGCAAGCAGACCATTCATTTAGAAATCCTTTATTTCTTTTACAACCTATTTATTGCAAAGTAATAACTTTGTATTATTGAAAGGGGGTATACTTTCTTCTTTCTTAGCTTCTAACTCCGTAGTTATTTACTTTCATTAGTTATTCATCTAAGAGTAGAAAATCATCAGTTGCTTTGCAGAAAAAGGATTGTAACATGTATATAAGTTAGGTAGCTACATAGATAGGTATACTAGTGTTGGATAGTTTTGCTAATGAGCAATAGAAGGGCTTTGCTTTTGGTCATACTTAATGGGCCATTCCTGTTAAAAAAGGTAGAATTATCTGTCTTTCCTGAACCAATTTTCTACAGTTATTTAGCAATATAAAAATGTTAGTTTTTTGGAGCGCCTGGGTAGCTCAGTGGGTAAAGCCTCTGCCTTCGGCCCAGGTCCTGGGATCGAGCCCCGCATTGGGCTCTCTGCTCAGCAGGGAGCCCTCTCTCTGCCTGCCTTTCTGTCTACTTGTGATCTCTCTCTGTCAAATAAATAAATAAAATCTTTAAAAAAAATGTTAGTTTTTTATAGACTTGGTTTCATTCCAATATTATCCAATGTCTTGTGACCATGAACTTATGTTGTTTCAGAGTCTTTACTTTGTTTACTTTTCTTTCCATGATTTTAATCTAATTAGTAAAGAGCTGAATAAAAACAAAACAGTTATACACATACTTCTATGTCTATATTTCTGTACCCATCCATGTCTCTCTCTTTCTCTCTTCCCCTCACTTCTATGTTATAGTAAGAGTTGTATGTCGCATAAAGTTTATAGTTCTAAAGTAGATCAAGCACATTAGCTAGTTTTTAGAATATAAATAGATATTTAAAACTTTACATACTATCATCTTCATTTTATGCGTAGAGAAACTTCGTCACGAACTTGACACAATCATTATAAAAGATTATTTCTGTGTAAAATTATTTCTGTATTAAAAATATAGAGAAGTCTTTTTGGGGATAATAATAAATCTTTACCCAAAAGTATTTACTTGCTTATAATAAATAAGTATATACCATTTAGTGATGGCTTCATTTATAAGATATTAATCTTCAGAATGATAAGTAAGAGTGAACTTGGTATCTGTTGCCTGAAGATGATTTAATTATAGAGTGTAATACCTTTTCAGTCTCATCCTTAAATCTATTGCTATGTTCAGGCTAGGCTATTACATATAAGTGTTTAAGTATAGTGTGATCACCATTTCTTATATTTCATACAAGTATGACATAACATAAGAAATAAATGTTACATGTTAATAATTATAGAAAGTACCTTAAAATATCTTATAGTACTTAAATAACTTCGTCAACTATAAACATAAATTCCCCCAGAGAAGTTACCTAAATAGTTTTTATTTCCCTTATCAAACATCGTTCTGTCTCCTCCACCATACTTGGAATTACTGGGGGTTTTTTTGTTTGTTTGTTTGTTTTTTCACATTGCAGCGACTGAATAAATATTTGTTAATTTTTTGATTTTCCTGTTTCTAGTTTCACTTTGGATTAAACATAGTATCTTCTCCACTTCTATGTCATGGTTTGCTCATCCATATTTTGACCACATCATTATTTATCTCACAAGACCACACAGATTCTGTTCTTGATACTCATTTATTTCATCATTTTTTTCTGCCATGTACGGTGTCCTACACAGCTAATCAAACAATGTCCCCTTTTCCTGGATGCAGGAGTCATCAGCTAAGGTGCTCCACCTGGAAGCACTTCATAGGGCAGGATGATGATGAAGGTGGGGAAGCAAGAAATGTATCCAAGGAAGAGAATAGTCCGTGTGTGTGTGTGTGTGTGTTGGGGGGGGGGAATCCCAGCAACATGTAAATGCCTGATAGCCACATAGAAATTTTTAAAAAGGAAAGGCCTGGGCAGTTGGGGGTAGTAAAATAGCCCAGATGATAACTCTTTTTGCCTGGTCTAGACATATTTCTAAATCGTGAGTTGTTATTTGTATTAAAGTCTTTACATATATGAAGTAAGCCTACACGAGATGATACAGTTCAGTGGAACAGATTAGCTATTAATAAGTCAAATATTGGGGCACCTGGGTGGCTCAGTGGGTTAAAGCCTCTGCTTTCAGCTCAGGTCATGGTCTCAGGGTCCTGGGATTGAGCCCAGCATCAATTCTCCGCTTAGCAGGGAGCCTGCTTCCTCCTCTCTCCCTGCCTGCCTCTTTGACTACTTGTAATCTCTGTCTATCAAATAAACAAATAAATAATCTTTTTTTAAAAAAGTCAAATATTGAGAATACACTTGCAGTTCAGTTGAGTGCTAGGCTCTGAGGATGCTTTAGAAGTATTAAAAATGGTTCCTTTGTTCTCTGGTAGCTTGCAGTCAAATTAAGCTAAGGGAAAGCTAAACAGTAACTAACACATGGTAATACAATCAAATAGTAAGTACAGACATAAATTTCTAGAGAGATCTAGAGAAGATATAATTCACTGTGATTACAGAGATCTCATTTTAAAAAAGGAATTTCAGTTGGATTTAAAGGTGAATAGGATTTAAATAGGCAAAATAGAGAGTGAGATGTAGAAAAAGAAAGGCATTTCTTTAAGAGTTCTATAGAAGCCAAGGCACAGAGAAGTTACCAAAGATTGAGAAATTAGGAACCCTGAAACTGAAGGTTTTGGACAGGTTTACTTTGGACCTGAGTTTTACCTCTTCCCTCTCTTCTATCCCAGCCTCCCCCCCAACACACACACCTTTTTTTTTTTTTCCCTGTCCACAAATATTTGTTGAACTATGTCAAATTACAGAAATAATACAATTTAGTACCAAGTTTGATATTCTCTGTTCAAGGGGAAAAAATCCATGAATTGGGGGAATACAGTAGAACAATGTTCCTGAAGGAGTTTGGTTAACAGTGAATTTTATAGCGCATTAGATGAGGCAATGCAGAAATGTTATGATAGGCTAGGATTTCTTTATAAGCAGGTTCTATCATCTAGGGTAAGGTATGCTAGCTAAAGCAGGGTTGGACGATTGAGACTGGTAGATGCTAGGATTCCTTGACTATTGTTTCCCAAAAGTGCAGGCTGACTTAAGTTTAGATTTGTGACCTGGGCTGGGCATAGCCTTGATCTACTTTTATGTGTATCTATTTTTTTTCAAAACTTTGAGCATAAATTCAGTCCATCGTTGGAACTTTCATGCTGTTTTTGTGTGCAAAGAGGTTATATACAGAAATATTAACATGAATGTCTGTTCCAAGAGCGTCCATAAAGAAAGTTGCATTTGTGTGTTAGATTTTGTGAAAAAATAAATAAATATTAATATCTCAACACATGTGGGAAGTATGGGAACTCATGTTCCAACTGACATTCATGCTATCTGGATTTATTTTGATATTAATGTTACCAAACTTGTTTATAATTAAAATGAAGTAGTAACATTAAGTACTATATCTCTTTATTAAATTTCACCTCAGAAATTTGAAACTTCACCGTTTAAATTATTTGTGTTAAATTACCTAAAAGGGCTCCACAACAGGGAGAAGGGTTAATTGGAATTGAAATTTTTAGGGAAATATAACTAAAAACAAACTTCTCCCAACATAGAAATCCTCTCCACAAAGGTAGTAGGGAGAGAAAAAAAATAAAACAAAACAAAACGTCTATTACTGAATAAGCATTAAACTAGATTGTGATGCATATTACAGGCAAATCCAGAGATTGCAAAAACCAAAAGAAATTTCACCCTTTTTAGAGTCAAACAGATAAAACCCATTACTACATGCTTTTAAGAGAAATGATAACTAATCCTTCAGTAAGAGCACTAAATTTACCTGGTAATTGGGGTAACCATCTGTGTTAGCTAATTGGCTTTCTCCAGGGGAGAGGAAAACTTCTTATAACCTTTACCACCGCTAGTTTTACAGTTTGGAGCAAGAAGTCCACAGAAGTTAGACTTCATTTCCTACAGGAATTGGCAGAAAGAGAAGCTTCCTCCCTCCATGTTTGCATTTTAAAAAAGATGGCGCCAAGGCCCTTGAAAAAACATTCGGGAATGTGAGAAAGGCCTGAGGCTTAATTAGCCATTATAAAGATTTACAGACATTTGAAAAGGGGAGTGAAAGAAATTTCTAAGAGATAAAGGAGAGGGATGAAGTCTAGCCTTATTTTCAACCGGCAGAATTAAGCCCCTTATTTTTCGTTTGTATTTGTCCTTACAATGAGTTCAATCATTATTTCTTTAAAAAAGTAGTCAATGGATGGTTTGGGTCCTCCAAATATACTGCTAGTATATCTAAAACAAAGGAAAAAAATAGGCTTTAAAGTGGGAAGATTAAGTAAATTCACTTCTTCCTCATAGTCATTGTTATCTGTTGCCAGGTGAATTAGCGGGGCCCTACTGCTGAGCTTTGGCCTTTGTAAGGGAAAGCTCAGAATGGAACAATATAAAAATAAACTACTCCTTTAAGTGTGTTTGAGATTGGACATTCAAAGCTTTATGCGGCATTTAATTTAAACTTTCGCAACTGGTAGACCTCTGGTGCTCGTTCAAATGCTAATGTTTGGCCTTCTGCTTTTTTAAAGCAATGCAAGCTGGAGGTCATGTGACCCAATTACTGCAATTATGAGCTTTCTGGGAGTAATCACTCTGGTTGCACCCAGAGTGAGCATCTGCTGATGATAAATAGATCCAGAGATAGTATGCTAAGACCAGCCTTCCACTTACTCACTTCTTAATATGTGCATATACAGAGCTAAAACCCATATGCTCTAATAAGAGTATTCTTTTTCCATACAGTTTTTTTTCCTTAAATTATTTCTTTAAATTTAGTTGGAACAGTTGAAAATGCATATTTTTGTGTTTGACTATATTAGCATTCTACAGAAGGACATGGAGAAAACTCTGCTAATGACTAATAATGACTAATAATGAAGGAGCATCCTTCACCTACACATATTTTAGTTGTCTGTGCAGGGAGAAGAATGTCACAAGGGCTTAATCTTTCCAGCAGAAGTATTATTTCATATCATTTTATTCAGTTTTGTTTTATTAATTCGGGGGCGAAAAGCTAACTTCTATTCATAAGGGTGTGTATTTAAGGGGAAGTTCTCCAGGCAGCATAAGCCTGCTGAGAGTCATTTGTTAACAAGGGAAATTATTTTCCCATGTGAATAAGGCCATTTCCTTCTCAAGAGGTTATAGTTCCAAAGGATAGTTTTTTAGCAGTATTTACCTTGTTCCCTGTTACTTATGCTTTTCAGACTATAGTGGACTCAGTTTTAAATTTCATCACATATTATTGGATTATTTTTACCCTGGCCCATACCAAATGGTAACCTTTGAGCAAAACTCTGTTCATGCTGAATTGCTATCTTATTGAGGTAATGTTATTTACCACAGCGAGATTAAAGATAATGCATGGCATCCTCATTTAAAAATCTTTCATACTGCCAACTTGCCTCCAAAGTCAGATTTAGAACTTATCATTTCTATTTTAGAAATGATAAGTTCTAAATAATTAATAATTATTAATAATAATTTGAGGCTAACAAAGCTTATTTCCAGTCCGTGTAGAATGACACAGAGTAAATTACTAATGCATGAAACAGATGCCTTTTGTGAGTACCATAACATGGAAAGAAGTGCAGTAGGTATAGGGGAGGAAAACTAAATTTCCTTTTATCTTTCTAGGTTCTCAGCTGAGACTCCTGTAATAAGAGAGAGATTAACAGGAGAAAAATTTAATTTCGTTCATCAGGGGCCTGAAGGATAGGAGATCCAGAGAAGTGATCAAAGCAGGCAACTTTTATACCTTTTAGACAAAGACGCAATAAATTCATGAAGAGTTGACAAGACAAAGATGTTTAGGCTTGGGTAGCAAATTAATGAAGTAGCAAGATTTGTTTTTATACGCTTCTTGGCCCTGAAATCCCTATCCATGGCCATAAGGATGTCTTCTATCCTCCAAGAGAGGGAGGGCACCCTTCACATGCGGGGTGTTTACTTCCTGCTTTCATGGGGACAGGGAAGGATCAACTTGTCCTTCTTACATCAGCTGTTTCTTAAATAACTTTAATTTCAAAATAATTGATATGCCAGAGTGGTACTTTTTGGGGTGGCCTACCCTGAACCCCATCAAAGGGAACACGACAGGTACAGTCTTGCTTTCTCATATTCAGGAGTTAACTCGAGCAGCCTTTGAAGTTCATACCTGTACTCCAGCATATTTGTGTGGTATATCCACGTGCAATATGGAGTTTACTAAATAATTTGTCTTCATCTATTAACAAGTTAAGAATGCATCTATTGATGGCTTTTAAAAGCTTTTTTTTGTGTGTGACAGCACCTGTCAAGTTTCCCTCCCACCCCTTTTTTTGTCATAACTAGGAAACGACACAATTTATTCTTACGGAAGAAAGGATGTCTGATTGGATCATAACCTTTTCCTCCTACCTTTATGTCTGTCTTTGTGCTCCCACCTTGCTTCGTGTAAACTCTTTAATCTTATTTTTTTTTTTAAGATTTTATTTATTTATTTGACAGAGAGAGACAGCGAGAGAGGGAACACAAACAAGGGGAGTGGGAGAGGGAGAAGCAGGCTTCCCACCAAGTAGGGAGCCCGATGCGGGGCTCCATCCCAAGACCCTGGGACCATGACCTGAGCCGAAGGCAGATGCTTAACAACTGAGTCACCCAGGCACCCCTAATCTTCTTCTTCTTCTTTTTTAATCTACTTCAGTTGTAAGGATTAAAATCTTTCTTTTCTAACTTCTCAGAGAAAGAACAGTAAAGAGACATGACCACATTAGAACTCTGTCACCTGGGACTCTGTGACCTTCAAAGATAACATTAGAAGCACATTCGTGTTCCATCTGAACCAATAAAGCAGGAAATTGGGATCTTGAGATCAAAAGTTTAAGCTTTGTATATAAAATCCTGTAGCATATTTTAGAGAAACTTCATATGCTAAATTGCTAATTGAATAAATACTGTTTCATAAGTATCAGAGCACCCTTGATATTTTTTCAATAAAGTGATAGATGAAATCTTTGATAATATAGTTCAGTTATAAGACTTCCTGTAGGTAAAATCATAAATCACACAAAATTTTTTTGACAGATAATATATTTAGAGATTTGGTTCAGGTATGTTTTCTTCATAAATAAAATTCAAATGAGGAGAGTTTGCTCACTTTAAAATTTTTTTTTTTTTATTTTTAAAGACTTTACTTATTTGAGAGAGAAAGAGTGAGAGAGAGTGAGAAAGCGCGCGCGCACAAGCCGTAAGCAGTGGGAGGGGCGGGGGAAGAGGGAGTAACAGGCTCCCCACTAAGCAGGGAGCCCCATGCAGGGCTCCATCCCAGGACCCCCAGGGATCATATCCTGAGCCAAAGGCTGACACTTAACCAACTGCTTGAGCCACCGAGGCACCCCAGTCTGCTTACTTTAGAGAAGTAGCTAAACATCCGTGGTGAGCATCTCCTCATACTAGATTCAGAACTAGATAGCTCATTTCAGCATCTTGTCTACCAGTGCTCTGGTGCCAATGGTGGTGTTCCTTTCATTGCAACATTTAGATATCATGCATGGTATGAGAGGAGATATCTAAAAGAAGGGAGTAATGTAGACATCAAGAGCTAATCAGAGCAGGAAGTCATGGCAATGCATGCACGAGGCAGAAGTCAAGAGCTCTGTCAACATGGCCAGAGCAAAAATGATGTCATTTGCCACAAAATAGCATTTTGAACTCCAGAGGCAGAGGAAGAAGAGTGAGCTGGCAGAAGTCTCACAGATTTAGATGAATGATAGTAAATCATGTCACTGAAGTAGGTTGACAAATCTTAAATCTTAGATTGAGGAAAATATTGTCTTAGAGGATGTTTCAAGAAATGTTTGTGACAAGTACTTCTCAAAATAACGTGAAAGTACTGTGAATGTATTTTATGTTTTGGAGTCACTGATTGAGTTTTTTGTGTTTTTTTTTTTAAGATTTTTATATTTATTTGAGAGAGAGAGTGAGAGGGAGAGCACAGAGAGGGAGAGGGAGAAGCAGACTCCCTGCTGAGCAGAGAACCCATTGTGGGGCTTTATCCCAGGACCTTGAGATCATAACCTGAAACAAAGTCAAATACTTAACTGAGTCACCCATGTACCCCACTGGTTGAGGTTTTAAATCAATATATAAAATAAGTTTCAAAATTATTAATATGTATAAGAGGCTTACAGTTGTGGGGCATCTTGTTGGTTCAGACTTTAAGTGTCTGCCTTCAGCCCCAGAGTCCTGGGGTCAAGCCTCGTGTCAGGCTCCCTCCTTGGTGGGGAGCCTGCTTCTCTCTCTCCCACACCCCCTGCTTGTCCTCCTTCTCTCACTGTTTCTCTGTCAAATAAATAAATAAAATCTTAAAAAAAAAAAAAAAAAAGAGAGACTTACAGTTGTAGGTCTCTCCCAATGAGAGGGGTGTGGCCCGAGCTCCCAATGCAGGAAATTGTTATTAGCAGAGTCATTGATTAGGGTCTTTCTAAAAGCTCTTACTCGGACGTTTGTTTTTGCCTATTCACCTTTGGTCAGATCTTAAATCTTCCTCATTCAGGGAAAGTAAAAGTTGTTGCTATACCCTCAGAAATAGAAGTGTTCGCCTCAGACATATTACAGTTCATGGTCAGGAAACACAAACCCATAAATCAGAGAGATCAGTTCCGTGCAGCCCACAATTATAGGTGATGTAATAAGAGTAGTCATGACTCTAATGACTTTATAGTTGTTGTTTCCTGTTTATCTATTGATGTCTGAATCTGGTTTTTGGATATGATATATTACGTGCTTATGCAAAGGCTGGTAAGACACAAATTAAATTCTGGTATTTGTATTCACCTGCAATTGGTTCCAGTAGATGTTTGCTATCTCCACTCCCTTTAGTCTCCATATTTCTGTCGAGATTCTGTGCTTACATATCAGTGTCTCAGGGAAGCCTTCCCTCCACTGGGCCAGGTGTCTCAGCTATACCTTCTAGAACACCCCGACTTTCATCTATCATGGCCCTTCACTTTATTTGCATTGCTTAGTCAACCTTCATTTTTCTTATTCACTAGATTTTAAGTTCTTTGGAGGCAGAGACCATATATGCCTTGTCATTACCTTCTTGCTGTAACCTGGCACCCTGCCCGATAGAGGTTTTGTACCTATTAGGTACACTTACGCTCACTGCCCCTTGTTGGGTTGCTGGTTACTATCATCCCCAGTGCCTCGGGTGCTCCTCTCAACTACTAGAACCCTTCGGGCTGCTGTGTTCCTGGGCCTCCTGCATGTTGAGGCTGGGTCTACCTGCCAGATGCCCCTTCCTGCTCCTCCTGACCTTCTGGAGTCCCTCCTTCTTCCCCTCTGGAGGCCCATGTCCTACTCAGCAGTCAATCAACTGCAGCATAGTAGCCATTACGGAGCTTGGTGGAATAAAACAAAATCTCAGAGGATAGGAATCCGCAAACCCGTCCAGCTCCATTTGGTTTTTTATTCATTGATTTATTTTTTTGCCAGGTGGTCTGAATCAAGGATGGAAGTGCCCTACATTTCCAGATCTGTTTCCTACAGATTCAGTGTTAAGCACTTATAGCGCGGTTTATATTTTAAGAGTAACTTTATAAAACTCTATTTTGAAAAGCGATGACTAACTATGGAAATACATAAAAAGAAAGTTAGCGGAAATGAAAAGTCCCCTTTAAATCTGTTTGTCAAGGCTTCTCTCATTTAGAAAACACAAAACTATGTTGCTTGCCTCCCTGATGATTTGTGTCAGTGTTATTTCTCCCATTTGCTAAAGATGCAAAATTTAGTTGGACTTATTAAAACAGTTGAATGTATCAAAGGCCTACATAACATGGTATGAGTAAATGTTGTTTCACAGCTTATTTTAGTACCTAGAATGGTTGGCATGGCAACCTCAAGAAGGCATTTTACATGCTCAATACATAAGGATTTTCATTTCGAAAGTCCTGGTTCCCTTATTTATTACTATTTAGAATAAATTTTAATGCTTACTTCTAATTTTAGAAATATTTTCCATAAACAGAAGCAACTTCTTAAGTGAAAATTTTTTTTTAAGATTTTATTTATTTATTTATTTAACAGACAGAGATCACAAGTAGGCAGAGAGGCAGGCGGGGGTGGGGGGGGAGGCAGGGTCCCTGCTATGCAGAAAGCCTGATGTGGGGCTCGATCCCAGGATCCTGGGATCAGGATCTGAGCCGAAGTCAGAGGCTTAACCCACTGAGCCATCTAGGTGCCCCTTTAGTGAAATTTTTAAAAAGAAATATATATTTTATTAGAGAATAAGAGTGTAGGCAGGGTCAGGGGGTAATCTTCAAGAATTAAGGGATTTAATTAATTGGATACACATATAGACAGTGGAATCATATAGAAATGATTCAGATGCAGGTTCTAACACTTACTAGTTATTCAACAATTGCTATATTAATAGTCTCAAAAAATCGAGATTAAAAATTGATATGATAGGAATCAAAGGAAATAAGAGAGGTGACATATGTAATGTATGCAGGAGAGTGTCTTGCGTGAGGTACAAGTTCATCAACTTTCAGTCTTATATCTGTGAAATACAAGGAAAGCAGGTAAGAAAAAAATTCCACAAAATACTTTGATTCAGAAACCTTTTCATTAGCCATTCTTTTTTTTTTCATCCTTTTGCCTGACTGTTGTGAAATGTTGGTTATAAATGTTTCCAGACCTTCATTAATTTATATGTGCATAAACTTCTGGGGATTAAAACAAGGTGTTAAAACAGTTCCATATCAATGATTTTTTTCAATTCACTACCCGTTGTGTTGTTCTGTTATGGACTGGAGCTCTCTTACACCATGATAGTGGCCGTCAGTGTCCCTGGGGATCTGGAAACCCAGGTTTGATTCTTGCCTCTTCTGCTAAGCAGCTGTATGACCTTGAATAGCAAACTTTGACTTAGCACCTGGGTTTTCTTATATATAAGTTAACTGTAGATAAGCCATATGGTTTCTAATGTCTATGTATTCCAGCTTTTTAATACTGTGACTGTTATCAACCTAGGTGTCAGGACAAGGTCTGAATTTCTGGACACCACACACTAAACTCACATATGATATTGGACATTATATAATAAAGATTATTTTTCATCCTTCACAGCCCTGAATCTGATGTTCCTGCAATGCCCAAAGGTTGTCAATTATTTTTTTAGAATTTTTTTATAAGATTTTATTTGTTTATTTGAGAGAGAGAGAAAGAGAATGAGAAGGGGTGGATCAGAGGGAGAAGGAGACTCCATGTGGGACTCCATGTGGAACTCAATGTGGTACTCAATGAGGGACTCGATCTAGGACTCCAGGATCATGACCTGAGCCTAAGGCAGTTGCTTAACCAACTGAGCCACCCAGGCGCCCCACTGTCAAACTTTTAAAAAACAACTTTAAATAAATAGGCAACTAATTTTTTAAGCTTAGAACCATATTTGGCAAGTTTGAAGATACCGGTTTTCCAAAAATCTCTAGCAAATAAAAGACAATTATTTCTAAATCTATTTTTAAAAACACAGATACCAATTTTCCATATCCATATTTAGAATTGGTATTTCTTAGGCATAAAACAGTTAATAAACAATTGGTTTATTTTATACCAAAATAACCAAGTAATATGAGGAAATTACATCCCAAAGGAGACTCTTTCTCAGATTATAAAATTTGCCTGCGTGCGGACAACTATTAGTTCATGGAAGGCTAATCTGTAGGCAGTGACTATTGGTGAGATGAGGAAGGTTCTAGCTAAGCATGTTCATTCCTGAATGAACTGACCCTTGGAGTGACTTGAGTTAGGAACCAAGATAATTATACTCTTGGAAAGGGTATCTGGTGTAATCATATAGACCCTATTCAACAACTTCAGCCTTTCTACCTAAAGCTTGACTAGGCTGTCAGAGCAATCTCAAGAAGATTAACTTTGGAAATTCAAACATTCCTATGGAATTCTGTGTACTTCAAGACTACATATGTAACTTTGTCCAAATTTAGTTTATATATTAATTTACAATTTTTTTTTTCCTTCCCAAAGAAAGTCTGGGGGGAAAAAAAATCTTCACTATAGTAACTGATTAGTTCCATTTCCTGTAATATTTCTTTTCTTGTGGTTCCTGGCTTCTAGCCAATTCTATTTTTGGATTTATTTTCTCCATTACATTTTTTTCTCAGTAGAAGAATTTTTGTGTTTTTCATTTCGTCAGAATGTAATTCTTCCCAGGTCATGTCATGATTTTGATATTTTCAAAGCGTAAAAAGCGATACAAAGGAGGTGTCCGCATAATTAAACATACCATGGACTCTGAAAAGCAGTCTGATAAGTCAGGACATATTTTCAACGTTCAGTGGATGGGGAGTGCCTGATCAGTTTTTTTCTGTGTCCTATGCTCTTGAGTGTAGCAGTCAGCTTGATGCAGCTGTGGTCTAAAAGAGGAAACTACGAGTCTGGGGAGTGACCTCATGAGAATGCAGAAAACTAAGAGATACAATAATAATACACAAAGACAAACAGCTTATTTCACTGAGTGCCTGAGAATTCTCAAAGAGGAGGGAAAAGCAGTTCCAAAAAATAAGCAGATAAATGTCTACATATGAGTGCCTGGAGAAAGGCGCTGGAGTGAGATTTTTCCTGGTCTTTCGTTTTTTTGGTTTGTTTCTTTCTGTTTTTTTTTGGTTTTGGGGGGTTTTTTGTTGTTGTTGTTGTTTTTGTTTTGTTTTGTTTTGTTTTGTTTTTGGAGGGTGAGCCAGAGTACGGGCAGTATGTGTTTAGAGCACTCTAGATTTATTTGTGTAAGCTACATGAGCACTTGCAATTCAGGATGTAAGCATTTATAAATTTAAAAAGCCTAGGACTCTGCTTGGCCGCAAATCCTTCTGTCCTTCTCTGTCTATACTATATGCTGAAAAATAACCAAGAAGTTGCTATAGAATTTACCTCCTAATTGAACTATCTGTGCTAGGTCCTTTCAGAAGCATTGGCTGACCTCAGTCCTGACTATTTTCTGTCATTCTGAAAGTGAAAGAAGGAAGTGTTGCTGTAATGAAAGCTATAACTAAATCAAACAGTATTCCTGATTTCTGATCTTGGTCTCTGCGTGTTGGAAAATTTTCATTTCAGACCTGGAATATAAAATAAAGGGTGTGAACCTCTTTCCTAAGCCTGATCATCCATAACAGATATGTGGATGGGGTATAATTCAGAATCTGTAAAGCTGAAAGACCACAGAACCAACTAATGCTTTCTCTTCTTCCCCAGACCTGCTTAAACCGGATCTGTGGATATATGAGTACAAAGACCCCTAGGCTGGAGGGCTTCCATGAATTCTACAGCCTCACTATCTAATCTGGGGGATAAGTCATCACTAAAGTTACAGGTTAGAATTGTCTCAGTTTCTGGCTGCAGCTCTATGTCTGATATCTGGTAGGAATCCTTCCCACATCACCCTGAGTGAAAAAAGAACACTTAACTCCAACCTACACTGCCCTGTAATTTTTTCTTCATTGTACTTATATACTGTAGGAATTTGGTATTTTTAAACATATTTTTTGGTATTTTTAACATTTTTTAACATTTTTATGTAATTATTCATTTCCTCTAACTAGAATGTGTGTCATGAGAGCAGGAGCATTTTCTCTTTTGATCCCTGATGGATCCCTAATTCCTGGGGGGGGGGTCGAGTTTTTATTACATAGTGGATGCTCACTAAATATTTGTTGAATAAAGACATCTAGTTGTTTTTGCCATGTACCCATTGATGCCCACTGGCCTTTGTTCTTGCCCTGCATACGCATGCACTCTCCCTCTCTGCCCTTTCTCTCCACTTTCCAAAATTCCCATCCTCAGTACTAGCTTGCTTCACTACAATGAGGGTATACACTTGATTTTTTTTCTTTCTTTCTTTCTTTTTTTTTTTTTATTAGAGTATAGTTGACATACAATGTTCCATTAGTTTCAGGTGTACAACTTAGTGATTTGACAAGTTCATATATTATGTTCACTGCAAGTGTAGCTAGCATCTGTCCCGTTAAATCACTATTACAACATCATTGACTGTATTCCTTATGCTGTGCCTTTTATTCCAATGACTTCTTCATTCCATAACTGGCGGTTACACACCTGATTAGGGAACCATCTCCTAAATTTTTCTCAGGTACTTAGTGTGCCATTGTATGTGGCTGTGTTCTCCTAGAAGTGAAGATTGAGCTCCCTCTTTGTCTTCCTTAATATTCTTCCTTTAGGTATGACTGGTTCTCAAAGTATATTCCCTAGACCAGCAGCATCAGCATCACCTGGGAACTTATTGGAAATGCGTATTTCTTTTTTGGGCCCCGCCCAGGACTTAGTGAGTCAGAAATGCCTGGATGCAGACCAACAACCTGTTTTATCAAGCCCTCCATATGATTCTAATGCTAACAACCGAGAGTCAATGGTAGGACACAGGTTGCATCCCTGACATTATGTTTAACTTCCTAAAAAACCCTGTAATTTCTCTGGTTTCACCTCTTTAGGGGATCCAACAAGGGCTCATTATACTCACTTCTCTAGGTTAATATAGGGGCTTTAAATTTATTTATTAGATTGTGGGCATGCTAGACAGAATCCCTTAAATTATGTGCCTTTGTAGAATTTTACTTTGCAGTGTAGAAGCTAGCAGTTTGTTTGTTTGTTTGTTTGTTTGTTTTAGAAAATAGTCACAATCAAGGTTCTAGAAGGCTTGACTCTAATTCCCAATACTTTGTTATATGTCTACTTCCTCCATTCTCCAGCCATCTCTGAAAGGATTATGTAACTTCAACCCCAGAACCTGCTAGAGATGGGTTATTGTTCTTCAGGGAAAATATTCAAAATAACTGATTGGGTATAAGACTAAAAAATAGAATATTTTAGGGACGCCTGGGTGACTCAGTCAATTAAATATCTGCCTTCAGCTCTAGTCATGATCCCAGGGTCCTAGGATCAAGTCCCATGTGGGGCTCCCTGCTCAGTGGGGACTCTGCTTTTCCCTCTTCCTGTCTCCTGCTTGTGCTCTTTCTCTTTTGAATAAATAAATAAAATCTTAAAAGAATTAAATATTTCTTTTAGAACAGGAAATATTACTGGATAGTATACATTTTTCCCTTAGAAATCCTATGTTTGTGTTTTAGAGAAAGATAAAAAAGCTCATTTTTCAGTGTTTATGTGCAAAATCTGCTTAGTTTATAAAATAATATTGCACATATTTTTTGGCTAAAACTGCTTCTACCATCTATGGGAAGATATTTCAGATGCCACATTTCACTCTTAATTTGATTATAGTTTGATTAATGTACTGAGAGTTCAGTCTTGCAAGTTTGTTTCCAGTCCCCAGACCTTTTCACTGTGGCTAAAAGAGCACCAGGATTTAGGGCTATCTCTCAAAAAAGGATCGGGAAGGGTAGCTGAACTCATGTCATCTTCCACTGGCAGAAATATATATCTATATTTCTCCTTGATCATTTTTTTTGCACATTTAAAAGCAGAATCACATCTCTAGCCTCTCTTTATGAGGAAGACTTTTTTTGAAAAAGATTTTATTTATTTTTATTTGAGATAGAGAGGGGAGAAGGTGAGAGGGAGAAACAGACTCCCCATGGAGCTAAGAGCCCAATGCGGGACTTGATCCTCCGGGATCATGACCCAAGCCAAAGGCAGTCACCTAACCAACTGAGCCACCCAGGTGCCCCGAGTAAGCCATTTTAATTATTGTTTCTTAATAATCTTTGTGTCTGAACTAAGAATAAGGAGGTGCTATTTGTCCTTCAAAATGCAGTTTTCCTGGTCTAGATGAGAACTAAGGAAGGCTGTAGTTAGGAAAGTGGGGATATAGATGAAGCAGCAGCAGGTGTCAAAGGTGCAGTATTAGAGCAACTAGGGCATTGCATTTTGAAGGTAATTAAGCAAGTTTTGGAAAACCGGAATTGTGTTTTTGTCTTGATTATATCTAATTAGCAAAGCATTCAGTTCAAGCCAACTTGTAGTCAATGCATTGTAAGTGAAATTCTCAGCAAATGTGCTGTGATGAAGAGGTATAGTTTGAAGGTATGGAATGAGGGGCATTGCCTGGTGTGAGAGGAAAGGTACACTTCTCTGCAAATTGTAGACATTATCATTAAGTCCATTAAAATAGATCCTCAAGAAAAACATAAAGCTCAATAACCAGGAATGTTATTTATTCATGTATTCGGTCTTATAATGAAAAAGAGTCCCCTAAAATCCCTTTTTTAATTGCTCTAAAAGTAGAATTCCATTTGAAATAAGTAGGAGGCAAGCAGATTCATCAACCCCTAAAGGGTATCAGCAAGATGAAAAATGCCCTAGGGAGAAGCAATAAATACTTTGAGCAAATATGTATATGTTACTAAGTACCTAAAAGCTATTTATTTCTCATTTTAACCATAAACTTTAATTGTACTCTTGTCTATCCTTGACCAGTTACTCACTTTAGGACTGTTGAAGTAATTTGTTAGGATTACATATGGCTTAAGTTTTCTTCCATTTTTCTTTTTAATTAGTGACTGTGCAAGGAAATGAATCCAGTAATTCTATGAGTGTTAAGAGCAGCGTTTTTCTTAGGTATTTTTAATTTTGACTAGATCCAGGGGAGAATTAAAAACAAACAAACAAACAAAAAAAAACCCTAGAAAAATGTTTGTCAGTATGGTTTTAAATTGTTCTTATAATTTGCTATCTTAACCAAAGTCTCAAATTTGAAATAACAGTAACTTAAGCCAATCTAAGTTTGGCATAGTGCGCCGTCCTCATCAAGGACTCAGACGTCCTCTCTGTCTTTGCCCTGCCATCCTCCATTTTGCAACTTCCATTTTGTGTCCAAGATGGCTATTTCCTTGCCCGCTGTCTGACAGGTAGGGATCTCAGAGAGGAGGAAGAGGAAAGAACAGGACAAGGTCATGTCCTACCTTGTATCCATATTTCCTATTCGTCAAACACACCTTTTGTTCTAAGTTCCCATTGACCAGGACTTAGTTATTGGTCATACATTGTTATTGAGATGAAATGTTTGTTCAGAATAAATATGTGCTCAACTAACATTTGAGGATTCTTTTTCTAAAGAGGAAGGAGAGACTGGATAATGGAGGACAGTTTGTAGCCTCTGCCACGCCGGAATTAGCTCTACTTATTTTGTTAATCAGAGGGGGAAGTGAAGATTATTAGGATGGCTGCGAATGTTTGCTGATCAGTTGCACGATTATAGGACAAATAACAAGAGGAAATTAAATATCTTCTGCAAATTGTGTAATTTGCCACCTTAATGTTGCCTGCTATTTATGAGACTAAGCATTTTTCTCAGCTTGAATTAAACCATAAATCCTAGTATTTGTGTTGATAAGAGAACAAACATTTACAAAGTTTCAGGTAGCATGCTGGGTTCCCAACGTATGTTACCATTTTTTTTCTTTATAATCATCCGTAATATTTTCTTAAAACTGTTCAGTAATTCACTTTCTTTTGTAGTTGAAGGATCTGGGGATTAGGAAGAATTATCTTGCTCAAGGTCACAAAGATAATAAAAAAAAATGGAGTTGGATTTTTACCCATATCCATGTGATCACAAAATATATGTTTCCTTGTCCCAGGGGCCCCTCAGTGTCACTGGAATGGTATTCAATTTGCTTCATCTATCTTTAGATCCTCCTTATTAAGGGTAATAACCTGTAATAACTGAATGAAATACTAAACCCACTATTTTTGCTGATGCCACAAAATATTTCTATCATTTGCAGACTGTCCAAAGCTAGCTAGTGCCTTTGATATGTTTAATTTCTGACCAGACCCAAGTAATGGCTAAAATTTTATTGAGAAAATTAGGTGGCGTGATAAGTGGGAAATTCCAAATACTCCTTTTCTAAGAAAAACAAAGGAGAGAAAGAAACAGATTAACAGGCAAGAAAAGACAATGTCTTTCTCTTTGTTTCTATGTTCATATTGCATCTGAGTCTTTTCATGTTGTGTGTTAATTTTGTCCATATTCTGTATCCCAAAACATCTGAGCTTTCTCTCCTGAAGTTTAGGGTGTTTTTGGTTTTTTTTTTTTTATCATTTAATAACATGACTTTTTTTTTTTTTAAAGATTTTATTTATTTATTTGACAGACAGAGATCACAAGTAGGCAGAGAGGCAGGCAGAGAGAGAGGAGGAAGCAGTCTCCCCACTGAGCAGAGAGCCCGATGTGGGGCTCGATCCCAGGACCCTGGGATCATGACCCGAGCCGAAGGCAGAGGCTTTAACCCACTGAGCCACCCAGGCACCCCATAGCATGACTTTTAAAGCCATTTAATTTAGGAAGGCATGTCTAGTGCCATTTAGTGGTTATTATATTTGAGTGCTACAGAAAAGAAAATGCAAACAGTCCTTTTATGAGCCTGAAACAGACTTTTGTGAAATAAGTTATGAATTAATTACATGTGTCTTTGCTACATTTATGCATATTAGCCTTATGAATATTGAGACAAATTGAATAAAATTTTGCTCCAGTACTCTTGAGATGTTTATTGGTTGACTAATGTGACTAATTTGTCAGTATCGTTTCAAGTGGTTTTTAAAATTTGAGTTATCTCAACTAATTTGAATAAAAAATTTTTGTATTTTAAGAAAATTTGAGTAAATTTGAATAATAAAATTTGCAGTATATGGATCATTAGTTTGAACTAATTTTGCAGTCAGTTCCTTTTTCTGTTCTTAATGCTAAATTTCTTTTTTTTTTTTTTAAGGTTTTATTTATTTATTTGACAGACAGAGATCACAAGTAGGCAGAGAGGGAGGCAGAGAGAGAGAGGTGGAAGCAGGCTCCCCGCTGAGCAGAGAGCCCGATGTGGGGCTCCATTCCAGGACCCTGGGATCATGACCTGAGCCGAAGGCAGAGGCTTTAACCCACTGAGCCACCCAGGCACCCATTAATGCTAAATTTCTAAGTGAGTTTAATTATCCAGGTATAAACAGTTTCCGTTATTAACTAAATTAGGATATTCTTAGACAACCAACCTTAGGAACCTAAGGGAAAGAAAGATCTTACTGAAAAAAAGTGTCTTTAAGCAATGTCATTCTTATCTAAAGTATCTATGTTGATTGTTTCCTTCCTTTGCTCATTGGAAAATAGAATCCCTAGGTATGACCTCAACTCTCACATGATCTAGGGTTTACTTATTTTATACAAGCTCTTCATTAACATAACCATTTTCTGTATCATCACAGCTAATTTTTACAGAGTATTAAATTCTTGCCATGTATTGTTTCATTGAATCCTAATAACAGTTCCAAGAAGTAGGTACCATTATTATCCCCATTTTAAAGATGACCCAACTGACATTTAGTAAAGGTAAACAATTAACCCATGGTCTTGCACATTATAACTGAATGGGCCTGGATCCTTGTAGAGACAACCCAGGGCCTACCATCTAGACCATGCTGTGAGGCCTCCAAACACCAACTCACAGATTCTTAAATCTGGAACTGGCCATGTTTAGATGGCACACCTTCAGTGCTTTCTCACTAAATCTTCTATCTTCGTTTTAGCTGGTGCCATGGAATTCTTGGTTACAAGTGGATGTGGACTAGACCAACAGTCTGTTTACATTTGCCGTTTGACTCCGTGGGTTGGTGGTTGGAGCTGATCAAGAAGCTTGAAGACTTTTTCACCAGTAAATTAATGTACCTTACAAATGAGGCTTAACCTGCTCTGTGGTGAACTCACGAAGTAGCTGAGGTCTGCCCACCTCTTACCTTTCCCTATACACACCACTTTTCTTTTCAGATCTTTTTTACTTTTTTCCTTTCAAGAGTTCCACCCTGCTTTCTGTGCTCAATGCCCCATTTTTACCATTTCAAAAGCAAATCTTGTGAAATAAGTACGACTTTCCTTTCACACTGTTCTTCCCTATGGTCTCCATCTCCCTAGTCAAGATATATTTTTAAATACTTTTTTCTGGTTTTCTAATTGTCCTATTCTCACTGTGGAAATTTTAGTGAAGTACAGAACAGTATAAAGAAAGAGAAAGAAACAGCCATGACTGTACCACCCAGATGCTGCTACAGTATGCATTTTGGCAAATTTCCTTCTAGTCTTCTTTTGTTGTATGAAAAATTTCTAAGGCATGAGGAATTATTTTGTTAATAGGATATAGCCCTGTAAAACAAAGGATTCATTGTCAGGGCTTGCTTCCAGTTCAGATTAGATAAAAGTTTCTGGTCATTTTAGGGGGTCACTAAGGACCCAAATTGGTTTGTGCTAGAAAAAATGATGTAACGCCACCCTCCAAGAGAGGACCAGAGAGTTGCTCACAGGTCAAGACTAGTCCTTAGAGAACTGGGGTGAGGCAGGGTAAGGAAAGCTGGTCCAGGTAGCAAAAGTCTTTCTAGGAATTGTAAGCAGTGACCTGGTCCAGCTAGAGGGAATAGAAGCTGAGTGTTGGCAGAAGGACCAGGTGATCCCAAGAGCCCTGGGTCCCAAAAGGCCAGTCAGCAGCCTGGCTGCCCCAAGGGGTTATGCAAAATACCAAGATGACCTGCCAAAATGCGTGGAACCTCCTCCACCTTAAGGCATAGGGTTATTGGATTATTTCTGAGCCCAGCAAGTAACTGATGTGAGACCTTTTGTTAGTTTGCCATTAATAACGCTAACATTTCTTGAGTATGTGTCCAGCCCTGGCTAATCCGTTTCCTGTCCTGGTGTTATCTCATTGAGCCCCGACAAGTCAGTCACAGTTAGGATCTCCATGTTACAGATAAGGAGTCAGAGGCCTTGAGAAGTTGATGGCTTTGCCTAAGGCCACTTGGATAAATAGAGGAATAGAAATTACAGCCCAGGGATTGTCTGACTCCAGAGTTCTTAACTCTCAGCAACCACATGGTCTATGATTTAGCCATTTGTCTGGGGTTTATGGTGGGATTCTAATCTACTAGAAGAAATTGTCACATATGTGTGTAGAAGGAGGCAGTATTTTCTAGGGGTCCTCAAAAGAATGTACAAAGATAACATTGCTTGGCCCTTCCAAATTACATTATATAACTTGATCTATAAATATGTCAGATATTCAAACTATCTCCGGACTTTCAAGTATCCTGGCTTTTTTATTCTTTCTGGTTTCTTGATTCTTTCAGGCTTTTTTTTTTTTTTAAGCTGTATCTCAATTTTATTTAGAGAGGAGATAGAATTATATGACAAGAATCTCTTTCTCAATTGCTGCAAATTCTGTAAGACTCACAATTCAATATTTAAGTAGTGTTCTGAAATAACACTGTGTTATAATAGTAGTGTTAAAACTCTGAATAACAGTAGTGTTAAAGCTACCCTGCAGTGACATGTAGAGATGTCCATGAGATCATAAGGTCATGAACCCTGCCTTGTATTTTATTGACTGGATTACTAATTTATTCTGATACATGGAATACTAGAATTTTATTTTTTAAATAGCTTTTTTGGGGGATATAATTCACATACCATCCATTTCATTCATTTAAAGTATACAATAAAATGGTTTTTAGTTTATTGGCAACCAGTTTATGTGCAACCAATCACCTCAGTCAACTTTAGAAGACTTTCATGACGTCATGAAGAAATCCTGAACCCTTTAGCTATCACCTTCCAACCTTCCCTCCATAATGCCCTAAACAGCCATTAATCTACTTTCTGTCTCTATGTATGTCCCTATTCTGGATTTTCATATAGGGAGTCATATAATATGTGGAGTTTTGTAACTTACTTCTTCCATTTAGGACAACATTTTCCAAGTTCATCCAAGTTGTAACAAATACCCAGCTGTTCTTTGTATTATATTTTTCTCTAAGGATTTTCACCCTCGATGCCACCAAAATGTGACTCTTGATTTACTCTCGACAACATCCCTGGATATCCATATAATTTCCAAGGAACATTTAGTATCCTTAATTTGGCAATCAAGACAGTTCTTGGTTTCTACAAAGAAAGCTTCAGGAACACTCTTTACTACTTCAGAGATGTCCATGACCTTCTCAATACTGCTTCATCCATCATAAATGTATTTTACAGCCATGTGTGCTTGGTTCAAGGCATTCTTCCCCTACAGTCTTGTAAATGATATTTATCATGGAGGAAGACTAATCAATGATTTTGAATTGGAGCAAAGAGAATGCTGTGAAGCAAATAATGACAATGCACTTTAATCGGTACATTTTGGGGAGGATTGTAGTTTAGCCTCCATTAATAAAATTGCAAGGCAGGTAAAACTGGTGATAAATAATATATTTTTTCATATAACTTTTTAAAGAGTTTTCTTAGT
Source organism: Lontra canadensis (assembly GCF_010015895.1). Taxonomy (NCBI): domain Eukaryota; kingdom Metazoa; phylum Chordata; class Mammalia; order Carnivora; family Mustelidae; genus Lontra; species Lontra canadensis. The sequence continues at coordinate 5,830,503 of NW_022631012.1, read as the reverse complement.
TATACAACATTGTATATTGTATGTTGAATTATATGTATTATTATATTGTATGCATTGTTTTTAAAGTATTTTCACTTATACCAAATTAAATATAATTGTTTGATAAAAATAATATAGAAGCTAGTATAATTTAAGGCTTTTTAATCTGTTCCTTATTGTCTTTTCCTATGAGCTGACCTATTATATAATAGTAACTGCACTCAGATTACGATTTATAACTCTTTGTTCCAGTCATTGTACATTTGTAAATTTAGAATGAATTTTATCAAAAACCTCTAAAAAATTAGCTTTTTATAAACTTTCTTAGAATGAGACAGTTTATAGGTAAAAATAAATTCTAACAAATTGGCATTTCAATTATTTTGCTTTTTATTTCAGCACTGTCTCAGGTTGAGCCAGCTGAGATTTTTGTTTGTGTGTTTGTTTGTTTTTAATATTGTGTTTTGTGGTTTTTTTTAAAGATTTTATTTATTTATTTGACAGAGAGAGAGATGACAAGTAGGCAGAGAGTCAGGCAGAGAGAGAGGGGGAAGCAGGCTCCCCACTGAGCAGAGAGCCTGATGCGGGGCTTGATCCCAGGACCCTGAGATCATGACCTGAGCCAAAGGCAGCGGCTTAATCCACTGAGCCACCCAGGCACCCCCCCTCCTTTTTTTTTTAATTTGAGAGAGAGACAGAGCACAAGCAGGGGGAGCCAGAGAAGGAGAGGGAGACGTAGGCTACCCACTGAGCAGGGAGCCCAATGCAGGGCTCAATCTCAGGACCCTGGGATCATGACCTGAGATGAAGGCAAACACTTAGCCAACTGAGCCACCCAGGCACCCTTGAGACAGCTGAATTTTGAAATCATTCTCCTAAATATTTCTTAATCACCTGGTCCTTGCCATAAAATGGACTAGGTATTTTTAGATCTATCTCTATTATTTATGACATCTGCAAATATAAAATACACAGGCAAAATGATGTCACATTTTCATAGTATTATTGCTCCAGCTCTCTATGTATTTTCTGCCAATGACTTTAATGGATTTGTCAATATGATGCATTTTTAGTTTGAGCTAACATCAGGAAAGCCAAGTGATTTGATGTGCAGTTCTAGGGCCAGTCATGGATTCAGATACACTACAAATCATACTATGTACCTGTAAGAAAAAACAAACAAACAAACAATTAAATATTGATGATATAAGCTTGTATTGGGAAAATATTAATCTGTCAGTCAACTCCCAACTCATTAAATGTTTTTGCTCTAGCTACAAATGATCTCTTCAGACTGATTATTTAGAACGGATTCAGAGTTTCTAGAATAGACACCATACAGTTGAAATCTTTGGCTGAGCTGCAAGGTGGTTTTGATTCTAATATACTTTGGTTCATAATAGTAACTCTGGGAATTATTTCATGTCTTCAAAATTATTGACCTCTTTTTTAATAGCTCTGGAATCATATTTTGATATCTGTTCAAGGAATATGAAGCAACATTAAGACTGATGGGTGCCTGGGTGGCTCAGTCGGTAAGCATCTGCCTTCAGCTCAGGTCGTGGTCCCAGGGTCCTGGGATCAAGTACCGCATTGGGCTCCCTGCTCATTGGGAAGTCTGCTTCTCCCTCTCCTACTCTCCCTGCTTATATTTCCTCTCTCACTCTCTCTCTGTGTCAAATAAATAAATAAAATCTAAATAATCATAATAAAAGACTGAATATTATTGACATATTAGCTTAAAAATTGCATTCTTCAGGCACATTTTCATAAGGACAGTACTTAACTTTTAGAATATGAAGATACTTCAGAGTATAAATTTAGTTTCTTATTAATCTAGAGAAATTTTAAAATTGATATGTATTTTTTAATAAACCCATGAGAAGTCCATGAAGTGAACTGGGCAAAAGAAACATGTATTCATGCCTATCCAGGATGGAAGTTTTTGTCTTTGCCTTTTGTTTCCATTTCCATTCTGTTGGGATGCACCAAAGCAGGGTTTGCTTTGAATATGTTTAATAATATGTGTGCACATACTGAAGGCAGCTCACAACAGGACTTGTATTTTGTAGGTTTTTTTCCTAAATGATCAAACAACAGTGACCCAGAGAAAATAGTAAATATAGTAGCCTGATGACATTAAGAGCAAATATATTTTGAAAATTTTTAAGTGTCCTAATGAGAATTAAACAGTGCACCTGTAATGAGCACCAGGTAATGTATGGAAGTGCCAAATTACTCATTTTATACCTGAAACTAATATTAACTAATATTACACTGTATGTTAACTGACTGGACTATAAATAAATATAAATAAAAACTTTATTAAAAAAGGGCTCCTAGGTGGCTCACTCAGTTAAGCATCTGACTCTTGATTTCAGCAAAGTCATGATCTCCGGGTCATGATCTCAAGGTCATGATCTCAGGGTTGAGAGATTGAGCCCTTCATTGGGCTCCTTGGTCAGCACAGAGTCTGCTTAACATTCTCTGTCTCTGCCTCTCTCCCCACTCACACTTTCTCTCTCTCTCTCTCTCAAATAAATAAATAATTTAAAAAAAAACTTTTAAAAATCGTAATTTATTAATCACAAAAAAAGAAAATTTTTGATGTGTCCCTAAAATTTATTAGATGTTTCACTTTATTTAGGACTATTACTTGATAGCCCTAGACATCAGTTTTATCAATGACATGAACATGAAAATGCAGTTCACTGGCATGTCATGAGAATGAGAAGGGCTTAAGTAAATGTTGACCTTGTAAAGTGTCTAGCTTCCTATTAATTATTAATTTTTTAATAGAGACATACCCAGGAATGCATTACATAAAATACAAATCCTCAAAATTTAGCCTTTTTACTTTCCTTAAAATTTTCTCTAACTTTTTCTCAAGCTAATAGGCACAGAAAGTGGTTACTGCATATTTCTTATGCTCTCTGAGCTCAATCTCAGTGACAGATTCCGGGCCAAATCCACTATTCTAAATTAATGTGGCATTCGTGTGTCTTGGGCAAGTAAACAAATATGTCTTCCTTGAGTTTGTCAATAACAAATTTACACTATTCCTCATTACAGACACAGGAAGGTAGATTGTTAAATCTTTAAATTTAAAATTTTTGACATTTATTATTAAATGTAAGCATAATTAGATTATGATATACAATGACTTAAATGATATTAGTAGTAAGTGATTTCTTTTCAGAACAAGTCGACAACAATGATGAGGATCAGAAAACCTTAGAATAAGACAACCAACGAAGTCTTTGGTTCTAAAATTAAGGACAGATTTTTTGGATATTGTTTAGGGAAAAGAGTCCTTTAGAAACAATAAGATCACAAAATTCCTTCTATATTTAATATTCAAATGAACATCTCAGCATAAAGGCCTATATTGTTTTCCTTAGATACTCAGAATGGAGAATATTAATTTTTTTCTGCAGAAGATCCTAGCTACTTTAAATGACTAGTCCAGATATTCTGATTCATGTCTTAAATTAGATCACATGAGTGGCTGAATCATGAAGGAATGAATATGAATATAGAATTAATTAAGCCCAGTAATTCATTACAAACTAAGTATGTTCACATCTATTACAGAAACATTGTTCAGTTAATTCCAAATAAGATATTTACTCTCATCCTTATACTCAGCACTTTTTAAGAAAAGAAATAATTCATATTTTGTGTTAACCCCCAAAGTATTAATAATCCTGGACAACTGTAAGATCAGCAGGTCAAATAAACATGAGGTTGAACGAAAATTTAAGAATATCATCATTTACCAGAATGATACTGCTCTCTGCTTTAACCATCAGGATTCCACAAAAAAATGTATCATTTTGATAATTTGTTGAAAAACCAATTTTGGGATGCCTGGGGCTCAGTTGGTTAAGCAACTGCCTTCAGCTCAGGTCATGATCCCGGAGTCCTGGGATCAAGTCCTGCATCGGGCTCCCAGCTCCGTGAGGAGTCTGCTTCTCCTTTTGACCTACCCTCTCACACACTCTCTCATTCTGTCACTCTCTCTCTCAAATAAATAAATAAAATCTTAAAAAAAAAAAAAAAAGAAAAACCAGTTTCACAGATATAGTCTTGAGTTAAAAATTAATTTAGCTTTTAAAATATACCTGATTCTTAAAAAAGGAAACATCTCATTATTTTTCCATAACTAACTTAATAACAATGATATTCTTTGTTATATACTCTAACACGTACCTATTTAAGAGTTGGTTAACTTCCTTCTCACTGGGCAGGCATTAGGGTTTCAACAATAGATTTGATTAAACCAATGTGACCTGTTCTAGGAAAGAAATAACTTGCTTTTTCAGCATTTCAGTTTCATAATTTTTTTAAATTAACTACAGAGGCAGAAGGAGATAATATGGAAAATTACTATGTATTTTAATGCAGAGTATGCTGGACACTTGCATTCATCTTTTCCAGTGTGTACCATATTTCTCCCAAACCAATTTATCACCAGTTCCATTTATACCCAAAGCCACATACACAGAAGAGAGGTCTGACACACTGATTTATCTATACTTTTTGAATTGAATTGTATTTTATTTCAATTGGAAAAAAAGTAGCAAACATTAAGGATACTTCATTATTATTATTTTGCCAAAAGATTTGAAGAACTTGTTGGCATGTGAATCAATGATTTAAAATAACAAAAATATCATTTGTGGTTGGAAATCCACTAATAATTCTTTCAACCCAATATCGGTCACCACAAAAGTCATGAATCCAAAATAGCAAATACTCCACTGTTGTTTTCCTTCTCTCCTCTAAGCATTATTTTCAAGTGCAGCTTATTTATCTCATCTTTTCATAAATTGAATTAGCCACTTATAAAGTATCCAATGGAGACAATATTTGTAGGCACAAATCCAAAATACCAAAGTGCCATTGAAACAAAAATTGGCCAGCAGGTTTGTTTGTAAGACATGACCAGAAATGATTTGTGTTCAAAGTATTCTGTAATGATGCTCAAATGAGGTGAAACAACTTGAATCTGCCTGACTGTGACCTTGGGCAAGTTACTTAACCTTGCTTAACCAGATACTAGTATGGTATCTATTATTGTAGTATTACCTGAAGATTAGAGATAAAATCACGTGCAGAGTATTGGCAGAGATGCCAAACATCAAATATGGTTGATGTTGTTATCATTTCAATGCTTCTTAATACCTCTGTGAGCAGCGGAAAGGAAAGGAAATTAAACTCATATTAGTTAGTAATGCATTTTCCTCATAAAATGCATTGAAGGCTTAATCTGAAGCAGAGTGGGGGAAATAAGTAAAATATTCAAGAATATCAGTGAGACTCTTCACTGTGAGTCCAGGATCTACTAGCATCACTCCAAGGTTATTTCAGACCTTTGTAAGGACTTGGCTTAATCACAAACTAATCAACAGATACTAATTGAATGACTGCTAGTTTCTCAATATTGTGCTCAGGAATGATGGGGGTATAGTGCAGGCAGATAAACAATGCCATTATCCTCAAAGCCGTTGAAATACAAGGAGAAAAAACTAATATACCTATATAAATAGTACACAATATACACCCACCTGTAATTAGTTTCTGAAATGCATTATCCCAGAAATCATACAATTTGTTTTTTATGAAGTTCCATGAGAGTTTTGGTTCATTTAACCATTTTATCTAAATATAGTCTCAGTACAGAAACAACTAGAATTATTTTTTTCATTATGCTTCTGTTGCCCTATTAGTTTATACATGAGCTTCCCCAGGTATAAATTAATTCAAATTATATTGAAAAACATGTCATTTCTTCTAATGACTCATTATTTAATTGAACTTGGATATGCATTAGTTTTCAGTCCTAAAATTTGGCATAGAGGATGCTAGTTTATCTTGGAAAAAAGTAAACTTCACTTGAGCTTTAATTTAACTCAGAATGCATGAGGGGATTTTTGAAAAAAAGATTTTCTATAATTTAAGAAACTTAATTAGGGTAGAGAGTATAGTAAGCAGAAATCTGTACTTTATAAAGTTATAAAGTCTTAATTATTCATCATAACTACCATTTATTGATTGATATCTCTGGGCAGAGACTCTATACTTTTTAATATCTGCTCTCAATTCTTCTCTACAGTTCTGCAAGGTAGGTGATATAATTACCCCACAAGGCAGTGGAGGGCCAGGGAGATTAAACAACTGGCCTAAGAACATACAGTTAATAAGTCATGAAACTCTCCAAGTTTGTGTGGTTCCAGTGCCAGGTATATTTCACTTTACTTTCTGTAATATACTGTACTTTTTCCTCCAAAGATTTTATTTATTTATTTGAGAGAGAGATAAAGAGAGAGAGAGAGAGAGAGCATAAGCAGGGAGGAGGAGCAAAGGAGAGGGAGAGTAGATTCTACGCTGAACAGGGAGCCTGATGAGGGACTCAATCCCAGACCCTGGGATCATGACCTGAGCTGAAGACAGATGCTTAACCAACTGAGCCACCAAAATGCCGCTATATTGCACTTTACTAACCCTTTCTTCCTAAAAGCAAACCTGAATTTTGGAACATAGGGCAGATTGGTTTCAATGGATTATTTTGGAAGAGAATAGGTTGATATTTTAGCCATATATTTTGGAATAAAGTCTCAAAATCTATAAATGAAAATGTATCTAGTAAAAATAAAGATATAATGCAATACATGTATCAATATTTAATCAAATAAAATTTCAAGAGACAGTCCTATTTTGTGTCAGATATGAATAAACTTTACATATAAATTATGTTATAGAGGACAGTATTTACAGATGTGCTTCAAAGATACAACTGTTTTTTGTACTTAATCAGTGCTACTGTAATCTAACATGGTGGGTAAAATAACATTTGGAAAACATTTAAAGCTATTTTGCATCTGTTTTGATATTTGAGGATTATTTCAGTTTTCTTTAGATATTTTAGATTTTTTTAAGATTTAAGGGCGGTTTAGAATGATACACTTTTTCTCTCAATATATTTCTCTGTAGAGAACAGAGCATTAAAATCTTGGCTTTAAAACTGTATGAAAATGTGGTATCGAGTTTTATTTTGTAGTTGTTTAAAAATAATAATTGTGTCATAAATATATGAGGCTTCTCTTCCTAAAAGCTTTCATTCTATTTGTATCCTTTTTTTTATCCTTCTTTTTCCTTTCTCTCTTTTTTTCCCTCTGCCCCAACAATATCAAAATAATCTTGAAAATAACAAGAATAACAATATGGCATTGGAAAGAATCTTTATGGCAGTGGGGAAAGAAGAGTAACAGATTTTTTCCTTGACTGTGGAAGGGAGGATTATATGTGGGTTTTATTTACAGGAGCATAAGGGCTTGAAAATAATTAAGTTATTATTTTACATCTATCATTTGGAACTGGTTTGTTCTGGCTTCTATTGACGTGTCAAATCTTCACAAATCACTGTTCAGGACAGTAGCGCAGAATAGAACCTTGAGGAAGTCATTCACCTCTGAAGCCATACTTCCTCTTATATAAAATGAGGACACTTCATCATAGGCTTTTTTTTTCTTTCTTTTTTAGAATTAAAAGAGATAATCCATGTAAAGTACTGGCACTCAGTAAATTCTAAAAATATTAGTTATTGTTTTCTGAGAAACCCTTACCTTGCTGGGTAGAAACAGAAGTGCGAAATCACACTCATGGACTGCTCGCTCTGAGATTCCTGATCCACTAAAAAAAAAAACTTATCCAATAAATGTGATTAAATTCTGTATGTAGTCAGCATTGCAAACCATCAATATTTTCATGTGTGCATTAAAATACAATTATGGCGGGGCACCTGGGTGTCTCAGTCAGTTGGGCATCTGCCTTTGACTCAGATCATCATCTCAGGTTCAGGGGTGGAGCCCCATGTTGGGCTCCCCACTCAGTGGGGAGTCTGCTTCTCCCTTTCCCTCTGCCACTCTCTCCTGCTTGTGTTCTCTCTCTCTCTCTCTCTCTCAAGTAAATTAATAAAATCTTTTAAAAAATAAAATAAAATATAATTGTGGCGAATATTTGATTTTTCAGGGCTTTGGTTGGTAGGGTCTAAATTGCATCAGCCTTTGTTAAAATGGAATATTCTTCTTCTGGCCATTTCACTGCTCATTAAAATATCTATCAGAACATGAGCAGTGGAAACGGTAGCAGATAAAATAGAATGCAAACTATTTTTGCCACTTTTTAAGGAAGAACACTGCTGTTAATTTTTTTAAGATTTCAGCTATGGGATAATGATAAGAGTTTTCTTTTTTGGGTGGGTGGGGTGATCTGGCAGTGATTGGATTTTTTACACATTTAAATTAGGTTATTTATACTCTTACCAATTACTGAAAGTAGTGAGTTTCCTGCAATGTGCTGAACCTTAATTTACACTTTACCATCTGTCTTTGCCTTAAGGATTTAATAGATTCTTCCCTATAGTATCCTCTTGTAAATCTACCTTTGTAAAGGGATCCACTTTTGTAAAGTTACCTAACCTGCACTATTAGGTCACTAAATCAAAGAAACAAGTCCTAGTAAAATTCAAGAGGCAGGGAATTAATATTTTTTTAATGCTGATTTTTAAAAAATTTTCACAGTGTAGAGCTTGGAATAAAAATCAGTTGACCTGGTAACAACAATATTATGGAAACAATGCAGCTGACAGGACTGTCACATTATTAGTCAAGACACATGATTAGTAAATATCCTATTAACCAGAGAATTTGTTTTCTGTTTAAATTGATCAAGGCTTTCTTTTATAAAAAATGATTTTTAAAAAATCAAATTAAAATCTTCCTTATTATTTATTTATAGCACACAAACTTCCGCAATTGTATTTGGGCTTTCTTATAATTTTAAACCCTTAATTAAAAAGAAAAGAAGGTAGGGGAAGTTCAGAAACTTTTTGTGAAAATAAATCTGAATAGTTATGCTTTCAGTTGAATGTGAGGAAGTGAATAGTACTGAGTTAAGTCTACATGTAACAGTAGATGGTATTTAAAAAACTAAATTTAGGATATGCAATTTTTTGGTAATTTATAGTCCTGTTCATTTCACATGTGTATGGGTGTTTGTATATATACCCATGTGTGTGTGTGTGTGTGTGTGTGTGTGTATCTTTATAAGCATGCACATAGGTACACACTGTGTATATAGATATATACACCTTGGTATACATATGTATTCAATTACACAACTGGATATATATGTATCTATTTGTGTGGGAGAGTATCTTTAATACTATGTCTAAAAAGTCAAATGATTATGTAGTTCTGTTTTATCAGTGTTGTCTTAGAGACAAAAGCCTGGTCTGTGGAATCAGATAAAGCTGAATTTCATTTGTGTCTGCCCCTCACTGCTTATATTACTTTTCATCTTTTTGAGCCTCAGTTGCCTCACCTGTAAGTTAATGTATGTCAAAAAGAGATACTGTGAAAAGTAAATAAGGCAGTATGAAATGTGTAAGGCACATATAAGAGTTAGTTGACCTGCCCCTACAAGTGGAAAGACAAAATTTGTTTGAGTCTCAAAAGGATACACGTTGTTTAAAATGAAATAAAGAATACGATATGCTTGGCTTCCAAAACCATGTGGTTAGCCCAAATTAGAAGGCATTTTTGTAACATTGTTATGTAATGATTCTCCATATAATCCAGATTTTACAAGAATTAAGTAACTAAAACTCTTTCCTCTTTATTTTTCACTGGTTTTGTCTTTGAGTAGAACAGGAAGATTGACTAAAATATGAAATCATGAATTCATGTAGTTCAGTTGCTAGAAAAATGCTTCAAAGATGGAACTAGCAAGTAAATAAATACAAGAAATCAAAGGAAAGTTTGATACATATTTGGAAAGAAAGTGTTTAAAATGCTCACTTTATCTGTCCAACTGGGAAAAATCACCCAATTATACATATCCTAAGTTGTGGTTTTGTTTTAGACACTATAAATTGGTATAACTGCATCTTCTCTTTCTAAGTACTCATGTTGGCTGCTGCCTGGGTTGTGTGAAGAGATGCTCCCAGAAGCAGGACCCTTGAGCAAAGGTGCATTTGGAGCAGTATCTTTGAAGGTTCTAGTACTCTATTCCCCAACCAATCTGCATGCAAAGCCACTTTCTGCAAAAAAGAAAACCAGTACAACATTCATTTGAAAAAAACACAGTATGTTTGCTTCACCAATGTAAAAGTTCCCAGTCCCCTCCTACTCAGTTTTTAAATTCCTTACACGTTGTAATTTCATAGTCATCACCACTTTCAAGGTAAATGCGCTTCAAATAATGACATTTAATTTATAGCAATGCTTAAAATGCCAGCAGATTTTAAAGCTTGGAAGTTCTAAAGAAGAAAAAAAATGATGTTGGTAATAAAAATAGCTATATTTCATATGAATATGAGGGTTGTGGAGTCACATCACCTGCATTCAAATTCCTGCTGTTACAACTTATTTGCTGTGTGTCTTTGGACACATTACTTAACTTCTCTGTGCTTGAGTTCCCTCTGTCTGATGAGGACTATAAAATCATTGACCTCATAGTGGTTCTACGAATTTGTAAGGATTAAATGAGAAATCCATGTAAAACACTTAGCACAGTGAAGTTAAAATAAGGATCAGTTGTTGCTCTAATTTCCATTATTATTATTAATAAATGTGATTTCATATTGCATGGAAACAAACTTATAAATGTGCTTGAAGGCAAGAATTCTTTCACATTTTTAATACTAGAATATAGTCAGTCTTTTTACCAAAAATGATATTCATTGTGTAACAGTCTTTAAATGGAAGAAAGGAAAGAAACAAGAACACAAGGCTTCTCCTTTTCCATTTGCTTACTCAAACAGGGGAGCTTTATTAGCACTTTTTCTCAATAAAACACCAGAAATAAATTGACTGTTGTTTGTTATCTGGACACAAAATGTCCTGATTGCTTCAGTTCATCTATGCATGTAAGTTGTTCGACATCCCACAGTAAATCAGACTTCAGGATCCAAGCATCAGCAGGAACATATTTCCTGAGTGAGTAATTTAAATGTACATTATTGTAATAAAAATCTGTAAGGCAGCTCTACAAGGAGAAAAATGATTCAACTTTGGTAGGGAAAGTGAAGTATTCCACAAATCTTGTATTTGTATCTCAGTACAATTAACCAGTGCTTAGAGGGACAATCAAGATGACAATCTGTGTAGGAAGGCTTTATACTTTTTTAATTTGTCCTCTTTCTGCTACTCACCAGAACTTCTATCTCCTTTCATAAATATCTATCTATCTATCTATCTATCTATCTAAACAATTAGCGGAGTTTATGCTCTTGGCTGAATCCACACATAACTTTATGTATCATTTCAGCAAATATGGGAAGAGAAGCTTTTTAAATATCATAGAAATGATACAAGTACAGAAATTTATCTGTCAAAAATGCAATCAATTATTCATTGATGCCATGAGATACCAAGTATCCTTATATCTTTTTACATTCTTTCTGCGTCTTGATAATGTTGACTTCTTTTCAATCATAGTTTTTTGCCTCATGCTCACAAAATGGCTGCTATATCTTCAGGTCTTATATCGGTATTCCAGGCAAGAAAAAAGAATGGTAAAGGCTTTTTCCTCCTGAGGATTTGTATTTTGATTTAGAACAAAAGGCTCTCTTCAGGATATCTTCCCTTTTTATTTGTTTTTTCCCCACTCCAAACTAATCACTGACTAAGGAAAATTGCTGTTGAATAGATAAAGGATGGTGTCTGCACACCTGATTTGACCAATGAGAAAACCAGTCTTTTCTCCAGAGCAGACTGGCGGAAGTCTCACCGGTGACTGCAGAGAAAATTTCGTTGACTGGTGACTTCATCCTTCCATGCCGTAACCCTCCATAAATCAATAAAGTGCTCACTGAAATCCTCTCTAGAACTGTGTTCTTATTCCTGAAATTCAATTTTAATTACCTTTGAGGGAAAACTAGAAACATATTGTTTATTGATAAATAAATCACCATACTAAATGTCTGGAAAAAACACTTTTTAGAGAGATATTTCTTAGATCTTTAGAGAAATGGATGTAGATTAAAATCTGTCTGAAAACTTCTTGAAGCGTATTGTTTTCTTCTCTGTATCTACTGTATATTCTACTGCCTGCTATTTTCATGGTAACAATCACAAGTTGGATGCTCTTTTTAGCTATGATAGGATGATGCTGAATAGACCAGCTGATAGCTATTTTACAAGAAAATATAGCAATTGGTTTGTGGTAATGGATATTGGTTTGTGGCACATCCGTTCCAGTTTCTGCCTTGTTAAACACTTTAAAAGCAGCTCCAGTTTACTTAGCTTCTCTTTCTGATCCTCTGGGAACTAGAGGTTTTATGCATCTTTACAGTTGATGGTGAACAAAGCCAAGCCTTTCTTTCTTTCTTTCTTTCTTTCTTTCTTTCTTTCTTTCTTTCTTTTTTAAAGATTTTATTTATTTATTTGACAGACAGAGACCACAAGTAGGCAGAGAGGCAGGCAGAGAGAGAGAGAGAGAGAGGAGGAAGCAGGCTCCCTGCTGAGCAGAGAGCCCGATGTGGGGCTCGATCCCAGGACCCTGGGATCATGACCGGAGCTGAAGGCAGAGGCTTTAACCCACTGAGCCACCCAGGTGCCCCAGCCAAACCATTCTTAATTCCATATTTTACCCATTGACATTATATGGAGAAGGTTACCTGGATACTTTTTAATAACTTTTTATTTTATTGTGCTTCAAATGATTGAAAAATGCTGATTCATTATAACACAAAGTTCCAACATAATCTGTTTGTAGATTGTCCCCCAATTTTTTTAAAGGGATTTTGAGTGGTTTTAGGGAAAGAAAGCAAATATTTGGTTCATTCCATTATTGTCAATTTTCATGGAAGGTATAGTGGTGCATTAGTCAACTCTGTATTTTACATTAGAAATTTAAAGTGTGGCTGCTGTTGGAATAAGATACTTATTTAACAAAACGCCATATTTAAAAACAGCATTCTTAGTCTCCCTCTCCTCTGAGACTATCAAACCATATTCAAAATAATGAAGCAGTTCACAACAACTATTTGTTGGAAAAGTGAATGGGCAGGGATTCCATATGCTTGTGATTATAGCAAACAAATAGATCATGCTTTTTAAGGTAATGTATACCCTAAGTTTCCACAGGAGACTGTCATGAGTGTTAGGTTAAAAATGTATTATTAGGTCCACTTAGAAAAAGTTCATTAAAAGATTCAAAGAAATTGGAAATTTGTTGAATTTTCTTTCACAAAAATATTTGACTTCTCTGATTTTAATTCCTACATAGTATTTCTTAATTTCCAAGCCAGAGTTAACCAGATATAGCTAGAATCTTTAGGAAGTGTTGCAAGAGACAATGTTTAGATGATTAATAAGTAATCAAGATTAGTTATTGCAGTTAACTAAAGGTGTAACATTTGCAATGTTCAGAAGATCTAAGAATAGAGCTGGTTTTGTCATGGATAAAATATTTCTGGAAACACTTCCTACCAGTCACAGTTCTCATAATGTACTCTTGTTTGATCAAATATAATTAAGTAATGAAACTTCTCAGAGTTTAGTCATCTCAGGTCCCCTCATATGAGTGTTAAATTGCGTATACGTTGCATGAGGGATTTTAATGTAGGTAAGGTCTCCTACTCACATTGAGGACGTCACTCTGATCCTTCTCCTGTCCCTTCTGATAACATATTTTATTTCAGTTTTGTTCAAAGCAAAACACAATCAGGAGAAGATGTATGATGATGGTGCTGTTTAATCTCAAACCATCAAGGACATCCTATAAAGAAGTCAAAGTTACGTACCACTAACTGTTGGTCTAGGAAAGATTTGATTGGGTGCAAAGATAAAGCACTAGGTGGAAAAAAATATAATCCATCCTTTTTTTATTAGTGGAAAAATGGAGAGCTGCAACAAAGAAGCTTAGCCAGTATTAGATAGAAGTAGATTTTCTGTTTGTATTTGTTAGAAGGTGTCATCTGGGTAAGAAAAGGTGCTGTCCTGGGGCGCCTGTGTGGCTCAGTTGTTAAGCCTCTGCCTTTGGCTCAGGTCATAATCCCATGACCTGCATCAGACTCTCCGCTCAGTGGGAAGCCTGCTTCTCCCTCTCCCACTCCCCCTGCTTGTGTTTTCTCTTTCTCTTTCTGTGTCTCTCTCTGTCAAATAAATAAATAAAATATTTAAAAGAAAAAAGAAAGAAAGAAAGAAAAGGTGCTGTCCTAATAGTGTGCCCCTCCTTTGGTGCTGATTTTTGACCAGTTAGTGTTCCTCATTTCCTCTGTCAATTTTTATTTTATTCCTTTGAAAAGTGGCCTACATAAAAATGTCTTTCAGAATCCTTCTCCTGTATTGCATTGTTCATCCTGGAAAGCCACTGTGTTCCCTTGATAAGGTAAACTTTGTGATTATTTAGATATGGTTTTGTTTGGAATGTGCTCATACTGGTCTTGTCTGGAGCCTGAAGAGCTCTGGTGTACTTTTTGTCTTAGAACACATTTTGAGGGGCACCTGGGTGGCTCAGTGGGTTAAACCTCTGCCTTCAGCTCAAGTCATGATCTCAAGGTCCTGAGATCGAGCCCCGCATCGGACTCTCTGCTCGGCAGGGAGCCTGCTTCCTCCTCTCTCTCTGCCTCCCTCTCTGCCTACTTGTGATCTCTCTCTGTCAAATAAATAAATAAAATCTTTAAAAAAAAACACATTTTGATAAGTTTGCTATGTGCAGAGTTAATGTGAGTGAGATGCTTGAAGCTATTTATTTCTAAGATTTTTTTTCCTGATTTAGATGAAGATTTCAGTCTTAAAGATTGGCAGTCTGGTAGAAAAAACTTCTGTGGCTTGAGCAACTGTACATGTACTAAAAGGCTCTCTCTGTGGAAGCCGTAAATGATTTCCTTTCTAGTGAAACCAGAGCCTGGTGTGGCCCTATTAAGAGAGAAAGGGGACTAACTTTATTGGGAGGATAGGGTGTACTATTACTTCAGGCACATCAAATTATGTATTTTGCATGATGATTTTACAAAGTAACAATTTATTGAGTCTAGGCCACTTAATTTCCCCCAGGCTTTACCCGGAGCAAATAGCAGAACTCAATTTTAAACTCAAGACTCATCCCAAAGCCATGCCCTGCTCAGTGCCCCGTGCCGCCAGCAAATTAAATGGCTCTAAGTGACTAAGTACACTTTTGGATCTAATGAATTATTTCTGTTATGGAGTCATGGCCCAGGACGTTTCTGATGAGACGAAAAGGTGCCATACATATTTATTAAGAGCATATATTCTAATTTTGTCACCATTGTGAACTTAACAGATAGGAACTCTTATAAATAAAAATATTTAGGATAAAATACGATTTAATATGTCAGACATAGCCCTTTTTGCTGTTTCCAATTTTCTATAAAGTTGTCGAACCCTAACCTGTTGGGAACAAAAATGTCTCCACAGCCATTTGGAATAGCTTTGCTTATAACCACTTTCTGTACCCATTCCACTGACTTCCATTTTTAAGGCTAGAAGTAGACTTAGCACGGTGCCAAGCACATAATAAATAATGCTGAATTTATGCTCTTAATAACATTAGGATTTAGAGTGAAGGAGGCAGGCCAGCGGTTCTAACCTTCCTCTCAAGTGTGTGTCATCAGGCTTTTTTCTATACGGTCTCTTCTTTTAAAAATTTTATGTGTAGGACCAAAGCTTGCTTTTATAGTACTTTTAAAATTAACTCAAATGAAAATTAATTAAGCTTGGGGGATTTTTGAAAAAATCTAACAAATAGTATTTGAGAGCATGGAGTCATCATCACAGAACAGAGTTAAAACATGAAACAAGAACAACACAAATTTATTTCTCGGACACAGTGTGGCACAGGGAGAAGCATCCTGGACTGGAAATCATGCAACACAGGTCCCAGAAGCTTTCTCCAAAAACCAGGAGTTTGAGTCTATGAATGCGTGTGGAGGAGGACAGTTCCCAGGCTCAGCACCTTCACAAGATTTTCCCGAAGAATATATGAAATAACATACAGGAAAAGCCTTGATAAACGGTATGATGATGTCTAGGTACAAGTGACTACTCTGATTATCATCACTGTCATTGATACCACCATCTGATAGTCGTGGTGCCAGTAACTGGAACCACTCCTTTGAAGTTCAAATCATTTCAAGTAATTTTCCCTGTTTTTATACCCCTATTATTCTTAGTTTTTTTAAACTGTCCTTACCACTTTAATTAATCTGTCCTCATCCATAAGTGAGGCATTTGGGAATGTTACCACTTCCTAAAGAAGTATAAGAATTTGTCCATAGAGGGAAGACTCTTAAACTTTTGAGGGTCAATAGTGTGCTCACAAGCTGGCTCTAAAGGGGAAGGCGGGTGCGGCAGGACATCAAGCCCCAGTTTGTAGAATTAACGGGTTTCTGTGTGTTAAGCCTTTTTCTGTGGCTGATTCCAAGCTGCCATCAGGATGTCACTGACCACAGAGTTGGGAAGAGAAGCCCATCACTGGCTCTTGCAGGCAAGTCGGAGCTGGGTCCAGCATACAACAAGGGCCTGGGATCACATGGGTGTGTTCAGGGTGACAGCCTTGAGACACCTGTTTTCCTGTGGATCATACAGAGAGCAAAGGCATGGACGGGAATGCACAGTTTGACTTCAGTTCATGATCTTTTGGGTCTTTGACTCTCATCACAACATCCATTTCCGGTGTCTAATGAAGCATTTAAAGTTCAGTCTCTTGCGTATTTATATCTAAACTCTCGCTCCTGGACAGGCTTGCCTCAGCCTTGGAGCTCATGGTAGCCAGGTTGTCTCCAGGAGGAGTCCTCTGCTCTTATTCTGTCCTTCCACGTTAACCCCACCGCTCTGGCTGCAAGTGTTCTACATTCTAGTGATGTTCCCGCCCCCTTCCCCTCTCCCTCTCCTTGCACGTACATGATTCAGACACATAGAACCATGGTACCATTGCAAGTTCATGTATATGCCGGCACACCAGGCTACTGGGGAGCAGAGTGAAGAAGAATGAAAGTCTAAAAGCATACGCTGGGGTGACAATTTTCAGTTTATTTTAATAACAGGTAAACTGAGACCACAGGTTTTCAATAAGCCGTAACTGTTTGATTTTATATATACATATGTAATCCCAGAAATGTATTTAATATTTGCTTGATAAGTTTTATGTGGGACTATTGGGACTGTTTGCTTTGGGTGCTCCTGGTAAATCTCATGGAGGCACTGAACAGTGAAGGTGTATCCATCTGTACACACATATACACACATATTTTTTTTAATTTATTTACTTATTTTCATCCTTCTTTCAGAAAAAGCTTGAAGTGTTAGAACTTAAGGTCAGTCATTGAATGGGCAAAAACAATTATACAGCCTTGGTTCACAGGGCTCCTAACTGAAATGGTAGAAAATAGCATGGGATCTGTACAAGAAGACAGCAAAAGGGTGCTCATTGTAATCATGTTTACACCATGATCACATCATGTAATCAGGATTACACCAATGTATTACACTGATAACCATGATTATTCCTAATTTTAGGCTATTATGTCTGTTTTTTCCAAGTTTTATTTATTTACATAACCTCCACAC
Source organism: Lontra canadensis (assembly GCF_010015895.1). Classification (NCBI taxonomy): domain Eukaryota; kingdom Metazoa; phylum Chordata; class Mammalia; order Carnivora; family Mustelidae; genus Lontra; species Lontra canadensis. Next base: position 5,812,924 of record NW_022631012.1, on the reverse strand, counting down.
CCAACTTAGGGCTTGAAGTTACGGCCCCAAGATCAAGAGTCACATGTTCCTCTGAGCCAGCCTGGTGCCCTATTATGTCTGTTTTTTTGTTTTCATCTATGTTATTGCCTTGAATTCAACCATGGCTGTTTATTTGATAGAAAACATCTGATAAACAAAGATTTCCCTTTTTAAAAAAATGCCTATAGGGGTGCCTGGCTGGCTCGGTCCAAAGCATGTGACTCTTGATTACAGGATTGTGAGTTTGAGCCCCACATTGGGTGTAGAGATTACTAAAAATAAATAAACTTTCAAAAAATGTGTATATTCTGAGAAAGCTAAGATGACAGTAAACATCCACTCAGTTCAGCTGTTGATTTATTTTTAATAATCAGGTAGAATTTGCTGTGGCAGAGAGTTTTAATGGAGTGTAACAGCTAGGCAGTTTTGTTTAATAGAAATTCAGGGAGCCTGGAAAGACCTGAGGGGTTTTTTGTTGAGATTTGAACTTCTGGTTGGGCTAGAGAGAAAGTAAATTAGACATTGAGAGCACAGACAACCACGGGAAAAGTTCTATTTTTTTTTTTTTTAATAATGAAGATGCTTATCTATTAGTTTTCAATACACAAAGTCAAAACAGAAACTCAGGTTTATTCCTTTATTTACAATTCAAGTTTCTTTCTTTGAGTCATCCATTCAGCATTTGTGAATCCATTAAAGGGTTCCAACCTACTGCTCCCCCAAAGCACTTTCATCTCAAGTCTGTTCTATGATTCAACCACATTATGAGTAAAATAGATTTCTGTGGGCGAGCTGGGAAACCCAAGTAATAGATAATATTCTTCATAAACTGGGGAGTGCCAATATTCCACTCCCATCCTTTACTCAAGAATAAATTTAAGAGGACGCCTGGGTGGCTCAGTCGGTTAAGCGGCTGCCTTTAGCTCCAGTCATGATCCCAGGGTCCTGGGGTCGAGCCCCGCACCGGCAGGAAGCCTGCTTCTCCCCTGCCTGCTGTTCCTCCTGCTTGTGTTTGCCCTCTGTCTCTCTCCATTGCTCTCTCTGTGTCAAATAAATAAATAAAATATTTTTTTAAAAAAAGAATAAATTTAAGAATCTCATCATATTGTCAACTTCCGCCATTTGTAACACATATGTCAATTGTAAGCAGGGTTTAGCAGGTATGTTCTAACTATCTTATTAATGGTGTTAATTCTGGGGAAGCTAGACCTCATAACTGAGAAGAAATTGAAAACATGGAATTACTTTAAAACATTCTTTCTTTTATAATTTGTGGTTTTACTATTCAATGTTGGGGGAGAGGGGCAAGTTACTTAATTTTCTGGGCTTCTGTTTCAATATCTATGAAATGGAGGTAATTATAGCACCTGCCTCCTAAATGTGTAAACAAGTTATCCTCTGCTGTTTGAAAGTTCATGTTACACCACTTTGCTTTTATGGAAAGGCCAACATCAGTGTCTGTTTTTGCTAACTGAAAGAAATCTAAAGAGGATTTTTGTGCCAAATTCTTCCCCCGGGAATTTCACTGAGCATCACGGCATCAGGTCACTGTAGCTTTGAACTGTGTCTTGATTCATTTATGTATCCATTGGTGAGATGTGTCCTGAGGTATCAGAAAAGCCTAAGAGATGTTATTTTAGGGATCTGGGAACACTCAAACCATTTTTCCATATAAATTAATAGTAATGGTTTCTTTGCTTTATGACATTTTGGTTGACAAAAGCTTTCATGGAAATGCTCTACTTGTAAATAGTGTGGGAAACTTGTATTTCCTGAATGTTGTTAAGTGCAGAGCACAGTCTGGCATATAGTAAGTACAACAATTGTGCCCTCTGCTGCTTAAGAGAGAAACATAGGCACTAAAACATGGTGCCAAATCTCAGCCTGATACACCTCTCGACCCCTCTTTCTCTGTCTCTCTCCCTCACCCCCCCACCCACATAAACAGCAACATAATCTGGTTTATTAAAAAAAGAGAACCACACAGTGGAAGAAGTAATCAAAATGGAAAGGAGTATTTCAGCAAGAGAAAACCAGCATATAAGCATTGCAGCCTGTGTTGGCATATTAAATCCATAATTGCTCTAACCTGCCTTCTAAAAATTCTAAAAAGCAAGTGTTATAAGCCATGTGTAAAAACATATGCCTCTAGTGTTGATTTTTAAAAATTATTAAGCAATGCAACAGAAAACAAAATAAGAATATAAGTATATATACTTATATAAGGTTATTTTCCTAGAGGAAATACAGTTAGTTTTTCTATGTGTAGATTAGAACCATTAATTATTCAGATCAAGAAAGAAGAAGCTGTTGGGCACTGTAGTTGAGGTCCTCTAGGTGAGAAAATGAATGTCATTTGAATAATCTAGTTTAACAGGAGACATTTTTTCGTTTGAACTATTATAAATAATTTGACATTTTCAACCTGATAAAGAATATCTACAAAAGGCATGTGCTTAACATTGTAGTTAATGGTGATAAACTTGAAGCTTTTCAACTAAGATCAGGTATAAGGCAAGATTGCCCCCTCCCATCACTCCCCATCAGCATAGTACTGGAAGTCCTTGATAATGCAGTAAGATCAAACAAGAAAATTAAGGTGCAGATTGAGAAAGAAGAAATAAAACTGTCTTTACTCAGATGATATGATCATCCATGTAGAAAATCCAAAGGAATTGACAAAAATCTCCTATACTAATAAGTGATTATAGCAGGCTTACAAGATATAAGGTTAATATGTATAAGTCAGTTGGTTTCCTATATTATATACCAGCAATGAACGAGTACAGTTTGAAACTAAAAACACAATACTATGTACCAATTTACCAATATGTTACATTAACACACACAACAAGAAATACTGGGGCACCTGGGTGGCTCAGTCGGTTAAGCATCTACCTTTGGCTTAGGTCATGATCCTAGGGTCCTGGGATTGAGCTCTGTGTTGGCTTCCTACTCAGCAGGAGCTTGATTCTCCCTCTGCTCTCTGTGTGTGCTTTCTCTTACTATCTCCATCACTATCTGTTTCACTCTCTCAAATAAATAAATAAAATCTAAAAAAAAAAAAAAAGAAAAAAAGAAAAAAAAGAAATACTTAGGTTTAAATCTAACAAAATATGTATGAGAATCATATGAGGAAAACTGTAAATTCTGATCAAAGATATCAAAGGAGAACTAAATAAATGGAGAGTTTCTGGATGGGAAGATTTAAAATTGTTAAGACGTCAGTTCTTCCCAACCTACAGATTCAGTGCAATTCTAGTCAAAATCCCAGCAAGTTATTCTGTGGATATTGACAGACTGATTCTGAAGTTTATATGGAGAACCAAAAGATCCAGAATAGTAAACACAATATTGAAGGAGACCAATGTTAGAAGAGTAAAACTACCCAATTTTAAGACTTACTATAAAGCTACAGTAATCAAAACAGTGTGTTTTGGCAAAAGAATAGACAAACAGTTCAATGGAACAGAATGGAAAGCCTAGTAATAGACTCATATAAGTATAGTCACTGATCTTTGACAAAGAAGCAAAGGCAATACCATGGAGAAAGAATAGTCTTTTTGACTAATGGTGCTGGAATAACTGGGCATGTAAAAAAAAAGAAAAATCTAGATATAGACTTCACACTTCACAAAAGTTAACTAAAAAATTATCACAGACCTACATGTAAAATGCAAAACCATAAAACTTCTAGAAGATAACAGAGGAGAAAACTTTGATGAACTTGGATGTTGGTGATGCCTTTTTAGATGCAACTCCAAAGGCATGATCCATGAAAGAAATAGTTGATAAGTTAGACTTCATTAAAATTAAAATTAAAATTAAAAAACTTCTGTTCTACAAAGGATAATGTCAAGAGAATGAGAAGACAAGCCACAGAGTTGGAGAAAATATTTACAAAACACACATTTGATAAAAGACTGTTATCCAAAGTACAAAAAGAACTATGAAAACTCAAAAATAATAAGAAAAAAAAAAGAGTGCCTAGGTGGCTCAGTTGGTGAAGCATCTGCCTTTGGCTCTGGTCAAGATCCCTGGGTCCTGGGATCTAGCCCCATATCAGGCTCCTTGCACAGTGGGAAGCCTGCTCCTCCCTTTCCCTCTGCTTGCCTCTCTCTCTCTCTCTGTCTGTCAAATAAGTAAATTTAAAAAATCTTAAAAAAAAAAGAACAATTAAAAAGTGGGGCAAAGACCTTAACAGGTACTTTACTAAAAAATATATGCAGATGGTAAATAAGCTTTTGAAAAGATGTTCCATATAATATATTATCAGAGGAATGCAAATTAAAACAATGAGATTCCACTACACACCTCTTAGAATGGCCGAAATCCGGAACCTTGACAACACCAAATACTGGTGAGCATGTGGAGAAACAGGAACCCTCATTCACTGCTTATAGAAGTACAAAGTGGTATAGCCACTTTGGAGGGCAATTTGGAGTTTTCTTACAAAATTAAACATACTCTTACTAAACAATACAGCAATCATACTCCTTGGCATTTCCCCAAAGAAGTGGAAAACTTATGTCTACACAAAACCCTGCATGTGGATGTTTATAGAAGCTTTATTTATAATTACCTAAACTTGGACGCCACCAAGATGCCCTTCATGAAGTGAAAGGATAAATGAACTGTGGTGCACCCAGTGAATGGAATATTAATCAGTGCTAAAAAGAAATGATCTGTCAAGCCATGGAAAGACACGGAGAAAACTTCAACTTAAATGCTTATTACTAAGTAAATGGAGCCAAACTTAAAAGGCTTTATATGTACAGTAGGATTTCAACTATCTGACATCTGGAGAGGGCAAAACTATAGAGGCAGTAAAAAGATCAGTGATAGGGCGCCTGGGTGGCTCAGTGGGTTGAGCCTCTGCCTTCAGCTAGGGTCATGGTCTCAGGGTCCTGGGATCAAGACCCACACTGGGCTCTCTACTCAGCGGGGAGCCTGCTTCCCCACCTCTCTCTGCCTGCTCCTCTGCCTGCTTGTGATCTCTCTCTGTCAAATAAATAAATAAAATCTTAAAAAAAAAAAAAAGATCAGTGATGACAAGAGTTGGAGGCTGGAGGGGATGATTAGGTGGAGCACAGAGGATTTTTAGGGCAGTGAAAATCCTCTGTATGATACCAAAATGATAGATGCATGTCCTTATACATTTGTCCAAACCCATAGACTGTACAACATGAAGAGATGAACCATAATATAAACTATGGACTTTGAATCATTGCAATATGTCAGTAAAGTTGCATTAATTCTAACATATATACCACCCTAGTAGGGGATGTGCATAATGGGGAAGGCTATGCATGTGTGGGGGCAGAGAATATATAGGAAATCTCAATTCCTTCCCCTCAATTTTGCTGTGAACCTAAAAATGCTCTAAAAAACTAAAGTCTTAATTTAAAAAAATAACCTAGTTCAGGAGTAAATAACCCCTAGTAGACTTTGAAAAATCTATGATCTCACATTTACCATCAACTCAAAATACATTCAATAAAATACTCTTGAGGCTCACATGAATCCTTGAATCCTATGATTGCTAATTGGGATCTAACAAAAGTCTTACAGAACTTTGTTACTCAAAGAACGTGTCTAAGCTCGCCATATTAAAAGTGCTAAAACTTCAGTATGTCACTCTGATGGCAAAATAATGTCTGTGTTACCTGTCTCATATGAAGAGAAGACTGTTGTCCAATTCTTCACAGATAATATAAAGGTAGATAGCCGGAAAATAATTATTTTCTTTGTATTTAATCTACCATGTTCAAACCCAGTCATGGAGTATAATCATGCCCAAGAGTGAATTTTGTGTGAAAGCTTTTGTCCAGTACAGTTACTATCCAACTCCAGGCTCAAACATTGCTGGAAGGCTCACCTGGTTTTTTTGCAAGTGGGTTCATAAACACCAGAAGTAGTCTATAAAAATGAGTTCCTTGTCCTGGCATTTTCAGACACCAGGATCTAAAAGGGCCTGGGGACTGAGAATAAGCCAGGTGGTTTTCAGTTTAAATTAATTCTCCTTTTACTGGTCAGGTAAAGATAAGGAGTTGAAGTGACATGGAGATGAAAAGTCCAGGAGCAGTGTGGGAGAACGGGAGAAGCTTAGAACATGGCCTCAGGAGACTGAAGTTAGAGTCCAGCTCACCTCTTCTGTGCTCTCATGACTCCATGGGAGAAACTCTTTAGAGCTTACCACATTGAGCTCTAAACAATTTTTATATACCCTTCACTGCGTTATTGTGAGCTCTTTGGAACATAAGCCGTATCTTTACTCCTCAATCTTTAATTTTGAATAATTCACAGCTATAGAAAAATTGAAAGAATGGTATAATAAATGTGTGTATATATATTTTAGTAGATTCACTAATTAACATGGTGCCATATTATGACAAGACATTCTCATAACCACAGTAACATTATCAAAGCCCAGGAGTTTAACATTTATTCAATAACATCTGCTATACCATCCATATTTAAATTTCCTCCTCAGTTGTCTCCAAAATGTCCTTTATTGCTTTTTTTTTAAAGACTTTATTTATTTATTTGACAGGGAGATCACAAATAGGCAGAAAGGCAGGCAGAGAGAGAGAGAGAGGAGGAAGCAGGCTCCCCGAGGAGCAGAGAGCCTGATACGGGACTCAATCCCAGGACCCTGAGATCATGACCTGAGCTGAAGGCAGAGGCTTAACCCACTGAGCCACCCAGGTGCCCTGCCTTTTTTTTTTTTTTTTAAATCCAAGAAACAAGTTTGCCATGTCTCTTTAGTTTTGTTTAATATAGACCCCCCCCTTCCTTTTTTTCTTTCATGACATTAATGTTTCTGGAATTCCAGGTCAGGCGACTTGTGGAATATCACAGGATGAATTTTTTGTTTGCTTCCTCATGATTGGGTTTAGAGTATATATTTCAGGAGGGAAATAGGTGATATTGAGACTTCCTAGCAGTTAATTATAAAAATACCTTTATCAGGGCACCTGGGTGGCTCAGTCACTAAGTGTCCACCTTTGGCTCAGATCATGATCCCAGAGTTGTGGGATCGAGCCCCACATCAGGCTCCCTGCTCAGTGCAAATACTGCTTTTCCCTCTCCCTCTGCTGTTCCCCCTGCTTGTGCTCTCTCTGTCAAATAGATAAGTAAATAAAATCATTAAAAAAATAAATAAATAAAAATACCTTTCTCCCTTTACATGAAGAAGGAAACTCTGGGTACTACTTGGATGCCATGGGAGTATCCTGTTTCCTGACAACATTCTACCCAGTAGTTTAGTATGCATTCATGCTTCTTACCTTTGTCCCTATATATTGGGGATGTGATGGTGATTTGAAAAAAAAAAAAATCATTCTTTTTGCTCTTTATAACTAGTGTTCTTTTCTTAAAAAAAAAAAAAAAAGACTTTTTCACCACTTCTCTCCTCAATGTTCTCTCTCTCTCTGGCCTCTCTTTTTCTCTTTTTCCCTTCCTCCATCTGTTACCCGCTCCCTTATTAGAGGATCTCTATAGACCCATGGATTTTCTTCGATTCAATGTCTATAATCTTAGTGCCATCATTATTGTATTTGATGCCTAAATTAACTCAAATCTGGCCACTGGGAGCCCCTCTGAGACGGCAGGGATGTCCTTTGGACAAGCTCCATTAGTGTTTCAGCAGTTCTCTGCTTTCTGACACAACGAGATGTCCAAGGACTCTTTGTACTTTCCCTGCTGCAGACCTGGGGTTAGCCACTGTATTGCAAGACATTCTGGTGCCTTTTAGTAAAAAATGGTATTTAGAAAATAAGACTAGCATGTCATTGCTTTTAGGACAAAATAGAGTAATTGATGTGAGAGTGCTCTGTAAAATCAAAGCTCTATACTATCATGACTATTCTTAGTGTCATTGACAAGCATTCAGCTTATTGGGAGCAATGCTAAATAGCAGAACCCTGAGTCTCTCTGTGTTTAGAGAATAATTAGGAAATACAGGATACATGTGAGGGGAGAGGCGAAATATAAACCAGCTTTGTCAGATACAATGTGAATCCTTATCTCACAGCTCTAAGAAGGAAGAAACAGAAGAAAATATATAAAGCGGAAGAAGAGACTGTGGACTGTAGTCTACCTTTTCCCCAAGTTGCTTTGTTATTTTTATATTTCAGAGAGAAAAGCAGAAAGCATTTTATTTTGTAGATCAATTGTAATCTTTTTAAAAAATGAAAGTCATTGGAAAAATGATGAAATATAAATGCATGATTTCTGCTTTTACCATTCTTAATTTATTTAGTAGTTTCTAAAACAACAGTGTAATTTAAAAGATTCTGAATTTTTCAAATTGCAAATATCTAACTTCTTTTATTTTCCCCAGTGGATGGTATCACCCATGTCACATTTAAAGAGCTAGTGTGGCATCTTTGAGTTTCTTTGCGGGCAAATTGATCGTTGACGGTTTTGCTTCCTGTGACTTTATTCTAAATAAAAAGCATACCCAATTGTCTATATAATTTCACTGCTAGAATTCACACTAGGAATATCATTTGATTGAATTTCCAGGCTTTCCTGCTTGTACTGCATCTCTCAAATTAAAACTTTTTTTTTTTATGGCATTCCCCAATGAGACCATAGATTATGATAAATTGGACAGAGAACAGAGATTGGTAAACAGGTGATGCTTAGCATCTCATTAATTCCCTGGAAGGAAAGCAGAATAGCCCAGATGTCCAGGAAACAGCAGTTCTTTTCTTTTTAACTGCCAGGACTATGGTGGCAAAGGGAGGGATGAGGATGGAGTAAGGAAGACACACTACAGAGACCCAATGGTTTCACAAGTCCTTTTTTCATAGAAAGCCAGGCTAACAATGGAGGGGAACAGAAGACATGTGATTGTATGGTTTACATTAGAATGACCTTTATTTTACTATTTGTGGTTTTGTGTAAAGCTCAAAGAAGGGATGTTGAATGCCTGTGTGTTTGTTTGGGCAGGCTGCTCTAAGCAAGGAGGATGGCTGGGTTTGGTAGTGCTCTATTTCAGCTGTTTCAATAATTCATCATTTTCTAATACCAAACAAAAAGAGGTATTGCTATAAAGAATTCAAAACATAAGCAGAAAGATTTTAGGCTCTTGGAGAATCTCATACCAGATTGTCTGGTTCATGAAAGTTCTTCAGTTTACTAGCAGTTTGTCCTTGGATAAGTTATTTAACCTCTCTGCCTCAACTTGCTTATCTATAAAATGGAAGTAATAAAAGGACCTTCCTTACAAGGTCCTATTTTATGTGCAAAGCGCTTAATATAATGTAGGCAAATACTCAGCACCCAACCAACATTAACTCTTATTATTACTTACATATGTCAAAATAGATATATTATGAAAATAATATCGCTTCTTATCAATATTTGAAAATTTTAAAATAATCCAGTCAAGAAGTAGATCAAGCACTCAATCTTCGAATTAATTTCCTGACTTTATTTTGTTATTGATCTATTTAACCTTTTCTTGGAGTTGTAATATTTTTGGACCTTTAATGCCTCTCATTACCTAGGTCCACCAGTTCCATACAAGACGTACTGATGAAGTGCCCACTGGTTGGCACTCTACTAGATGCCAGGGTTACAAAAATATAATGTGATACTTACCCTGAAATGGCTAACTCTGGTGGGGCCAAACGTTATATAAATTAAGGAATGTTATTTGGCTTGGTCACTACTATTACAAGATACAATAGAGATATAAATTCAGGAAAAGTAAGGAATTTTTTATACTTTAGAGTCATGATGGATGACCAGATGTTCCCCAAAATTAACAAAGCTGAAATGAACTTTCCAAAATGAAAATATAAAATAATTTCGCTCACTGACCAAAAGTGTTTTTTAAGAAAGTATGCTTTGACTTTAAAAGCAATCTACAAATGTGATTCTGGAGATTATATTTTGGAATTTATCATGATGTCCAAGGCTCTAAGTACTAGTAATTTATTTTCTCTGGGCATCTTATACTTTAAAAGAATAAAATATCCTTTTCCACTTTCAGCTGGAGAACATGAGTCACACAGGTACCCAGATGCACTGGGGTGTTTCCAGCTTCCAGTACCAAAACAGAGATCTTTACTCCTAGTCTTTTCAACTAACTTCAAATATAAGGCAGCTTTTAAAAATTTAACAGGCATCATTTGAAAAATGGAATCTTTAATGGATATTCATACATCTTAGAAAATTAAAAGATTTAGAAATAAGTTCCAAAATTGTTTTTGGATTTCCATTGCTCCCTGGATATCAGATAATCCATATTATTATGCATATTATTGATGCGGACTCATTGTCAGAATTTCCAGCTGGAGGATGGGGATGCTAAACATTAGCCTTTGCGAGTTCTTTGACCATCCCCCTGCTAGGAACAGTTTAGATTATATACAGAATGGATGAGAATACAGAGAAATAGGATGGAGGGCATTTTGCTGTTTGTTTGTTTGTTTGGTTGGTTTTGTTTTGTTTTAGAATGTAGTTTTTCTTTTTAAGGTTTTATTTATTTATTTGACAGAGACAGAGATCACAAATAGGCAGAGAGGCAGGCAGAGAGAGAGGGGGAAGCAGGCTCCCCACTGAGCAGAGAGCCCGATGCGGGGCTCGATTCCAGGACACTGGGATCATGACTTGAGTTGAAGGCAGAGGCTTTAACCCACTGAGCCACCCAGGTGCCCCTAGAATGTAGTTTTTAAAAGCATACCTGCAGCCAGATATGAAGTGAGTTTATATCCAATAGTTTAATCTACCTGAATTTTGGTTTTCTAGTTTATAACATGGGCATGACAATAACTGTCTCAGAGCTGCTATGAAGATTAAATAAGTTAACATAAATAGATGCTCCAAAACGTGACTAGTCCTTAGCAAGCCCCTGAGAAAAGTCTCTCATTATTATCTATAGAGATCCACGAGAACAAGACCTTTCAGAGGCCATCAGAACCCAGTTTGGGACTAAGGATATCTGCTCCCTGTCCTCCCTATCCCATCCTAGAGTGGTTTTCTAGATCACAGTAGAATCCTTTGGCTTTTCTCAAGCTTAATCTTGGTGGGCCTAAAACGCACAAGTTCTGAAATCAGTCTGAAGCTTTGCAGACCATGTTCATGTTAACATACTTATAGGCCTGCTCCTTTGTGGGTGCTGGCTGTGCTGTCACCAAATTCTCAATAGAGGTTTCCTAATCAAGGCAAAACCCTGTGAAAGCTAAAGTCATACTGTGCTTTCATCTGACATAAATGTGTCTAACTTTATGGTTACTACGAAGTTGAAAGAATAAGCTTTTTGGGGCTCCAAATTCACAAGCATCAAGTACAAGACCTGCATTAGTTTATAGAAATATGACAAGAATGGTGAAGGCAACGTTATAATTTTATGAGCAATATTTGTAGATTTTATTTAAAGTGTATGTCATAAATACAATCTTGGAATCCTCTTTCTGTCTTCATTTGGCCCTTAACAATCAATGTGAAACAAGAGAGTTCATCTTAAAATGTCCTTGATTAGAGCAATATTTTTTTCTGGATATACCTGATTGTAGTTAATGAAGAAAGAATACTAAGAACCCCTGTTGGTTTCATTGACCCAAGCGACAAATATTTTTGCATTTGGTGAGCAAACTTTTTCTTCCCTCCCTCCCTCCCTTCCTTTCTTCCTTCCTCTTTTTTCTCTCTTTCTTTTTCTTTCTTTCATTCTCTTTCTTTCTTTCTTTCTCTCTTTCTTTCTTTCTTTCTTTCTTTCATTCTTCCCCCCACCCTTCTTTTCTTTCTTGTCCTCTGTGGTAGTGTGTTTTCAAAATGTATTCCATGAACCAGTGGCACCAGAATCAACTGGGGTGTTACACAAATACACAGTAGACTCTTGGGCCACCTCTAGACTTGTGAATCAACACATAATGGTGAAAACCCACATTTTAGCACAGATCTGTGGAGTCCAGAAAGAATGGTGGGAGCCATGGTCATGTTCTCCACTCTCACAGCCTCTGCCCGGTAGATGGTACTGGGAGGAGTGATGGCAGGATCTCACTTCATAATCTTGTAGGGTCTCAAGGTTTCACAACCTATTGTTGGTGGTGGTGATGGTGGTGATGGTGTTTTAAACCACAGGTGCAGGGACGCCTGGGTGGCTCAGTTGGTTGGACGACTGCCTTCGGCTCAGGTCATGATCCCGGAGTCCCGGGATCGAGTCCCGCATCGGGCTCCCAGCTCCATGGGGAGTCCGCTTCTCCCTCTGACCTTCTCCTCGCTCATGCTCTCTCTCATTGCCTCTCTCTCAAATAAATAAATAAAATCTTTAAAAAAATAAATAAATAAAATAAACCACAGGTGCAAAGAATTAAGCTCATGATCTTCATTTTTGGGGACACATGATCATCAGAACAGGAAAGTTTCTTTTCTTTATTCACATTATTTAAAATTTTTCTTTTAATCTCTGGTCTCCTCTTCCATTTGCCTCCCCCAAATACCCTCATTGCAACACGTCTGATGTATATCTGTCTTGATAGAGATGCTGTTCTGTTTATGCCTTTTTCATTCAATACTGTTGTACGTTCATTTATTCCAAAGCTTCTCACAGCTGTTCAGGACTCCAGGACTCCTCCTATCTCCTTTGACTGCCCATGCCCCTCACTGTGAGCACCTCTTTTGTCTTCAACTCTTGTGACATCATGAACAATGAGTTCAACCACCTCACACAGGTTCACTACTTGACCAGTTCACTTGAAGTCAGGCCTCAAGAATATTCACACCATTTCCCTTTATCTGTTATTAAATTTGACTTTAAAATTTATTCTTCATTGATGGTGTTCTAATAAGCCAACATGTGTTGGAAGGAATTGCAAATTCAATGGAAATTGTCTTTAAATTGCATTGTAGAATGAGTTACATCTGAATTTCCTTTAATCATCTATTTCCAGCTGTGATTTATAAGTTCTTAAAAAAAGTCAAATCATAACAACAAAGCTGTTTTTTTGTTCTTACATTTTTTCATACAATCTTGTGATCTTTCACTCTGGGGACTTTAGCTCTTTGTTTACTAACTCTAAGTTACCTAGAATGTATAAAAGAAAGTCACAAGTCCCTTCTCACTCATACAAAACTCGTCCTATGATAGAGGTCATTGTTTCTCAATGAAATATGCAACATTAACACAAAGGTCACAGTTTAAGATTGTTTTCACTCATTATTTGCCTATGTGGGGTATCTGGGACTCTTGATGAAAATGCCATCTTTGATTCTCTACTCAGGCTGCACAGAGATTAAAAATAAAGTTTTTCTGAGCAAAGATATTTTATGTAAGTAATCAAGCATTTAACCTAAAGAATGCAGTCAGCCAGTCAATAGTGATGAAATACTCTTTGTTTTTCACTCTCCCTCCCTCCCTCAGCGACTGCTGACTGTTCACCTCTAGGCCACAGGCATATTGAGGGTGACATTCTCTCTTTCCAAGATAATCCTCATGATAGGATACACTTGATTTATGCTATTGATGGGACAGCTTCTGAACTGAACTGATTTGCATATCATCAATACATGTAAGTCCTGAGTAGAGGGCTAGCCATCCAAATTAAAATATTCCCTGTCAAGGACTTGCTGTGCCCAGCAAATTCTGGAGTAATGTTGATTGCAGGTGGTTGGTGAATATTGATGCTGTTCAAGATTTATAAGGCTGCATTGGAGGGCACACGAAACTTAAGATTTCTTTGGAACAATGTCCCTGTTTAAAACTACTCTTGTTCGGACCCAGCTGGGCATTCAGTAATGCCAGCCACTGAATAAGATCTTTCAAGGGCCTCAGCCCGCCTCACCTGTCAGACAGGCTCACTGATTTATAAATGAAGCCCTGTTTGCTTCCAAAGCTCTTGATCTTCAAACTCTTCTCTACCCTTCTTCCCGGTTCTTACTTTTCCTTCTGATTTGAGTGTCTCAGCCCTCCTAGCACATGTCACCAGTTTTTATTAACTTTTTTTCTTCAGATGATGCACAAATAGCACTGGGTCAATCTTAGCATTTCTATGTCATTTTATAACCTTCGCTACCCTTCATCCCCCTTTCCAGAGTTTTTCCCTGTTGTAAAATAAGTTTCTCTTGTTGCACTTGGCTTATAATGGAATGTCCTGACTGCCAATTTTTCAAAGGTTTCCCTTTTTGCATTCTTTATGCACTTAACACAGGCTCTACTTCCCCTTCTCTCATCAACCACTCAATCAATCCTACATTTTACTGATCACTCTCAAATTAAAATACAAATTCTGAGTTTTAATCAGCCATTGCCATCTAGAAAAACCTGTCATTGAGGTACTACTGGCTCTTTTCTAATGTGGCATCCATGTGCTCACAGGTGTCTCAGCAGAAGGTATCTGTAAGCTGGGCGTTCTAGTCTCTTGTCTTTTTTTCCTTAGTTCTACTAAATTTGAAATAAATAGACACCATGCTGAAGTATTATTACAATGACCACAATAGCTAAATGTTTTTCTCCCCATTTCCGATTCCATTTTTTCTTCCTGAGTCAACAGCAGAGAAATAAATTATTTATTCTGCACCAATGTAAAAAAGAATCTACCAGATATCATAGAAATAAAATGCTGTAAAAAACATCAAGTCTGCCTTCAACTAAAATGAAACCAAAGACTTAGGTAGAGAAAAGATTGTCTAAATATGATTACTTAAATATTTTTCTGTTTTCTTGACCATCAATGTTCCCCATGAGTTTGAGCTCAAAGGGGAAGAAAGAGTTGGAAAGGGCTAGCCAAAGCATGGAGAATGGGAGAGGAAGGAAAAAACACACAAGAGTGTTCCAGTTTACGAAAAAAATTAGTGTTCTTAGGGATATGGAAATTTCTCTCCCAGGCAGATTCATTGACTCAGATACTTAGAATGGCTGCTTCTACAAAGAGCATGTTCTTGCAATTCATTTGAAAAATAAGTCAGAGTAGATGGATTATATCTAGAAAAAATTTGAGTTTTTTCCCAAAATATTAAATAAAACACTCTTATTTCTTTAAGTATACTTTAACTATTAGAAACAAAAGGGGGAAAACTACAGAACTATGGAAAAATGATAGTATAAATGTAATGCAATTTCAAACATTGCCATCTAGAATTCTTCCCACATGAACTCTTTCTAGCCAATTTGATGGTACTGTTGAGAGGGAATGTCCATACATAGACATGGATCATGTCTAATATTTCCTTTTAATGTAAAAACCAGTATATCTTTTATCTAGAGTCTTTTGTAGCCTAGAAATCTGATGGTGAGATGGAACATAAAAGTATTCCCACTCTCCATTCCAGTTCCCCTTTCTTTTTACAAAGGATTTTGTATTCATAATCTATATTCTCTAATTCTAATCAACAGGAGCATTTAGGACTTTAGTGCAAATTTTGGAATAGCATTGGATTTATTCTAAATATTCAAAGTTTGTATTGTCTTGCCAGATTGTTTTATTTCAATTATATTCAAATAGCTACTTGCATCACTAGTTAATTCTCTCTTCTTGTCTCTTAAGTACCCCTGGCAAAGGACTAGAGAAAGAGGAATGGTAGGGACTAAGAAACTGTATGTGTATTTCCTGTTGGGCTGTAATTCTCCCCTAAACTGCAGAGAGAATACGTTTGGATTTCATAAGTTTTTAGGAATGTGGATTTGGGCTATTCACAAAATACATTTTTATATATATAGACACTTTCAGAAATCACCCCACATAGGACATTGCATTTATTAAACCATCATAGTAGACGTTTTATGATTTGATATGGAAATATTTAACACTGAAAGAAAATGCTATAAGAGCTTGTAGATTATAAACATTTTCAGAGTAATCTGGTACTAATGTTAAGGTTAAAGACTCCCTAATTCAAATGGATTGGTCTCTCAAAAATTGCTAGCACTCCAATTCTACAAAGTTGCCAAATATTGAAGGAATGAAAAAGGTTTAGGGTATAGAGATAAAAATCTTGAAAGCTTGGAAAGCAATGAATAACATAATTCCTTTTAGCATTTTTCAAAAAGAAATCAGGATTTTAAAACTAATGTCATGCAATGCAGCACTTGATATTTTGGTATTTGCCTTTGTGCCTTTATTTATTCTTCAATTAAATCATAATGGCCCCATTTTGTAGAGACATTCAACAAAATGAAGGTTCATTTCCTGCTTCCAGGAAGATTGGCCAAGATATTCATAACTCCTGAAGATGATTCTGCTTGACAGTGTGTTAAATGAAAATTTCATTGAGTGAGAATTGCTCAACACTGTAAATCTCATCATTTTCCTCCATGGTTTTCCATTTCTCCTGTAAATATGGATTCCTTGTAAGATGGTTGTATGTGGTGAAAGAAAGCAGTTTGTATCAACTTTTAGATGATTGGAAAGCTAAATGTAAACACGCAAGTTATAACTAAAGATTCACAAGCATGTAAAAAAATGCTAGAAGAATTTTTGTCAAAATAAATAATAAACAGACACATAGATAACTATGAACATTGAAAAAGAGAGATATACCTAAAATGGCTATGAATGTGTCATAGATGAAAAGCCTAAAACTTGTATATTTAAATAGTTAACCAAGACACAAAAATAAATAATTTTTTTATTATTTTATAATAGTTAACCAAGACACAAAAATAAATAATTTTATTATTATAATTATTATTAAATAATAATGTGTTTGGTCAAGTGATTTCCGAAACTAGGGATTTCTACAGATTTTGTCAACTCTTTCAGTTCAGACTTCAGATTTACTAGGAGATAATTCATGCTTTTTATATGACCTTTATTGTTTTAACTTTAGTCATTCACTCACGCATGCATGAGTTCAATAAATACTCGCTGTGTGCCAATTATGTACCAAACCCAGTTCTAAGTACCGGGGGATATTAGTGAACAAATGAGGAGGCAAACAGTGTTGCCTTCCTGGAGCTTACAAATGAATAAGGAGAGACAGAAAATAAAGAATAAACACAATAAATAAGGTATATATAGTATATTAGAAAATTATAAGTATCCAAATAAAATAAAGGATATTGGGAATGGGCATTGCACATTGCAAGGGTCAAGTTAAACCTCACTGAGAAGATAATATTTGAAGAAAGACTTAGTGGAGGAAATGAGTTATTTGAAAGAAAATTGTCCCACACCTAGAATTTAACTGTAAATTAATTCAAGTTAATTTAAACAAGACAGACATTTGCATATGATATTGATATAATGTTTTCTGATGTAACCTTTAAGATCAACCATGGTATTCAATTATTCCTACCTTGATATAATAAAATGAGGGTAGTAATTGACTATGTAAGACAGGTACTTTACTGTTATAATCTATACTTGTAAGACATATGTTAATTTCCACAAGAGGTTTTAAACTCCTGCAGAAAAAACTCAACACTCAAAACTCAATACTCAAAACACAATAAACTCAAGTTGTCAAACAACGAAGTTCTGAAGTTCTTCCAAAACGCATGAGCATAAATCCCATGCATGTCGCTCTTCCAAGATTAGACCAGATAGATAGTTAATGGAATTACAAGGTCTTCCTTAACTATAGGAAGGCTCATGTTCAAACATACCGATTGTTTACGTATGAAGTGATGGAAACTGAAGTAATTGTGAAAGTAAAAATGTTTATTTCTAATACTATCTCTTTTATGCACACTTAGACTAATTGAGTCTGTCTTTAAAGAGTCTGTCTGTGTGCCCT
Organism: Lontra canadensis; assembly: GCF_010015895.1. Lineage (NCBI taxonomy): Eukaryota > Metazoa > Chordata > Mammalia > Carnivora > Mustelidae > Lontra > Lontra canadensis. Next base: position 5,795,236 of record NW_022631012.1, on the reverse strand, counting down.
AGGAAAATGGAAAATTGTTAATTCTTTAATTTTCTCCTCTCTTCTGATGACAACTTAGATTTGTTAGGTTGAATTACAAGCTAATTAACTCAGAAGTCCAGGGATTGAATTTCTGCTTCACCACTTACCAGCTGTGTGCTTGGCATGCAGCTAAACTTAATTGGGCCTATTTCTACAACTGTAAAATGGAAGTTCATAACTCTCAGAATTGTTGAATAAAACAATGTGTTGAAAGAAGTTGGCACATTATAAGTACTTAATCATTTATATTAAAATTGTGTCTTATGCTTTTTAATTGGTCAATATTAGAATAAATAAATGGATATAAAAGTCCTAAGACCAGCCCAAGGCCATATATTATATCAGTCATTATAGTATCATGGTGATTCTGAGAAGCAAAGTACTTCATGGCACTGTGTGATTGGGTTGTTCTGGAAGCCGTCATAAAAGAAGGCAAAACATGAAATGGACCAATAAGGAAGTATAAGATTTGGATAGGAAGCAAAGAAGTAGATGATTTTGAAGTAAACTGGTGATTATGCTGGGCATCAGGGGGCAAGCGATTTGTGTGAAAGGTACAGAATAGAAAGCACCTTAACTGTCCATGTTTTTGTCATCATAGTGTAGTTCAGACTGTATTGCTACAGACAAGTTTTTCACATGTTACTGAATTTCTAAGATAAACATTTTACTATAGATTTTTTTTTTTAGTTCACTGTTTCCTTTTTATTTGTTAAAAACCCCTGTAAATGTTCTATCCCGGGCACCTGGGTGGCTCAGTCAGTTAAGCATCTGACTCATAATTTCAGCTCTGGTCACAATCTCAGGGTCATAAGATGGAGCCCTGAGTCAGGCTCTGTGCTCAGTATGGAGTCTGCTTGAGATTCATTCTCCCTCTCCCTCTGCCCCTCCCCACATTCATGTTTTCTCTGTGTCTTTTTCTCTCTCTCTCTCTCTCAAATAAGTAAATAAACCTTTTTAAAAAAATTATTTCTCCCTTCTAAGGAATAGATCCCCTCAGAGCTCGTTTGTTTAACAAACACATAGGGGTACCTGGGTGGCTCAGTGGGTTAAGCCTCTGCCTTCGGCTCAGGTCATGATCTCCGGGTCCTGAGATGGAGCCCTGCATTGGGCTCTCTGCTCAGCAGAGATCCTGCTTTCCCCTCCCCCTCTGCCTTTCTCTCTGCCTGCTTGTGATCTCTCTCTCTCTCTATATATATATATCTATCTGTTAAATAAATGAGTAATTAAAAATCTTAAAAAAAACTAACAAATGAACAAACACATAATCGTCATAGGGCCTTAATGCAGCCTTGGTTACACACCTGCATATGTGCGTTCTGACTGGAACCCTTTTTCAGAATGTTCATTCTAGATCCTAAAATGCGCTGCTATAAACAAAGTTTCTAAACCAATGGCATCATAGTATTTTATTGTTATTTTTGTTTGTTGTGGGTTTTTTTTTTAAGATTTTATTTACTTATTTGACTGAGAGGACACAACGAGATAGGGAACACAAGCAAGGGGAGAGGGAGAGGGAGAAGTAGGCTTCCTGCCAAGCAGGGGGCCTGATGTAGGGCTCAATCCTAGGACCCTGGGATCATGACCTAAGCCGAAGGCAGATACTTAATGACTGAGCCACTCAGGCGCCCCTATTTTATTGTTATTTTTTTATTATGGAGGTATACTATACCTTAATACAGCACATACATCTCAATTGTACACCCCCCGACATGTCACTGCCACCACGTCAAGAAGGCATTGTACTTCCTCTTAGTCAATACTGCCCTTTGTCTTAATCCCCATAGACATAAACACTATTCTGACTTATATTTCTGAACATTAGTTTTGTCTATTCCTGAATTTCGTATGAATGGAGTAATATAGTATGTGTTCTTTGTGTCTGTTTATCATTATGCCTATGGGATTCATCTATGGAGTTGCATCCAATAGTAATTCTTTTTCATTCTATTTTTTTCAGTGTACTAATCCATTTTGTGAATATACGATAATACTTTCTACTATTGATGAGAATTTGAATGGTTTCCAATTTCATGTTATTATGAATAAAGCTAAGAACAGGTTTTTTTTTTTTTTTTTAATGTGTTTAAGTAAACATATGTACTCAGTTCTCCTGGGTATAAACCTAGAAGTGGAATTACTGGTTGATAAGGTTTTTTATCTCACTAGAAATTTTATCTTACTAGAAATTGCCGAAGAGTTTTCAGAAGTGTTCACACTCGTTTGTAGTCCCACCAGCCATGTGGGAGAGTTTCAGTTATTCTGCCATTATAGCTTTCTTTTCAACATCTGGAGAGGGTTTTACTCCCAACTTAGTTCTTCGAGTGTAATGAGATTATGACTTGAAGAATCGAACCTGCAACTATTTTTCAGAACTGCAGTTCACATCACACCGTTTTTGAAAAAGAAGTTCAGTTCCGTTTACTTTGGTGAAAGTATGTGAGCAGAATAGAACTTTGGGCACTGTCATTTCCTAAGTGTAATGGCATATACAACCTAAATATGGCCTCGGGGCTAGCTATTTCACTAAATTGCAAACTGTAGTTTGAGTGCTGACAATGAGAAAAACTTCTCTCTCTCTCCTTCTCTATTTACATCATCTTTTTGGCTTCACCTTGACGAGTGAAATAAGAGCATTAATGGAATACGGGAAAACAAATGTGGGGTACCTGGGTGGCTTGGTCGGTTGGGCAGCTGCCTTTCAGCTCAGGTCTTGATCTCAGGGTCCTGGGATTGAGACCCACTTTGGGGTCCCTGCTCAGTGGGGAGTCTGCTTCTCTTTCTCCCTCTGCCTTTCTATCTCAAATAAATAAAATCTTCAAAAAAAAAAAAAAGAAAGAAAAGAAAAACAAAACTATGTTATTTTTCAAACTACCTGTGAAAATTTTCCCGAGAAATATGAATACTTCTGAGGTTAAAAATGGTGCATAACCCAAAAATAATTTGAAATATATTTTGTACTTATGTTTGGATAAGAATATAACTGAATTTTAGAAAAAAAAAATCACCACACAAAGATTTAAAATAAAACCATGAAGCCACACTCTGATCAGGATGACTCAGAGGAGGACTGAAGCATGAGACGAGAACAATTGGGAAGTCGTCCGTTATCTTGCCTTACTCCTCACTCTCCTTGCTTAGAATACATTCATTCTTCCCACTGATTGGTCACATCTAATCAGAAGCACACTGAAGATGACAAAGATAACAATGGGTGACCTCTATGTCAGTAGGCTCTTTGCTTCTTTACAAACATACCTCATTTCTGAGTCATTCTTTATCTTAATTCAGTGAAAATACTGAATATCTTGGTTTAAAGTTTTTTTCCACTGTGTTATATGTAGAAGAGATAATTTAAATATAATTAGACATAGGCAAATGATTAGAGGATCCGAGGCCTGGATAATAACAATCTATTTTCAATTTTAAGTAAGTAAAAATACAGCTCAGTAGCATGGAATACCTAAAGAAAGTTAATGAAAGATAAAGTACGTAACAAGCTAATGAATATAGTTCATCCTCTTTAATCAAAGCAAGAAGAATTTGGGGTAGGAGCCAAGTGATTTAAAGATTTTATTGGGGGAGGGGATTCTTGTCCATCTATATTTGTCCATTACCTGCTCTCAAAATCCTATGTAGGAGTTTCTCAAGATGGTTACTTATTTTTTATAAAGGATAATTCAGCCTTATTTATGTTAATAATTTTTGTAGTTTGTCACACACACACACATACACACAGAGAGAGAGAGAAAACCATGTGAGTAATTGATGTAATTTATCCTTTTGGTGCTTAGTGATTGTCTTTTAACTCCTAACAGTTGTTATTCATCCCATAAGTCAGTAATCCCATAGAATGTATATCTTTTACTGATGATATTACATTAAATCTATTTGCCCATGCATTTTAGAATGTAAGATCTAGAGACTTACTATTGAATTTGTCTCAGAATTCAAGACACATTTCTAGAAGATTTTCAGATCCTCGATGAATCATAGAACCTCATGGCTTTAAAAGATATCAGTAGTTTTGGGTCTATGCTTCTCATAATTTGTAATATTTTGGAAGGTGCCACAGATTGGATTTGAAATTTGTCATATTTTAATTAGTGGCTACTGAAGACTTGCCTTTGCCTGGAGACTGGGACATTTTGGAGTTCACTCAATGGAGTTCACTCTACTCCATTCTGCTTCCTTTTATAACTTCTCCAGGTATCAGGTTGAACCACAAGAAACTGCCATTTTATATATAAAAAAGTAATGGAATTTCAACATTTCATATAATGCAGACTGATATGCTAGTTGTGACATTTTTCTTTCTTCTTTTTGGTCTGTTTAACCACAGTATACTTTTTTTTTTTTTTTTTTGCATTAACAAATGTTTATTGAGTCTTTATGTTAGGAACTGGGACGTTACCAGCGATATATCTTCTTCTCTTAAGCACCTTTACAGTCCTTTTGAAAGGATAAGCAACTAAAACATCAATTAACCCTACCTACCAAGGCTTTGTGAGCAGTTTGATTTCCTTTGATTAGCATGAGCTCAATCTGCTGACAGCACACCCAAGTTTTCTAGACTTCCTCTGGAGGAGTGTACTTCCTGGAAGTGGTATTTCCCCAGGTTTTCCAGGTATTGAGGTCACCTTGAGCATATGGATTTCAGACCCATCCCATGGAAATTTCTGACTCCGTAGGTCTTATAATGGAGAGGGTGCTGGGCCATGGAGTCTGACCACAGTATGCTCTTAAGGGAACAAAATTTGTTGGAAGAAAAGATGTTATCTGTGGTAAATAAGGCAAAACAGTATGCAGTGAATTTGGATGGCATAATAATTTATAAAATAGATAACTGCTTATATTTAAAATGACAAATTTAAGGTAAAACTATAATTATTTCTATTACATTTAATTATTGTTTCTACTATTAATTTTTTAATTGTAAAGTACAGTAATTATAGTCAATTTATAAAAAGCCAATTCAGGGATACCTTGGCTGGCTTAGTTGGTAGAGCATGTGAATCTCGATCTTGGGGTTGTGGGTTCAAGACCCATGGTGGGTGTAGAGTTCACTTAATAAAATCTTAAACTTTTTAAAATTAAATAAAAAGCTACTTCTAAGCAGTTTGACCACAAGGCAATGTTGATTTATTAACTATTCTCATTTTATTTAAGTAATCTTAAGATTAAATGTTAACATATTTAATGCCAATACAAGTATTATTTATCAAATAAGCTCTTTCTTAGCATTTAAGACCTGATAGTCCCGTGCTGGGTACTTTGCAGAATTCGAAGAAAGCAGGAGACAAGTTCCTATTTTAAATAAATATATATCCCTTAATGGAAATAACAACAAAAAAAATTGATTCCATGGGAAAATGTGATTTATAATACATATAAAGTACAATATTTATAAGGAAGACTGAATATATAGAGCAAGGAAATCAATATGAAACACAAAGACTGGTCTTGTGCTTAAATGCTTTAATTCATCCACTAATGTGATTTGCTTATTTAAAAAAATATTTTGAATGCTATTATGTTCCCAGCCACTGTTTTGGGTGCTTTGGATACACCAGCATCCCAAACATGTAAAGATGATTTCCCTCACAGACCTAGCAGAAGGAGGCAGGTAATAAATAGTAAACATAATAGATATAAGTCTGTGGTTTGATGGAAAGTGGTCAGTGCTATGGAAAGGGAAAGAAGGAGCAGTGATGAAGGTGGTGGGAGGGACACGGTTGCCGTTTTCATTACGGGAGTCAGGAAGGTCTTAGCTAGGAAGATGATTCTATGATCAAAGGCTTCAAGGAGGTAAGGAAGAAATAATACCTCCATTATTCCTCCCTAAAGAACTTCAAGAGTGACACACAAATACACAGGCCAGGATATTTAGGGAGTAAAACTAAGGGTCTTCCAGAAGAGCCATGGGGCTAAACTAATTGACGTTGGGAATATAGTTAAATTAGATTCTTAAAGGTCAGACTCCAAGATGCAGCTGATTATAACACAGGGACAGAGACATAGTGTGTCATCAAGTAAGAAAAAGAAGTGTCAGCTTAGATTCCTGTTTACTTCTATGGCCCTTCCACTATAATTAAAGGTCTTGTAGAAGGAAATGTTTTGTTTTGTTTTGTTTTGTTTCCCACACCTAAAACGTATCAAGTGTTTGAAATATATGTATGTGTGTCATCAAAATAGGTTAGCTGAACTGACCAATGGTACTAAGCCAAGGTCTAGAATATTGTGAAAGAGAGAAAGGATAAGGAAAGAAGTACAATTTAGGCTCATAAGCATATATATAAAAAATATAAAAAATCATGAAGGGCTCTCAATTATCTGCCATTTTATATTCTTAGAATGTAATTAAAGGGAAGAATTACATAGTACTTATTATACAATGGACATGTTAAAGTAATAGTTCCTTCCACCTACAAATGAAAAGAGAAAAAGAAAAAGAATTTACCAACTCATTCTCAGTGACAAAGCAGGTATTCTCAAATAAGGACTCCTGAAAAGTACTAAATATTTTTGAACCTGTGCTATTTTTTAGACTAAGACCATTATGTGTGCTTTAGGGGATTCTGACAAAATATGATTTATGTTTCAAGAAATGACATCACTTATGCATCATTTTTTGTGTTCAAAAATGAACATGTTATCAGTGTTTTGTTTTAAAAAAATAACTTTAGTGTCCAAATCACTGAAGAAAAATAGACATTTAACAGAGAGATCGTATTTAAAGAATGCTTTTTGGAAGAGAAGAATCCTAACCAATATGTAAGATTACCTGAAATCTGAAATCTCTTACAATTTTACTAGGGTAATCATATTTTTAAATGTGATTTTTTTTTTAAGATCTTATTTTTTTATTTGACAGAGATCACAAGTAGGCAGAGAGGCAGTGGGGGGAAGGAAGCGGGGGGTGGGGAAGTGGGCTCTCTGCTGAGCAGAGAGCCCGATTCCAGGACCCTGGGGTCATGACTGGAGCCTAAGGCAGAGGCTTTAACCCACTGAGCCACTCAGGCACCCCTAATGTGATTTCTTTATTTGATAGTTCACGTACTGGGAGCAGAGAACAGTAGTGGTGGCAGCAACTGTATTTTAGATATCAGAAAATTCAATCTGATCCTACCTATGGATGAGTTAACCTAAAAGCAATGAGTCATAACTACTGAATATTGAAAGAACACTTAATGAAGGAAATAAACACAGTGCATCAAGGTCAAAATCCTAATCACAATTTTTGCCGACTCAGAAAGATTTTAACAAATATTGCGCCCCCCAGTGGTTGTTTTTGAGGTTTTTGTTTTTGGTTTTGTTTTGTTTTTTGTTTTTTAACCCGGGCTCCCAGTTTTCCAGGTTCATTATTTTGGGTAACCTCATGAAACTTAACGCCGCCTATTAACTAGGAGGAAACTGGAGAGGACAGCTCAGTTTGACTGCCCGATTTCCTGCTTCCAGAAAGAACGGTGCCAGGGATGATAGAGTACCTAGTATATGATGATTAAGTTCAGGCTCAACAAGATAGGATCACAAAAGGGCCATCATGCTCAATTCGTCTGATTGCCTAGCTGGAAATGAAAGAAGAGCAGTGACATAATTACCCCAGATTCTTCCGGCTTCTGATGCAGTGCAGCACAGATACTAAGCAAAGCTAGTCTCAGAATTATTGGAACATATTATAAAGATGAAGTTCCCTGCTTTAACAAATAAAGGAAGGCTCACAAAAATCAAAGACAAAGGAAAGTTTTGCTTGCACACAGAGCAGGAGGAGCACAGAAAGAAAATCACTTGGTGAAAGAAGAAAAGCAGGGCACCTAAGTGAAGAAACAGGGTGGTGTGTCTGCTGGATCTCCAGCCCACTTTGTGACCTTGGCCAGATTCCCTGGGCCTCAGCTTTCTCACCTTTGGCACAAAGAGTGTGGACTCGGCTGAGTGGTGTCCCTGAATCCGGGATATGGACAGAGGCAAGGAGAAGTAGGAACCATCTCATACAAAAGAACCATAATTTGAATATTTATAAAGGCAAAATTAGCTCGTGATCAAAAAGTGGAGAAGAAAGGCGGCTAATGGAGAATGTAAATTCATCTTAATGCGTTCAAAAGAGCGTAAAACTGATAGACACAGTTCTTTCCAGAAGGCAAAAAAGGAAGCATGTCACTGTACATTTCCTCCACTGGAGTCTCCTTCCCTTTTCTCTATCATCACCTTATTTTTCTCAGTACTTTCTGTTTCCGGTAACCATGGTGATGCTCCTTCCCAGCAACCTTCTTCACACCAGGCCCTTTTGGTATACATACATTGAATTTTGCTCCATTCACTGATGCAGGAAGCTAACAATGCTGTAAAAATTTATTTATTTATTAACATTTTCCCCAGCCCTTCTGTCTGGGCAATAAATTCAGGGAATTATTCCACATTTAACTTCCCTACAGAAGGGGCACTGTGAAACAGGGATATTCAACTGTTAATTTCAGTTGCTAACATAAAGGGGGTACTGATTATGCTAGATTCAATTCCCTGCTCTGGCCCTCAGGGACTGTAAGGTCTCCCAGTACCCAAACTCATTGCTACCTCCTTTTGCTTCTGTCTGTAAACAGAATAAAATAGATTTTCCTCAGAAATCACACGTCAGCCCTGATTTCCTAATCCTCTTTGTTTTTTGCTGCGTTCTCCCTTGTAAGGGAAGCATTGCCAAGTGTGTAATTATCACAGTTACAAGGGGATTGAATTTTCCCTAAGAAAATCCAAATAAATATATGCATTTTTCTATTGGGCACAGTTATTTTGGAATATAAGTAAATAATAAGTAAACAAACAATCTTGGATATTAAGTCTTTAAAATATCATCATGAGCAGCCAGTGACAGAACATCAGACGATCTGTGATGTCATTAATGTAGATAATAAATATTCTCATAAACTACCGTTTATCATGTCCAGTTTGTGCAGCCAGATTTATTTGTAATCCTATATTATGCAGGAAACTCTCTATTTAAGCACTGTGTGCATGCGTGCGTGTGTGTGTGTGTGTGTGTGTGTGTGTGTGTGTCTGGCATTAACACAAAGGAGACCAGATGATGACATTCATAGGCTTATAGACTCGACTCCTGGGGACACACTTGGATGGAGGCAATTAAAATGCCTGTCAGGAATTTGGTACCAGAAGCCCCTATGGTAAACCGCTAAATCATAAGCCAGGGCTGCATCTTATTGTCAGTGAATGATGGCGGAACTGGGTGGCTTGTCATCATTCTCGAAAATTCTGAGGCTAGTGAGCTCTCTCTCCCTCTCCCACTCGCCTTATTTTCCTTTTCACCACTGCGGGGACTTTTTCTAATTTGCAGCTTCCCTTTCCCCGACACACACAGAGAGGAGCTGGTGGTTTGCAGACTGCGTCTGTCTGGAGCTAGAGAGCTAGACCCAGCCCGTGGAGATAATGCTTGGGGAGAAGGATTCTGCAGCAATCCTCAGAGGCTAGACTTGGGTGGTATCGCTGCATAGGCACTGGTAATGTTTCGGCGTTTTTTAAATTTTATTTCATTTTATTTTTAATCCATTTTTCAGAGGATTTGCTTTATGTGATCTCAAAGTGAAATGCTTTAGAATTCATTACCGAGCTTCCTGAAAATTCAAGTGCTGTGTTATTTGTACTACAGATCTCAAGGCATAGATTTATTATTGGAACTATAAAGAATGCATTTGCTTACTGGTGAGTTACGATTTCCAATATTTTGTTAATAAATCTGTATATGTATTTTTTTTTCTTTTGTTTTGTTTCAGTAGACTCCTCACCTTGTTGTCTCTCACCGAAGAAACATTGATTGGGAGCTACTCATTCAGAAAATTAAAAGGTACCACATGTTTTGTTTGGAGGTTTAAATGAGGGGAAATCAGGGAGGATTTGGAATGTTTTTATTTAAATTAATCTCTCTATGGTTGGTCTTTGATCCTTAAGCCTACGTTTGGTCATTGTCTATAGCATGTATGATTTCTCATGCAGAGAATGCCATTATCCAAAGCTGTTTCGATTATAAGATGTCTAAGGAATTATATCTTTTGCCTGGGTTGCAAGTTGTGAACAAACATTGCTATGTCTGGTTTATTTTTGAATTTTTATTACTGTAGCAGCTAAAAAAAAAAAATGTCCAAAATTCTCTATCTTAATGGAAATTCAGTCATTTAAATTTAAGAGAAATATACTAAAGTCGTGATTTTATCTGAGGGAATCTTTCTAATAAGAGTTATTTTTAAGTGGGTAAATGAAACGGCTTGCCCTTCCCAGGTAGAAGGAGCACTAGAAATGAGAGCCTAGGAATGACTCAGTATTGTTGGGTTTTGTGAATAAAATATTGTAACTTCTTCACTGATGCTTTAGTCTTTAGCACCATATTTAAAGGCTGAGGTTGTTAATTATTAAAAAACTGATTTTATATATGCTTTATTGGCATAAGAAAGTAATCCTTCTTGCCGTGGGAGCAGTTGAATCCATTGATCCTGGGCCTTCTGCCTTACATGAAAAATATTAATTTTCAAATTCATTATCAGGATGTGTATTGATTAGAGATGGCAGTGATGGGTATTACCTTTTGTTTAATTCTTTAAGATTATCTTTATTTTCAATATATAATCATGTCAATAAAAGCTGTATTTGTAATTTGCCTTAAAAAAATGGAAGACATTTTCTGCCTCACTGAGGAGATCAATAGCATCTTCTAAATCTTTCTTTGGCATTCACATAGCATTTCCTTTCAAGCTTACTAACCCAAAATATTTTATGCAGTGAGGTTAGTTTTTTTTTTTTTTTTAAATGTACTTTGGAAATAGTTAATGTTCAACAACTGATCCTGAAATACCAGAAGTCTGTGAGTGTGCACCTGTGAGTGTGAATATATGTAGCAGTTGAAGGAGACGAATGCATTGTCCTTGTTTAATTCTCTCTGCAGTGTGTAATTATGAGAACCTTAATTTATTCATTCCACAGGCACTTCCTAAGAGCCTTGCTGCTGTTGGTAGTTATTGTGGGAGAGAGGGAAGGGGCAGATGCCACTGTCACCACCCTTCCAGAGTGTAGGCAGTACCACATAATATTTTTGCACAAGAGAAGGAATTCATTAAAATAAATCAGTATGCTCTAAAAAGGGAAACTGCTTTTATTTCAGATATTGAACAAAATTGAATAGACTAGTCTCAGAGAAACTTGAAATATATTGCATTTTTTTCCCTTAGAAATTACTCAGTGGAATCAGGTCTAAAATCCCCAGACAGGACTTACTATTCCTCCTGGATACTGTAAAACACTTGGGACTATCCCCTCCTTTAGTTTCCACTCAGAGTAGATGAATACATTTCATATTTGGTGAAAAAAAATCTATTTGGTATTTTCCCATCTAACAGAATCCACACAGTATATATTTTATGTGAGAAGCTGTTTTCTAATCCTCAGGCTCATTTAGCAACTCATTATATTAATTTAGAATATTGGGATATTTATATGAATTGGAAAACGATGATTTTATTATCTAACCACTAAAAAAATGTATTCAATGTTTTGTTAATAGGAACTAATCAGCTCTGTTAGGATTCATCTGGGTACTGGAGAAATGGCATATTACCTCACCAAAAGTCTCTTGGTACCTAAATTTTCTAGGCTCATTTTAAATTTATCTAGGGATGTGTTGACAGATTTTGTGTAATAAAACATAATTTATTGAAATAGACTATTATGGCATCAAATCAGAATTGAATTTGACTTTTGGACTGTGAGTGAGTCAGGGATCTTATCACAGTTTTTGCTAATCAATCTCATTTTGACATTGGTTAATTATTTCATTGATTTTTCACCCATATCTTCAGCACATAAAGTAGTATCTGGGCACAGTAGGAGTTGAACAAATATTTGCTTAATTATTTGATGGGTAAATGATTCATCATCATTTTCCCCCCATTACTTTTTTGTTCTTGTTTTTCATGAGATTGCACACTGTAAAACAGACATTTGGTACCTTTTTTCTCTAGCTATCCCAAATATTCATTATATGTCTTTAATTAATAATAATTAATTAGATAATTAATACCAGGTAGAAAATCAGGCGAACCGTGTGTGAAAATTTCTCCAAGCTATACAGAAAAGGTTTTTTTCAGTTTTAAGTTAAGATGGAAAGAATTTTTGAAGTGTCCCTTCTCACTTTCATCAGCAAGGGAAAGAAGCCAAAGTGCAGCATGAGTTCTGCTTTATGGATGCTTCCGAAATACTACTCCCAGGCTTGACATTGTTTATTGCTTTTCATATCTTCAGCCAAGATTTTGCTGCAGCAGAGGGGAGGAGGCCTTCTCTCTCTCTCCGTCTTTCTCTCTCTCTCTCTCCCTCCCTCTCTCTCTTTCTTTAATACTAGAAATGATGTCATAGTCTTCTTAAATGCTTTGTTGCTCATTATGGCTAGTATGACATCATTTAATAATGTATAAGGAAACTGCTAGAGTCATAATAGTTTTAGAGAATGCTTTTTTTCTTGTTGCCATTTATTTTTATTAATACAACTATAATTTTTTTTTATTATTCACTATGTGCTAGATAATATCCTAAGCCCTTAACATATGTTATCTCATTTTAACTCTCTCTACAATCCTGGGAGGTGGGTATGGTCTCCATTTCATAGATGAATGAATGGAGATTCCAACTGGGCAGTCGACACAAGTCTGGTCCAAAGTCCTTCAATATTAACCACAACATATTACATTCTTTTCCTAGTAGATTTTTTTTTTTTTGGCTCATAGCCATTGCTTTAATATTTTATTTATGCACATGGTGTATACTGAAATAAGACAAAAACAGTATGCCTGCAGACACTTGTTTTTATACATTTTTAAATTAGGAGTAAATATATTCTCAAATGTGTAACATAATATTCAAACTCTGATATATTTTATATTTTTAATATGTATTTTATATTTTATATTTAAGCTGAAGAATTTTATTTTTTTTAAAGAACTTAATTTTTTTTAAGGAGGAATATCAGAGACAAATTAGGAAGTTTTAAAATAAATTAATTCATAAAGTGCTCCTGTGTCATTATGATGAAGATGTATAAGAAATTGCATGATCTATATAAGAAATTTAGCCAGAGAATTCATTACTAAATAGCATAAATCTATGCCCTATTTTGCAACTTTTTTTTTAAACTGAAATAATAGCAGAAGTTTCAAATGACCAAAAAGAAAGAAACTAGCAGGGAACAGTATGCCATGTGCATACTCTGGAGTGTGCAGATACCACATTCAAACTTAAATACAACTAACTGAGCCACAAACATAACTGAGGGCACTAACAATGACACAAATGGGTGTTAAGATGCTCTACTTGCAAAAGCGTATATAGAACAGAACACTTTGGGAGCTCAGTTGGGTGTAGCAGAACAAAACAAAGAAGTAGCCTTAAGGTACACTGGTATCATAAGAGACATACGAATAATTTCTTAAGGGACTTCATTGCAGACCAGGATTACTAACAATTGAGAAGAGACTCAACAGGCAATATTTCATGGAGGATGCGTCTTTTGAGGAGGAGGTTAGAGATGAAAAGAAGTATTTAAGGGAGAGATAATGCACAGACGAGCTCCAGGAAGAACGAACATTAGCAAAGAGGCCAAAGAAAGTGAACATGCATGGAAAGTATAGACTGACCTCATTTATATTCTAGAGCGCAGGCCAGAAGAAGGGGGGGTTCTTGGAAGGTAAGGATGGAAATAGTATTCAGTCATATCCTATGAAATGGTTAGTATTCTACACTTTTTGAACTACAAAATAAGAATTCATTCAGTTCAACCCAATACATGAGAAAGGGGACCTTAAATGCTAACTTGAAATGGTTCAGCATTGGATGAGAAACTACGGGGTATATTTTGAATAGCGGACCACTCTGACCTAAACTGTATTTTCAGGTGACTTACTTTATAGCGCTGTGTGAGATGGAATTATGGGTGAGAGTATGTTGAAGCAGACATCACTTTGGAAGCTCTAATAGGATATTCCAGGAAACAATAAAGGCTCAAAGAGGGTGTTGACAGTGGGCATAAAAGAAGGGGTCATGAAAATGAAAGATGTTTCTGAGCTCAAAATCATAAGCAGGACTGAGTCCTGTTTTTCATTCCTCTAACCAATCAGTCCCTAAATATAGCAACTGATTGGTTGGAGGAATGAAAAACAGGACTCAGTGCTGACTCTAATGTTTCACTTTGATAACTGGAACAATGAGGGGAGAAAGGTGGCTAAAAGCTGCTTGAAGAAAGAGGCTGTCTTTAATTTGTCTTCACCCTAGTCTCTTGCAGACTGCCTAGTACATAGTGGACAGCCAATAAGTGCTGACCAAATGAGGAAGGGAATAAAAAGTCAAGAGGCAGGTTTAGGCTACAATAGGCTGGTTCTGGAGGCAGACTGGTCTGGTAGCTGGCAGATCACCTTGGGCTAACACTAAGAAGAGAATCAAGGGAGAGAGGACGTGGATGACATTTTCACAAGGGAAGAGAAGAGGGCCAAGAGAGAACACTCTTGACAGGACCCACATTTAAGATGTAGAATAAGGGACAGGAATTGACAAAGTTAAAGGAAGAACTATTTTTTTTTTTTTAAGCAAAGAACAAAGAGGATAGGTGAAGTAATAGAAAATAAGGCTACAATTCAAATTCTGCAGAGAAGTTGAAGAATGAGAATACAAGACTGCTCAAAATATTATTGACTTCAGTGGTGTTTTCTGTTATAAAAACAATAAATCCACATTTTGTAAAATCTGTCAAATTTAGAAGAGTGCAAAGGAAGGAAATAATAGCCATCCATAATTAAACAAGCTAGGGACTATGGTTAACACTCTCCCTGTTTAGCTTCCTTCCTTCCATCTATTGCATTTAAATTTACATACTGGGAGCAAAACAATACAATTTGAATTCTGCCTTTTTTTTTTTTTTCCACTCAGAGTATCTTAAACATCTCAAAATATTTTTCCACCTGTGTAATATTATTTTATGAAGACGTTGGGTGTGTTTCTTTCCTCTTGCTTCCCAATTTTTTAATATCATCTTCATGCTGTAATGGGATGGAGTATTTTACTCTCACATGACATTTCACATTATTTCCAAGGGCTCTTTCCTAACAAGAGAACCACTGTATTTTATATTGCCAAAAAAATTTGATGGTTTCTTTTTAAAAAATGTTTTTAAAGATTTTATTTATTTATTTATTTGATTTTATTTATTTTGATTTTATTTATTTATTTGACAGAGAGAGCGTGCACGCAGAACAGTAGGCAGAGAGAGAGGGAGAAGAAGGCTCTCCGCTGAGCAGGGAGCCTGATGCGGGGCTCGATCCCAGGTCCCTGAGATCTTGACTTGAGGTGAAGGTGCTGCTTAACTGACTGAGCCACCCAGGCACCCCAATTTGATGGTTTCAAAATTAGCCTCACCTTTCCTCCAGCTAAGGGAATCTGGGATGATGTTAGCATCTGCTGTGTGCCAGCCTCTGTGACAGGGATTTTAATTATCATGATGACTCTGTAGGTTCTGTTATCTCCACTTCAATGGAGGGACAGAGACTGAGACAGTTCCCCAAGTTTCAGGGCTAGTTTTGCATCAGGTCTGACTCGAAACCAGTTCAACTGTGGCGACAGAAGCAAATTCTTAAGAAGTGAATGAGTCAATACAAAAGCAATAGGAAAACACATTTCAGAGGTCTAGGATTCGGTGCCACACAGGAGGACTTTACTGTTAGTAACCTGGGAAGTCCTAACCTGAAGGGAGGACGCATATAGAGATGGGGTGTTAGGTATGTAAACAGAAGAAGAACAATATTATAGAAAAGTTCCTGAATGGAAGGAGACAATGCAGACAAAGATTTAGGCTTAGCAAACAAAATACATCTTCCCTATAGACAAAAGTAAAAGAAAAGAGAGTGAGAGTTTTCTAGGGATAAAGAAAAGATATGGGCAGGTGGGGGGTAGGGGGGCTACTTATCATCTGGACTTCATCTCAGACTAGAGAAAATCCACTTATTCATTCAGTGACCATTTATTGAACACCAATTCCATACCCTTTTCCTGCCCTAATGGAACTTTATTTCTGTGGGTGAACAAATAAAATTAAGAGATTACTCAGGTAGCTGTGCAGAGAATGGATAATAAGGTGGTAAAAGTAGACCCTGAGAGATCAGCTCCTCAGACTTTAAGGCAGAGATGAATCAACTGGGGATCCCATTAAAATGCAGATTCAGAATCATTCGGTGTGAGGAAGGGGCCTGAGAGCGTCCATTTTAACAAGCTCCTAGGTAATGTTGATACTGCTAGACTATGTGCTGTGCCTTCATCAGCAAGACGTTAGGAGGCAAGAAAAATCACAAAGGATGAGATCGGGCGCGTTCAGGGTCAGGGCACCTGGGTGGCTCAGTGGGTTAAGCCTCTGCCTTTGGCTCAGGTCATGATCTCAGGGTCCTGGGATCAAGCCCCGCATCGGGCTTTCTGCTCAGCGGGGAGCCTGCTTCCCCTCTCTCTCTCCGCCTGCCTCTCTACCTACTTGTCATCTTACTCTCTGTCAGGTAAATAAAATCTTAAAAAAAAATTATAAAAAAAAAATCAGAAAGGATTAGAGTAGTCATTATGAACAAGTCAAATGGAAACCTTCTTTCCATGCGGCGACACTGCATGATTTCGCACGTCTTTGATGCTGAGAGAGAATTGTCTCTTTCTTTCTGACCTTTTTCTATTCCACCCAGTTGTTTTATGAAAGATCCATTAAACAAGCCCTAATGAGCTACTGGCATTTCAATCTTTCTGCCTATGCTCCATGTTTCTTATGCCGTAGAGTGAATTCTCGTGGCTCAGATTTGGGGGTGTGTTTCCATATTACACTCTGCCAGTTTCTTAACTGCAGCTCTGTTTCCCTGCTTCGTGATTTCTTTGAACTTCTAACCTCCTCTCTGCCTGGGTGTTCAGCACAGTGCCAGCCTGCTACGTTCTTTGCCCCCCACCCCCAACACTTGACATTCCTTCTGTCCTGCTGTGCTTAGTGACAAAGCTTCTGGGTGACTACATCTCATCCTGCCACCCACCTCCTCATACAAGCCTACTTCAAGGGGACTCTACTTCAAGCCACAGGGGACTCCTGAGTATTGATGATAGTCTCTGATTTAAGGAATACATTTTTTTCCAACAAAATCATTTCTCTTTGGTGGAATGTTTTGGTTGGTGGCAACAACCTGCATTCCTCTGAGAAAAGAATGTGTGTGTTTGCAGATGATTAGAGCGTTCAAAGGGGCTCAGGGTTCACAAGAAGCCTTGACAGACTGGAGGGATGTTATTTTTCTGCCTCCATCACGAGGCTCTTAGTCCTCTGTAGATGCAAGAACTTACAAGTATCTACCTGTTTGAGTCCTCCCACATCACACCTTACAACTATAGAATATCTAAGAAAATAAGCAATCAAATAAATATGGCATACACATCCATCAGGGAAACACCTTAACTGCACATCAAACATTTGTGATGTTCTCACACTTATTAGCATGTCTCCTTTGTTTAAAGGGCTGCTTCTATCTAGATAGAAGCCATGCCCATGACCAGATCTGTGGTCTTTGTCACCGTAATTTTGTCATTTGGTGTTTACTTAAACAGCCAAGTAAATGTGAGCAGTGTCATGACAAACTTTGAATTTAAAATTCCAGTGAAATACTAGCTTTCATATGAACAGATGTCAACTTAAATTGATAACGATATTTCCTCAAGGAGAACACTCAGGAAAGCACTTGAGGAAAGAAGTCAGGTCACGGGCGTCTTTGCATTCACTATGCTGTCTGCTTAGAAATGCCCTTGATGCATGTGCCACACTGAAGCTAAGAAAATGAGTGTTGTACAAGGGGGTGTGTATATGTGTGCGACTGTAGCCTTTCTTAGGTGGACAGCACTGGTCTTTGCCTAGTCAAACTGGAATTGGTAAAATAGCCAGAACTCAAATACCATGCCTATGCTTTTTTTGACATTTATTCATTAGTTTAGAGTCTCAGAGTAGCACAGGCCAACCTATGGTCTTCCTAAAAAATTCTCCTTTTCTCTCTCAAAAAAAAAAAAAAAAAAGTTTGAATCAATTCCCTTTTTTTTTTGTGGATTCAATTTGGGTCTGCCTCAGATGGTTCCAATTAACCTTCCATCAGATTCTCTCCTAGTGTTAATGACTTTGGATTATGACTATTTAAAGCTGCCGGATGTTCACTGATGCACATCTGGCAATTGTTAAAACAAAGCTACTCTATTTAACACTTAAAACCAAAATATATTTCTTTACAATGAATAGGAACTTAAGGGATGATGTTTCTTTTCAGGGAAATCTTATGTTTTATTTCCAATGTGAACAATGTTTCTATTTTGTGTCCTTTAAAAGTATCTTCTTGCTCATTGTAGGATTTTTCTCCTGGTGAAATTTACCTGTAGGATATACAGAATAAGATACAACACATAGGCATTAAGGATTCTCTCAGTGCCTAAGAGTAGCTAATTAGCATGATTTTGAGCATAGCTTCAGGTGAATCTGTGATTTTTGTCAAATCTTAAAAACAAATAACTACACTGAAATACTACAGAAATCCCTAAAGTGATTGACTTTTAAGATTATATTGGTAGTGGAGGAAATATGACATCCAACAATGAAAAAATTTTAAAACGATATAAGAACTCATCATCCTGAGTGAGCCAAATAACTGGTCAGACTGCTATACATTTCCTCTAAAAGATGGTGGATACTTCCATAGGTCAAAGGGAAGTAATAAATGTAATATCTAGTTTATTGTGTGCATGCATTTTTAGTTGTTTCTTATGTTATGCTCACAAAAAGTCTAAGATATCAACTTTGGTTTATAAAATTACAGAAATAATCCAACCAATGAAGAAGTAGCATTTAGACTTTAAGAAAAAAATAATTTCTGTTCCACTTTTTAACTCATATAAAGCATATGACCTCCCAAAGCACACAGCAATCTCTGGAATGGGAATGGCAGATCTTGTTGTTATATTTATTACAGATGAGAAAACTGAAGTTTGAAGAATGCAAATGACCTACCCAAGTCCCTCTACTAGGAAACGGTAAATCTTTGGCTCATATCCTTGTTCTGACTCTAAAGCTTTTACTTTCTACTAATATGCAGCCAAAGCAGGTAAATGAGTGTATTGTCCCAAATATGGAGTATTTTAATAATGCACTGAGTTGGTTGCTGAAATAAAGAACACATTCCAGGGAAGCCCTGGCCTGTGCTATTGCTCTGCTCTCCCAAAAGACTCTTGCCTTTAGAGTCCTGAATCAGTGTGGCATGGAGCTCAGAAAATACTAATAAAAATAGCAGTTGTTCTTAAAATGGCTTTATACTTTTCACAGAAAACATATCACAGAAAATGTAACCTTAATGATTTAAAAAGCAGTTGACAGAGAGATAGATTAAGAAGAATCCATTGTTTTAAGTTTCACAGCATTTTAAGCAAGTGATAGATAATACAGCAAGAATCCAGGATCACAAAGAAAATGATTACAGCTTCAGAAAAGCATATCTATGGAGCATCTTTGATTTGCCTATTTTTAGGATAATTATAAGAGCTTATAAAGAAAAAGCTGGAAGCTATAGATCCCAGTTCTGATCTCAGCTATACAAAAGGAAGGGTAACATACGTAAAGAAGGGGCGCCTGGGTGGCTCAGTGGGTTAAGCCTCTGCCTTTGGCTCAGGCCATGATCTCAGAATCCTGGGATCGAGCCCCGCATCGGGCTCTCTGCTCAGCATGGAGCCTGCTTACTCCTCTCTCTGCCTACTTGTGATCTCTGTCTTTCAAATAAATAAATAAAATATTTTTAAAAATATATGTAAAGAAAATTATAACTTTGGAAACCAATGAGTAGAGTTAGGGTTGAGATTAGATGTTTCCAGGCAGACAGCAATTGGCATAGGTCCACTGAGGACATTGTCATTGCAGTGACCTATCTCCTCCCCAAACTCTCCATTCCATTATCTTCATCCAGGCTCTCATTATAGCTGCCAGGGTTGCTGAAATGCTTTTATCTTGTCTTCCTACCCCAAACGCCATCACCGCATTAATCTCCTAGACAAACAGTTAATACAAACTCTTCTTTGGCTCTTGTTTGCTCTCTCGAGTTGTGCTGGCCAATAAATATGGAGGCAGCTAGTCACATGCAGCTATTTAAATCTAAATTAATTATAATGAAAATAATTGAAATTATACCTCCTTAAGCATACTAACCAAACTTCAGGTGCTCCATAGCCACATTATTTTTATAGAAACATTACCCATTACAGTCTACGTCCATTATGATATGATTTTCATTGGAGAGGGCTGATCCAGAGCATAACTACACCCCTCACCCAAGCACCCAAGGCCTGCACTGACCTCTCCTTATCCCTGACTACCCTTGGCACACACTCTCCACTCCATATATTTTTCTCCTCCTCTTCCTCATCACCATTACTACCTTTGTAATTAAAATATTAATAACCCTTATTTATTTAGTTCATATCATGTGCTAAGTACATACATTTTCAGAAGAAGAAGGGGGGGAGAAGAAGAAAAAGAATTCTATAGAGTGGTTTTTTTTTTTTTTAAATCTCCACTTCACAGAAGAGGTTTAATGAAGCTAAGTATATTTCCCAAAGATAAAGAGGTTATTATTAGTGGAGCTCAGACAAAAGCCCAGGCTATCTGGCCCCATAGCCATAGCGTTTTACCCTGTACCAATGATTCCTAACCAGGGACAATCTGCCCCTTTTGCCAGGAGTCATTTGGAAGTGACTGTTTGAAATTATATCTTTTTAACTCGGAGAAACTTTCCTCTGCGTTCTTTTTCTTGTTATCCCTGCCTCTGTTCTATATTTAGGAGATTCCTATTGATAAATGTTGGACTTACTGGACTGGTCTGTTTTAGCTCCTTTTTGACAAATTTTTAAAATCCCTTTTTCACTTTTTCTACATTCAGGTTTTTTCCTCTTATCAGCTGAATTATTATTTGCCTCTAGCCCTGCCAATTCTATTTTTAATTAATTCATGAACTACTTATTTGAGAAATCATATATTAATTTTCAGGAATGTTTTCTTATCCTCTAATCAATACTTTTCTAAAATTCAGTTTTGGAAGGTAGTTCATTTTAAAGTATGCGATATTCTTTAAAATCTCTCTGAGAAGGATAATTGTAAATTGCCTTGTCCCTTGAATGATCTCTATTTCCTCAGGAGCCATTTTTCTTTTTAAAGATTTTATTTATTTATTTGACAGAGATCACAAGTAGGCAGAGAGGCAGGCAGAGAGTGGGGGGCAGAAATAGGCTCCCTGCTGAGCAGAGAGCCTATTTGGGGCTCCATCCCAGGACCCTGGGATCATGACCTGAGTAGAAGGCAGAGGTTTTAACCCACTGAGCCACCCAGGCGCCCCCTCAGGAGTCCTTTTTTAAAGAATATATTTTTCTTGTTCATGTTGCTGGTTTTTTCTCAGATGTCTTGATTTGAGGGTTTGGGGGGTTATTTTTATGTATGAATAACTAGGCTGAGGATGATAGGTAGGTGCTGTATGTTTCCTCTGCAATCAGGCAGATCTGCACCTCCACGAACCGTGAGCTGCCTACAGGTTCTGGGTAAGTGGGCAGAGTCTGTCAGGAAGCAGGTGTCCCAAGAGGAGCACGGAGATACAACTGGCAAGGGAGCAGGTTAGGATCCCTATGATTGTTTCAGTTCTATAAATCTATAGATTTATCTATACTAGACATGGTTCCCAAACTAAACACTTTCTTTCATTAAAGCCTAGTTTTTATTTTCACCGTTGGGGGCAAAAGCTTCTCTTGTCACTAAAAATGTAGCAAGGGAGAAGAAGAATAGAAAGGGTCCCAATTGTTCTGAATATGTTTCTTTTTATTTTTTTAAGACTTTTAAAATGTATTTATTTTAGAGAGAATGTGTGTGAGCAGGAGGAAGGGACAGAGGGAGAGGGAGAGAGAGAATCTCAAGCAGATTTCTATGAGCTCGGAGCAGATGTGAGCTGGATCCCAGGATCCGGAGATAATGACCTGAGCTGAAATCAAGAGTCAGATGCTTAACTGACTGAGCCACCCAGGTACCCCGTGAATACATTTCTTCATGAATTACTATGATAGTCTCACAGCCTCCTTGGACCCTGTATTTGAAAACTCTAAGCTTGGGGTCTCTCCAGGATTCCTTGCAATGGACCTCCTTTGACTTGGGGCCTCCTTGCAGCAGTTTCTTATTTCTTTCTCCCTCTATATTCTGACTTCTAGGATAGCTTTAAAATTGTTTGTTAGAGTTACATTATGTTTCAACATTTTTATTACTTTAATAATAATCAGGAGAAAGGAGAAGTGTGTGTGGTAACTCCTCCATTGTCATATGTGATATTCCTTATTATGAATTTTTATAGCATCACTCTAAGTTTATACTCTTTTACATTTATTATTCCAGTGTACTATCTTTCCTATTTACTAGCTAGTTGGAAAAATTGCTTCCCTTTCCTGGGCCTTTTGTTTTCTGTAAAATAAAGATCATATATGATTTTCAAGATTGAGATGGAACATAGGAATGCATGTTGAAAGCTGTACCATAGAATATGAATGTAAGCTCTCTCCCTCTCTCTCTTTTTTAAAGATTTTATTTATTTACTTGACACACAGAGATGACAAGTAGGCAGAGAGGCAAGCAGAGGTGGGGGTGGGGTGGGGGGAAGCAGGCTCCCCGCTGAGCAGAGAGCCCGATGCGGGGCTCGATCCCGTGACCCTGGGATCATGACCTGAGCCAAAGACAGGGGCTTTAACCCACTAAGCCACCCAGGTGCCCCAATGTAAGCTCTCTTTATATATAAAAGATTTCATCATAGGTGCAGTGTAACCAATAATGCCAATGCAGAGAATAGCCATTGTTACGAGAAAACCCTTTCCCTGTGCATTAGGAAATGCAAGTGATACCAACTTGAGACTAGAATAAAACTCACTGTGCAATGGAAAAGAACCAGAAATTATGTGTTAATAGCAATAATAAAATAAGCAGTTGTTCATGGATATATTTTACACCTAATGGAAAACCAAGGACAAAAGCAGACCAAGGATGTGGTTGACCTACTATAGCTCAATTAAAACAAATTTGAATTTTAAATTTGGAAAAGAACATATGATTTGATGTTGTGTGATCGATCCCTTTTGCTTGGAAAAATTACAAATGTGAATATTTATGATACAAATGAGTATAATTTAGTGTTGCTAATGAGCTGCTCCTGAAATATCACTGATTTAAGATGGGTTCAGTTACTTGAATGTTTTTTGCTCTGTCAGTCAAGACACGAAGCACCAGTAAAAGGAAAATAAAGAAAATGAGAATTACAGTAAAGGGGCTTAATTGTAAAAATTGAAGAAATGATAACAGAAAATTAAATGTAGAAAGAAAGTTAAGAGTCCCAGCAGCCTTTGATTTTAACCTGCTGGGAACCATTTGTGGAAAATTGATGAAAGGTGTATTTTCCCTAAATTATTATTAAACCCAGCATCTTACTGATAGCCTTTATTCTTAGAAATAAACAGAACACATGAAACACACAAAACAAAATAAATCAATGTGAATGTATGCTGAGTGATGCAGTCATGATTCACTCTCTGACTGCTATTAGTTCTCATTTTCTGCATGCAGCTATTACATTCTGAAGTTGAGTGTCTATAGAGGATAAGGCACCAGCCATAGTTAAATGTTAATGGATCCAGTGACATAATTTAAATTCAAGGCTTCATTCAAAGGAATGTGAATAAAATGCATTTGTTTGGCTTTTTATGGCCACTATTAAAAGTAAAGGAAATGAAACCATAAACAACTACATTCAAATATTGGCATAGCTGAGGCTGCTTTGTAGTAGTAGAAAGCCGTATTTGTTGTTGGGGGAGCTCTGTTTAATAACTTACCCAGTCTATCTCGATTACCACTGAGGTTAAAAAATGTACTTGGCGACTTAGACAAAATGTGGAATGCTAATTCAAAGTGAGTTCATTCCACTGTATTTTAATTTTCTGTTGCTGTAAAGGGCTAGTACAATTCATAAGTGTTCTTTTTTTCCTACTTCATCTTTAAGGCCTTAGCCCATGGTTAGTTGTACTAATTATTTTTGTCCTCGATGTTGATTATCACTTCCTTCCTCAATAATGGTAGGACCCCTGCTATTTGGAGGTTTCGTGGGCACATGGACACTCAGAATAAGATCCAGAATTCCATCCTCCCTGCCAACTAGGTAGAACCTACTTGGCTAATTTTCAGTCAATAAGATATAAACTAAAGTTGTGTGTGAAACTGACATTAACTGCCTAAAAGGAAGGAGTGCCCTCTTTATCACTCTTTTTTCCTTTCTGCTGGAATGAAGGAATTCAGGCTTGAATTTCTGCAATCATGTTGAATATGACATAACCTTGTAAAGAATTTCTGTTTTGTTGAAGCCACTGTTAATTTGGAGTTCTTCCATGATTTACAGCCTATCCTAGTCATCCTTTGTATAGCAACTTTGCAACTTATAGTTACTTTCAAAGGCTCTGGAATGTCATTTTAGCAAGTGTCATTGTTCTTTATATGAATAACATTTATATTGAAATTGTTACTTAAAGGGGTGCCTAGCTAGCTCTGTTACTAGAGCCTGCCACTCTTGATCTCAAGTTTGTGAGTTTAAGCCCCACTTTGGGTATAGAGCTTATTAAAAAAAAAAAAAAAAAAAGTTACCTAAAATATACTAGTCCAATCAGTTACCAAGTCCTCTCAGTTCTACTTCCTAGACATTTTTGTAAAACATCCAGTTCATCTGTATCCCCAAGGACCGTGTTAGTTTCCCATCCCCTCTGATCTTGACCACAGTCATAGCTGCCTGCGTCAACTCTTGATCCACCCAAGCCATTATACACATAGTCACTGGACCCATCTTTTTAAAAATACAATCTAATCATGATATTTCTGTGTTTAAAGCTATAGAATTCATAATTAAGTGAGGAATCTGGCCCTCTGGCTGACTCCCCCCCCCATCCTGGCTTTGTTACCTGCGGGCTATTACACATATTTTTATTCTCTTAGCCTGGAACACTCTTTCTACACCTCTCCCCTCCTGCTTTACTCCCACTTATTTAAGTCCTATTCATTGGTTAGGTCTGAGATTTCCCAGGCAAGCCTTCTCTCCGCCTCTGGCCTCACAGGTCTGCTCATTACACACTCCCAAAGTGCTCTGTATTTCTTACATTTGTACATATCAGTTGTATGCATGTTTCCTCTACAAGACCGACAACTCCATGACTGGGTGCCTCATTCTTAACCCGAATCCCAGAACCTGGTGAGGGGACTGGGACAGTAGGTGCTCAAATAATGATGTTGACTAACAGACGGATGGATCCTTTATTCTGTTCTCTTTCCCTAAAAAGCATATCTGATATCTCTTCCCAAGTTCCACTTAGCAAAATCCCATCCATCCTGTGGGTCATCAAAACCATGTATGTGTGCTCTCCTTTCAATTAGATATTTACTTTATTCCCACCCCTTTATTTTTTTCTTTAGAACAGTTTTAAGTTTACAACAAAATTGAAAGTACAGAGATTTCCCATCTACCCGCTTCCCCCACACATGCATAGCCCCTCCCAGGATCAGCATCAGTCATCAGAATGGCACATTTCCCACCAAAGATGAACGGTTACCATCGCAATTCACCCAAAGTCCATAGCTTACCTTAGGATGCACTCTTGGTGTTGTCCTTTCAGTGGGTTTGGCGAGGGTATGATGACATGTATCTAAGATTGCAGTACCATGTTGCCATTGCCTTTAAAATCCTCAGTGCTCCACCCCTCCATCCTCCCCCTTTCTATCACTACTTCCTTTTCTTGTAATCATATGCTAGACTTTAACTATTGTTATTTGTTAACAGAATTCTAAATTTTGGAGGAAACACATTCTAGAAAATATAAAGTCTTATAGAATTTTTTTTTTTTTTTAAGTAATAGCAGCCTCGATTTAAAAAGCTATTTCTTATAATGCCTTCATCCCAACCCAGTAGGCATTTCAGGAGGCTATGGCTATTATGCCTTTAGCAAGCAGAATGACTGGCACACTAAAGGCATGTAACAAACGCTGTTACGATATAGTGAAATAAGTACAGACTTTGAAGTTAGATACCCTTGGGTTCAAAGCTAGGCCGTGCCCCTCATCAGCTGTGAGAAACTGGGAATTTATCAAGCCTCAGTTGTATAAAACAGGAGCGACAATACCAACCTGATTATGCTTTGCAGGAGTTAACGAAGGTAATTTACAGAGTGGAAGCCCTGTAATTGGTAGCGATTATTATGACTTTCGAAGTTTTCATTTCTCCATCCTCTTCTCAATAGATAAGGCAGATGCTTGGCTCTTTCTTTATGTTGTTTGGAAGCTGAGGGATATAAATTTGATAAAGACAAAACTTAACATTAACAAAAGATAAGACCTGTAGGAGAAGTGTTGAAGGTACTATACAGTTTTGCTTATCGTGCCACTTTTCTCCTTCCTGCCCACTCTACTGCCATAGATAAGTAAATAAACAAACAGGTGAAAAGCAGCAAGGCAAAAGATGAAATTATGTTAAATCATCCAAGGTCTGCAGAAAGGCCTGGAAATTATATACGTTCTCAATTACACCACCTGAGGCCACTCTGATCTCTGGAGAGAAGCTGGCTTGGGGAGATGTTAAGAGTTCAGCTGTCTCCCCTGAGGTTTATCTGCAATGCAGATTTTTCTGAGCCTTTCCATCTATTTCAGCCTCCAGACCAACCAGCTGCTCTCAGCCCGCCCAGCTGGCTTAATAGGATTTGTCTTCTCTACAGCCTGCTTCCAGGGATGTCTGCCACCAGAACATATCCTGGATAAAAACATTTTCCCTCCCAACTTACCATCAAAATCCCTACCAATCCCCAAAGCTACAAGGGTCCATTACTGCCTGACTCCAAGAAAGGTAAATTTAGTGAGGCATTATTTTCCGCACTGCCTCTTGCTTCACACACGTTCTGTTTTTGCAAAGTTGTCAGTCCCTGTTGCAGAATAAAGAGCAGCATACCTCCTTGCAGGGCTGGTGGAGCTGGGACCCTGGGGGTGAGCTTGGAGGCAGCCGCTAGGAATTTGCAGGCTGGGCACCTCCCCCACCCCCCAATTGTTAGTGTTCAGCTATCTGATTTCATACGCTCTGCTCTTCCCTCCCGGCAGGACTCAACAAATTAGTTGAGCCAGGATTATGACCATAGCACCTTTCCTGAAGGTTAAGGTGATGCTTTCTTCATGTGCACAGATTCGTGCTCAGGTTTTTATGACTGAGCAAGCATATTGTTGAGAGGCTGATAGCTTTGATCAGCTCAGGCTGAGGTTTCTCTCACTGACAGTTGTATATTCTGCCCAGTAACTCTGTAGGGAGAGGCTTCTCATCAGTAAAAGTCAATAATCCTGACTTCAAAATTGTGAGAAACAAATGTCACATGGATTATGAAATGCTTAGCAAGATTGTCAAGTATCAAGTACTTAATGCATCTTCATTTTTAAAGACTTACATTTTGTATCTACAAATAAAAATTAGATGGTAAAACAGACTCTACTTAGTGACTTTCTACTACAATTGGGTACTTGGAGGTGGTGAATAATAGTGGCTGCTATTCCAGTTATTTTTAATTATAGTTAGTGATAAACACTACTTATAGATAGTCAATTAATCTTTTCCAGTTTTTCCTTGTTTTTCTCTTTAGTCGTAATAATGGAGGGGATTATTTTCAGAACATTTCAGGAACAAGTGTGTCATTCATTCTACATCTCACATGAAAAAAATAATTTCCTTTTAGACTTAACTTTAACCATATTTCATATTTCTGGGGAAAAAATTTTTGTATTGAGAGAAAATTTACTTATCTCTATAAGATATTTAATAATCTTTGCTATTAAAAAAAAAGGTAAATAGCTACTCCTTATTTAGAAAGAGAATGAACTCTTAATGAATTATGTTCGAAATGCAGTAGACTTGGGAGTCAATATGCTATAAAGTTGTGCTCCTGGGAGTTTTTATTTCTTCAATGTTTGTTCCCCATGTGTCGCTCATGACTTACCAAGTGTGTAAATGAGAAGACTGCTGATTGATTCTGGTTTCATCAATAATGATTCTTGAGTCTACTACAAAACAGTTCTAGGAAGGTCAAATTCCATTTAGCTGGCAATGTATTTTTCTGCCAAAGAAGACCTGTAGATAAGAAAGGATAAAGGGTATTCAGCATCTTAGTCTCCTTAAAGGAGTACTAATATTTTTAAAATAAATCTTAAAGATTTATACTTTATATCTACAAATTAAAATTAAATTGTAAAACAAGCTACTTGACAACATTTGAGGACAGAGGTGGTTTACTTGTGTGACATGCATCAAGTCTCCTAAACTTTAAGGTTCAGCTTCATGAATTCCTTTTGTCACAGACATGTGGTGTGAAAAAAATCTCTCAGACTAATTTATACAACATCTGACTCAAGCATAGAATGTGGTTGTTGTTTTTCTAAATTAGTTGTTTGGCTTTTGAATTTTATCTAGTTTAAAAAGGAAATGGACCAAAATGCCTTACCTTCAGGTCAGCTCAAGCGAGGCCCAACTATTTGCTTTTTATATTCCCTCAACATGAAGCAAATCCACTCTCAGTTAAAATGAAAAAAGTTGGCAGATGTCACTTACCATTGGGGGTAAAAATATAATTTTTTTAAAAGATTTTATTTATTTGCGAGAGAGAGAGAAAGAGAGAGAAAGCACCAATGGCACAGAGGGGCAGAAGGAGAGGGAGAAGCGGACTCCCTGCTGAGCAAGGAGCTCAGCCTGGGGCTCCTCCCAGGACTCTGAGATCATGACGGGAGCCAAAGGCAGACGCCCAACTGACTGAGCCACCAGTTGCCCCATAATTGACTTTTAAAACAAATATAAAAGCTATTAGGGTTGTTGTTTTTTTTTTTTTTTTCCTGCTCAAATACATTGAGAGAGAATTAGCAAAAGATACCAAGGGGCAGTGGGCTACTTGTTCAGTCATGAACTAAGTGTGGCTGATCATTCTTTGCATGTTCTGCTTCAGCCAGACCAAGAGCCATCATGGTTTCCCTTTGCCATCAGAAGAATTGAGCTTTCTGTCAGCTCACTGGTTCAGGATCCCAGCACTTTGAAGAGCTAGTGTAAATAGGAGGATGAAAACAAAAATAGACCCTAAATTTCTATTACTAGTATTGACAATTAATACTACTACCAATAAAAGTACACATTTGCACTGGGAATCTCTTTTCATCAGCTCATTGAACAGGAAGCAGCTCTCCTCACAACTGAGAGAGACCAAGAAGACTCAGGTTCTTATAAAAACCTTAGTGGATTTTGAGCACACCAAAACTAGACCAGATTTCCAATAAGATTTTTGTAAATGTGAAGTGCTTCCTTCGGGGCTTGGTGTTACTTCTCTAAAATCAATATTACACATTGGAAATTCTCTACCAAATTTTAAAATGGCTTCATAACTTGCCCTGTTTTCTGGATTAGGAAGCAGCCTGGCAAGACACACTCTGGTGACCAGACTCCTCTGGCAGCCCTAAGAGGGAGGCTGAAGACTCAGGCAGACATCTCATGTTCAAAAATCAATGACTTGAACGGAGTCCATGTACAACAGAAACTGTATCATCTTAAATATCCTGGGGCATTAGGGTGGCTCAGATGGTTGGGCTTCTGCCTTCCGCCCAGGTCATGATCTCCAGGTCCTGGGATCAAGACCCCTGTCAGGCTCCTGGCTCAGAGGGGAGTCTGTTTCTCCCTCTGCCTTACCCCTGCTCATGCTCTGTCTCAAATGAATAAATAAAATCTTAAAAAAAAAAAATTCTTAAGGTTTTTAAGATAAGTTGAAATATTCTTAAGTAAGTAGATCATGGGCTGTGCACAGCCATTTTTCATCTAACTCCAGCCAGGAGTCAAACTGACTTCAAGCATGAGCACAATGGTAGTTGGTTCAACAGGATTGCCTTTCCAAACAGACCTGAGGCCAAGACATGTCTGGGAAAAACAAACCCTTTAATTTATTGAAGGCTAAAGTACAATGTGGAAACTACATTATGGCATGGCTATTATGTTTTTTTCTACCTAGTATGTACCCCGTGACTGATGCCTAAGAAGACCATGACACTAATCAATAATCAGTAGAGAGAGCTTTATTGCCTCTAGTGTACCTTCATCGTTATTGTCTCATTTGATGTACAAACTTGAAAGTGGAGCTTAGCACAGTTAACAGCATGTACATGAATGATATCCTCCCTAATGATGTTCCGTTGACTTTTCGTATCTAGAAGAGAAAAACAGGCACAGAGAAAACATTTAAGGGTGTGCTTTCAAAGCTTTTCTATTTGATGGTGGGCAGTTCCTTTTGCTCAATGTTAATAGCTAAGTGGGAAGAGGGGTCACCCTCCCTCTTTCATCCCTGTTTAGCCTTTGCTCTCTCTTTGTATCCCTGTTTGTAGCCAAATACCCCAATGGCTGCAGTTTTGCACATTTTTGGCAGAATCTCAGTTTTTGAAATAAACGTAATGCTATATAAGAGGCCCTTCTTTTTAGCAATCATTCTGTTCTTTTCACCAACGGAACAACCCTCAAGTGTTGTTACTGGTTTCAGAGTTGATGTAACCATCTAAAGGATGTGTGTGCTCAGGTGGCAAAAAGATTTGAGGAAGTTTGCATAATGCCAAGGTAAAGCCACAGATGTCCTGCTTTTGCTGGACAGAGGAATGAGCAATTGCCTAGGGGAACATGTTACACATTCCAGCAAGCTGAGGGTTCTGCCTTGCTGAGCCGTGGCAGGTCCCATGGTCTGCTAGAGGATTTTGTTTTGCATGTTGTGTGCATTCACTAGTTTGCATTAATTTGCCTCTGAGATTCACTGGATCTCTTCAGCGTTAATGAGAGGTACTAAAAAGAAGGCTATAGATTAAGGTGGGGACCAAGAAAGATGAGCAGATTTTACTCTGAAAATGATTGCGTTTGTTTAGTCATAGCTTCAAGTGA
Source organism: Lontra canadensis (assembly GCF_010015895.1). Taxonomy (NCBI): domain Eukaryota; kingdom Metazoa; phylum Chordata; class Mammalia; order Carnivora; family Mustelidae; genus Lontra; species Lontra canadensis. Next base: position 5,764,115 of record NW_022631012.1, on the reverse strand, counting down.
GTATTCCCAGTAGATGCCAGGGTGTTCATTAAATCTGTGGCCAGTGCCCTTGAAACAAGAATGCTGTACAAATCCCTGTCTTAATCTGCCCTAATCCAGATGAGCTAATTTGGTAGTTTGGCCCTTGCATTAACTACAATGACTGTCACACAAGGGAGTTCAGTGCCCTATCTACATAATCATAAATTGTAGCAAAAAGGATTTTACTCTGGGTCTCAAGAATTTTACCAATATTCATTTTAGTGATTCATTTTTTCTCAGGTATGAACATCATAGTTAAAATAGAATTATAACTAAAAAAAAGGGAGATCTTCTTAATGTGACTCTCTCTCTTTCTCTCGGAAGCTCCTTGTAAAGGATTTCCATAAAATTGTGGTTGGTATTTTGCTGGAGTAACTTACAATGAAAGTCTGTTTTATGGAGAGCAGTTGGGATTTTTCCATATTATGCAGACAGGCAGGCCAATAACCCTGTGCATGTGAGTCTCGTTTGTGGGGAGAACACTGTTAGGTTCTTTTATTGCTTAAGTAAAGTAACAAATAATTATCTTTATGTAAAAGAAAATACTGATAATTATAATTTGCCAGGCATGTTGTATATGGAGACAGGAAAGACAAAGTGTTAGTGTCGGCAAATCCCAAAAACAATACGCTGCAGACTGAAATGAACTCCCACGTCTAATGGCCTCCCCACAGAAATCCTAAAAACTTCAGGGGCTGAACAAGACTATATAGTTATGATATATTAGGCATAATCAGAGAGATGAAGATTTTAAACATAGTCCAGAATTTCCCACTTTATTTTAGCTAGTGTAGTGGAAATATACTGAGAGAGAGAGAGAGAGAAAGAGATTGAAAGAGAAAATGCACCAGTGAATAAATACTCTCTGAAAAGAAGATATTTAGGTAGAAGTCACTAAGTCTTATAAGATACAATTTTTAAAATTCAAGATGCTAACTCTATTTGTTAGTAGTTTCTACTCAACTATTTTGGTGAGACTCAAGTCAGTATCCTAGGAAGTTCTGTATGACTTTAAGATAGCAGCTATGAAAATGGAATTATTCAAGATGAGCTCTTTTACATTCGACATGTACAAAATAGCTTCATTCTCTGACAATAATTGATATAGGAAAAGGACATTTAATATGAAACCTCCATAAACACGGATCAAATTTCATTAAAAACACAATGGAAAAAAATAGCGTGAGACAATCATTAGTTTGAAAAAAATACAATTAGACATGAGGAAATAAGTTTATTATAACCATGCATATAAATGTTTACATTCTGATTCCTCCTGTAGGCTGATTCTAAGAAAAAGCTATTGTTAACCAAGGGATAGAGGGATGTTTCAGTGGATGCTCATTTTATAAATGGTCAGTTCGATCTATGTTCATGTTATGATGAGGCGACCCAATAGGAAAGAAATTTTCCAAATTTGTAAAATGGTCTCCCTCATTTAAAATCATATATCAAGGCTTTTCTTAAAGAAATCACCCATTTACTTGATACCACCATGGAAGACCATTAGCAATAAGTTTTTCAGTCTTTCTGATTTCTGGCTTTTTCAGAAAATTGCTTAAAGACTGTTTCTAAATATATGTCCATGGGTAAAAAATACCCACGCAGAGTGGCTGGTTATGACTACACATGTTTTGTTTTCAGATTCAGTAAAGGGACAAGTTGTTCCTCTTGATATTAACATGAGAAAAAAGAAATAAGCAAATTGGTGTTAAAGTTCTAAATTGTGGACCCAATTTAATCAGAAGCCAGTTAATTAGCATCTATCTCTGATTAAGTTGGGCATATAGAGAAGCTTTTGAAAATTCTGTACAAATTCTTTCCTTTATTTTGATGATATCATTTTGAAAGCAATAAGTAATTATGATATTTGATAGTTGAGATCATGTCTATGAGTCATTTGCTTTTGTATCTATCAATGAGGCTGTCTTTCCTTTTGGGAACTAACTGCATAATTAAATTGTCATTTAAAGAAACAAAAACAGCAGAATGTTAAATGCTAACTAGTGACACATGATAAAGATTTCATATTTGTGATTTAAGAGGACTTCATTAAACTTATAGTATTAATGATACTAATTATATGATATCATATAATTGATTAATGATACTAAATTAATGATTACTAATTAATGATACTAAATATATCATTTGCTATTGTGTTCTTGTTAAATCCCAGCAGAAATATTTATTAACCTTAAATGTATTTTTAAGTTGTTTTAATGAGCAGAAAAACTAACACATCTGCCTGTTAGTATATAAACTAATGGCAAGCCCATTCAGTCACCAATACTTCTTATATTACACTGGGCATATTTAAGGTACCTTTCCAAGTAGGAGGTATTCTACTTTCAAAAAGAGCTGGGGACTGTATAAACATGGGTTACAACTTATCATTAAAACATTTTCAAAAGTTGAGGGATGTTCTGAGTATTTAATTTTTTCCCTTCTACTAAATTAAGAGATAATACTTAAATACAACTCTTCTATTGACTAAGATGAACTAGTGAAGAGAGTATATAAAATTTGATCCCAGGGTGAGTCCATACCAAACACATTTTGAAATATAATACATTATTCTGCCACCCCTTTCAGTGGTCTTCAATGTAATAACATCCTGCCTTATCCCTGTGAGTGTGCTCCATCACTAGATCCTGACCAGCCTGGTTCCTTTGACTACAGAATCCTCATTGTGAAAGTCCTAAGCTAAAAGCTTATTGCTTAAACCTATTTGTATATCTAGGTCCTATCTCCTTACTCCCCTTGCTATCCAAACTCCTTGAACATGTCCATCCCACTTACTTCCTCTTTTCTTATTTGTCCTGTTGTCTTCATAGCATTTTGCTAGATTTTTTTCTTTCACCCTTCTATTCACTGAAAACATTTTTGAGAGATCTCCTGTGCCATCTTATTTTAAAAATCAAGTGATTGCCTCCCAGCCTTTAGACTGAATGACCTCTCTTTGCTATAGCAACAGTGCTGTGGAAAGAAAACTGAAAACCTGATTTTGGTCTTGACTCTCTCCCACTACTGACTGTGAGACTTCAGATAAGTTATAAACTATGAAAAGACTGTCAGAGATTAAATACTGTGCACATGCATAAAAGATATTAGCGGCCACCCATTTCTCCTTGAAACCACTTTTTCATCTGAGTCTGCAATACTGACTTGTCTTTTTTCTCATTATTGTCTTTGCTGGCTTTTCCTCATCCTGCCACCCTCCTGTTGGTCTATCCCAAGATCCTTGTTGCACATATATTTGATCAGTTCCTCTATTTCAATTCGAGATTAATCTTCCTAAACCTCCACTGATTTATGAAACCTAAACTACCTAAAACCTCCAAGAAACCCCTGTTACTGCAGAATAAATATACGTTCTCCCAATAAGATTCCAAGCTCCCTGTCATGCCCCAACCTAAATTTCCATTTCCCCCAAATTCCCTGTGTTCCAACCACTGTTAGTTCTCATGGCCCACATCTTCTCCTGCTTCTATTCTTTTGTTTCTACTGTTGTCTCCGTTTCTTCTATTCCTCATCCTTGCTTGCCCAACTCATATATAACTATAAAGTTCATCCGAAATACTGTGCTGTCTTGAATAATTGACATTCAACATAATCTCTCATTTGATTCAGAACAGTCCCTGATTTGTACTTTGCATCTGTACTCTTACCCTATGCTTTGTGTTACAGTTAATTACCATCCCAGATAGAATGATAGAAACTCCTTGAAATTGGGGCGGGGGGGTGGTGTTTCATGCATTCTTTTTTTTTGTTTTGTTTTTTAGCAGGGTCTAAGAAGACAAGGTATTACTTAGTGTTTAATGTATAATAACCAATGAAGAAATACTCAGAATGAGTGTGCCTGGGTGGCTCAGTCTGTCTGAGCCATCTGCCTTCAGCTCAGGTCATGATCCCAGGGTCCTGAGATCCAATCCCAAATTGGGCTCCCTGCTCAGCCAGGAGTCTGCTTCTCCCTCTGCCTCTGCCCCTCCCCCCCACTTCATGGGCATGTGAGTGGGCTTGTGCACGCTTGCGCACTCTGTCTCTCTCAAATAAATAAATAAATAAATAATCTTTTTTAAAAAAAGAAATACTCAGAAATACTTAAACCTCTTGGAGAACTCAAACTTCTCAAAACAGATAATGTTTACTGAATTATTTTGATTTTAATATTGAAACCACGAATTAATATAGCCACTGAGTCATTGATATTTTTTAGTATCAGCTATACTGAGCTCACCTCACATACAAAAATTCAGCCTTCCAAATTATACGATTCAGTGATTTTTAGTGTATTTGGAGATATGCAACCATCTCCACTACCTAACTTTAGTATATTTTCATCATATTCTCCAAAAGACACTCTATACCTATTGGCAGTCACTCCCCATTTCCACCTCATTTAGACTCTAGGCTGTTAGTCTAGTTTCTGTCTCTGATTTGCCTTTTCTTCTGGACTTTTCATATAAATGAAGTAATAGAACATGTGGTCTTTTGAGAGATGCTTCTTTTACTCTGCATAATATTTCAAGGGTTCATTCATGCTGTAGCAAGAATCAGCACTTCATTGTTTTTTTATGACCAAATAATATTTCACCAATGAATACACTACATTTCTTAATCCATTCATTAGTTGATGGACATTTGGGTTGTTGAGTCACTGATTTTTAAAACTGAATACAAACCCAGTGATTATTTACTCAAATGCCCTCCTTTTGTACATGTGAAACTAAAGCCGAAAAAGGTATTCCTGGACATTTAGCTAGAAAGCTGTTGGGTTTCTGATTCTTTTAGATGTTAGGTAAATAACAATATGATATAAACTTTTTAAATTTTTTCTTCTATATGGTTAATAAATAGCTATAGAGCACCAAGTCCTTATGGTCTGGGTAGCAAAAACAGTTATGGTCTTTGTCCTTAGGAAACTTAGAGTCTAATGGGGGAATAACCATAAAACAAATAATTACATAAATAAGTACAAAATGAGAACAATAATAAGAACTATTATAACTGTAATATGAAGGAGAGATTCATGAACTGATCTGGTCAAGGAGGGTAATTTAGCTATGATCTATGAATAAGTAATACTTAACTAGACAAAGAGGATGGAAAAGAGAATTTCAAGCAGAGCAAAAGCACATGCAAAGGCCCTGTAGCTACAGGAGCATGCTATATAAGGGGGAATGCCAGAAGGCTAGTAAAGCAGAAGACAAAGATAAGGGGGGCATAGTATAGAATGAGGCTAGAGAGAGAATTAAGTCCTGGTGACAGTATTCCAGGACATAGTAATGATTGTAGTCTTTTTCTGAAGAGCATTTCCTAAGAGCATTGGACCATTGAAGTATTTTCATCCCAGAACAATGTGAGCAAAAAAGGAAATGGGCATTGCCTTATATTCCTCCCAGGGCTGAGATACATTTAAAAAGATAAAATTTGCTGGGTAATAAGTATCTCTTTTACCAAAACTTGTAGTAGAATCTGTGGCATTTAAAGTTTGTTTTTACTGAATTCCTTGTTATCCAAAGTAGAAACTTGTGTTATTTTAACAGAATAAACAGCCTCCTTATTAGAATTCTCCAATTCAATTTTGTAAAGAGCTATTCTTTCCAAACCTCCTACAGAATAAGCAATCAAAGCTACTTGAGAATAAATAGATATATAAAGGTCACATTTTTTTCCATTGCACAATAACCATGTTTTAGACCTGTAATATCTCAAGGATACAGAAATAGTTCTCTAAACTGCAAATGGTTAATATCTAATTCTTTAGGCCAATTGCTTTTAACTTGAGGTCTCTTGGCTCCCAGGCAGTATTTGAATGGACACAGGAAGCTTTTGTATAAATAAAGGTCATGCCTACATGAGCGTAGATCCAAAGCTTTCATTAAATCTTATAAAGAGTCTATCACACACAAAAAGCTAAAAACCAGATTTTTTTTTTTTTTTTTTTTTGAGAAGAGAAACAACCCATAAATCACCAGGAAAAATATTTGGGATTCCTTTATATCACTAATAGAAGTTTAAGCCTATATAATTAAAAATAACAAAACTAACAACATTTAAACTAACAGCTATTACTAAGCTAGTATCTTGAGAACTACATCCACCTTTAAAAAAAAATGATACCTAGTTACAGTAAAAAAAAAAAAATGCTAATAAGATTAGTTATATATTATATAGCAGTTATTTCTCAAATTGGGATCTTCAGATCACCCTTTTGGAGATCATATTGAATACGTGTGAGGGATGTAGCTTTTTGCAGCCACTCCAAACGTCTGGGAACAGAATCCCTGGTATGGAACCCCAGACTCTGAATTTTTAAGCAGGATCTCAGGTGATTGTGATGTCCAACCATGTGAAAGTCGACATTACTATTTACAATTTATAGCTGAAGAAATTATGCCTGATGAAATTAAATAACTTGCTATATAGAGGTCTGGCTGGCTCTTAAAACCTTTCTCTCCACTCTGTTAAGCAGCCCCTTGCTGTAACCATTATACCAGTGACCCACTGCAAGAAGTTTCCAGAAAAAAGAAAGTGAATGGAGTCATGTGTGGGTCTAACAGCCCCGGTCATCATCCCCTGAAATCCATCGTCATCAACTAAACTGCAGATATATAATGAACAAAGTCTAACACATGAGCCTCTCTTGCTAAACGCAACTGTCTGACACATTTCTAAAAGAAGCTTCCAGATGTAGCACTTTACAGGCAGGAGTAGTGTGAATATGAGGAAATTGTTTCCAGTTGTTACAATTTAATAAGCAGAAAATACAAAGGAAATCCAAATATTCCATCATATTTTTTGGTGACTCTAAAATCTACTAATATGTATCACTACCAAGAAAGGAAGGGAAAAAAGTTCTGTGTAACTGGATAAAGGAGCTGGAATATAGTTTGTTGGGCTTCTGTAAAATATGAGCTTTTTAAAAAGATTTTTAAAATTTATTTATTTGAAAAAGAGAAAAAGTGTGTGTGTGTGTCTGTGCACATGCATGTGCACAGACACACACACACACACACACACACACGTGTGAGGGGAGAGGGGCTGAGGGAAAAGCAGACCCAGCTGAGCAGGGAGCCAGGTGCAGGACTGGATCCCAGGACCCTGAGATCATGACCTGAGCCAAAGGCAGAGGCTTAACCCACTGAGCCACCCAGGAGCCTCTAAAATAAGAGCTTTTACAAGATTTTTGCTTGTGAGAGTTGGCTCTGTGATACGTGTGTGCTATGTGACTGAATTATGCTTCATCTCAGTCAACACCTTTGTTAGGCACTAATAATGAAATTATTCAATGTTAAAAAACCAACAATCATGTCTATTTTATAGGCATTTACTTAAAAAAGAGTTCAAACCTCGTTGCCAAAATCATGAATATGACATAATCAATTCTCATAATTTTGAGAGTGACTAAAAACAACTTAGTTATCATTTAAAAATGTATTTGCACTTCAGTTATGAAGTCATTAGATTAAGAAATTTAATTTGACTTTTATGGTAATAATTATTTCTTTTTAAATATCTTCACAGATTATTTCTTTTTGAGGAAAAGGATTTTAGTTGTTGAATTCTTTAAAAGAAATGGCTGTTGGTTGGTATAACACTCAAAACCAAGAGTCTGGGAAACTGAAAACCAGAAACTGCCCCTGGATCCATTGTGACAGGTCACCTGTCATATAATGGCATAAATGCTATTCCATGTGGTCCCTGCTGGAAACTGACTTTGCTATTCAGTCAGCAGCTATAGCAAGTAATTTCTTAGATGATTGAGAGAATATTAAATAGACCTTTCTATTTACACTGAAACTTCAGAGGCTGTTATAGGTGATACCACCTAATAATATGTATGATAGGCAAGAACATGGCGAGAAATGAATGGTAGATGTCTTTTAGGATAGTGCATGTGATATAGGAAAAATGTTAGGGTTTGAAGCCAATGGCCAAGAAAGAATTCTTGAGATGTCTTTGGTGCAAAAAAGTGGTTTTATTAAAGTATAGGGACAGGACCTGCCAGCAGAAAGAGCTGTGCCGGGGTCAGGAGGAGTGGCCCATTATATTCTTTCAAGATGGGAGAGGGTTAGGGATAGCGTTAAGTCTCTAAGGAATTTTGGAAGCAAGGTTTCCAGGACGTTGAGGGGGCTAGCTATTGTTAGGAAAAGGTCATTTACTACTGTCTAATAAAACCTGAGCTTTGAGGTTTATATATATCGGTGGGTCATAAAATTAAGGGATGATTGTCACCATGTGTTTTGGGGGGAAGAGATAAAGAAAGTTTCCAAAGAAACTCCTATATATCAAAGGAAACTTTCAGGATCCTGGGGGTCAGGCTAAGATTGCCTTTTGCCCTTAGCAAAGTATTAACATCAAGGCAGCTAAGCTCATAGAAGAATGTCATTCTTCCTGTTTCAAGGACTTGTCAATGGGCTTTAGGTAGTAAGGAAATTCAATATTTTTTTCTTCTGCCTTTGTTTTCTACATCACATGGATCCCTTAAACGCACAAAATCTTCATGTTAGAACAAATTTCAAAGGGAACCTTATTTAAGGACAGGGAAGTTTATAATGTTCTTCTGACACATAAAGATCCTTATCTTTTGGTCAAGCTGTGGTATTACATGTGTTTTCTTCCGAACAATTTAATGGAAATCCGAGTTCCAGATTTCAGTGTTATTTTAAAGTTATATCAGGATCTAATGTGTCCTCACCCTTTCATGTCTATGCTCTACTATAATGGGTTTCAATGACTTTCTGGAAGGAACTGATAAGATTACCTTCTATTAAACCAGGGTTTAATTTCCCTGTGGTCACCAGATCTCCAAAGAACCAGAGAGGGCTGCTGAGGAGGTTGAATCTGACATTCTGCACTTAGAGAAAATGCATTCAGTCCACACTAACTAGATAGAGCTACCCAAATCATGAGGCAGAGAGGAAGTTACAAATGTCTTCCCGCCTCTTTTTAAACTGTTTCCCCCCCCTTTTCTTTAGCTAAATGACTTTCAGTTTGGTATGACATTAAAAAATAGGATGGATGTAAGATGGAAAAAGTGAAATTATAACTAAATGAAACAAAACAAAACCTGTTTGCCATGGGGCCCATATTCCTTCATGGAGAAACTACTTCTGAAACCCTTGAAGTAGAAGCCTTTGTGTAAGGTGAAGTAAGGCAGGTGGCCAGGGGCAGAAGACACTCCCAAGGTGACTTCCCAGTGTGCGGAAGATCCTGCAGAGGTGGGGGTGGTCAGTGGGAGTCAGGCAGGGTCCTGCAGGTGGACTTAGACCACTCTAAGACTTCTCTGATGTAATTGGTGGGAACCACAATTTTAAAAGATAACCCATTTTTAAAATCTCAGTAACTTTTCTAAAAGACTCTTGACTCCTCTTTGGCTCTTCAGGAGCTCTAAGAACCATCCTCAGTGAAAGGGTGAAACACGACCTCTGAAGCAAACTTTGGTACCTGCAAATACCCAAAGTGGCTGATGGAGTCCCAGGAGAGCCCAGGAGAACCCCAGCGAGGCGGCAGCAGCCCTCACATTTCCTTTGCAACAACAGTAATTAGAGCAGCTGGAATATTTGCAACCGCATTGGTTTCCATGCTGGGTTTTTTTTTTTTTTTTAAGCTTAGACTTTAATCTTATTTTCATATGTTTTTATATAAATCAGACCCATGTGGCTTGATTGTAGACGTTAAGTGGCCACTAGGAGCTTTCGATAAAAGCCTTGCAGGAGCAGTCTGTGCTTGGGGTTCTCTGGAATCTGGCTCTATAGCTCACAGTCCCTGTCTCTCTGTGCCCCTCCTCCTGTGTTGATTTCTGTCTGCCTCCTTCCTCCATTCCAACTGCCCTTCATCTCAGTGGTGTCTATTTACTTAAATCGAAGCCAATTAAATAAAGCATAATAATAGAACACCCTTCTGAAAAGAGCACAAAGGAGAGGAATTGCATGGCCACTGACAGAATAATAGAGGAGGGGAAAAACATTTTAAAGAGCTCCCAGCAGATGATTTGCCTCCTCCTTTGGCTCCTATTTATAGTGAAGCAAACCCTTTTGTTACCAGCATCTCTATGCAAAGCCCTCCCCTTTTGTTTGGTGAAATCTTAATGATATATCCTTGTGTGTTTTAATATTTCTAAGATTACTGGTGGGAGAATTATTGTATCATGCATGCATGAATATTGTTACAGAATTTCCAGAGCACCTGGGAGTGCTAACACAGTGGATTCAGGTATATGTTGAGGGGAGCTATTATTTTGATGTGTTTTTTCACCCAGTAAGTAATATTCTGACTCAATTAAGAAATCTTCACTTTTTAAAATGGGCCATTACTGGAAATTTCCTTGGTAATAAAATGTTAGCCACCACTGTTAAGAAAATAACTTAGGGAGGAAAGAAGTGATTTCAAATTAGCATTAGAGAACAGGGAGGAATGGGTGCCATCTTAGTACCCACTATGCTAATTAAGTTATCACACATTGCTTCTAGAACAATATGCAGCAAAAGATGAAGGACCTGAATCAGCTGGAGATCACACTTAATTGTAAATGCTTCCCCAAGACTTCAGTGGGTTGGTGAAATCCCTCTGCTTCTAAAGCTCTTAGGATTTGGGCTATAAGTAGATTTGCCAGAATTTCATCTTTCCTGTCAGATAACTCCAGCACAGCATGTACTTTCCTCTCTCTGGTGGAGACCCCTTTCCTAAATGCATGCTTTTTCAAGTTCTCAGAGAGCACTGTAGCTCAGGCAAAGAACACCATCACTCAGCTGAATTCTGACTTTTTTAGACCACAGCTGGAATCTGTGTGCTCACAATAGCCTCAGAAATAGCCCGGTGCTGTGGCACCCAGGTTCAAGCAAATGCCTCTTCTCCTTCTCTGGTGAAATCTCTCTGTGCTCCTGCAGGTTGACAGATGGCTCCCAGCAGGTGACCATGGGGCTATTAGTAAATGAGACGCTTTCTTTCTGTGGCACAAGCCTTCTCAAAGACGCTCTCTGTCCTAAGAACTTACAAAAGCCATTTGGCCGCTAAGCAAAACTAAAGAGAAGAGTTGAAGCTAAGAAACCACATATTGGCAAATGAATATACTGTCTCTTCACGAGAGAAATAGCACCTGAAGACCGATACTGAGACCTCACAGTTTTCCACCATTGTCAAAGCACTTTCTACAAATGATTTTAATTCTTGCAGCAACTCGATAAGGGAAATCTCATTAATAATTTCCATTGTATTGATGCTAAAACTAAGGATCCCAAAACTTAGAAGTTATGCCCAGTGTTTCACAGCTATTATGCCCATTGTTTCACAGCTGGTAGGAGATAGGCCAGTGTTCCGACATAGTATCCGTATCCACAGTTCGTGTTATTTTTTTTTTTTATTTTTAAAAATCTAGCTTAACTGGGGTGCCTGGGTGGCTCAGTATGTTAAAACCTCTGCCCTTGGGTCCAATCATGGGGTCGAGCCCCACATAGGGCTCTTGCTCAGCAGGGAGTCTACTTCCCCCCCCAACCCCCCACCCCCCCACCCCCGCCTGACTCTCTGCCTACTTGTGATCTCTGTCTGTCAAATAAATAAAATTTAAAATCCTTATATTTATTCACTCATCTACTTTCAAATCAGGGAAACAAGAAGCCAGGTAGAGAAGGAGATTTCATTGTTTGTAACAAAGGAGTTCGTATACACCAAATCAAAGGATCAACACACTTTTCTATTTTTTTTTTTTTTTCAGTACAGACCTCCATTTTTCATCCATCTGATGTTCTTGAGCAAGTACTTGCCAGACAAGGAAAGTGATAGCAAATATAAAAGAAAATGGCCCCTGCCCTTCTAGGGCTTACAGATTCCTTGGAGTGGGATGGAGTGAGCAGACATTAAATACAGTGCTGCTGATGGCATAGGGAAATAGACAGCCATAGGAGTGCAAATTGCTAATACCTCTTGAGACAATTTGATGATATTTGATGAGTCTGATTTGATGAGATGATATGGTAACCTAGTTTGAAGTGTAGTGTATACTCTTATATGGCTTAATATTTTTTGTTCTTCCTTTGTATTCCTTTTGAATTCAGAATACTATGAAAAAAAGGAACTCATATATTTGATAGAAATCAATGGCTTCTAGGATTGAAATAAAGCAGAAAAAGAATGGGAGTAGGGATTTGTTTCCATTACAGTAAAGTTTGTTAACAACACAAGGTCATTCATATGAATGCCAAATCGGTAGTAAAAATAGCAGCCAAACACCTGCAAGTGGTTGAGGAGACTTCTAGAGAAGGATGCTCCGGTTCAAGGTAGAGCTGACAAACCTAGAGTTGGGAAGGGAGGGAGGGGGTGTGGGAGAGAGGAAAAGAAGAAAAAGAGAAAGAAGAGTACTTTGTGGAAGGAGAGAAGGAAAATATGAAACTGGAAGGAAAAGGGCAATTCACAGGTCTACAAAGGAACTGGAGGCTTCACGGTGGTAGAAAGTTGGGGATAAAGTTGAACTAGTTGCGCATAGTCATAGTGTAGAAGCCCTAGAGGCCAGACCTGGAAATTTGGGTGTTTTTTTTGTTTTGTTTTGTTTTCTTTTTTCATTTCATTTTCATTTTTTCATTGTTGGCAGAAGACGTTTGAACACTTGAACACGACAGTGACATCACGAGGAGGCCTCCTAGCCAGGTCAGTTTTGTGGCCACCTGTTGTTTCCTTAGTGCCCTTCCCTAGTTCTTTTTCCTTGTACCACATGAACCTGCAGATCGGCACTGGCTTATTCTACCATTTTAAAAATGGTTAGTGTTCGTATGAAAATTAGAAACAAATGAACAGATGGCTTTCTGTCAAGCAAAGAAGTGTTAGTTCTTCAGATATATTCTGATCCTGAGCAGAAAGCAGAAGTGTAAGATAGAAATAAGTGAAAATACGGGCGCATGTGTCCTGTCGCTGCCCAAGGTTCTCTATACTGCAGAGCCTCCTGTATTTTATTTATAAAATAAAGTATTTATTTATATTCCATCGGAGTCAGCATATGTTAACAATTTAGCAAATAAGTTTTTCACTGATATCACTGAGCATTTCTTTTCAACCCTTTTCAACCAAGAAGGAACCGAAACTTGACCCGGAGCTACTGGACATTTTGTCATGCTTCTTTCAAAGTAATGTCTGTGCCCAGTGGGTCTCAAACTCACAGCCCCAAGATCAAGAGATCCATGCTCTGCTAACTGAGCCAGCCAGGGGCCCCACTAGAGCTCCACTTATCCTCCGTTTTTCTCAACCTCTTATTGAGGCAGAGCCATGGTAGTTAGTTCAGTCCAGTGAGTGGTGAGAGGAGGTAATGTGTGTCACTTCTGAGTTAGAGCACTTAAAAGCTGGTGTGTAGTCTGCTCATGCCTTCCTCCCTGCTACCGTAATCTTGGAGGCCATGAGTTGAGCCACAAAAGGAATGTACTCAGATCATGGGAGAGAGCAAGCCTGGAGCATTATTCCACTCACGTCAGGATTTGTATGAGGAGGATAGAAACCTTTATTGTGCAAAGTCTCTGAGATTTAAGCTTGACTTTTCTGACTAATCCAGTCCTTTATCCTTCACCCGTTTGTATCCTATTTTTATGGCCTTGAATCAGATTGAGGTGCTTTGGACAAGACCAGCTAATTTCTACTAAGCCAGCTTAACCCAGTCTGCTAGTCCTCAGCAATAGCTTAGAGTATCAGGTTTGGGAATCAAAGGGGAAAATTCGTACTGTCTATCTTACCTAGATTCTCTGGTCAACTGGAAATCATATGTTTTGACTAGCGCTCTTGTTAACTCCTTAATTCATATTATTTTGAAGTATGTTTCCTTTGCAAGAAACATAATGTTCTCCAAAAAGGAATTTGGCAAAAGCCCCAAGAAAGGAAGATCTTTCTCTGAATAAGTATCAGTGACTTTGGTTCACTGTAACTTTTGGCCACTTACTAATAAGTAGTAATAATGAACTGCTTCTAAATGTCTTAGGGAATAGAAGTGGTTTGGTTCCTGTTAGACTAAAAGATTTTATGTTGGCAGCGGCTCTCCTGTTTAAAGACTACTTGGTTAGTGGATCTTTTCCCAACAGTACTGGCAATTCTGAATGTCCCCAATAGTTGGAATCTTGTTATCCTGCACAAGGGCACTGGATTAAACAAACTGTTCAAAATCACATAGAGCAGACTGGTAGAGGAGGTGGAGAACAATGTCACTATTGTTTATTTGAGAGCTGAGTAGGCTAATGATAGCCAGTGAGGTCAAGGTTAGGATTCAGAAATGCTTTTCAGAATTCCAGCAACTTCAAGCATCTCAATGTTTAACTTGTCAGACAAAGTCTATGAAAAGAGGGAAAATAACCAAGTGATACTTACACTAGAATATGTTTCAAAGGTTAATGAGTAGTATATCCTGGTCTAACAATCCAGGGAAGATTTTATCTCGACTTTGTTGCTTAATGAAACACGGGTTCTTATATCACTTGAGAAAACCACATCTTGCCAATATTTTCTTCCTGAGATTCTGAGTCTACATGAACTTATCATTCTTAACCTCAGTGTAGGGGGTGTCATGTAACTTGCACATAAATACCCCAACTGCTGGACACATATTATCTGCAGACTGAGTGCACTGTATCTATTTATCTGAGTCATCAGCTGATAAAAGCTAATTTTGTCAATAGCCAAACAAGAGTCTGTCTTGGGCTCCTCATTAAATGATGTACTCAACTTAATTTGTGATGCCGGCATACACCCTCTTCTCTGTGATGAGTAGGCTAGCCCTTAAATATAGTTGCTAACCACATTACCTTTGTCAAGTGTTGCCAGCCATGATTCTCAACATTTCACACCCAACTCTAAGAGGCTCTGGAATGTGGCAGAAGCAAACCTGGTGGGAATAATGGAGCCGAGAACAGAGACAGGACTGGAGTTGGGGACATCCTCAAATTGGTCAAAAAGCTGAATATACTGAATAAAATAGGGACTTAGTAGGTATTTCTAGTGAACTGAAAGTTGCCACTAGTGAAATATCACTTCTCGGGACGCCTGGGTGGCTCAGTCGGTTAAGCGTCTGCCTTCGGCTCAGGTCATGATCCCAGCGTCCTGGGATCGAGTCCCCCATCGGGCTCCTTGCTCTGCAGGGAGCCTGCTTCTCCCTCTGCCTCTGCCTGCTGCTGTGTCTGCCTGTGCTCTCTCTCTCTCTCATAAATAAATTAAAAAAAAAAAAAAAAGAAATATCACTTCTCACTGAGTCCCAACGCCTTTCTCTTTGAAATTGTCTTTAGCCGGAATTGAAGACCTAACACCAATTCTCAGAGTCTATAAAAAGTTGGTATAGTGGTGTCTGAGAGGTTAAGTTGGTTAAGTGTCTTATTCTTGATTTCTGCTCAGGTCATGACCTCGGGGTTGTGAGATTAAGTCCTATGTTGGGCTATATGTTCCGGCTAGAGATTGTTTGTCCCTGTCCCAACCCCACTGTCCCTCCAAACCCCACCCACCCTGCTCTTGAGCACAGGTGCTTGAACTTGCTCTCTCTCTCTCTCTCAAATTAATTAATTAATTAAATCTTTAAAAAAAAAAAAGAGTTGGTATATGGTTGAGAGGATTGTCCACTTTCTAGCTATGTGATGTTGGATAGGGCATTTAAAGTCTGTTGGCCTCAGCTTTCTTTAAGTGGGGATCTTAATAGTCACCTGTCTCACCGGGTGATGGTGAGGAATAAGTGAGTGAACATGTGTGAAGACTTGAAACATTGGTGTATAATAAATGCTGCATCATGTTAGCAAATACCAGCGTAGGGATGTCGCAGCCACGCTATATAAGGTATCATATACGAAGACTGTGTCAAATAATATTCATAACAAAATCTGTGTTAAGGTAATTTTAATCTTTTTGATCTAGAATGAAAATGATCGCTTCTAACTGCAGTGTGTTCATTTAAAATGACTATCCAGGGGCGCCTGGGTGGCCGAGTGGGTTAAAGCCTCTGCCTTCGGCTCAGGTCATGACCTCAGGGTCCTGGGATTGAGCCCCGCATCGGGCTCTCTACTCAGCGGGGAGACTGCTTCCCCCTCTCTTTCTCTGACTACTTGTGATCGCTGTCTGTCAAATAAATAAATAAAATATTAAAAATAAAATAAAATAAAATGACTATCCAATTTTATGTGCCTCATGGAATAGGCCCTACGTTGCTTTTAAAAAAAAATAAATCCCAGGTGGCATTTATCTTTCTCATAAAATAAAGTCTAGAAAAAAGCATAGCCATTTTAATTTTATAACAAACAAAAAAAAAAAAACAAAAATCACAATGATGGGTAAGTGGGGCATTATTTTTATGACTAAAATTTTTACGACTCAGTTTTTTACGCCGTTTTCTCATAATCATCTCATTCTTTGGCCAATAATTTCCCAATTCTGTTAGAATGAAATTAGCTTTTAAGTGTTCAGGGCTGGAATTTCACTTTCACTGACATTTAACTATTGAGTTAATATTTGGAAAGACTATAAAAGACAGGATATTAGTTTTTTAATATTGCTTTTAGTACTACTCAGATGAACATGTTCTTTGATAACAGGTGTGAACAAATTTTTTTTTTTGTAAAGGGCCAAATAGTAAACATTTGAGTCATATATAAATACATGAAAGGCCATACAGTGTCTGTCGCAGCTCCTTGACTGTGGCATTGAAACACAGAAGCAAGCAAGGACAACAAAGGAATGAATGTGGCCATGTGCCCAAAACACCATATTGAGAAAAACAGGCAGCAGGCCTGATCTGGTCTATGGACCACAGTTTGCTGACACTTGTTCTATGCAATTCTTTTTTGTTTGTTTGTTTTTTAAACATGTATGCATGCATACATGTATAATGTGTATTTGCACACTTAGATACATACACGGGCATGTATTTCAAAATCATGAAGTGTAAAACATGCTTTTTAAGGAATTTAAGGAAAATAGGGAATTTAGAGAAGAAACAAAGTTTGATATTCTATTTAGCATTCATTGATTAAATACCCAAGGCTTTAATTTGAACAAGGTGCACAGCTGCTCTACCATTCTATTTTTGCTCTAAAATCAACCTACAATGTTTAATATGATTTTAATCAAAGCTACCCTTAAAAATGCTTTCAGTAGTCTAAAGTTATTGTGTAGGACTCTATAATAATGTTATATATATCCCAAATTTGAGAACCCCTGAGCCTAACAAAAGTGGAAAAAAAAAAAAAAAAAAAAGAAGCTGTGTTCAGATCAGATGTGTGGGCAGTGCAAACTTTTTTTTCCTAAAATAACTATTAAATTTTATGAGGGATTGGAGAATTCTATTGTGTTTCTTCCCGCCTGCGAATGTTCTGTTCTTCTTCTTCTTCTTTTTAATGTTAAGCTTTTCTAGCTTTACTATGCATTAAAAGACTTGTTTGCTGCTACATATTCTGTGTGAATGTTCACAGATTAAGTGAACTATTACATGTAAAAGCACTGAATACAGGACCTGGCTCAGTCAATGTCTGTCACGCTCGAATCAAACCCTGTCTGCTCATATCCCTAAACACATTTTTCTTTGAAGGGTGATGGAGAAGAAATGAACCAACTGCTTGCTTCTTGTCATTCCACATTTACATTTCCTGTTGGGTCTTGAAGAAGAATTAGTAGTTATCAAATTTGAGTCTTGAGGCCCTTTGCTTGGAGAGCAACCTCTTCCTTGAGGATATTTGATAGGTCCATCCACTCTCCCAGGTGTGAAATCACACAGCCCTGGTGCTAACTCATAGAGATGCATAGATTTAGATACCTGTTGTAAGAGAGCAAGATTTCAAATTGGGCCTCAGCTCTGCCCTTGCTTGTAAGGACAAATCACTTATGTGTTGAGGATGATGAAACCTGAATAGCTGAAGAGATATAAAGCAAACCTAGTGCCTTCTATAAGTGGGCTTATTTCCAGAAACCACTTCAGTAAGAAGTACCCTGTATTGTTCTAGTGAAATTTGTAAGCAGAACTACTAATCCAGAATGACTTTTAAGATTCCGAATGTCAAAGTAAGTTTAGTACGCTGTAGGGAAAATTTAATTAGTTGTTAAAAAATTCCTCTTGATCCTGTGCTGGAGGAAATCAATGCGACTGGGCTAGAGGCCCAGTCCTTTAGTGATATAATTAACAATTTACCAGGATGAATATATTCTCCTGTGAGAGAATACAATTGCCTTCTATTTATTAGCTGAAACCAGTTTAAACAATCTAAAATTTTATTTTTCTTTGGATATAATACTTGTAAAGCTTCACTAGAGCGAAGCTAAAAAGTGAGAAAAATTATGCAGCTGTTAGCATTTTCATTTCTCAAATCCAAACACCTGAAAGAGCACTTAGCTGGTTATAAATGCTCAGTGTTTGACTATAGAGAACAATCACGAAATTCATCTCATGGCCTCATAATTGCCCAATAGAAAAAGAGACAGCCGCAAGTTGAATTTGGTATTGATCTACATGATGTAACAGATTTATATGGATCACAGATTAAATGATTAATGTCCTAAATTCTCTCTCTCTTTTTTTTTTTTTGCAGAAAGAAGCCAGAACATATTATTAACCCTTTGAGAATACAACATAACGAATTTTACCATTTTACTGCTTCCTTGAGTAGGTAAGAAAAACCCTGTCTTCTCTGCAATAAAAGAATTATCCATACTTGTGAAAAATAACTCTCTTTTGACCACATTTTAAAAAAATCTTCATGAAATGAATATCAGGTTTGATAAGGGAGAAATATATGTGAATTCTACAGCTAATAGATTTAAGATTATTAAGTAACACTTCATAATGTTTTAAATGATATAATAGTAAAAGAGTGAAAGGATCTTTCTCACTCTTTTAATGAGAACTGAAAATGAAATGAGAACTGAGCTCAGCCTCTTTCTCCTGCTATGGGTAAAAACACCAGCAGTATTTTCTCAGCACGCACTTACTATGTGCCAGATGTGACTTGCATGACTTACTTTACATAAGTAACCCCTGTATTCCTTACAAGAACTCTGGGAGTAGATACAGGGATCATCCCCATTATACAGATTAGGGATTTGAGGCAGAGAGAGAAGAGGCAAGTAGATGTACCCAAGGTTTTATATATAGGTCTGAAGGTGGCAGGCACTGGGAGAATACCAGCCCCAGCTATTAATTACTTTGAGAATAACTTCATGTTGTCGTAGAAATGCCTAGCCGTCAGATTCCCCTATGTCCTTAATTGGTTCTATCCAAATTTCTGGAAGAAGTAAATAAATAAATAAATAAATAATGCATTTACCAAGGGTCATAGCAGGCAGCATTTATTTTGTGTTTGTACTTGTTACTTTACAATTATTGCATGAATAAATAAAAGACTATACGTTAGCACAGTTTACAAACAGAACTTTTTCTTTTATTTTACATCCTTCTTTTACACTCAAAATTCCTATGTTAAAGCAGAATAATGGGACAGAAAGAATACAAATGAATGACTTTTTATTCTACAAAATGAAGAATGTATTTTAATTTAATTCTTTCTACTAGAGGAACTGAACGTGCGATCTTAAACTGGCCACAGCAATATCTGCTTTACTGTCTTCATTATTTCTTTATCACCTTATTTTTAAGTTAGAAACTTCACAAAGTTTAAAAAAAAATAGAAATATTATCATAAATACTGAAACATCAGCCAGATAGATTAAACAAATGCTAGTATTAAACTTTGTACAGATCTTTTCTGATGAAATAAGTCATCCTCAAGAAAAAGAAAGTTCTCTTGCTTCTTTTCCTTTCTTTCTGAAAGGTTTTACAATCCTGAAGATGATATAACCTTCCTATGTGTGTTCTAATATTTTAATGGTGTATGTGAAACAATAGGCCGTATAGTAATTTACATTTGGAAAGTTTACCTAACCAGTACCATACTGAGACTTTCTTTTGCCTTCACCCAACATTACATTGAGAGATTCAGCCGTATTGATACAGGAAGCTCTGGTTGACTTATTTTGTCATAAAGTTTATTCATTCTAACGTTTCAGTCATTTTGGAACTTGGTATTATTAATTGCTGCTTCCAAATAACTTTTAGCATTTTGAAGATTTAATGCCAAAGTGGTTTAACCGTGGCTTTCAATGCATCTTTGTCATTTGTGTGTAAGAAATCCGAAGTTCTTAATATGTGCTACCATGCCAATTCTGTTTATGTTTTAGGTTTTTTTCCTATTAGAAAACGTATCTTTTAGTGGCTATAAGGATCTTACTAACTAATTGGATTCCTGGGTTTTTTTTTTTTAACTGTTTTTGCCATAATACAATAATTGAAATCTGTTTTATTTACCCATGGATGAAATACTGACTCTTCCCAAATGCAGTGTGAATACTGCCTTTGAAATTTAAAAGGTACTTAAAAACACTCTCATTTGGTCCATGTTAATTGCTCATATTTCCCTCAAAAATCATGAGGAAAACTTAAAGAAAAACGATTTTCCTTAGTTTTCTCTAACAGTATAGTTAATTCTAGCATTTGTTTAAGGTAAAATTATGAAATATCAATATGCATTAGTAAGATCTATCGATATAGAATCTTTCATAACTTATTTTCTTAAGGGAGTAGACGATTACTCTGGCTCAGTTGGTGAAGAAAGTAGAGATAAACTAGCCTTTGGTGGGTATATCTGAGTAAATGCAAGACTGTGTAAGCCTCCCAGGCCAGAAGTGCAGCAGATTTGCAGATGGGGAAATCAAGGCCCATATACGTCAAGCAGCTTAATCAAGATATAGTGATTGCAGAGCTAGATTCAAACTCATTTCTCTTGGATTCCAAAACTATACTTGCTAGAGAAAGAGAATTGAGAAAAACTACATAACCTATCTGACACAGAAATAGCAATTTCATTTATTCCACTAATATTTACTGGGATCCTTTTATGTGACTTGAAGGGAATGATTTTAGAAAAGCAAGGATGAGAGGCACCTAGGTGGCTCAGTCAGTTAAGCGCCTGACTCTTGATTTTAGCTCAGGTCATGAGCTTATTGTTATGAGATCAAGTCCTGCTTTGGGCTCCGGGATCAGCGGGTAGTCCGCTTGAGATTTCCTCTCTCTCTGCCCATTCCCCCTCCTCGTCCTCTCTCTTCTCTCTCAAATAAAAAATAAATAAATCTTTAAAAGAAGGGGTGCCTGCCTTCGGCTCCGGTCATGATCTCCGGGTCTTAGGATTGGACCTGCATTGGGAATCCCTGCACAGCGGGAAGACTGCTTCTCCCTCTCCCTCTGCCCCCTCCCCCCACCCCTACTCATGCTTGTTCTTTCTCTCTCTCAAGTAAATTGAAAGAGAGAGAGAGAGAGAGAGAGAAAGAGCGAGCAGGCAGGGAAGACATAATATCTATCCAGAGAGAGAAAACAGGCTATTTAGAAATGGCAAAGACTCCTTCAGTAATATCACAAAAGTGACTATTTAATTTTTGCTATGCTAAACAATTTAACATTGTTTACCAAATAATTACCTGTCTGGTCCCCAAACCATGCCAATTAGATTAAATTGAATGGGATAAGAAGAGTAAAAATGCTTTGTAAATAACATAATCTTTGTAATCATTTGCTGTTATTGCTAATTATTCTATAAATTTATAATTGAATATTTCAAACCTAATACATGTAATTCTAAATGTAGAGCTTGGTATATGTATCTAAAGTTTAAGAGTCTTACTACTTCATGTAATAACATCTCTTTGACACAAAAGTTCCATGTAAACATAACAGTGAGATGAACAACCCTGACAATTGGTTGATTTTCAGCCTCTACTACCTACTAGAGGTATATTTTTTTTTTATCCCCTTGAGCCTCATAGCAGATAATAATGGTACCAAGCTGGTTCCTGTCCAGAATGTGATCGTTTTTCATTATCCCTACTTGTAAGGCCACTTTCATCCTGACCACTGCAATAGCCTCCTACGCCCAAGCTTGCTCTGCTGTGGTCTGTTGGTCACAGAATGCGGTCTGTTATAAATCTTAATCAATTGATATAATTCTTTTGCTCAGAATCCACCCAGGGCTGCCCATAATATTCAGTATAAAACCCACTCTCCTACTATGGCCAACAAGGTGCAATACAAGCTGACTTCTTGTCCTTCCCCGACGTCATCTCAACATCCTTCCCCCCAGTTGAGGACTGAGACTGTGAGACATTCTCAGCTGTGTCTAGAACAGTATCTCCATCTTGGTGGACCCTCACTTGCTAAAGGATTGACTAGGTATGCAAGGGTTACTGTGGAATAGACACGATGTCTTCAGTGAACATCAGCGATCGTTGTTGCATTTTTAAGGATTCTTTCAGTTTGTCTTAATAGAGTCAGTTGCTTCTGGAATGCTGAGGAACTTTCATGCACGATTTTGACACATGATTTTATAGCATTATGATAAAACTTTATTCTGGGGCGCTTGGTGGCTCAGTGGGTTAAGCCTCTGCCTTCGGCTCAGGTCATGATCTCAGAGTCCTGGGATCCAGCCCGGCATTGGGCTCTCTGCTCAGCAGGGAGCCTGCTTCCCCCTCTCTCTGCCTGCCTACTTGTGCCTACTCTCTCTCTCTCTCTGTGTCAAATAAATAAATAAAACCTTTAAAAAAAATAAAATAAAACTTTATTCTACTGATATATAATCTTGAATCTTAATTTATAGTATCAAAACCACAGAGACAAATTAAGCACAAATCAGCTGGGTAGAAATGAGAAATCCATCTCCGGAGGAGAAAATACTTATTTTATAATTACCAGCCATCCTCTATCTAAAGAACAATATCAAGACTTGCTGCAACGTGGGTAACCAGGCTTGCTCTGTCGGTTACGCACCCTACTCTTGATTTCAGGTCAAGTCATGATCTTGGGGTTGTGAGATCTAGCCCCTCCTCAGGCTCCGTGTTCCGCCAGGAGCCTGCTGGAGGATTCTCTTTCTTTTTCTATGCCCCTCCCTCCTTTCACAATAAATAAATAAATAAATAAATAAATAAATAAAACCTTAAAAAAAAACCTTGCTACAACCTGATATTTCTTAGATTTTGCTTTATCTTCAGAATAGATGTTTATCTTTTCACTCATTGATGGGTGAATTTTAACACAATTTTCTGTAAAATAGGCTGACTTTTTTTTTCTTTTATTTTCACGATGCTCCTTAGGAGCAGCACTTGACAAGTGTTTACATTGTTGAGAACACTTGGCAAGAGAAAGACAAACCGTCAGACCACAATAACCTCAACAGTAGGGAAAAGAGAAGGAAAACTTGGTATTTTCACCATCGTCTCTGAAAATAAGTATCTTGGCTTATGCTGATTACTATCTCAACAGCACTTGGCTCTGGCCCGTGGCCCTCTGTGTGAATAATTTTAAAGGCAGATTAAGCATTCCAAAAATAAACTGTATTGGTAAATTAGGATATCCGATGTTTCCTTAATGAAGGCCTCTGCTCATCTGTACTATCAGCTGGCGGTTATACCCAAACCCCAAATTGTTCTGGCTCTTACTGAACAAGAACCTATTCCAGGGGTGAGGTTTTCAAGAAAGACATTTCATGGTTAACCAGAGACAGAGAAAGGGAGATTTGCCCACATACTCTGGCAGGAGTTAAAATAACAATAACAGTCCTCCTACTTAACGGGCTGAGTCATAAGCACATTCTGCTGATTCCTCGGCAATTCCGAGCAGACTGTTTGGGCTGCAATTCCGTAGGCAGAGGTGGGCACCACCTGCCACAGAGGCTGTAGTTCTTGTCAGGATGGTGCTGTTAGTAAGCCTTGCCTTTTAACAGTTTGGCCAAATGGAGATAGGAAAAGACAACAATTGGATGCTGATGGCACTCTTTCTAATGCTTGGACTCTGAAAGAATGGTCAGTATGCATTTAGTTATTCTGTTGCCCATGAGTGTAAGTCACTTAAAGAAAGAGGCTTCCTGTGGAAGGTCTTAAGAGTCAAATCTTGTTGGATATTCACCTACAGAACATTCTTGACCACTGGCAATAACCTTGTCTCCATCAATTTGGAAAAGGAGCTGAAGCCAATGGAAATCTACTTTTCTGCTTAAGCAGATGAAGGAAAATGTTGTGGTTACTGAAGTACCTCATAATCCAAGGGCTGGACACCCTTGTTCCCTCCGCCTGGCCTCCAGTACCTTTCCTGAGCTGTTCAGTGCCCTTTGATGAGTTGCCCTTTTCCTGATACTTTTACAACCCGCCTCTCCACATGACCTTTTTTTCATATACATCAGATCATTTATTTTTCCTACTTAAAATTTTCCTATAATATAAAGTAGCCAACTCAGTAAAGACCCTTCAGAACTGGGCTCCAAGCAGCCATTTCTGGACAATCTCCAATCCCTCTGTCCTACTCAGTTGCCTGTCCATTCTAACCATGGCAGGAAACTTGTTTCTCCTTTAACTTACTTATTTCTCTTGGTAAGCCATGTTTCTTTCACATTGCTCTTGTCTTTGTTATTTCTGTAACTCTTGACTAAATACCTATTGTCCCCTTGTCTAAAGAAGAAAAGGTATGTGTTTTCAATCCACATGTCGTTCCTTCTCCAGCTCCCCCCCAAAAAAGTGATATTAAGTGTGCCTTTGAGGAAGAAGGGGCTTCCCTAGCCCTTTAAGTGTATCTAAACTACAGAAAAGGGGACGCCTAGGTGACTCAGTCGGTTAAATGTCTGCCTTTAGCTCAGGACATGATCTCAGGGTCCTAGGATCAGCAGTCTGCTTCTCCCTCTTCCTCTCTCTCTGTGCATGCTCTCTCTCATGTTCTCTCTTTAACAAATAAAATTTGGGAGGGGGAGACCTACAGAAAAAATCATCTTGGTGTGTAATTATTTCCATCTCTTACTTTCTCCCCAGTTCTGAGAAGTCCTCCAAGGCAAAAGTGTTGTCCTTTGCCATATTTGTGCTTCCAGGACCATGTAATCAGATTTGAAACAAAATAATATTTTAGTAAATTGCTGTTAATAGTTAGTAATAATAATGAGTAAATAATGACTAAATAATGATTGAAAGAGGATGGGGCCAATAAATGAGAGATAAAGGAGGGGGAAAAATACAGTCTGTAGCCCTAGGTAGCAGATTTACAAATGGGTTTTAAGGTGGTTGTGGTGGTTTTACTGTCATTTCTTTTGTGTGTGATCACTAACAACAGTAGGTTTATAGTCAGAAAGAAAAGAGTGGAGAAAGCAAACACCATGAGTCCCCAAGGAGACAGTTTAGGAAACAAAGCTTTGGAGGAAACAAGAAAAGCTATGTTAAAAGACAAACAGACTAATATTAACAAAAATGGGGGCCAGCTACCCCTATAAGGAAAGGTGAAGCCAGTGAGGGAGGATGAAAAGACTGGGGAGACCAAAGTAGAGGTTGTGTCAACGCTTCTATCTTCTACCATCTTCAGGAAAAACAGAGTTTCCACTTTGTCCTTGGCAAACACGAGACTGTCCTAAGATTATCTGTAAGTGGTTGCAAATTCTGTCTCCACCTTGGCTGGAAGACAGATGCTACAAAAGGACCAAGGGAAAGGTTGGGCCCTCTTGGCTCCATTCACACAAGAGAGTGGAGGGGCATGAAGAAGGTGATTGCGGAAGAGCAGGAAATGCTCCTTGCTCAAGTTTGCCCTCCTGCTTCCTCCATTCCAACACCCACAAACTATCCCAGTTGCTACCAGGATTTGCAGTGCAGGCCATAAATGGAGTTTCATTTAACTATATTACTTCTATTAGTCTCATCCTTTTTTTTTTTTTTTCTTCCTAATCTTACCATACATTGCTTTAAACCAAGTATGTTAGTTAGGATGGCTAATTACTAAAACAAATAGATGCAGATATGTATTATCACTTCATTTCTTGCTCAGTCAACAGTCCTGCCTGGGTGTTTGGGTTGGGAGCCTGTCTGTCCTTCCCATAGTCAACCAGGGATAAAGATTTTTGGGATTCCTTTCAGACAAAGGGATCGTTCCATTTATGGTTTTACTTTGTCATTGTCGCCACCCATCTGGTAGGGCGGCAAAGACCAAGGAGGAGCACATGGGAGTGTAGAAGAGCCAAACTTCCATTGGTTAGAGCTGAATCGTATGACCACACCTAACTGTAAGGATAGATAAGAAATATACTCCTGCTGTGTGCTCAGGAAGAAGAAGAAAGAGATTCTGATGAACTGCTAGCAGTCTCTGTGAAACCAAAGGAAAATCTGTCTCCAGTATAAATGCGTTTGAACATTTGGGTCAAGTAACTCAAATCCTGGTGAGAATAGATGCTAATCATACCATAGAAACAAAACTGTGAATCATAATCTCAGTACCATGTTTAAATAGTAAATGTATTTGATATATTAGTTCATCAAAGTTAATTTTTACAGCACTACACAAATAAGATATTTTTTAAAACCTTCTTTATAGAACTAAGCATTGTATCCAAGAGAATAATGGTGAAAAAAAAGCATAGTGCCCAATACTGCTCCTATTTTTTTTCAATAATTTCTTTAAAAAAAAAAAGATTTTATTTATTTATTTTAGGGAGATAGAGTGAGAGAGCATGAGAGGAGGGAGGGTCAGAGAGAAAAGCAGACTTGCCACTGAGGAGAGAGCCCAATGTGGAACTCGATCCTGGGACCCTGGGATCATGATCTGAGCTAAAGGCAGACGCTTAACCAACTGAGCCCCCCAGACATCCTTTTCAACAACTTCTTTCAAAGTGAATCAATTGACTAATTAATAGATGAAGAAGCTTCATTGGGGAATAAAATAAATGCTTGTACTTTAATGAATTTCTAAAATTCATTATATAAAGACATGACTGGGGGCATCTGGGTGGCTCGGTGGCTTAAGCTTCTGCCTTCAGCTCAGGTCATGTTCTCAGGGTCCTGGGATCGAGTCCTGCATCAGGCTTTCTGCTTAGCAGGGAGCCTGCTTCCCCCTCTCTCTTTCTGTCTGCCTCTCTGCCAACTTATGATCTCTCTCTCTGTCAAATAAATAAATAAAATCTTGAAAAAAAAAGAAAAAGACATGACTGGGACAGTCAAAACTCATTTTGAAGCAAAAAAGGATATTCCCTTTTAAAGAGAAATAACAAGTAAAGGTAAAATACTGAGGGAAAAATACCCACAGTTTGTACTTTTGCAAACATTTTAAAGAATTCTTGGTTTGATGAACTCACAAATAATCATACATAAGCCTCACAGTACATTTTGTATTTGTTTCATATATTTATTTGGAGTAAATATTACTATTTATATGTAGGGTAGCAGTGCATCTATTTTTTATGAATGGAATATCATGCCACAGTGTTGTGTAAAAGCCATTCTATCAGCTAGATATTCTATAAAGTCAACTTATCTGCTAAATAATTCTGTCATGGAATTTCAGTTTCCTATGCCTGTGGAGCGCTTGGATATGTTAAAATACTGCCTTGCAGTAAAGGTATGATCACTGTTTTTTCCTGGAAGGTTAAAACTCCTTTTCCCCTTTGAGGAATAGGTAGCAGTTTAATCAAGTTCTCATGGCATCAGAGAGCATGTTTTAATGAAGAAACCCTAATAAAACTGGCCTTTTCTATAATTCTTTTCTATAGAAAGAAAGGAAATCTGAGGTTTCAGCCTGTGTGGGAAGAATGGAAAATGATGAACAAAAATCCAGCATGGCTGAACCCAGAGGCTGATTCCTTCCATGTTTCTGTTAGATCTTTTTTCCTGAGGAGTAGAATGATTTATTTAAACCTCCTAATTTCTTGTGATTCTTTTTTTTTACTTTTTCTCTTCTCACCCAATCCCTGCACTTTTTTTTTTTTTTTGATGAGTGTCAAGGACTCCAGTTATACCATGTGCTTGGTAATTACTACAGAAGGCAATCTGAGAGTAAGACAGTTGCAGTTTCTGTAAGAGAAATTTAGAATTCACCAAGGCAAATACTTTAGTGAGGGGGTGCCAAAGCTTGAGTCATTTGAAACCATTGTGAACAGAGCTCTATGAAAAATCCAGTTGTAATCAATCCTAAATAAAGACAAAGGACCAAAACAATCAAAAAGACCTTTTTCCAGAACAGACTGCTGTGATACTAGAAAGTTCTTGCCACTGGGAAATAGTGTATATACATTCTTGTTTTTAGTACTTATTTCCTTTTCAGCATTAACTAATTTGCACTGCAAATACTGGTAGCAACTAGTTTACAGTTAACTAATTTCGGTTTACAATCAAAGTTGGTCTTGTTTTTGGAACCTAAGAATTCCTTTTTTTTTTTTTTAATTAACATAAATGTATTATTTGTTTCAGGGGTACAGGCCCTTGATTCATCAGCCTTACACAGTTCACAGCACTCACCATAGCACATACCCTCCCCAGTGTCTATCACCCAGCCACCCTATCCCTCCCCCCATCCAGCAACCCTGAGTTTGTTTTGTGAGATTAAGAGTCTCTTATGGTTTGTCTCCCTTTCTGGTTTCATCTTGTTTCATTTTTCCGTCCCTTCCCCTATGATCCTCTGTCTTGTTTCTCAAGTTCCTCACATCAGTGAGGTCATATGATAATTATCTTTCTCTGATTGACTTATTTTGTTCAGCATTATAGCCTCTAGTTCCATCTATGTCATTGCAAATGTCAAGATTTCATTTTTGACGGCTGCATAGTATTCCATTGTATATATGTACCACATCTTCTTTACCCATTCATCTGTGGATGGACATCTAGATTCTTTGCAGAGTTTGGCTATTATGGACATTGCTGCTATTAACATTGGGGTGTACATGCCCCTTTGGATCACTACTTTTGTATCTTTGGTGTAAATACCCAGTAGCATAATTGCTGGGTTGTAAGATAGCTCTATTTTCAACTTTTTGAGAAAACTCCATACTGTTTTCCAGAGTGGCTGCACCAGCTTGCATTCCCACCAACAGTGTAGGAGGTTCCCCTTTCTTCGCATCCTCATGGAACCTAAGAATTCTAAAGGAAACTTTGTCTTAAAAAGCACCCTGAATAGCATTTGCATTTTTCTTGGAGCTTACCTCCTTGGAGATGCTTCTCTGACCATCCTGTTCAAAATAGTGCTTTCCTCTTGCCTTGCTATCTTCTTCTCATGTTCAATTTTATATTAAATACACTAAAGGTTAAATTTAGTAATTTAACACAAAAATAACATTAATATTCTTATATGAAATATTACATTTTACATTTTAATTAGGGTTTGGGTTACTGTATGATCACCTCATTAAAATGTAACCGTCAAGAGGATAGGAATTTTGTGTGACCTGTGGCATTTTGAGAGACCTTCCTGTGTGTCAATATAAATATCTTGTATCTTCCCCCATTTCCAATCCCACTGCTCCCTTCATTCAAACTCTTAGTTGCTCACTCATTAATTATTGCATTATTGGCCATCTATCTACTTTTCCTGTTTTTGATCTAACCGTCTGCCACCCTTTCTCTGGCTTGTCTTATCAGTATCGTTCAAAGCTTCTCAGTGGTATGCCATTAATAATGATACAAGTTACACTGCACAGCCTGACAATGGATAGCTCATCATCTAGATGCTTACCTCTCTTGGTAGCATCTTCCACTCCCCCTATTTCTGGCATTCCGAAACTTCCTTGATGGTTTCCAGCTCCCTCACTGCATCTTTGCATCGTTGTTTTCATGTGTGGAATTGTGCCCTTGCCACCGTGAATACCCCTCAACACTGAAAGCAAGTTTGCCATTCTGAAGTCTCCCATGAATTTCTGATTTCTTGGGAACTTCCCTTAACTCCTTTTACACCTCTATTAAACCATTTGTCATATTGTCACGTGTCACATGGGACGTGTTAGTTTCCCTCAGTAGCTCCTGAAGGCCAAAAGTGAGTCTTTTTTTTTTTTTTAAGATTTTATTTATTTATTTAACAGAGAGAGAGAGAGATCACAAGTAGGCAGAGAAGCAGGCAAAGAGAGTGGGAAGCAGGCTCCCTGCCTGATGCGGGGTCGATCCCAGGACCCTGAGATCATGACCTGAGCTGAAGGCAGAGGCTTAACCCATTGAGCTACCCAAGCACCCCCAAAAGTGAGTCTTGATAATATTTGCATATCCTCAGCATCTAGTACCATGCCTGTGACACAATAGGTGTTCAATACATATTATTAAATTTCACCATCAGAGGAGAAAATTTTCTGATCTTGTATTTCTTTCTTTTACAGACCATGCTTAAGATATTTGGCTCACTTTTTATTTTCTTATAGATAAGGATGAGGGAGGTAGTTTCTGTCTTATTTGTAAAGTATTCCTGAAAATACTTCTATTTTTTCCTGAGAAATGTTGGTTTCTTTATATTCCAGGTCTATGGTTTCTCAAAAGATATGTGACTTTGTCTCATAATTTGTATTATCCTGAGTTTACCAAGAAAATATTTATGTTTAACTGAAATGTTCGTTTCTTTTTGTCTCAGATTACAAAGCCAGACATGGGATATAATTTTAGTTGTAACATTTAATTCTAATTTATTTTTTAAGTTAAAACAAAGAAAAAGGCTAAAAAGATGAAATTAAAACTTGCTACTTAGAAATTCTCAGCTAAAATGTCTACTGGAAATATGGATCTCATGTCAAGTTAAAGAATAATTGTTTAATAACCAATTTCTTGATTCCATCTTGAGTTCATGTTTTTACATAACTCAACTCTGAAATTCCTAACTTAAATTTGGAGAATTTCCTCTCTTTGATTTACCTCCTATTTTAACTAAAATAAGAAATTTTGAAAAAAATCAAAGCAGCAGATCTTTTCATCCCATACTTTGTTGGGTAAAAATAATTGCTTTTTCCATCTATTTCTGTCACACATTTTTCAAAAGTCTCATCTGGGATTAAAAGAATAAACTCTCAGGTTACCTGGGTGGCTCAGTTGGTTAAGCATCCAACTCTTGCTTTTGGCTCAGGTCATAATCTCAGGATAATGAGATCAAGCCAATGTCAAGTCCTATGTCAGGCTCTGTGCTCAGTGAGGGAGTCTGCTTGAGATTTTCTTTCCCTCTCCCTTAACCCCTCTTCTGCTCCCTTTTTCTCTCTCTCTCTCTATCAAATAAATGAATCTTTAAAATAAATAAATAAATAAATAAATAAATAAATAAATAAAACTGGCCCTTAGTGTAGATGAGTGGTCTGCTACTACTTGGTTTGGCCAAATGGAGATCTGTGCGCCATTCTCTGAAAGTCTTATACCCACATCCTCTAATCTGATGATATATCCTAACATTTCTCTTTGGTAATCGTACACTGTATTCTTTATAAGCATTTCTCTTTGGTAATCATACACTGTATTCTTTATAGGCTTTCAAAAATCATAAGAAAAACATTTTTCATTTTACTTATCAATGCTGAAGCATTTTGAGAACCTTAAGTAGATTTTGTGATTTTCTTTCCTTGTTTTGAACCAAAGGCTCTATATACAGCCTTTTAAAAGACCATGTAGAAATAGTCCATATGCTTTCCCATTATTAAGAAGTCACTTCTTAGTCTATATATTTACTTCTGGTACCCAAGCTCTTCAGCAGAAAATTGAAAAGAATTTCAAAAAATAGTTTAGAGATTAACACTGACAGAGACAGGAAGATTCTCCAGATTTTCCTATTCATTACTTTATAAAAATATTCAGGTGACTTCTTAGACTTACATATCAAAAATCTAAAAATTACAAAGTATCAAAGGAAAGCTCAGACATAACCTACCTAAATGAAGTAGATTTACTGCTGTCATGCTGTTCTTGCCTCAGTTCATCTGGAAACCCAGGAAGGTGAGAAGTCCATAGTGACCTTTTCTTTTACAGAGATGTTATCACCAGTAACACCTCTAACCTGTCCAGAGATTTCCCCAGGTCTCTCCTCTAACTGCCACTAAAAAAACATAAAGTTCCCAACCTTTATCATGTTAAAAATGTATTAGATTTAAATTAAAAGTAAGCACAATGAGTATATTTAAAAATTAATATACTTTAAGAATTTTCTGACTTTACCAGAAATGTGTTTATTTTTTTGATTAATTTAACATTTTTTACATTCCTAATCATGTTTTTATTTACTCTTGGCCAATGTTAAGTTTGCTGTATGCCCGATTTGCTATGATAAGTCAATTTTTATATCCAAATGTTTTATGTACGGGCCCACCATATAATATTGCCACATCTGTGGCTACATTAAGACCTTCACATATAAGACTGGAATATATTGTCTTTTTAGAAAGATTTATCATTGTGGATATTTGTTGACTTGAATATTTTTTCCATCTCCATTTTTTACCTTCTCATAAACATAGACAAATTACATACATTTCAGTCCTAGAGGATTTAACAAATTTATGTCACATCATATCACTCCAGAAGTTTGACAGAATACAAATAACAAGCCATAAAAATTGAGCCGATTTCTTGAGTTCACTCCAGGGTACACAAAGATAGGTCTGCTCAGAGAAAGAAGTCAAACAGTATACGAAGACAATTGGATCAGACTTGAGTTATGAGGGAATTCCAAATGATGCCCAATTCAAATGATGGTGAACAAGCTATTTTCAACTTATAGTTCCCCTGAGTCACCATCACAAGCAGTGGTGGTATAGCACGACATAGCACACGGGCTGCTTGAAATCCAAGAGAAAGGAAAAAAAAAAAAGAAAGGAGAAATTTATCTGCTGTTTATGACTCATACTTTAGTCTTATGTGACTCATAGTTTACTTTTCTCTAGACAAAAATTAATATTAACTAGATGTGGGGCTCTCCATGAATATAGATGGTCAACATATTTTAAAATGCATGTAATGCAAATATTTTGCCTTCTTCCATTTTTTTTCTTTTTAAATACATATGACTCAGAAAGTTTATATTCATGTAGCACCTGCTATGTCCTCTCTCACTGCATTTACTGTGTTATCTTGTAACCTACATTTTTCACCCATATCTGCCTTCCTGATTATAGTGTGAACTGTTTGTGGTCAGAATCCATATCTTAATCACCATTGTATCCCAAATGCCCAACAGGATTCTAGTATAAAGCTGATATTCAATAAATGTTGATTGAATAAGATACCAGAAAGCATAGTAAAACAGTTGATGATTGATAACTATCTGAAAATTAGATGAAAGCTCAATACATACTCATTAAAGTAGTTTATTAGAAACAGTGCCTCTCAAGGAAAAACCTAGTTCTTCAGTCATGTGGGCTCTGACTTTTTCTCAATATTGTTCTTTTTTTTTGTTTAAATATCTGATCAGATGAATGCAGACCTGACCAGACTTGTGTGTCTCTGTAACCTGCTGTAATATCTCCAAAAAAAGCAATAATAATAGTAATTCTGTCTTATATTGCACATCAAAAATTAAGTAAAACATTCTCTAACACTATATAGTTCAATGAAAAAGAGCTCTACAGAGGTATTAGCTGAAGGGACAATAAACTGAAATCAAGAAAATAAGGTAGGGGAGCCTGGGTGGCGCAGTCAGCATCTGCCTTTGGCTCAGGTCATGATCTCAGGGTCCTGGGATTGAACCCCACATCAGGCTCCCTGCTCAGTTGGGAGCCTGCTTCTCCCTCTCCCTCTGCCATTCTCCCTGCTTATGTTCTCTCACTTTCTTTCTCTGTCAAATAAATAAATAAAATATTTTTGAAAGAAAGAAAGGAGGGCGCCTGGATGGCTCAGTGGGTTAAAGCCTCTGCCTTCAGTTCAGGTCATGATCCCAGAGTCCTGGGATCGAGCCCCACATTGGGCTCTCTGCTCCTCAGAGAGCCTGCTTCCTCCTCTCTCTCTGCCTGCCTCTCTGCCTACTTGTAATCTCTGTCTGTCAAATAAATAAATAAAATCTTAAAAAAAGAAAGAAAGAAAGGAAGAAAGAAAGAGAGAAAAGAAGGTAAATTTCTTTCAAAATGGTATAAAACCTAATATTTTTTATCATTCCCCATCTTATAACAAATGGATGTAAGTAGGCAGATGATACAGAAAATAGAGACACTTTATAAGCCATTTTGTTAAAATAAAAGGTTATGTTTTTCTTTTAATTATTAATTTTAATTAATTTTTTATTTTAATTATTTAAATACAGAATCCAGCCTCTCATTTGAATCCCATTCACACCAGCATAGTCGAGGCCTACAGGCTCCTTTCCTAAAGGGACCGTTTCTAAGAGACGCTCAAGCCTCCTTCCAGTTCATGTCTTATACCACTGTTGGATTAATCATTCTACAAAATATGCTTGGTTATGTCATTCCTTTGTCTCACATCTTTCATGGGTGTTTTATGGCCTTTCAAAAAGAGGCTAAGCATGTCTCCTTTGACAGTTCCGCCATTGCCTTCCTGTCAGGCTCTTTTCCCCGTGTCCCACATCACTTCTGGAACATAGTGAACAATTGTGGGCTTTACACATGTTCCTCATTCATTTGTTTAGTAAACATTGTTTTGTTGCTGAGCCTACTTTGTGCCACGCACTGTACTAGGTGCCAGAGGTGCAGAAATGCATTAAACACAGCCCTCTCTCCAGGAGCTCACAGCCTCCTGAAGAAGACAGACAAAATAGGGAGGAGCATTCAACACAAAGTGCAAACTGGAGTTTCAGAATGTCAAGATGATGCCTACGCCAAGTCTTAAAAAATTGTGAGATGTGATCCTCGGTGCTCATTCTTCTTATAAAGATTTCCCTCCTTTCTTTGACTAGCTCCTACTTGTCCTTCAAACTCAGCTCAGGTCTTATTTCCTCCTGGAAGGAGCTGTTTATGTCCCTCTACGGCTTCCTTTTTTTTCGGGGATGGTCTTTGTGAAACGTTTTACTGGGGGAGGTTCACACATTCTGACCCTATCTTAGGCCGGAGCATGATAAGAGAGCGACAGGAGCTCTGGGACCCAGAGGTGGCTCAGATGGAAACTGTAAGAACCATGTCCAAAGGCCAGCTCCTTGGTACTTCAATTTTCCCTTTATGAAATGGGACAGTGATGTTCCCTTCCAGGTCAGAAACACTGTTGGATAAAAGTGGGGCAAAAGCCACAAGAAAGAGGTTCTCCACCCTCAGAGCCTGCATCAAAGCCCCAACCACATATCATGGAGCCAGAAAAAGGGAATTTGTCCTAGAAACCCTGTTATCCAGTGGTCCCTCCTAGGGGAATGTGAGAATGCAGCTCTCTCTGAATACCTGGAAGCTGGGGCAGGGACAAAGGGAGATTCGTATCTGGACAACATATTGATTTTCCAGGATACAACTTCCTGTCTTATCTGCATGTCCCACACTGTATTTTTGTTGCTGGTTTGTCTGTGAGATCCTTTAGCAGAAGGGCTATCTATTTTTCTTCTATCCCCAATGCAACCGTTCCCTATTTCTTGTTACATAGAGCCTTTCCATTAATGTTTTAGAGTAGGTTTTCAGTTACTTGTTTGATGAATTAAGATTTGTCATCTTAGAATTGAAAGGCATTTTAGCAGCTGTATATGCCATTGTTCCATCAGTCAAAACCACAATTGATTCTATAATAGTCATAATAGGATGGACGTTTGGCTTTTGCTTAAATACATCTACTGTTAAGGAGTGCATTAGGTTCAAAGAAATATAGATAAATGCTATGACGTTCTATGGTAAGCCCATATACTTACTGTATTTGGAATAAGACTTCAGTCTAAACATATTAGAAGAAATCTCACATGGCTTACATTTGTGGAAGGAGAATTATTCATCAAAATATGAAGGAATTGAATAGATGAGATAAAGTAGTGGGAAGCAGCATCAACGATATCTTGTTTATAATTCCCCAGGTTTTCATCCTTCCTTCTGTCTTAAATAGCTAAAAGCAGATTCCTGTCATGGAAAACCATAAAGTCATTAATTTTTGCCTATATCCTTCTCTACCTCCTTCACTTCCAATTTTCCACCCTTCATTTATTTTCTTTTCATGTTGACCATTTTCTTCTCCAGCTTTTTGGCTTTTGTTTGGTGGTTTTTTGTTTTCAATTATAGTATTTTGTGATATATAACAGCCTTCAAGTTTATCTAAGTTATAGCTCTGTTCCCCTCCTATAAAGAAATCTCTGAAGCATCTTTTCCTCAAGGACTGGTCATTGTTTTTAGATCATAGCCACTTGACTACCCAGTCAGGGCCTTTTTAGATGTCCAGAACTGAAGGATCTTTACTACATAGTAGTGCAAGTAAATACTTAGACCTAATTTTTCCTTGGGAATGTCTATAATTCCATAGACACATGGAATTGGTAACCAAAAGAGATTTGTCTGACATGTCTAAAATCCAAATTACAATTTCTCTGATGCTTCAGTTCATACTTATTTAAAGAAAACTTCAGTGCAATTCTTATGATTGAATTTCTCCTTGTATAGATAAGGATTGATGTATTGGTCAATATTGTTCAATATTGATATAAGGGTCAAAATGTATTTGTTCAATGCTTTGTAGTTTGTTTCATGCATCTGAAACTAACATTTGGGTTTAGTGCCCTAAGTTTACAAAACTAGTAAGTGGGAGAGTCAGGATTCAACCCTAATTTTCTGGTTGGAAATCTATTATTTCCTCCACCGTATCTTGGTACCTAAGTGCTACTACTCCTTAGCTGAATAACATCAGTAAAAGCTAGAGCTTTGGGGCATTTTAATTAGTATTTATTTCTATTATGTATATAAGGTATGCATTAGCCCTTTTATATACTGTGAAAGATGGGTCAGAAATAATGTAGAGCTATGAAATAGAGGTTGTACCCCATGGTCACAGAAAGTATCTTACCAGTTCAGTATGGTAGATTGTTATCAGTGGAACTAGATTGTTATCCAGTGTTATCTGGGTGGACTTTCTAGTTCCAGTCCATTCCACTAGCCTCACCTCTTGGTGAAGAAGCAAACAATGATATGGATATTAGTGGATTTGGCTTTCATTCCAGATTTCCCTAGCAGGGTTTAACTTGGTGTAATAATTTACTCTCTCTCATCTCAGTTTTTCCATATGGGACAAACCACACACTGGATCCAGTTGCTAAAAATGTTCACATAAAAGACATAAATAATAAATAATGGGTAGAGTTCATTGAGCACTTCCAACTTATGTTGGATTATTCTTTATTTCTGTTTTGTAATTCCACCAATAACCTAATGCTGGGTTTTGTACGGTGTTCAATATCATGAAGAATAATGCAGCTATCAACTCTCTTCATACAAATTGTTTATTAGTCATGGTGTGTGATGAAGAATGAATCCTCTTTACAGGTATTTTATAGTCAAGTCTGAAAAGAACAGAGAAGACATGAAACAAGTATCTGGATTCTCAACTTAGACCTTTTTCGTGCCACCAAGACCTTTTCCCTCAGTTTTGCATGGAAGACAAAGAGAAGGGATGAGGGTTATAGTCAGTTCATCAACAACTATTTAAGCTTTGAACTCAGCATTTGTAAGCAAAGATGTGGATTCTACATAAATTTCTAATACCGTTAGGGGTCAAAACAAAAGTTTCTGTTTAGCTATACTGATATGAATGGTAATAGTATAAAGCATAATAAGCCTACATGGAAAAGGGAAACAGTATTTATTAATTGTATTATATAACTAGTTGTTTTACTCTTTTGTTCATTCTTGGATATGTAGCAGTACAAAATTACAATGCCAGTGTTTTCATTGAATTGGTACATTACATGATGACAGGGCAGAACATATCATAGAAAACATTCTAGAACTATCTGTGCCAAGAGCATTATAAAAATGGAGACATGCCTATCTGGCACAGAGTGTATTTTTCCTTTAGATTTTCCAAGTTTTCATTGTTTCTCCTTTTGCCAATTTTTGAGAGTATTTAATGTTGCCTAGTAATAACTATAATCAGTGACTATTTCTGTGCTTTGTGATCTTTTTAATATTGTAATCCAAAGAAAAACAGTGTGGTTTGTGGTCATATGGGAATCCTGAGAGAGAAAGTCCTACTCTGCTAAATGACATTTTCAGCATGCATCTAAATTATCTAGATATTAAAACATTCAATTACTTCCTTGAGAACTTTGCTACTTCAGAGTATCACATGTTCACAACATGTTTATTAACCTACATCCATTTCTAAAATGATTCAATGGATAAAAAAATTTATAACCAGATTTGAGATATTTTAAGCAAATGTGCTTTTGTCCTAAACCATTATTGAATGCCAAGGAGTATCTAAAATAAATAGTCTAAAGACAGTTTAAAGATGTAGATTGACTGAGGACAAGTTACTGCTTTCAAAATACAAAGTGAATTTTACCACAAACAATGGGTAATTTTAACCATTCTTCTGAGATATTTCTGCCTCCCTCAAGTAGGATTAGACACAACAACAAACTGGCATATTACCAGGAAGCTGACTAAAAGCAGTCAGTCCTGTGATTGGACCCGATTGCCTCCTCATAAATGTACTAGACTGAGGAAGTGAAAGCTTTAGCCTCTATTTATGAGAATGACCTTGTGACCTATCAAGATAATTGTCTCAGAGACATCTGGGTCGCTTAGCTGGTTAAGTGGCTGCCTTCAGCTCAGGTCATGATCCCAGGACACTGGATGGAGTTCTGCATTTGTATCCCTGCTCAGCGGAGAGCCCCCTTCTCCCTCTGCCTGTGCTCCCCTGCTTGTGCTTTTGCGCTCTCTCTCTCTCTCTCTCTCTGACAAATAAATAAATAAGTAAAGTCTAAAAAAAAAAAGATTATTGTTTCAACCTTCTACTTCAGTTATTCTACAGGGTGATTGTGTATGTAATACTATCACTCCCTGTTCTTTTCTGAAATCCTGTGAAGCAGGCTTTCCTGGAATCATGAGGTCCAAACTTTAGTATATCAGAATCACCTGTTGAACTTTTTTTTTTTTTTTTTTTAAAGATTTATTTATTTATTTATTTGACAGAGAGATCACAACTAGACAAAGAGGCAGGCAGAGAAAGAGAGAGAAGGAAGCAGGCTCCCTGCTGAGCAGAGAGCCCCATGTGGGACTCGATCCCAGGAACCTGAGATCATGACCCGAGCCGAAGGCAGCGGCCTAACCCACTGAGCCACCCAGGTGCCCTCACCTGTTGAACTTCTTAAACCAATTTCCAATCCCCAGTCCCAGAAATTCTAATTTATTAGATCAATAGCAGAGGTAATTGGCTGAAAACACTTTAAGGCACATTGGAGTAGATGATTGCCGAATACTGTGTCAGTTTCATGATTTAAGTACTTTTTCTGAAATGAGACAAAATAGTTTATCTTAAAGATATTTCTAAACCTACATGTCACATGGTCTCTCTTATGTATACTAGGTCTTGCTCAGGTCTAGTTATTCTTTGAACTTGGTGTCATTTTTTGCACGCCCTTCAATGGAGTTAGAACTTGAGTCCAAAGCTACCATGCCTGAAAATTAGATTCAAAACCATTGTCTTCTCACCCAGTGAGCTAGTGTTCGCCAAACATCCATAACTGTCAGAACGTTTTTCCATGTCTTTATCTCAAGGTAGGGGATTGATGATTAATTCATTCAACATTCAACAAATATTTGAAACCCATCTGAAGACTAAGTGGCATTTGGGCTGGTTTATATATTACTATCTGTGTTAGTTCTGTGCATCTAACTTTTGCATGGCCCTTTTCAGACTTTGGAAGAGACTTTGAAAGAGAAATATGAAAACCTCCAACTAAGTAGGTAGAAAATCAGAAAATGGTGTCTTTTTTTAGTACAATGTGCCTCTGCTTTGCATCTTTAGCCCTGAGAAAGGAAATTTATCCATAGCTTAGGAAGACATTAGAACTGTCAGGGACATTTTCTTCTAGGTGGTTCTGCTTACTTTTTATTTGTTCCCTTAAAATAGTGGAGAAAATGTGACAGTTGTACCTTCTTTTCTTCTATCTGCAAGCCCTCAGGGCATATGCGCTCAGGAACTTTTGTTTGATATGCTTGAATAAGTATATCTATGTGCTACTTGCTCTAAAGAACAGAAAGTATAAGAACTTTCAGAGTTTAATCAAACTATTTTTTTTGCATGTACAATATTCCAGTAGTCCAATATTCCAGTAGTCCAATGATAAGTGGAAGTCCAGATGAAAATGACTCTTTTTAAAACAGTCTTTAAATGCTTTGGTTTTAATGTGCACATATTAAACCATTAGGCAGAACCAACAAAAGTGTGGTTTTTCGCCACCTCCAATATAATAAGTCACTTGTCATTTGAAAGTTACAATTCACTTATTAGCAACATTTGCTTGAATGGTAATTAAAAGAGTATTCTAAGGAAGAGATATAAAAGAGAAATACTATTTTTATGGGGCGCCTGGATGGCTCAGTCGGTTAAGCCTCTGCCTTCCCCTCAGGTCATGATGCCAGGGTCCTGGGATCAGGCCCCGTGTGGGGCTCCTTGATCAGTGGGGAGTCTGTTTCTCCCTCTTTCTCTGCCCTTGTACCCACTTGTGCGGTCTCTCTCTCTCTCTCCCAAATAAATAAATAAAATATTTTTTAAAAAGGAGAGAGAGAAAGAAATATAATTTTTTAAAAATCAGTAATGTTAGTTTTTTTAAGAAATCATATTTCTCATGAGAATTTATTGACCTAGTAGTTATCTGAAAGATCGAGAATATTAAGTAAGATCTTATACATGTTTTGTGTAAAGAAAATTTAAGTTTATTTTGTATTTTATTCATTTTACATATGTGAGGGATAACATGAGAGCTACTGTGTACTAAATTATAATACATAATTACTTTAAAAAGTGATACCTTAAAGTAAATTTTCAGAAGGTAATAGGTCCAGTTATTGTTTATTTATAACATGTATTCTGCCTGATTTCAGAAAAGATTTGATAAGTTTTACAATTAAATTATATATAAAATAAGAAATAGAACACAGTACCAAAGTCTTAGAATGGGGTAAATACTGTAGCTAAGCATTAAAGTTCCTAGTAATT
The DNA here is from genome assembly GCF_010015895.1 of Lontra canadensis. Classification (NCBI taxonomy): domain Eukaryota; kingdom Metazoa; phylum Chordata; class Mammalia; order Carnivora; family Mustelidae; genus Lontra; species Lontra canadensis. Next base: position 5,723,246 of record NW_022631012.1, on the reverse strand, counting down.
AAAGGAAGATGTGGAAAGTGATAGATTACTTGATTGTCTAAGAAATATCAAAAATTGGCAAAATACATATCTTAATTCTAAATTACAATATAAATTAGTTTATTGTGTATATCCTTGTGCTAGGTACAATCATATCACAAAAGGGTGTGTTTTCAAGAGTGGTTTTACAGAATTAGAAGCAGACTTTTGGTTTGCCTGTGGGCAAGTCCAAATTTTTTTTCACAGGAAAAGAAAAATAACTATTTAGATATATATGAATTCATGTAAGTATCTGGATAGAGACTCAAGTAAAATCCCAGAGTTTTGAAACAGAGCATTACAGTCTTAGGCCTGGACAGTTTGAAAAGCAGGTATACTTAAATACAATAGAATCTCAATATAGAAGAAATCTGATTATTGATACTGCAATCAATATTCTAGAAATCTGATAAATAATAGTGGGGCTGCCTGATACACCCATCAAAAAGCTACAAAATGTATCTGTAAAAATCTATATTAATTGTTATATGAGTTATAAATTTTTCTATTTATTAAGTAATTAAAAATTGGAATATATCTACCCTAAACCATGAACTATTCTGTCATACAGACATGTTTTATATGAAGTTAGTTATTTAATTTTTTTCTGTTCCTTTTTGTTGTTGTTGTTTTGTTGTTCCTTCCAGTGTTTCACTTATATATCTCTTCTCTTTCTTGGGATTTCTTAGCTATAATTATCCAAGAGATTTGACTACTTATAAGGCTCCTGATTCAAGGTAATAAAACCTTCTACTCAGTATGAGGAAAAGTAGTTATTTTACTCAGCAGCCTTAAACATCTATGCATCACATCTACCTCAAAACAAAACTGAATAATATTACATAAATAGATAAGGAATTAATCCATATACCATTTCAACTGGGAGCTTAATCTGTAGAAAAACTGTTTTCATTCTGGTTTTAATATGGGGTGATATACATTGAGTCTTCAACAGGTTAGAAATCTAATCAATACCAAATCATATCATTTGGCTCCTATCCTTACAATCAAAAGTCAATGACAGATTGCCAAATACTCATGAATCTTACATTTTTAAAAAATAATTAGTCATTAAAGAAATAAATTGGAGTGTAGCCATGGTCAATGGTTCAACAGCTGAGTTGAAAATGTGTGTGCTTTTGCCAAAGAGCATTAGATTGAGAGAATAGACCTAAGGTTTATTGAGGGGAAAAAGCTAGGATTTTAAGAACTGGAATTTTAAAAGGTGGAATTTTGATGAAAGAAGAAATAAATCTGTTCTTAGAGAACTTTCAAATATCAAGAGGAAGTGGTTGTATTAAAAAGGTTAGGGGACATCTGGGTGGCTCTGTCAGTTAAACTCCTCGTTTCAGCTAGGGTGGTGATTTCTGGGTTCGGGGATCAAGTTTCACATGCTCTCTGTGCTCTGCACTGAGGCTGCTTGATATTCTCTCTTCTCCCTCTCTGCTCCTCCCCCTGCCCACACACTCTCTCTCTCTCTCATATAAGATGAATAAATAAAATCTTTAAAAAGAAGGGTAGCAAAGATTGAAGCTTACCACTCAAGTCCATGACTGACATTTTTGGTGGCACAAGATTTTTTCCCAACTTTCTTTCCAACTGTGTATCTTAATTGAAATGAATACTGGGGCCTTGCAATATGTCGTTTAAGAGCAATGATATGATAAGTCACGCGAGTATCTCATACTGATATAATGAGAAATTTGAACCTCTTGGATCTCTTTGTTAAAAATCCATATTACAGGTAGCTGTATCCCCATTAATACTGGCATTTGCGTTTAGCTCTACCAGGTAAGATTCCCATTGGAAATCAATGTCTCGGACTTAGTACGTTTCTATTCAACTTAATAATTCCCTTGCCCACATTCTCAAACTACATTTTTGGAAGGGAGGTAGGGGGAAGGATTAAGGCAGCTTTTCAGTTTAATAATCAAACCAGGTGATTGTGTGGTAGATTCCCCTCCCCCCCCCCAGCTGTTCAGCTGTTAGGAGCAGTTAGGATCTGTGATCTTTATATGGAAAGAGAAGAGTCTTTCTCATTATACGAGAGGAATGGAATATCACAATTCCTGGTACCTCACAACTTTCCTTTTATAGATTTGGAGGGGATTGGAGTTTATCTCAGCTTTCTTATCTTCTTTAATACTATATTCACAGTTTTGGGGGAGCGTCAGATAAACGTAATACATCAGGAGGAAGAAATTAAAAGACGCTGTGATCTCCTGTAACTATGTTGTAATACCACTGTGAAGAGTGGAGATCATCTATGACCCCAAAACATGGATTAGGGATTTAAGTGAAATTTACTATGAGTGGGTAGTATTTTAATAATACCACATTGTGATTGTAAGAGAGTGTGGCCGAAGAGTGTCTCCTTTGATTCCAGCAGCTTTTCAGTACAGCAGATGAAAATCTTTCCAAATCACATTTTCTGTCAAAGTCGTTTTGTCAGAGCAATGCTGATTATAGTTTAAAATCTCCTCAAATATTGTCACTTAGTAGATGGTTAGACTTTGTACATGTCTAATACCCAACAAATAAGAAAGTGATGTCTGATTAATCTGCGAGCATTTTACCATGTATTATCTGAATAGTCTTATCAGGAAGTCAGATGATGCATTTTAGATAATTAATTCACTGTATTTGTGCCACTGACATTAATTAAAGCAGCATGGCCACCCAGCTCTTTCTTTTTCCAAAATGAGCTTTTTTTTGTTCTTGGAAATATCACCTTTCATTGATTAATTGAAAAGAAAGAATATAAAACTCTAAAGCATTTACCATTAAGGAGTTTACAATTTAAATGCCTGGTATCTTGAAAGCAAAGTATCTTAACATTTTAACATTTAACATTTAATATTAACATTTAACATTTAAGTGGATGATAATCAAGTGATACTCTTCCTCAGTCAGGCATTGTTTTTTTAGGACCAAGGTGAGGAATTTTTGTCACTGACAGATTTTTTCCAGAGAGCCCTGGGGGAAAAACTGCCAACTTAAACTGGGAGTTTGGGTGTTTATATTATTTTATTTACTTTGAAGATCTGTGGCTAGGATACTCTCAGCATTAAACAAAGGCTAAAATCCAAACCTAAGCATTTCCCAAATCCTTTTGAACATGTTAATAAACACGGCATCAGAAAAAGTTTTCTATGGCTAATTGGTTGGAATGCTTTGGACATCACTGGCCCTCCCTGAGATTCCAAAATTCCAGTAGCATATCAAAAGCTCTCTGAAAGATCAAGTTATACACACCCCTATGACTCAGCGTTTCTCAAGCTTATTTGCACATGTAAGCACTGACAATCTTCCCCCCAAAACGCATCCCAAAACTAATCATGAAATTACATCAGACACATTTCAATAGAGGAATTATTCTATCTATACATGACCAGTATTTTTCAAAGTCATCAAAAATAAGCAAAATCTGAGAAATTCTCACAGCCAAGGGAAAACTAAAGAGACGTGAAAAGAAAAGAAATGTTAATGTTTGCAGGATGGGATTCTAACAGAAAAAGGAAATTGCAAAAATTAAGGTAATCCCAGTAAACTAGGGACTTCAGTTAATATTTTATAATTATAACTAAAGTACCATACAGAGGTAAGATTTTAGTAACAGGAAATTGTATACAGGGGTGCATAGAAACTCTTTGTACTGTATCTGCTTAGTATTTCTGTAGATCTTGAAGTGTTCTAAAATGAAAACCCATTAAATTTTTTAAAGTGGTATTAACGAGGCATATACTTCTTTTGGGGAATCTTCCTATTTACAAGTATTCATTCAGCATGCAAAATAGACTGGACAGTGTAAGAATATGGAAATTTTAATTGAGTTATTTTGGGAAAGGAAACCAAAGCATGTAAAGATAAGGATGCCGAGCCAGCGTCTCGAATACGAAGGTCACAATTGGAATCCAGGTATTTCTTCAATCCATTAGACTTATGAAGGTACCACAACAGTTCAGAAAAAAATTTAATCCTCACACTTCTGGATGAGGTCCTTTGATATTTGACTGGAAGACAATGGCAGACCGCAGTCTAGAATATTGCAGAATCATCCTTATAAGGATGGAGTAGAGTTTTCAGATATATACATGGAGTGCTGAATTCTGAGAGTACACTCCTGCCATTGGGCTTCTGCATCTTAGACATTTGCCATGTCTGCCTTGGAACATTCTTTCAGTTCTAAATAATATCTGTAGACATTTGCAAGTAACTCTGGTTGTACTCATCATGTTTTCAGCATCTGGTTCCTATAGTAATAATTCCAGAAAACTACTTAAAATATTTTATGTATAATGATTTCTGGTTTGATTGGTAGTATCATTCTAATAACAATAACAAAGATTACGACTACTATTTATTGAGCATGACTGGGACTGTGCGGAGCCCTTTATATTTTTCTGTTCACCTTTTATAACAAACAATAAACTGGACATTGTTGTCCTCACTTTACAGATGAGGAAACCCTTCTGTGGATCCAGTTCATTGCACATTGTTAGTAATGTAAGGATGCTCCTTGGCTTATTCACAAGTCCTTTAATCAATGTTTCAAAAGCTAGGCTTCTGGGGCATCTGGAAGGCTTTGTGCATTAAGTGCCTGCCTTAGGCTCAGGTCATGATCCAGCATCTTTGGATGAGTCAGGCTCTCTACTCAATGGGAAGTCTGCTTCTCTCTCTGTACCTCCCCATGCTCATGCTTTTTCTCCCTCACTTTGTACTCTCTCTGTCTCTCTCTTGCTCTCAAATAAATAAATGAAATCATATAAATTAATTAATTAAGTAAGTAAAATAAATAAATAAATACTAAACTTCTTCTATCCTTTTAAAATATGTTCTTAGGAACAATAAAGAGAACCCTTATGGGAAGGAATTTGAGGGGAGGTTTAGTATTGTGGTCAAATTAGTTTAAATGAGTTAACTCATCCAGCTCTCCTGGAATGAATAGAAAACTACAATTAGAACCTGAAGAAAGCATTGAAATTAAGTTTAAAAAAAAAAAGACAAATACTTGTTAGGAATCTGGTAGGAAAACTTACTTTCTATGTAGCTTAATTTATTTGTGATGTCTCTAAACAGAGCTTAGTAACAGAAAGTAGATTTATTTTAATACAATCTTGTTTGCTTCTTTGGAGTTTTTTACTTGTTACTGTTTTTGAAAACAGGAAAGTGTTCTTAGTTTCCCTCAGAGACAGTCATTGCCTATGTCATTATCGGCAGTGTGGAGACAATAGGCCATCCATGAGTCTACCTTGCCGGCAACAGCTTTCTAGAACTGAGTGATGAAACACCTTTTCTTGACTATATCTCTAAACCTAGTGGCATTAGCGTGGAAATGAAGGCTATGCAATATCTACCACTCACTTAACATGTGGAGAAAACCCATTCCATGACTTATTCAAACTTTACTATAATTTATAGCTACCTGATATATGTCAGTGATTCAACTTCTCCAGATCTGATTTGACTTACCTGTGAAATAACATTATAAGGTAGGATGTGGGCCTAATACTGTATTTTTTATTCTTTCTCTATATAAGATTTATACTAAGAGAAAATCTTAGTACATCTATATATACTCTTAATCTGTAGATAAGGTTTAGGAAAATTTGCTAAAAAATTAAGTCAAAACTCTCTTTTAATATACAGTATTCAGGAAAACATATCTACCTCTGGTTTGAATTGAACACCTTTGAAATGGAAAGGACTACTACATTAGACAACGCCTTTTCTAGGGTTTGGGGAGAGTTGTGTTTTTAAGAGTACTTGGAGTGATCTTCCCTAATTCATCATTTCCCCTTAGCTATTTGTTTTCTTACCTTTTTCTACTCAATGTCTTCATACTGCTGTTTCCCCTATCCTGAAGGATTCTTCAACTCTACTGTACAGTCAATAACATATGTCAATGAAAGATATATATCTCCTTAAATGCTAAACACTAGTTTAAAGTAAATTAAAGTGATGGTGGTCATATAGTAAAGGAATAGATAAGCCAGAAAAGATCTGTTAAAAAAAACAAGGTATTAACAATAACTATTTGCTTAATATTAACAGTGGATTATTAAGCATGTTTTTTTGGCCATAGCTAACCATTGAGTTTGCTATAAGTTTTCCCTGTCTTAGGAATAGTCATATCATATCAGATCAGATTTTCCCAAAGTGATGGCGACTGTTTTTCTGATTCCAATCTCAGGAGAGGTCGCAGGGCGTGGAAGAATGGCAGATGATCGGAAAGATGAAGCAAAGGCGCCTCACTGGACCTCCGCTCAACTAACAGAGGCATCGGCACACCCACATCCACCTGAGATTAAGGACCAAGGAGGGGCAGGGGAAGGACTTGTCAGAAGCGCCAATGGATTCCCATACAGGGAGGATGAAGAGGGCGCCTTTGGAGAACATGGGTCACAGAGCACCTATTCAGATACCAAAGAGAATGGAATCAACGGAGAGCTGACCTCAGCTGACAGAGAAACAGCAGGTAACTAAGGGTTCCTCTGTGCCCAGGGCTGGCTTCATGCTTTGAAGTCTGTTTCATCTGAAAGTGAATTAATTTACTGCAATGATCCTCTGTCACTAGTGATAGGACTGAAATTCCAGTCAGTCAGGGGAAATAGACACCAAAAGAAGAGAATAATCTTGGGAACTAGCCCGACATTCCCCCAAATTAGTTGTATTCTTCATCCCCTCTCCCTATTTAGTTTTTACCACATTAGTTTTAATAGACACATGGCTCAGTATATGTGTGTTTTGCTAGTAACTGTCAGCTTTTTAACTCACTGAAAGAAAATTTCACAAATAGTTACTTATTGATTCTCTTGAATAATACTGGACCTAAATTTGACTGACTGAATAGAAGCATATTTACTTTTGGGGGCAGAAAGCAATTTGGAGTCTATCTCCCAGCCTTTAAAAATAAGAGAGAGAGAGAGAGATTGAGGTACCTGGCTGGCTCAGTCGGTAGAGCATACAGACTTTTGGTCTTGGAGTTGTGAGTTCAAGCCTCATGTTGGGTGTAGAGATTACTTTAAAAAAAATAAAATAAAATCTTTAAGAAAGAGAGAAAAAGAGTGAAAGAAAGGAAACAAACACACACACATGCATAGGAACCATTCCATACTTCCTCAGAGAGTTTTGTAAGAACTAATATTACAGATACTTGAAAGAGAACATAATTTGAGTTACTCTTAAGTACTTCCTTTCAAAGTATAATTTCTACCAATAGTCCTCTTTCTTCTGTCATTGATAATATCATTATTGATGGTATGGTCATTATAGCACGTTAACAGCATCAGGAAACACTTGCCTACACTGTATTCGTCACCATTATTTTCCTTTTTTCGGTAATCAGAATGTAATGTGTTTGAACACAGTAACTCGCGGACATGCCACTCCAAAAAGAGTAGGTAAACTACAAGTAATAGGAAAGGCTGTGCCCCCTTCACAGTCATCTCTTGCTTATTCAAAACCTGGTTTCCTGCATGCTATCAATTAGACAGCAACACTTCTCTACTGTACACTTTGTTCAAAAAATGTATTTAAATTTCAATGGGGTATGATTAAGGGCATCTCAGATAACTGAAAAGCAATTACATAAAGACACAGTGTAATTTTTTTAATCCCCTCATTCGATAAACTACTGTTGAGCTTTTTCTATAAGTAAGATGTGCCAGCTTCTGTGCCAGGGTATGTCTTCGAACTTCACAGAGCAGATGACCCAGGAGCAGACATAAGACCTGTGCACACAATTCATATGTGAAACACAATGTGTTCCATACCAAACCAGCAGTATAGAAAGGCAACGTTGAAAAGGGATCATTTCTACATAGGACCAAATTTCCCCAAGTGTGCACAGAGGCATCTTGAAAAGTCACAGCAAACTCACAGGGCAATGGCAGAGTATTTTAATTGCTCAAAGGGAAACACAGTGATACTCAGCATCTGTTAAACACTGCCGGACCTTAAGATAGTTCACAGTTTCAACATTCGATCACACCACATTCCTTTTTAAGACTTATCTATGTGAAATCAGGTTTTTGGCAGTTGCCGTGATAAGAAGCAAGGATCCTGCAGAAACTCATGTGGAACAGGAGAGGAGAGTGAGTGTGCAATCTAATTCAAGCATTTGCGAACCTATGCAGGGCTCGACGGGCACATATGGCCTAGTAGTAAGAAACTGTGGATACAACTGAGATAAAAATGTTATTTTTGCCTTTCACGGTCACAATGAGGATTAAATGAGATGGTAAAAGTGTACAAAGTCAACGGATCAGAGAATAGCATCTATTAATTACCCTTATTGTTATTGCTGGTGGTGGTCCTGTCAATATGGACAACGGGGCACTCTTGATCAAGGTAACTCTTTATACTGCTGAGGGCAATATAGCTTGAACAAGGTGGGACCCGGGTGTCAGGAGAACTAAGTAGGAAGGTTTTGAAGAAATTGAGGCATGAGGAGATGAGGACATGCTGGAACAAAATGACTGTGGGGAAGACAAGATAATGTGATAGGCCAAGATTTTTCTCATCATCCTATCCAACAACACCCAATGTTGCACTTCGAATGCTCAATTAATGTATGTTGAATGAGTGCATGAATGAATGCCAAAGAAAAAAAGAAAGTCCTTTTCAGATTAATGGTGACACTACTGAAAAGTCTTATCTTACCAGTTGAATCTTACAGATAATGATAGCAGCTTGTACGACACTAAAGAAAAAAGTCACTGTGTGTGCTCGGTCAAGCGGTGAAGAGCCAACATCACTCCCTATTTCTTTTCAGTAGTCTTAATTATTTAAGAACATCGGAAAAATCGCTTTGCCGGGTCAGTGTGTCTTTACCTGCTTCTTTGAGAAAATAGTATAAATTAAAAAGAGCCTAACAGATGTTTCTTTTAATTTATGAGTTCAGGATCATTCAGAGTTCATTTTGAACTCAATTCATCATATTTCACTTGAATCTTATCTTACTCTTGAGACTCTAACTCTGGAAGTTCTCTATGTATGTTCATAGTGACAAAAGTTGTAAACAGCCAACTGTGGGTTACCAGAGTAAGATGTACAATCCAAACTAGGGTATGATTTTACATTAACCTCCCTCCAGATATAACAAGACATGTAGTAAGTCCATATAATGTGGAAAGCCGTGGGGAAGAAAAATGTACAATATTGTCTCATACCTACAGAGGATGTGCCAGTGATAAGTTAATGTGCAATTAGATTTCTCCCCAAACTTTAGTTTAAAATAATAGTATCTTTTATTATTGATGGTTTATATTTATTATTGATGGTTTCATTCCCAGTAAGAAGTGTTCTTAAATCTGAAATACGGTCTTTAAAAATCCTATCCTTTGATGGTAGGGTTCATTAACATGAACTGACACTGTATTTTGAGGTTATTATTTTAAAGAGGACCAGAGGAGCAATACATTAGCCTCCTCTTTTACCATTCACATGTAATATGTCAGTATTTTGCATTTTTCCCTTAGAAAAGATACTTCTCAGGGCACTGTTAACATGGCACACTTTCCAGTAACATCAGGTCTTCAGCTATATGCTGTGGTGTCCAGGCCACTACTTGTTGAATCCAAAGATCTTTCTTCTCTCCTACTTTGCTATAGTCCTCTCTTCATTGTGAGAAACAAATTTATCCACAAGATTGTTTATTTTTACTCATCTCTAAAAGAAAAATCACATAATAAGTGCAACGCAATTACTGCATCTCCCTCCCCTCTTCTTCATCAGGCAGACTTACTTCAACCAAAGATCAGACCCCGTCCTCTCTCATCTACACTTTTCGATGTTCACCTTCATTCCTGGGCCATAGTAATTTTTAATTTTTGCAAATGCAAGCCCATAGGCAGCTCATCTTTGATCCTATATGCTGAGACTGGGGAAAGGGGATAGAAGGGAATTCTACAAGGCGATAATATTTTAAATTCTATTTCTTTATGGATTCCTCTTCTAGATTTCATCTCTTTCCTCATAATTTAAAGCTAATCCATAGAAAAGTAGATAGAATTATTTGCTCACCCGTTGTAGCATAACTTTTGCTACTTCAAGATTTTTTTTACATGTATTCACTAAGGTAACCTTTTTGGAAGCCATACCACAAAAGCCCCCAGAAAGAAACAAGAAGCCATTAAGAAGCTAGTCACTTAGGAAATCGATAATTATGAGACTAAAAACATCATTTTTTTTATTTATTTTTTTACAGAAGTAGAGCTGACACACAATGCTACTTTAGTTTCAGGTGTACAACATAGTGATTCAACTTCTCTGTACGTTATTATTATGCTCTGCTCCCCACAAGTGCAGCTCTCATCTGTCACCGTGCAATGCCATTACAGTGCCACTGACAGGGTTCCCTAGACTATATCTTTTATTCCCATGACTTACTAATTCCATAACTAGAAGCCTAAACATCCCCCTCCCCTTCCCCCATTTTGCCCCTTCCCCCTACCCCATTCCCCCTGGTTAGATCAGTTTCTGTATTTATGAGTCTCTTTCTGCTTTTTGTTTGTTTTAAAACTGTCATTTTTAAATTGTCTTCCAAAGTGTGAATCATAATAGGCTTGTAATAAACCTTTCCTCTGTTCTCCACTTTATCATTATGGAAAAAACGCAAGAGGACCACATTTTGTACCCCCAGAGTTCCAAGTCTGAGTGAAAATTAGGAGCCCAATCTTTAAGTTTCTTATCTGAGGGTGCGGCCCAAACTGAAATTAGATTCCTGTCAAAATAACTAGAAGAAGGCATATGGGTGGCTCAGTCAGTTAAGTGGCTGCCTTTGGCTCAGGTCACAGTCCCAGGGTCCTGGGATCAAGCCCAGTATCGAGCCCTGTGTTAGGCTCCCTCCTCTGCTTCTCTCTCTCCCCTGCTGCTCCCACTGCTTGTGTGCCTTCTCTCTCTCACTGTCAAATAAGTAAATAAAATCTAAAAAAAAAAAAAAAAGATAACTGGAGGAAACCAGTGAGACCACCTTTCACAGGTGTAGTCACCCATCCGCGATAACGTGACTACAGCCAGACTGCAGGTCCCCCGCTGCATAGACCAGTGCGCTGTCCACTACCCTACGCTGCCAGATCCAGAATGCGACAGCCGGCTGCCACGGCTCTCAATGACAGCCCCCTTCTATTGTAGAACACCTCATCCATGGACCTTTAAACACAACAGAAAACCATAACTTTAGTCTTGGTTTTCAGTTATGAGTGGAGCAGGAAAAGAGGCGGTTCTTGGAAGTGTGTAGATGCCACAACCCTGAAGTATTGAAAATCATGCTTCCGTGATTTTGACTATCCTGAGGTACAATGCTTTCAACATGAGTAGAAAACACCAGAGTATAAAGTGCCTTTGTGGTCAGCAAAAGCCAATATCAGCTATCTCTTGGAGTAAATTTAAAGATTAAAGGACATTTCCTCAGTTTCCGCCCCTGGTTCCCCAAGGCCGCTTTGTTTTCCCAGCATTCCAGGAATACTCTTTTGTTCTGCTCCCTCCTGAAGCAGTGAGATCTGGAAAAGCTCTTCCCCACTATCACTTTTCCAGAGCTTACCAATGGAGCTGTGCCTTTGGAAGACTTGACTTGCCCTTTCACATCCCCATAATTCAGGCAGCCAAGGGATAAGTGTATCCTTGCTGGAATTGTAAGTTTCGGCTTAAAAATATGTGACGGCGGGAAAGTTTGTCATCATTTGTGTGCAGAAAGCTGAATATATCTTTAAGCTTCTCTCTGTTTCCCTTTCCAGTCTTGGAAAATTCGAACCTGCTTTTTCTTACCTCTCTCGTCCTTCCCGCTTCCATTCCCAGATTTGAGATTTACGAGGAGCAGTCATCATCCCTTTTAAAATATGGCATTTTGTATATGATATTATATTAATGTGCGCAATGCCAGAAAAGTGCAGAACCATTTCTCCTGTGAAACGACTAAAGCCATCTGCACCACCCTGCAAGGCAAACACAGCGACCTAACAATACAAGAGGTTGCAGATTTTCCTTTCCTTGTTGCCATGGCAACCACTCATCGCTCTGGCTGCCATTTCCCTGAGCTCTGCGGAGAGAGGAGCGTGCAGAGCAGAGCTATTTAGCATTCAAGGGTGGATCTGCAGAAAAGCACACGGCCTCACCGTGAAGCCTCCGGGCCTGGCGGCGCCAATGGATGAGTACAGAAAATGGGGATCTTGTCAGTGTCTTCCTTCAACTGTTAGGCATCTGGGGCTAGAAAGAGTAAGAAGGACAAGGATTGATAAAAAGGGCAATTCTGTCAGGTTTGCGTTTGTCATGTTTGCTTTGTCCTGTGTGGTCTCTATACCATTTGAAGCAGATTTGGGGTATGAGCTTTATTATAATATGTGACTTCTCTTGTTGGTAAAGAGATGGGTTGGTACCTAACTGAGCATTAACTTACATGGGCATTATAGTAAAGAACTGCATTTCTTCCTCTTGGTCAGATAGGAGCTTATATATAGTAGGTATTGCTAGTTAGAGATTAAAGTGTTTTTACAAAGTGGAGGAAGACAGGCACCAGATAATGTTGTTTACTCCAATGTGCAGTTATATATAAGGTAGCTAGCTCTTCCTATAAAAATCCACTTCACGTCTATCTTTGCTCTACAGCACAAGTCTTAAAGTAGGATGAGATTTGTCTTAAGCCAATAATTCTGAATCAAAATATAAGGAAAACTTGGTTCCTCTAGACTTCTTTTAATTAAACCCAATGACTCAACAAATTAAAACATGTTTTTGTTCCTTGGAATTTTAATTGCCTACAAACACTTCCAGTTGTGAAGAGCAAGGCTGTATCTAACACAATGTAATATGATATTTAAAAATTAGGGTTAATTTGCATACACATTTACTCCCATGTATATTCTTCCAGAAAATTCCTCCCATGCTCTTGCTGGGAATCAGTCTCGTTTCTTTACTGTTTTGTTTTACACTAAATGTCAGAACCACAATCATAAGCACAAAAAAAAAAAGGTGTTTTATCATTCTCTTTGGGCCACTGATACTTTGAAAAATATTTTATTGAGTTTGAATCTTAATGCAACAGATTTGAGCAAGAACAATTCAGATCTACTGGTAAAATTCTATCTGGCTTGTTTTTAAATGTAAATATAATTTAATTATCATTGTATTTTCTTACTTGACCCTCCCTCCTGATCCTGTATTTTACAAGACTTTATCAAAATTTCTCCTCTCTAATTTGCGTCACATTCTGTCATTTTTTTTTCTTTTAAGGTATTCCCATTTTTTGAGGTTTTAAAATCTCCACTAGGGGAAAAATTCTAAATGTTTCATAAAACCTTTTTTATTTGCAGTGAACAGATTTCAAAAATGATCAGTCATGAAAGGGAGTCTTCCTGGATTCATTTTTGGAAAACCTAAGCCTTTGTTTTGATGAGGATTATGTATTCTCTTTATCTGTCTCTTGTTATATTTCTACGAATTCTCTCCGGAAAAAAAAAAAAGAGAACTTTTTTTTTTTAAGATATTATTTATTTATTGACAGAGAAGGACACAGCAAGAGAGGGAACTCAAGCAGGGGGAATGGGAGAGGGACAAGCAAGCTTCCTGCCAAGCAGGGAGCCCAATGCGGGGCTTGATCCCAGGACCCTGGGATCATGACCTGAGCCAAAGGCAGACACTTAACAACTAACCACCCAGGTACCCCAGAGAACAACTTTAACAGTAATTTGCAACAAATAAATTGCTCTAATATCTTGAGAATATATTAATCACTGATCAATAATGTATTTTTTGAAAGGAATAACATATATATACACATTGATTCTATTGCTTGTATGTACCTGAGAAAAGTATCTGCCACGGTATACCAAATACTACCTCAAGGGCTGACTCTGGATTCGTTGTTACTGCTGCTAAGAGGTTAGGAGATTGAGGAGTAGCTCATAGTCATCACTCCTCTCTCTTTCCTCCCCAAGCTACTGGGATGAACCGACTCTCTCTGCTTCAGTTTTCCTCTTGACCTCATTCCCTCACACTTCACTGCTCCTTAGCATATTACAGAAAGCACGTGCTTTGCCTGTCAGGGGAGTCTGGAAATTCATCTCTGGAGCAGATGAACAGAACAACTGGTACCGCCTTGCAGATCTGGCCGTGAAAGCATGATCTGACTTGGCATCATGAGTCCTGAGGGGAAAAGGACACTGAGCTGCTTGCTGCCTGCTCACGGAGTGGCTCATCTCCCAGCATGAGTCATCGTTCAACAACACACATAGGAAATACAACTCAAAACCCAGTCAAACTGTTGAACAAAGAAGGAGGAACATATATGTCCCAGGCTCTCGTTGCAACCTTTAACAGATATGCAAATGCTAAGTGGTTATTAGAACACGGAAATGGGAATAAAATGTCTGTTTTTACAACTTATTTCAGTAATCCTCAAAACTTAAGACAACAGTAGGCAAATGAGTAATGACAGAGGAATCAAGATTCAGAGGAAAATCATCTTTAATAGTGATGACTCAGCTTTAACAGTCTATAAATTGGACTCTGGATTTTCAGTCCAAATTTTCTATTTGGAAAGACAGATTGAGACAGTCCTGGGTTATGAGCACCTCTAGTTTGTCCGTAAAGGACTCCAGCATGAATGGTCAACCCTTCCTTAGTCAACTAACAATCTTCCCTTTGGCAAAACAGGTTACATTTGCCCAACAATTCTGTGGTTTCATTCATGTGCTGCACTGAAACAGGGATGAGAAAACATTTTGAAAGGGTGCATACCCCACAGGAAAGGTTCTTGGAGTACACAGGCAAAGATCCAGAGCTGACACTGATTTTGTTCTCTCCAGGGAATGTCCTCCTCTCCTGAACACCCCCGTGCGGCGTATTCATATCTTGTTAATAGCACTAATCCTATGGACCATTCTACTGAGCTTACCTGTTACTTGTTTCAATCTGCAGTACTAGGTTTTAAGTGTTTTGGGGCAGAAGCTGTACATCATTTGTCTTCATGTTCCTTTTGGTGTATAATGCCGTGATTGTTTTCTATAGTAAGTGCTAATACATTTTTTGGAATGGATATAAAGAAGAGAAAGAGTTCATGTCCATCTTAGGTTTTGAGATTGGAAATCTCAGGAGCAAAATGGGGCTACGCAAATTATACCACAGCACGAGCAATGCCCTTGTGGGAATGATGGTGTTGGGGGCAATAATGGACATAAAGAAGCAAAAGAAGAACCTGAGAGAGAAAAGGCTAGAATCAGTGAGGACTATAGAACCGGTGGCTTGAACAGAAAGGAATTCAGTAGCAACTCTGAAATACTATAGTGAAAAGAGGGTCAAGAAAGGATATAGCAGAAGATCACATGGTCTGAAAATGGGGGTGAAGTTTTGGAGAAAAGAAAATATACCTCTGACTTAAGATAGCAGTATGACATCGGATTAGAGATATTTTCTTGATGATGAAAATTAATTAACTGGAAAGAATATGGAAACAGAGTAAATGATTTTTCTAAGAGAGATCTGTAATCTAAGAGCTAAGAAACACATGGTTAGTGAATAACTTCTTATGCTCATTCCTGCAAAATTGAGCCCAGAGTCACAGTTGGCTGCAGTTGAAATGGCACTAAAGTATCCTGCAAACAGAACTTTAAAATTCATGTCCACGTTGATCCTCTGGGTGTAAGGTAAGGACTGCCTCACTGTTTAAGTCAGGAACTCACATTAAATTTCAGTTCTGGCAAATGGACCATCGGAATCTTAAAGCAAATGGATGTTCTAAGGCATAGTGTTGTTTTGTGTTGTTTTTGTTTTTTTAAGGATTTTATTTATTTATTTGAGAGAGCGAAAGAGAGCACGAGAGGAGGGGTGTCAGAGGGAGAAGCAGACTTCCCGCCGTGCAGGGAGCCCCTTGTGGGACTCAATGTGGGACTCTATCTGGAAACTCCAGGATCATGACCTAAGCCAAAGACAGTTGCTTAACCAACTGAGCCACCCAGGTTCCTCATAAGTCATAGGTTTAATTATCCTTCTTTTTTAAAGGAATATACCTGTATTGTCTTGGAAAAATGTACACTATTTTTGAAGGTCAACCTACATAAAATATCACCAATGCTCTTTTTTTCTCTACTTCATCTTAGAGTCTATAACATGATTTGCAAATGATAAGTTCTTAGATAACAAACAGCATTTCTTTACTGAATAATAGGGATATTTTCTTGTTAACTTCTCTAGTGTCATTATTTTTTTAAAAATGAGAAAAGTGTTTTGTAACCCATTTTTTTTCTTTTTGATAGATTAAAATGAAAGATGCTCCCATATACATGTTCTGATTCTAATCATGAAGTATTTCAGTATTTAAAGGATCTTCTTCTTCTCTGTAAGGGAAATATCATCATCATCATTTACTATTACTTTTATAAGCAATTTTTAAAATGAAATTTTTAGATACTTTTTCTTCTTGCTACATTTTGCATACTGCTGTCCTTTATCTCAAAGCCCATGTACATTTTTTTTAATTTTTTCCATTTTTATTGAAGTCTAATTTATATACAGTGAAATGACTTTCAGGAATTGCATTTGATGTACGTCAACCGAATCCTACAACAATACAGAATTCTGCCTGACCCTCAGAACATCCCATAAGCTTCATCCCAATCCTTGCCTGCCCCCACCTCTGCAGACAACTACTGCTCTGATTCCTTTTGCCTGTACATTTTCTTTTTCTTGAAAAACTGTCTACTGGTTGTTGTTGTTTTTTTCCTCATCAGCTTAAAAAAAATAGAGAATTATGACTAAAACATTGCAAAGACTGGAATAAACCTGTTCTTCTCAGAGTTGTATCAGTACAAAAATGCTAATATAGGGAAAATTGCTTTTTCTCCCCCCAAAATCCACTAATTTGACCTAGGTGCCAAAGCATGTAAGATACTCCTCCAGGTCAGTTCCCACCCAACTCTTACAAGTCTCAGTTTCACTCAGAAAGGAAACAAAGAACTGAGTTTGAAGCAAGTGTAGATGCTACTTTCAAAAGTCACATTTTTAGGAGGGGAAGTATCTTGCTCCTTATTTTTTATTTTCTTTTCACTATGGCATTTTAGTTTTCAGAATTTCACAATATAATTAATTCTACCATATCTTTTCATATCATCATATCATATCTTCATTGGAATATGGTTCTCTGGTTTTAAATATTATATCATGTCATATATATTATATATATATGTACAATTTGAAAATGATAAAGATTTATCATCTACACTTATTAGTGACTTAAGAGTATTCCAAGTGGTTTTAGAGCTGGTGTAAAGAGAATATTTGTGGATGATATTTTATATAGCTACAATGATAAAAATAAAATGGGCAGTTATAGAAGATGGAGAATCGCTTACTTAAACCATTTATAGTTCATGAGAGACTTGTTAGGAAGAAAGCACATAAGGTTGATATTGTATGCTGCTATTTGCACATTCATTCTTAGAAACATGGTAGGACTGGAGGTTGAAGAAAACTATAATTACATAAAAGTCATGTTGGTCTCTCTATGTGTTGGGAACAAAGTGGTTTTCCCATCATATTGTTCCTAAATTCCATATGCTTCTAGGTCCCAAGGCCTCCAAAAATTTTATGTAAGTTATACTATGATGGGGATGAGAAGGACAGAGTGAACAAAAGGTGACTTTTACCACATCATTGTAACAAACAGTTTCTCTTAAAAGAAATAACTAGCTTTATAGAGGTAACTAGTAAAAACTGTGCCTGGTACATAGAGAATTATATTTTGAAAGTTTACTCTAATGACAGTTTTTGGATCCCAGAAAATTTTTCCATTTTTCCATCATATCCTCCAGCTCAGGCATTCCTAGGTTTTGAA
Source organism: Lontra canadensis (assembly GCF_010015895.1). Lineage (NCBI taxonomy): Eukaryota > Metazoa > Chordata > Mammalia > Carnivora > Mustelidae > Lontra > Lontra canadensis. The sequence goes on along the minus strand of NW_022631012.1, from coordinate 5,705,401 downwards.
ATTACAGAAACATTAATTTGCCCAAATCCTAGCCTTGCTTCAGGTGATCAAAATCTTTGAGGTTCTCAAATACAGGTGAAACTTTAAAAACATGGAGAGACTTTCCTGGCATGAAAGCTGGCACATGCATAAACACACACACACACACACACACACACACACACTGTACTGCATTTCTACACACACCTTTGTATTTTGTTTATCCCACAGTTACTCTGTGCATTTATTTAAGGTCTCTAGTTTTATTGCTATTTCATCTTTCTGTTAATGTTATTAATAATGCCTCCTGCCACATTCTTTTGACAATATGATGTGTTCAAGACTTAATGCAAAAGATGATTCAATTCTCACAGGTTCACAAGGAGTAGTACAATAGCAATGACTTTGATAAGATGCACAACTGAGCATTGAAAAGCTCTAAAAACATTATCAATTACCTGAGTGCCTTATTGATTATATTCACTGTATGTATTTTAAAGCAATCTGAAAACTTGAAAGGGGAATATTCTGCAAGAAATTTCTCTTTCTCAAATTAATTTAAAAATCAATGAAATATTATAATCTATCTTAATTAATAAATGTTTAATACATGGGCTAAAAACAGCATTATAAATAGGGGTACATTATCACATTGGAAATCCCCAATACCACCAACAGCAAAAACTTTTAACTGGAATAGTTAAGTATAAAGCTAAACTATATTTGCTTATTGTATTTCTTCTGCTTAAATGTGTTTTCTCCTATTTCCAAGTGAACCCTTAAAATTAGGAGCAAAATTTTCTAGTAGGTAATATTTCTGATCTGTGCTTTTCTTTTCTAATTGCTTTGACTCCATAATACAGTATGCTTAACCTGTGGTATCCTTCTACTGATAACCATCTTAATTAAACCCTTGACTGAATTTAAATGCTGGGCAGATTCTCTTCAAGTTTTAAAAACTTTATTTGAGTAGCTTAGATTATCAATCTAAACAAATTGTGGATTAGAGCCCATCAGTTGCAATGGGGGAAAAAAGAGGCAGAGGAAAAATTGTCCTACAATCATAACTGCTCCCAATCAGAGCCTAGCCAGGTTCTAAGTGCATTTTAGAACAGGGCCTTCTGAGTGACTGTGGTTGGGTCAGCCAAAATCTGTGGCCATTTTTCATAGAAAAATCTTTGAAAACAGAAACAAAATTTCTCCTTTAATGAGATAGCCCCATTTCAAGCACAATTTACATGTAGGAATATCCTGTCTTATCTTTATATTCTTCATCATGGCTAAGAATAATTCCATTGTCCATAAGGGGTACACAATAAATTTTCTTTTTTTTTTTAAAGATTTTATTTATTTATTTGACAGATCACAAGGAGGCAGAGAGGCAGGCAAAGAGAGAGGGAGGAAGCAGGCTCCCTGCTGAGCAGAGAGCCCAATGCAGGGCTCGATCCCAGAACCCTGAGACCATGACCTGAGCTGAAGGCAGAGGCTTTAACCCACTGAGCCACCCAGGCGCCCCCACAATAAATTTTCTTTAATTTAATCATCCATCGGAACTGAATTTTTGCAGTCGTGAGTCCTTATCTTAAAATGTGTTTATCCCCATAAACTAATTTTACTCAAGTGCATTTATTCCCATAAACTAAATTTACCCTTGTTTTAATCAGTAAATCTTTAGAAGAAATCTTTGGAAGAAAAAGCTGGTAGGACAAAGATCTACAGCTGCAACACTGGCAAGGGTGACCTTTGAGATCAAATCAGAGTCTAAGGAAGGAGATGCCAATGTTGGCCTCTTTAATTAATGCTAAAGTGCCAAGGAAATAAACAAACAGAAAAACCAACAATCTGCTCTTTTAATTTCCTTCTTCACCGGTTGATTACAGGAAATAGTTTCAGAGGAACCATTTGCTCTCCAAATTAAGCAAGAAACTTTTCATCTTTCCCTGTTTTTATGAATTTATCAAGGGTATTTGTTTAGCAGAGTGCTTCCAACTACACAGTGCTTTCCTTGTTGACTCGCTTCCATCAGCAGCAGCAATTAGCTCCGGTTTCCTAGGCAACCATTCTGTACCCTACTGAGAAAAACCTTTTCTTGACAGGAGCGTTCTAAAATTGTTTTGTTTTCCCTTCTTTCACAAGTCTACCGTAGGCTTACTTGTCATTTCTTTTAACACAGCATTATTATGTCCATTTTTCTTAAAAGCAGAAACATTTACTGGCTTTTATATTCCATATGGTTGAATTTATTGTCGGTGTCTCTTACTTCTCTCTTAACAACCTGAAAGAAATCAACAAAAATATGTTCTCAAGCATATGCCAACTTGTTTTGGATTTTTTTGTTCACCGCCTAATTGGTGAGCCTTTGCATGTTCAAGTAATCACAGCTGGTCCTGACGAAAACTCAAAGGGTATTACACATTCAAAATCAAACTCCTGTGTCTACCAACAAAGTCATGTGTTGCTCCGAAGTGAGTTGAAATTTCCAGGGCCACTGAGAAAGCTTTAACTCCATTGTTTTTATTATAAATTAACCAGGCAATATCAATAGATTACTATAACAAAATAACTAAACTAGAAATATGTGCTAAGGCCTGAGACTGTGTTAAGAAATTTGACATGACAAAATACCAGAAGAGCATAGCAATGGTATAGCATGAATCAGCACATGGAATAAACCAGAAGGCAACAACCCCTATAAATGCTGAACGGTATGGCACAACGGTAAAGTAAAATTTAATTCATCATTTTAGCTTAAATAGGAAAGGGCAGGAGCCTTATGTATTGTCTGTGAAGCCGTGGTTCTGCATTCAGGCAGGGAAATACTCATTGGTAAAAATGACAGAATTACCTCAGTGAAAGACAGTTTCAAGTCTTTAAATTTTGTTGATCAAATGATGGTTATAGACTTAGATGATTAAGACTTAGAAGACTTAGAAGACATCAAGAGTGATTAAAACGGTGATACAGGATGAATTTATTTATTTACTTATTTATTTTGGTGCGGGGTAGAGGGAGAGAGAGAATCCCAAGCAGGCTCCACACCCAGCATAGACCCCGACATGGGGCTCCATTCCACGATCCCAAGATCATTGTCTGAGCCCAAATCAAGAGTCAGGCACTTAATTGGCTGAGCCCATCCATACGCCCTGGTAATACAGAAGTTAAATAAGCAATTTGATATATATTATTTCATTTAATTGCCACAGCATACGAAAGGATGAACTGAGTTTTATTCCCACTTTGTGGATGAGAGAATCTAAGGGTTAGAGAGATTGTCACTTACTTACAGCTAGTAAGAAGTAAAGGCAGAATTTGATTTCAGGTTTTCTGACACAGGGATCTACTGTGATAAAATATTTGTACTACACTAATGTAAGTCAAAGTGATGTCTACCTGGGACAGTAAGTGGCCTTTTATCCATCATTTTGCCAGTTTTTCCATCTAGAACGTGTGTTGTTGTGTGGATTCAATATATTGATGGGAAATAAAAGTGCCTGGGGTAGCAACTTGTCTAATAAATTTGTGTCACAATATGATGTTTATCCATCACTTAGGTGAAATATAAGTAGCTTAGCATGATATCTTTTGGGTATGATCAGGCAGATTGCTGTAGATGGGAGCATGTCCCAGTTTGTCTCATACCTATTTACCTCCTATATGTATTTCTACCAAATTACTTCCCCAATACCAAAAAAACAATGTTTCTTTCTAGAATTCACTTTATCTATCAAGGACCCCTTTGATACTATTTGCAGAATACTGACCCCATCTCCATTGCCCAGAATAAGTTTTCAAGACACACTTCACTTATACTTTTAGGTGTTTATCTAGTGATGATCTGTTACCACCTATATTTCTGTTACCTGGGTTGTATCTGAATCCCTTATTTTATATCAGCCTATAGTCAACAATACTTTTTATTAGATGAATTTGTTTTAAATAACTCACTTTTAATGTTTTCCTGCAAACTGATTTATAGGCAGTTTACTTACCATATTAGTTCCTGTTTTATTTAGACATGATATGACTTTAGAACCATGTCATGAGATATTTTTGTATTACTTTTTGTATTTTTGTATTTTTGTATTATATTTTGTATTACTTAATAGAAACTGTCTCATTACCGTCATGACACTACTAAAAAATAACAATACAAATACTGGTTCACATTGCAATGCAAAAACTAGTGTTAGTTAATTACATTGAGAATCTGACAGTAAAAGAAAGAGAATAAAATACATATTACAAACACTCCTTAACTAAGACAATTTTTAACATAAACTAAAAATGCCCACTACCAGAATACTTTAGATGTTCAAAAGGAAGACAACTGAGCCTTTCATAATTTCAGTTTACACTAAGAAGTGTAATGTTTTTAGCTGTGAAGATCCATGTTACCTTTCAGTTATGCATAATGAATAATTTCCCAGTAATAATCCCAGTGCAATCTAGATTCATCTTTAATGTTCTGAACAACTAAATCTATTCATAATTTTATACATATAATGTCTCAAAGAAAAATAACAGAAGATAGAGTAGAAAAGGGAATAAGTCAAAAAATAAGCAATGAAAAATTCAAATGTACATTAATCTCTTACCTCAAAAAGATTTTTTCATGTTGCTAATTGTCCTCAAGGGTTATCGTGCCTTCTGTCATACTGTCCAGAATATGGTCCTGAATTGGAACTTGCTAGCAGATATCTAGAGCCGATCATAGCCTAGGATCTACAGAGCCAGGAAAATGAGTATGAAACCAGAAAACAAATAACAAGGAAAGTTTTTACTTCCCACTAGTTTTGTCCAGGAAAACAAAAAACAAAACATTGTCCCTAGCATTAACATAGATGACTGTGAATTAACTATATTATCTGATGTTCATCAGAATAATAGCTTAGATGGGTTGGACCTTTAGTTATTCTTAATTTTTTTTTAGGATTTTATTTATTTGGGAGAGAAAGAGAGAGACTTGGGGGAGAAGCGGAAGGAAAGGGACAAGCAGATTCTGTGCTGGGCATGGAGCCCAGTGTGGGGGCTGGACACAAGGCTGGATCTCAGGACCCTGAGATCCTGACCTGAGCTGAAACCAAGAGCCGGAAGCTAACCGACCAAGCCACCCAGGTGCCCCTAGTTACTCTTTCTTTAAAGCAGAAATACTAAGGCAGAAGACCTAAAAGAATGCATAACTGGGGAAAGTAAAGACATCTTGGTGAAGAAATATTTGCAAGTCTTGAGTTTTTGATGTGCCAGTCCTGTTATGTAATTACTCAATTGAGTCTGCACAGCAACCTGTGAGATGGGGTTATTATTATTTCCATTTCATGGAAAAGGCTTTGAAACCCAATGAGTGTGAGCATGAAATAACTAGAATGTAGCAATGCTAGAGTTTGTACCCACATTTCTCTGAATTAAAGTCCATGTGACTTCCTTTAATGTACAATATAAAAGATAGTGATCTCCTGTATAGAAAGAGGATGGATAGATAGATGGTTGGATGGATAGCAGGTAGAATGGATAATGGGTAGAATAAGGAATATATAGAGAGAGACAGAGATAAGATATATAGAGATCTAGATCTCATAGACATATCATAAGTCTTATATTTCATTTTCATGGGTTTGATTGTTTTACTCTTTTTCTTCTGTGTTTGTTTGGCATGTTTATCATTAATCTTCTCTGAAATTTACCCAAACCCTGTGTGAATTTTCTCCTGTCCCAGCAGCCAAGCTGTAAAGGTAAAGCTTACCCCAGGAGATCTGCTGATTAGGTTTCCATTGGGAAAATGCCATCTCTCCTTGGGGAAAGCTGGCACCTCTGCCTTGATGGCAGGCTTTGCTTAGAGGAAGATTTTAAAGTGGCTGGACCATTTGAAACCCCGGAACAATCCTACGCTCATTTTTTTTTCACACTGTGAGATTAATATTAAATAATTCAACATTGCCTGTTTGAAGTTTTAGCAATATTATTTCCTCCAAAAAAATTGAAGATAATCTGTCATTAATGTGGCTCCCACACACCTTGTTTGATTATTCTAAAATGGCATTTCTTAAAGTCTGTTAAATTCGCCTAAGGAAAAATAGTTAATATTCCCAAGATTGAATTAAATTACTTTCTTACAAGTTTTTGCTTAAACATATACAAAAGTAATATCGCCTTCTTCATAAACTCTAGTATATACATTGCATATAACCTAAAACCGTGATACTGTGAGTTAAATTGCATAGGATAAAACAAGCTTTTAAGAATAAGTCATATCCTTATTACTTTGAAATCATAATTATTATTTACATTTTTTGCAATATTAAAAAAGATTCATCCTAGTCTAAACTAAATTGGAAGTGTAAACTGTGTTGTGTGAAAAAAAGTTTTGTGAAAAGGACTTGGTATATAAATATCTGAAACAAATTAGCTTTTTTTCGGAAATGATTTTAAGTAGCCTGTCAGTCCTTGCTCTTTAGAGACTTAAAGTTTGAATGAGGTCTTCAACTTCATAAAATTATACTTCAAACATAATAGAAATATTAAATCACATTTAATTTAGTTTTACTATCTAAGGCATTTTACAAGATCCTAATTGAAAGTTGGTTTTCTAAGTATGATATTTATAATAAGAAATGTCTGACTCTCTGGCCTAACCCTATTAGTTCGCTGTTTTCTCATCTGCAAAATGAGAGTAATAACAGTAAATCATTCATTGAAATAACGAGGGCAAATAACAGAGCGTTAGGCGCATGGTGAGCACCATAATCTTTTAAAAATACTGCTTCTATTGCTATGACTGCTACTCACTCTAAATAAGGGTGTTTACAATGTATCCCTTAAGACCATACGTATTTAAAAAAAAAAAAAAAAAAGACTGTCCATAGGTTATAGTGTCATGTGGCTATTAAAAAAATCAGAAGTTAGACATATAATGGCAAATATACCCAATCAAGTAATCTAGCTTTTAAAATTCAGATAAATCTGATTCAAGTGGATTGCTCATCCCAAGAGCTAGTTCTTAAGCACTATTCTCTCTGTCGTCCTGGGTGGGGTGAGGAAGGTTTACCAAAGAGGCAGAATCTAAATGAACCAGGTAAAAACAGGATTCCACGACCCCCCCACCCCCCGCCCAACTCCTGCCAACCTGCTTATAAATGTGTAAATTCTGATCATAAGGAAGTTCAATGAAGTATTCTCAAATCTTGGCTAAAATTATGAGAATGAATCCCATTACCCCTTTCCTCCTTGTCTAGTACAATTTGTTTCTATAAGGGCTGTAAGTGGAATGATTTGCTAGTATGATAGATGTTTGTAAATAAAGATAATGAAAAGTTAAATTCTGGAGAATTTTTTTTTTTCAAGATTTTATTTATTTACTTGACAGACAGAGATCACAAGTAGGCAGAGAGGCAGGCAAAGAGAGAGGGGGAAGCAGGCTCCCCGCCAAGCAGAGAGCCTGATGTAGGGCTCGATCCCAGGGATCATGACCTAAGCAGAAGTCAGAGGCTTTAACCCAGGCACCCCTGGAGAATTTATTTCTAATCTAGAATGTATTTTTAATCTCAAAAGTCTCTCTCTCTTTTTTTTTTTTCCTTTTTTTTACAGACAGGGTGAGGGTAAGATCAGAGGGAGAGAGAGAATCTTAAATAGGTTCCATGCCCAGCACTGAGATGGATGTGGGCCTCGATCTCACAACCCTGAGATCATGACATGAGCCAAAATCAAGAGTTGAACACTTAACCAACTGAGCCACCCAGGCACCCTTCAAAAAGTCTTCTTTCATTTTTTGTTGATGATATATGGAACATTATTTCTTGAATATTTTTTGACTTGGTTATATAAAATTAGCATTGGGATATGCTCTATTAGGTGCCATTTTAGGCCAAAAACTAATTATCTGGCATTTAACAGACTGGTCATTTTAATGATGAACCTCCCCCTACTTTTTAATGAAATGATTACGCTGACTAGGTAAGTATATATTATATGGCCTCAAAGATCTTTAAAACGTCTGCTATCTAGAAAAGTAGTAGCTCTTTAAAAAGAGGCCATCTGATATATCATTTCCATGTATTTCATTCAAATTTTCTCTTTCTAGGTCTTTCTTAATCACTCCTGTTCACAGTGATCCTGGATAATGCTGTTTGATCACAAATTCACATTTTGAGGCATCTTCTTTAGGTTTTAAATTATGGTATTTCTACAAATCGGCATAGAAACATATTGTAAGGAAACTTTCTAGAAAACTACAAAACATTTTATATTAAATCCAAAATGAATCCTTTTTTTTCTGAATTTATTTTACCTGGTGTAAAAATTTTAATTGTTTTTGCTTGTATAAACAGCTTTTTAAAAATAAACTGCCATACAAATTGTTTTTCTTTCATGGTGTGTTCATTTTGCCTAGCTCCCAGAATGCCAATCCCTTTACTTTCCTCTCTCTCTTTTTTTTTTTTCTTTTTTTTTCTGTTTCTGGTTACAATCTATGTATTTGTATTTTAGTGCAATTTAATAAATTCTATTGTATTTTTGGGGGGTAAGACAGAAAAAAAATTCTAATCAACTATATTGTTTCATTACTTTTCCTCTTTGCTACCCATTTTGTCTCACTCTTTTATTTTCTTTTGTTACTATTTATTACAGAGGAGGTGTCTGCAAGGATAGTTCAAGTAGTCACAGCAGAAGCTGTCGCGGTCCTGAAAGGTGAACAAGAGAGAGAAGCTCAGCAGAAAGACCAGCCTGCGGCTCTGCCTTTAGGTAAATGAGAAAGACCTCAGTTCAAGAGCTGTTTCTGCTGCAGTGATCACAGGACCAAGTCTTCATGGTCAAAGAAAGGCCCTATCTCATACTTGATCCTTACGCAAAATATTCATCAAACACCTCTGTTGGGAGGCCCTGGCACCCATTGTCACCTTTCTTGACAGACTCATTTGTAAGATTTGGACAGTCTTTAGGGTGATAGGCTTATAGTTAGACTTTGCCCCTAAATTTCTCTTAAATTTTCATTTCTGGACCACTAGAGAAATTTATTATAAAAATAAAGCCAATGCATATGGACGTCATGGCACCCATTTGTAAAGAAAACATGTTAATACTCTAATTAGAAATGAGTATTTCCCTTTATGGGTTTTGGGGAATGCTTGTCTTGATTATTTCCCTTTATGGGTTTTGGGGAATGCTTGTCTCAAGACGTCTTATTTAGGTCTCCCTGAACCAGCTACAGAAAACCTATAGTCAAGTCTTTGTTCGAATCATGGGTGACTTTGTATCCCATTTAATGTACCGGTCTTCACTTGGTTTATTTAAGGACACTGAGATAACATTTCTCTCTCCCTTGGTCACAAGTCAGATGCCCTCCAGGGCCAAACAGGTAATATAATGATGCCTGCTGAAGAAAAGACTCCTAGCCAAAGTCTTGCCACCCTTCCTTTAAACTGATGATAGATAGACAGATAGAAAGAAGATAGATGTGGGTGTATATACATGCAGAGACAAGAAAGGAAACTCTCTTAGGTTCAATGTAAGTCTATTTTATAAGTACATTTAACTAATCCATAGAAATGTATGGTTTTTGAAGTCTAAAAAAAGTACATATCCAATTTTGTCTCAAACAGCCTAATGTATCCTTAATATTTGATTTTCTGGTCAGTACTCCTTTAAGCAATTTAAATGACTAAAAAATATTAAGCAATAAAAATTCTGTTCTCCCAGGATAATAAATACTCATTATTTGCAGTAAAATGTTGTTTGATTATAAAAGTTTAATTTTCTCTTTAAACAGGGGGTAAATTACCTTATTCAAAACATTAGCCTTCTGTTTGTGGTTCACTTCTATACCTTAAAGAAAAGACACCCCTTTTTTTAAATTTAAAGTCTTACTATGTGTTCTATAGAAACCCACAGGGTCAAGGAATTAAGACGTCACCTGTCATCCCAAAGCTGCTTTTTGAGAGTGAAAATCTCATGCTCTGTAAAATAGATTTTCCTGCTGGCCTTGATGACAAATATTTCCTTTTTGCAATCCCTTACCTTCATATGAGCGGTCAAGAAAAAAGAGTTAACCATTAACTTTTAGAACCCTTCTCTTTGGTTCTTCATGTATAATGCCAAGGCCAGAAGATTACTCAGCTCCCACTAGTACATGTTGTCTGTTTGAAGGTTGCCTTAGGCTATGACAGCTTCATTTTTCTTTTCTGAGGATACATAGAGATGATGCATTTTGACATTAGACTCAGTGGACACAATGTTGTTTAAAAAATACATCACCTGGGGCACCTGGGTGGCTGAGTCGGTTAAGCATCTGCCTTCAGCTTGGGTCATGATCTCAGGGTCCTGGGATTGAGTCCTGCATCGGGCTCCCTGCTCAGCGGGGGTCTACTTCTTTCTCTGCCCCTTACCCTGATCCTGCTTTCTCACTCTCTCTCTCTCAGATAAATAAATAAAATCTTTAAAAATAAATACATCACCTGTAATACTGTGAATGATGAAGTTTACATTTGTTTCCAGATTAAGAAGTTGAATAATATAGAGTTCTGATATTTTTTTAGTCAGTCAAGCTAATCTGAACTACAGTACTTGCCTGTGTGTTTGACTATAATAGATTAGGGCTAGAATAACATATTTTATTAATTGAACAAGCAGACACAATTAATGGGATTAATGATAGAACTTTAGCAGGCATCTTTAATCTGTTTTTATAGGGAAAGCAAAACGATTTTTTCTTAAATAGTGAATGCTTTTCTTTCCTTCTAGTTTTTTTTAAACTATATGAATCAGGTAATCGGACAGAAAATAAGTCAGATGCAGCGTACTAGTGAATCTTGTCCTAAATTTCATAGAGCGGCCTTTCTACAGATGGCAGAGCTGTTCTACATTTAATGACCTAACAGGATTAATCGTATCTCATTTTTCCACTGTTCAATCTTTAGCAGCTGAAGAGACAGCTAATCTGCCTCCTTCTCCACCTCCATCACCAGCCTCAGAACAGACCATCACAGTGGAAGAAGGTAAGACCCAGTGGACTTTGTGAGGTTTGTCTTCTGATAAAGGGTAAATTAGCATCAGTCCATAAGCACTGGACTTCGGTGTGGGTTAGTATGTGACCCAGCTTGAGAGCTGTCTGTTTCAAACAGCCCGGAAGAAGAAAAGACTTTACATAAATGTGAAATCATTTATCTATACAAAATCAGAAGTAGGAGGAATATAGTAAATTAAAAACAATCGGCTCGATCGAGAAGATAACTTTGTGTTTAAAATTGCTAGAATAGCTACAGACAACCAGTTCACTTCATTCACATAACATGTTTGGACACGGAAGATACAATCCTGTCTTATAAGTGACTGAACAAAAATAAACTTATTGATGAAATCATAAGGAAATGTTGTCAGGAATTGTCTCTGTTCTGCTCACTCTTGTGCTGCCAAGGGCTTCCCTAGGGCCTGGCCTACAGCAAACCCTCAATAAATATTAATGAATAAATGAAGAAGTCAGTGAATGACTCTGATATTGAAAGCAGTGAACTGGAAGCTGAGATCATGGCTTCTTCCCTGCTGGGACCTATTATGGTCCATGAATGTATTTATGCATTTAGTCAACATAGAATGCTATGTCAGCTTTTCAGTTCTCGTTAATAAAACAGAGGGATGCCTTTGAAGAATATTCATTCAGAATCTGAGCTGAAAGTCACTCTTTAAAAAGAGACTATTATTGGTTTTCTGACTTAAGTCAGTTAACTTTTGTATATTGTTTGAGTTGCAGAAGGCAGACAAGAGCTATCGCTGAAGTGTTGTTTCAATATAATTTAGTTTTCATCTACTAAAATCAAAATTTTAATACTATGCCATTTTATTCATTTATTTTTTTCCATTTATTGTCACTTTTAGCAATTATTTTAGTGTTAAAAATGGAAAAATATTGAACAAGTTCTCACTGTTTTTTATAATCTGTAATTACTTTCATTTAAAATATTCTCTGACTTTCTAAATACAGATTTTCCTAAATTACAGAACTACGAACTATCAATAAACATAATTTACTTTTGTCACGGATTTATAAACCTAAACTTCTTTTAGTGAGCTTTTTCTTTCTTAAATTGAGGCTTTTTTCTGATTTACTGCCTGAAATAATGTTAACCAAACTAAATTACTCTAAAGAATAAAAGAAAAGTTGGGGACTATGATCAGTGGCAGTTATGATTGTTAATCTCCTACAAACGTGATCTGATCTTTTAGTTTATAGATTTGAAAGATTTTTTGCCTTCATCCATTCATTGGCATGTATTTATGGAGCACCTACAGTGTACTCCTCGAATTCTAGCTACACACTTGTGAACAACACAGATACGTGATCCTGCCTATAAGGAACATGCAGTCTGGTAGAGAACAGAAAGCCAATAAAGAAGTTTACAAATAATTTCACGTTGCATTAGCCCTAGGAAGGAAAAGAACAGAGAGCTTGAAGATAGAACAAGGGAAATCTTAATTTTTTGGGTGGTGAGGAGACAGTTAAGTAGCTGAGCTCAAAAGCATGAGGTAGAGTTGGCCAAGCAAAAATGGAGGGAAAGGACATTTGAAACAGGAAGACCAGGAAATGCAAGGGAAAATGCAGGAAATGCCTCAGGTTGGCAAAAGCATGAGGTTTTTCTAGGAAATGAAGATGTGCCATGGCTCCTAGGTGGTAAGAAAGGGCTAAAACAGTGAAGGGGTCTGAGAATCAGCAGTATCAGTATCTGCCTTGGTTCCAGAGTCTTGATTTCACCTCGAAAGCAGTGGAAAGCCTTCTATGACAGCTGTACTTCCCTCAAGTCATTGAAAATGTTTTTACGCCCCCACTTCAAGCCTTTCAGAGAATCTTCTTTACCCAAGATTTTCACTGGGTACTTGTGACTTGGCGGTCACTCCAAAGTCAGAGAGAGGTCAAGTAATCTACCCTTCTTGCTCTCATATGGGAGTTGGAGAAGAAGGAGAAGTAGGGTCTGCCCATCCAGTGGGGAATTCAACCAGTCTGCTTGCTGGCAGGTGACATCATGGATATAATGAAAATATAAAAGAACCATAGAATCATTTTCATTTTCACATTTTGGTATACTTTCCAGTGTAACTGTTTCCTTATTTGGGGGAGATTGCTTTCCCCATGTTGTTTGAGTGTATTTGGGGAAAATTTCAACTTATTTCCTATTGAAAATGAGTGAATATATTTTTTTCTTAACATTTTTCAAACCAAACTTGCATTTTTATTGAATTGCTCTTTTTCATATTTTCAGAAGAAAGTATTAAACTATATGAGACTTTTTTTTACCTACTTAACACACCCTCAAAGAAACTTTAAAGGCACCTGACTGCCAATCCATTTATATGAATATAAAAGAGCTTATGGATTAAATTGAGTAATTCAATGATTTTGAAGATATGGTTACTTTTTACTAATTATCAAACATTTTTAAAAGCTGTTCTTTCCCAAAGGGGAAGCATGAATGCTTCCACCAAAGATAATTTGAGATGTTAATTACTGTAAGTTGTGAATATTCACTTGTTAAAATTGATGTAGTATTAATAATTTGCAGGTTGTGTGCTTATTCTGGGAAACAAAGAGATTTTGATGGAAAAAATAAACAAGTAGCACACTTAAAAGGAAACTCAGGTACAATGCATCAATCCCGCACTAGGTGTGATGTTTGCAAATTAATCTCCTATGTCTTTTTGGCCTAACCATAATAATTATCATTTGGACTGAACTGTTAGGAGTTGGAAGCCTGTGCAAGAACAATGGGATCATCTGAAAATAGAACCAGGAAAAATCCTAGGGTGGATGTTTTCCTGGGTCAACGATGTCAATAATCTAAAAGGATTTTCCCCTCCATATCCTTATGGGCAGCAAACACAGCAAACTAAGACCTCAGTGAAGAGCCTGCAGCATGGTAAGGGCTTAGAGAGAGTGGAGAACAATGTAAGAAGAGCCAGTTGCCCCAGATGGTGGGGCAGAAGCTGTGATTCTAGAGCAGGCAAAATCACTGAGTCACCGATAGCCCCCAGAGACTCTGTCTCTCATAAGAATGACTTCTCATTTGTACCAAAGGGGGCTGACAGATGAAGCCTGGGTTTTTATGTGGCAGACCTTACTTTAACTTGAAATAAATTTTCAAATGCTTTTTTTTTTAATTATATGAAAGTAACTTAGGGAAAATGTATTCCTCCACTGAAATCAAGTAAGCTTCATTTTTATAGATTATCATTATGCAACAGAACTAAATAAAAGTCTGAGGTTCATAAGGCAACGTTATCCTTTGAAATATCACATTATTAAATGAAATAGAATATTTCGTGGAAAGAGCAGAGTCCCACAAACGTGTGCTTATAGGAAAAGGATGACCTTCAATCCTGACCTTAAAGAACAAAACTAACGTATGAAATGAATTCACTTTTTATAGATCTCTTAAGTCTAGATCCTATGCATCCAATGAAGGGAAAGCAGAGGTACATGACAATTCATCTGAGTATATTGAAGACAAAGATGCGAACATGCATGGAGTCCAACATTGTGCTTGGCACTTTCATAGGTCTCGCCTCATTTAATCCTCCCAACAACCACAGATAGATAATATTCACTTCTAATTCTTGCCCCTGGATGTCGTGGCCAGTAATCCAGAATTCCAATCCAAGTCTCAGTCCCTGCAATCAAAGCCCCACTGTGTCCCTAAAGCCATCTCTTATCTAGGTTCTCAATGTGGGGACAAGAAAGGGAAGTGATCTTCCGATGAGAGGTTTTTTGTTTTGTTTTGTTTTGTTTTTTTCAAAGTACTAGACCAATTTCTTTTTTTTTTTTTTAAGGCATGCCCAAATAAAGAAGTCATTACTTATAATTAGTATGTATCCCACCTCTATTGGAATGCCATACATGATTCTATAGCAAATGGGATCTATTTCTTCTGTCATTATTGTTAGGATCAAACACACTGTTTGGTCTTAGCTAGCTATGGACCTTTTAGTAGAACTTCCCCTAACACATCTCTGGAACTTGTAGATGAAGTTCAGGTTCGTAGGTCCCAAGCAGAGATGTGGAGCACACACACAGCTCACAGTACCAAGACTGGACTTCGCAGGGCCGTCTTTTTGAAGCTGCTGGCTCAGTGCCATACAAATACTACAAAGAAGCTCCTTTCCACTACAGTCCTTAAAGTTGTTTTTTTTTTTCCTCTCTTTTTGTCATTCTCTGTTTAGAGCAAAAGTTTTCAGAATAGAAAACACTGTTTCTTTGAAATGTTACAGATCTGAAGCAAGACTCTGTGATGTTTTCACATGTT
Organism: Lontra canadensis; assembly: GCF_010015895.1. Taxonomy (NCBI): domain Eukaryota; kingdom Metazoa; phylum Chordata; class Mammalia; order Carnivora; family Mustelidae; genus Lontra; species Lontra canadensis. Next base: position 5,690,147 of record NW_022631012.1, on the reverse strand, counting down.
GGCCCTTTCAGAAATGAGCAATGGCAATAAGAAAGAGAAAGTCAAAATCTTCACAAGGTTCAAACATCCAAGGAGTATTGCCTTTAGACTCCCAGCTCTCAGTTTCAGATTCTTTAGTTTTATATTGCAGTCTGCTCTACTCCCCAGAAGACATTGCCCAGCAGAGAGACAACTGTGCCATTTTCATGGACGGATTGTCCATGCAATTTTTTGAGCCTATTGGAAGTGTTAGAAGTAACTTGCATATGTGCAGTGTTGAGAGCCTCCGGGAGTCCTGGAAGAAATATGAATGGCTAGGACATGTGACAAGCCCAGGGTTTATGATTCAGCCAGTGTTGTAGGCCAGATCTCAGCCAATTATCTGCTCGGCTGAGAAATCGTGCCGAGTTGGAACTAAGAATATCAAATGTAATTTTAGGCTTCTGCTATCCCATGATATAATAAGCAGCATGGCTGAAAAAGTTCTGAGCACCCATCCAGAAAAAAATAACACGGAACAATCAGTAAACAACGTGCTCAAAAGATTTAAAAGTATTCCCTCTACGGAGTGTTATTTTAGTATCTTTATGATTTCAACCTTATTTTCGGTTGTCAGCACTTGGTTGCTCAAAATACGATACTGCCCTAACCATACAGTGCATTTTCAAATAAATTGCTATAATCTGGCTGCTTAAATGTTGATAGAAATAAAAATTAGATACACAGACTTTCAACAAATTTTAATAATTCTTATTCTTGAAAGTTGTGAAATCTAAAAATTATTTCCTATGTAAGTAAATAAACAGTGATTAGCAAACTCAGTAATCTGTCATGAAGGCCTGAGATGTAGGGTCTGTACCACATCGGAAGCCAAATATTGTTTGTTGCCACCATCCTTAAAGCTCATTGAAATACGCCAGAATGCAAGTGCTAAGCAGACTGACCTATACTTGTGTACTTAAGGAAATATATTGAAGTAAGGCAGAGTTCTAAGCCAAGACACTGGAAAGGACACAAGTAAGAGTAGTTACTTTAGCATTGCAATGAGAAATATGCAATGAGGGTTTGAAATATAAAAACAGCCAAGAGTCAGAGGTGAAACCACATAGAATAATGAAACCACATAGAATAAAGTCTTAGTGAATCTGAATCCAGCTCTGTAGAAATCATTGTCAGCTAATGGTATCTCTTTAAAGCTTTCAGAAGAAAGAGAAAAGAAAATGAGTTTATATGGTTAGGAACTTTCTTAAAACCATGAGAACCAGTGTTTGAAAGGATGCCCCTAAGAGTTAGCCCCAAAGAAGGAGCTACACCACTGTGCTCTCCTGAGCGGGGCAGGGAAGAGGAATAATGCACCTTAGATTTTTCTTAACGGGCCTGGAATTAACAATGGCTTTCTGGTAAAACTCATTAACAAAAAATTAAAATAACCCAAATGCTAACTATATGGGCATCCTATATAATTAAGGTTGTGCTTCAAACAGGATTCTTTTCTCCTGTTATTGTTGTAATGCATCAGGTCCTAGCACCTTTCTTCTTTTTTAACCTATAAACATATTGACAGAAGCATGCAAAGAATGTATTTGAAAGAATTTCTTCCGATTCGCGCATTTGTATTGTCAGGCTTTGTTTCTATTGCAGTGTTTTTGTGGGGATTCTGAGTAGTTTGAGGGGAATGTATAGTTAATCTCTATCATGCAGTAAAGAGAGTGACTAGTGTAAATTCAGTGGCTACGGAAGCATGAAACACTCACTGCATCCCATCCTCCATCAGCTTGGTCTTGCTAATTCCCCTCCATCCCGCTGTGCTACTTCTGTGGCCCATTGTGTCCTTGTGCAGGTGTTATCTCGTTCGTCTGATCTTGTGTCTGTCTTGTCCAGTTCTCCTTGCAGTTTCTTCCTGTGTGTCTGTTTGTAGATGAAGGAGCTGAGGACCAAGTGGGTCCTCTACACAGTGTCCCCAGCCACGAACCTGCCACCAGCGGGGAGAGGCGTAGACTCCTAGCCCCCTCCATCTCTGTATCTGTGCCCGATGATGACCCTTCCCATTCTGATGAGGAGTACTATGAGCATCCTTTGTTCCGCTCACAATGGACTACCTCTAGTGCGCTCCCCAGTGTCCCAGCGCAGAGTGCAGAGGCCCACTTAGGCCAGGAGAAAGGTGAACCGAGCATGGTCCCCTTTTGCTCCTCCCACACGCCAGCCTGCAGCTTTGACCACATGCTTCATTCTCAGTGTACCTTCGGAGTGGGGTGGGAGGGAAAGGAGCCTGTTTTTTCCATATGAAAGTGAAGTCCCTATATAGTTTATATGTCTAGCCAAATACCTCATCTACAATAAGCCTGATTTGAGGCATAGGAATATTTTCTTGTTCTGAATCATTGTTTCTGAAAACAAAGCCCAAAAAGGGGTGGGGGTGGGGGAGGGAGGAAAAAGAGTTCAGTTAAAGTATGACTCCTTTCTGCTCCCTGTAAATAAATCAGCAGGGGACGAATACATCCTCTTACTCAAACTGAGGGAGAGGATCCTGTATATAATTTTTTTCCTCCTTGAATACAGAATATTACTAGGATCAGACTTAAATAGCATTAGCCTTCTTTTTAGTGCCATGTCAATACGTAAGCTCCTTAAAAGAGAAAATTCATGAATCTGTGTAGGGCAGAATGCATGTTACAGAATGAATGTATTTCTCCTAATCACTTAATCATCTACAGAAACTACAGAGGCTCCCCCAAGTGACTAAATATTGGCTCACATGAGCAGACCTGGGCAGAAGTGAAGGAAATGATCCAAAGCCTTTGTCATTCCACCCTCAGAAAGCTAGCAGATCCTAGTGTATAACTGGCCGTGATGAGGGTGGTGGGCTGAAATTTATCTCATTCTAATTAGGTACTTTTGTAAAGGAAAACAAAATTAAAGCTAAAACATGTTTTGTGTAGGTTAAGAGCTTATTCTCAAAGAGGGAAAAATGACTTGTATGCACAAAGAGTTTATTTCCATACAGGACAGTATTTAATGAAAGAGCAGATAGTTCCAAGGCAGTGGAAATAAACTCAGAGATGACCAACGACATTCATGATAATAAACTTCGAGGATCCATGGGAAAACAAAGAGCACCGATGGCTCAGACACTCTAATAGAGAAGTATAACCCACATGGAGTAAAAGTAAATTCTTCTAAGAGTGTGAACTTAAAATGATTAAGAAAAATATGTGAAATTTTGAGTGAGAAACAGGTGGAAATAGGCATGATTTATACAAAATGAGGAAATGGAAAGCCAGAAGGTTATGTGGATTTGTCAAATATGTTGATTAAATTTATTAGACTTTACCCAAGAAGGTGCCATGAGTAAAGCAGCTACAGTGAAAGTCTTTCACCTGTCGTCGAAATCTCTAATTCTGTGGCATCATAAAAATGGCCTTAATAATAATTTGGAATCTGAATTTTTAAAATGTTACTTACATAATTAAATGACAAACATGAAAGTCCCTGAGAGCTAAGTGAAATAGATGTAGTACTTCTCCCCTCCCCCACCCCCTGCCCAGGGGTCTTAATAGTTCTCAAAAAAGATAATTATTTTCCTTTCCAGCTGTAGTCTTTCTCATGGGTCCATTTAAACAACGTTTCATATGAATTTCATCCAAATCTTTCATCTGTAGAACTGTAAAGCAGCTTATATACTCCCCTTTAATTTCTTAAGCAATAAAATGGGATTTATTTTACTGACATTTGAAAGTGCAAGTGAGAAGCAAGTGAACGTGATAATTCGTGGCCCAAGTGTGCTTTTTACATTTTAATTATTAATATTTTTCCACATGATACACCTATTTGGGGAAGATATTTTGGTAGTTTGGTTGCCATTCAGTTATCTTGGTGGTTTGGCTTTGAACTGCAGAAACAAGACTTTCCAGGTAATGTGCACATTGTCGTACTCAGAATCAAGAGCAACTACACACAGTATATCACGGGTATAAGCAATATGGTAACAGTTCTGTCCCCAAGGTAGACTTTTCTAAATGCTAAGATTCCATTTTACCTGGACCCTGCTTTTCAAAATAATTTGCTTACTCCTTGCAATTTTTTTTACATTCTCCCATATCATCTAATGCAATGAAGGGAAAATAAATTGAGTTAGGAACTCTTTGGTCTTAAAAATATTGCATAAGTTATATTAAAATACTATTTAATACTTTAAATACTCGAGACTTTGGCCCTTAAATACCAAATAAGATAGTGTTGATGGATTCCATGATAAAGCTGTTAGGGTAGTTGATGATTATTGTTGCTGAGGCCGGGTGTTTTTTATTCTCCAAGATTCTTTACTGAGGTTTGCATGTTTTAAATAAAGTAATCAGAAATTCATATGTAGGGGCTTACTGCATTGGAGAAAACAGCCCATGTCTAGCAGATGTAAAGGTTTTTTCAGTCCGTCAATGCATCTGTCTTTTCATAACCATCTGTTACCCAGCAGCACCATCTCTTATTTCCAGCAAGCTTCCTACATGTGTGTGCAACTGACTGCCATCTCCACTAAGGGGAATAGAGCAATAAAACCCTTTCAGCTCTCAACTTTTGAAATAAATAGCCTTTTAACGAGACTTTAAAAGGCATCATTATTAGCAGATTTTATATATATATATATATATATATATATATATATGACCATTTCCCAAGCAATACATAATGCACGTTGCATTCGAATCTTAATCTGCTCATCCAAATGGTAAAGAAGGTTCTGGCAAGGTCCATGTATGGAGCTGAAAGTGTTCCTTGAGTAGTATTTCTGCCATTGTGTGTATTGTTCTGTGGTCATGATGTCAACATCTTTTTCATCCCTAAGAAGAAGAAACGCTAGAGGGAACAATGGCTGAGGAAGAGACACCTGCCACTCTTCCTGGGAAAGAGTGCGGGGCTACCAAGGCCTCAGACCAACCCCAGGCCCTCAGGGAGGGCCACGTGGAGTCTAGTGCGGAGGCTCACATAGCTCCTGAAGAGAGTGCCCCAGCAGGGCCCCCACAGGAGAAAAGTGTAAAAGAGGTCACGGAGGTGTCTCCAGAAGTAACAATTCCTTCCTCTGCCAGGGAAGGTGTGTCTTTCCTAGGATTTGCATGTGTTTTGTTGCAAATGATCTCTTCAGCAGCTTACCGACCTGACGCCTTTCCAATGCTATTCCATGGCTTGGTCTCCTCATGATCCGAGACCAATGTTGTAGGGTTAATGAGCAGAGTGTGGCTTGCACAGGTGCTGTGTGGCAGCTAGGTTTTCCAATGCTGCAGCTGAGTCTTGGTTTTACTTTGCCCTGATACAGTACGCTTTGCAGCCAGGCTGACGATGCTGTGTGAGCTTTTTGTCCGCCCCCCCCCACCCCTCCCCCGCCTCATCTCCAAGTGTTTGCCAGCCACATTGCTAATACATGTATATTTTATTTTTATTTTTGGGACAGCGATTCATATGCTTTTCTTTCAAACTGTGGAGTTGGATTTTGGCACCTAGAAGCTTAAATGGTAGAATTGTTTTTGTTTGCAACCGCAATGTGCTATATTTTTTATGCTCTGATGAATACTGGTTTGGTTTCCTTAAAAGCTCCTGCTGATGCTTCTCATATCACTTCCTCTCCATGGCAGCCAACATCTTTGACCATCACCATATCTCTTGAGTTTTCATTCATCTAACCTCTATTAGAAGTTCATAAAGTATTTCTTTCCTACTGTTCCAACAGGACACACAAGTGTATAAGGTAATGCTGATCCGTACACTTGCTCTGGGAGCAATGACTGAATTTTATTATTTGTCCCCAAATCTTTTCCAGATAGTTATATTTAGCCCTAATGACCACAGTGAGACACCTGTGACCTTCAAACACAGTGAGACACCTGTGACCTTAAAACACAAGTGAGATTTCTGGTTGGTGAACAAATGAAAATAAAGAGCCTTTTAATTTCTGGGAAGCATCTTTAAAGCCACTACTTAGTGCCTCGCTGTCGGTCATGTTCCAGGGAATGAGGTCATGACCAGGAAGAGAAAGATATTATAATTGGTTCTTTTTAAAACTTTTATTCACATGACATCCCAGTATTTTTTTAAGACTTTTATTTATTTATTTATTTATTTATTATTTCTTACCAAGTATTAACAATATAATTCAGATTTTCTTATATCTGTCGTAAGTTTAACTAATGATTAGGAATTTACAATGTTGAATTTGTGGTAGAAATCACCTTGTCAATTTTTAGGTCCTATCATTTAAAGTTAATAGCAGATATTTACTTATATTCCTGAAATTTAATCTCAGATGACTCCTAAAAAAATTATGTCAGTAAATTTTCCATGGTCAAAAACTTGATCCTGGCATTTGTAAATCAACTAACTTGATTTTAACATAATACTTACTAAGAATGAATTGGCCTTCTGCCCATGGCCTGCCGATTCATTTTTAAATAAGAACACAAATGAAAAAGTTCAGTAGACATTCATCCATTTTTCATATTTAGTCCTTAATGTATTTTTGTACCTAATATTACTGACTTATTCAGTATTCTTTAATTTATCATTTTTGTCACAGGAGGCACATGAAATTTTTTTGCTACTGCAATACACAGTACATAGTATTTAGGAGAGCCCAAACAAAGGAGAAAAAAGTATTCAAAATACCCAATTCCTGTATGCATTAATTTGCAACAGGAGTCCATTTCAGCAGTAGGACAAATATATCTCAGTCCTGACATTTCCATATTGATTTTTAAATGGGTAGCATGCTTGCATGTTCCATAGTTTTGTTTTGTTTTCTTACCCTACCATTCATTTGTCATTTCAAAATATAATTTGAAGCTTACTGCCTGAAAGCACTTGCCTATTATTTGTTTAAAAATCAACCCAATTACTTCAGGTTTACTTCCAGCCTCGAAGATGGAGTTCCATGATCAACAGGAGTTGACTCCCTCTCCAGCTGAGCCATTAGACAAGAAGGACAAGGAGTCAGAGAAACAAAGTAAGCCTGGTGAAGACCTTAAACATGCTGCCTTAGTTTCTCAGCCTGAGACAACTAAAATTTCTCCTGACAAAAAGGACATGCAAGGCCCAGAAGAAGAAAAAACACCTCTCACTCTATTTGGGCATACTTTTGGTGCCGGGCTCGAAGACACGAAACAGAAGACAGAACCAAGCCTCGTGGTGCCTGGAATTGGCCTCTCTGCAGAGCCCCCAGCTCCAAAAGAGCAAAAGGACTGGTTCATCGAAATGCCAATGGAAGCCAAAAAGGACGAGTGGGGTTTAGCTGCTCCCATCTCGCCTGGCCCCCTCACCCCCATGAAAGGAAAAGATGTCCTCGAGGATATCCCCAGATGGGAAGGGAAACAGTTTGATTCTCCCATGCCCAGTCCCTTTCAGGCTGGCAGCTTCACTCTTCCTTTAGATGTCATGAAGAATGAAATCGTTGCAGAAGCATCGCCCTTTGCCCCTGCCCTATTACAAGCCGATGACAAAAAATCTCTGGAAGAAACCAGTGGCCCAGCAACTGCCAAAGACAGTTCTAAAGCTCAAGAGCCCCACAAGGACAAACCTGACAAAATGGCAGAAGCACCAGCCCCAGAGGCAATCACCTTACCCAAAGACACCCACATTCCAACCATGGAAGAATGTGTCCCAGGGACAGTTTTAGGAGAGGAGAACGGGGCGATGAAGCTCGAGAGCGCACAGAAAAAAGAGCAGGATGCGGGGCTCCCTGAAAAGGAATCTGTGCTGAAGCTTGAAGAAAAAATAACCATTTCTGACACAGAAGCCATGCCGAAGGAGAGTGAGCCCCCGAAACTGACAGATGGCGAAACGGGCATTATTCAGCCCTGCATGGAGCACACCCTCTCAAAAGAAGAAGAGAAAGGCCACGAGCCTACCACAGAGCCATTAAAACAGGACTCATTCCCTGTCCGTTTGGAGCAAGCAGCGACAGACTCAGCTGTGACCTCTAAGACGCCGGAGAAAGTCACGACCGCACCGGCTGCAGTCCATGAAAAGAGTGCAGCCCAGGACCTTTTTGAAGACAAAGTTGCAGACAAAGATATTAAGCTGGAAGGGGTTGGGGCGGCAGCCACAGCCGAGCTCGACGTGCCGTTTTATGAAGATAAGTCGGGAATGTCCAAGTATTTTGAAACATCTGCCTTAAAAGATGAAGTGACAAAAAGCATCCAGCCAGGCAGTGATTACTATGAACTAAGTGACACCAGAGAAAGCGTCCCAGAGTCTTTCGAGACCGTACCTCCCGTGTGTAAAAACGGAGACCAGGGACTGCAGGCGGCTAAAGAACCCCAGCCCAGTCCCCCGGCACAAGAGACAGGGTACAGCACTCTTGCACAGAGTTATCCGTCTGATTTGCCTGAAGAACCCAGTTCTCCTCAAGAAAGAATGTTTACTATCGATCCAAAAGTGTATGGGGAGAAGCGGGACCTCCACAGTAAGAATAAGGACGACCTGACGCTGAGCAGGAGTTTAGGACTCGGTGGGAGGTCTGCAATAGAACAACGGAGCATGTCCATCAATTTGCCCATGTCTTGCCTGGATTCCATAGCCCTTGGATTTAACTTTGGTCGGGGACACGATCTCTCTCCTCTGGCTTCGGATATTCTAACCAACACCAGTGGAAGCATGGACGAAGGGGAAGATTACCTTCCAGCCACAACACCCGCCCTGGAGAAAGCCCCCTGTTTCCCTGTGGAAAGCAAAGAGGAAGAACAGTCAGAGGGGGAAAAAGCTGCTGGGCAGCAGACTACTCAAGTTGAGACCTCCTGTGAGTCACCTTTCTTAGCCAAAGATTATTACAAAAATGGTACTGTCATGGCGCCTGACCTGCCTGAAATGCTAGATCTGGCAGGCACAAGGTCAAGATTAGCTTCCGTGAGCGCAGATGCTGAGGTGGCCAGGAGGAAGTCAGTCCCGTCGGAGACTGTGGTTGAGGAGAGTGTGACCGGCTTGCCCCCTGTCACCGATGAAAACCATGTCATCGTAAAAGCAGATAGTCAGCTTGAAGAGCTGGGTTACTGTGTGTTCAATAAATACACAGTCCCACTCCCCTCACCCGTTCAAGACAGTGAGAATTTGTCAGGGGAGAGTGGCTCCTTTTATGAAGGCACTGATGATAAAATGCGAAGAGATCTAGCCACAGACCTTTCCTTGATCGAGGTAAAACTGGCAGCTGCCGGGAGAGTCAAAGATGAGTTCGGTGCTGAGAAAGAAGTGTCCCCGCCTATCTCTGGTGACAAATCGGGACTGGGTACGGAGTTCGATCAAGAGGGGAAAGCTAATGATAAGCTGGATACTGTATTCGAAAAGAGCAAAGAACATGCTGATGCGGAAGAACACGCCAAGGCGACAGAAGAGGCCAGTGATAAAGTTGAAACATTTGGATCAGGGGTGACCTACGAGCACGCTTCCACCAAAGAACCGACCGGATCAAAAGACGCGTCCCCTCCCGCGGCAGAGAAAGCCGAGAAAGGTCTTAGTTCAGTGCCAGAAGTAGCTGAGGTTGAACCGTCCAAAAAAGCTGAACCAGAACTGGATTTTGTTGCCAAGAAAGCTGACCAGGGTCCATTAGATGTGCAAATCAGTGACTTTGGACAGATGGCGGCAGGGCTGACTGTCGATGCGGGAAAGGCAACAGAGCTTAAGCTCGAGGCTGCACAAGATCTCATCCCCTTATCTCCAGCACCTCAGGAGGCAGATGCATTTATGAGTGTTGACTCTGGCCACCTAAAAGAAGGCGTTAAGGTCAGTGAGACGGAGATCAAGGAGAAGGTGGCCAAGCCGGACCTGGTGCACCAGGAGGCTGTAGACAAGGAAGAGTCCTACGAGTCCAGCGGTGAGCATGAGAGCCTCACCATGGAGTCCTTGAAAGCCGATGAGGGCAAAAAGGAAACCTCCCCAGAGTCCTCTCTCATTCAAGATGAGATCGCCATCAAATTGTCGGTAGAGATACCCTGCGCACCCGCTGTTTCGGAGGCTGACTTAGTCCCAGATGAGAGAGCGGACGTCCAAATGGAATTCATTCAGCAGCCAGAAGAAGAAAGCCAAGAGACCCCAGATATCTCGGTCACGCCCTCCGGCGTCGCAGAGCCCTTCCTGGAAGCCACCGGGGCTGCACCCGCGGAGGCTCAGAGCGAGGAAGAAGAGATAGAAGCCCGGGGAGAGTATGATAAACTGCTCTTCCGCTCTGACACCCTTCAGATTACCGACCTGGGCGTCCCAGGGGTCAGGGAGGCATTCGTGGAGACCTGTCCCGGTGAGCACAAAGGCGTGATTGAGTCCGTTGTGACCATCGAGGATGACTTTATCACCGTGGTGCAAACCACGACGGATGAAGGGGAGTCGGGTTCGCACAGCGTGCGTTTTGCAGCCCTGGAGCAGCCTGAGGTGGAGAGGAGACCGTCCCCCCGTGCCGAAGAAGAGCTCGAAGTGGAGGAGGCAGCCGAAGCCCAGGCGGAACCCAAGGAGGGCTCCCCGGAGGCTCCAGCTTCCCCTGAGAGAGAAGAGGTGGCCCTCTCGGAGTATAAGACGGAAACCTATGACGATTACAAAGACGAGACCACCATTGATGACTCCATCATGGATGCTGACAGCCTCTGGGTGGACACTCAAGGTGTGCATTTTTTTAAAATTTTCTACTTCCAAATAAAATCCGATAACCTAGTGGATTTCTTTCTTGTTTTAAACATATTTAAATGTCTCTTTTATCTCTATTTTGCATTTTGTTAAATATATGAAGGATTTGGTACATTTGTTACTAATGTTTTCGCTGTTGTTGTTGTTGTTATTGTTGTTGTTGTTGTTGTCATGGTTTGCTTTGATCCGCAGATGATGATAGGAGCATCATGACAGAACAGTTAGAAACTATTCCTAAAGAGGAGAAAGCTGAAAAGGAAGCTCGGAGACCATCTCTTGAGAAACATAGAAAAGAAAAGCCTTTTAAAACCGGGAGAGGCAGAATTTCCACTCCTGAAAGAAAAATAGCTAAAAAGGAACCTAGCACAGTCTCCAGAGATGAAGTGAGAAGGAAAAAAGGTTCATTTCACCATAACTTCTTTAAAAATGTTTTTGAATTCATTATTACTCTTTTGTAGAAGAAACTTCCTAACAGTGGTAACTAATTATTTGTGAAATTCCGTTCGGTTTGGCTCCAAGTGTTTATTTTCTCCTGATGGTATGCTTTTTTGTGTTTTCTTTATTCGTAGCAGTTTATAAGAAGGCTGAACTTGCTAAAAAAACAGAAGTTCAGGCCCACTCTCCCTCCAGGAAATTCATTTTAAAACCTGCTATCAAATATACTAGACCAACTCATCTCTCCTGTGTTAAGCGGAAAACCACAGGTGACTCTTCAGTTCTGCAATGTGGCTGGCAAACATAGACATGTTTTTTTTTTTTTATCTCATTCCTGTAGCAGCTTCTTCATTTTGTTTTTCTTCCAAGAATCTTAGCAGTCATGAACAATTTTGCTATTAAATGTCTTGTATCATTATTCTTTTTTTTTTTTTTTTCCTCCCTGCAGAAGAGGTCATGACCATCTGTTTCTTTGTCATGCTCAGACTTAGCAGTGATTTTATCTTGGCATTGTGCTCTAGTGTCACGTTCTGGGGATTCCTCTTTTCATTCTGTGTGTTTGGTTAGACGATGACGATGAATATAACCGTGGTATGCATTCTCATTATTTTGCTTATTTATCTCTTTCATGCTTAAACCCATACTATATTTGTCCTTTTTTCTACATGGTTACTGCCAAATCTGTTACTGATGTTGATGAATTTGCCAAGAATGGGTAGTGATTTCAAGATTGAAAATGAAAAGCAAATCTGGGGTAAAATTGTGATTGCAAAATTACTTTGCTTCAGATGAAAGGGAAAAAAAAAGATGAAATTGCCTGCTCATCCTGTTAGATTTTATTCCTCATATCCAAAATTAGCAAGGCTTTCAATTCACTGTACTACGTCTCCTCACTGACAATTTGTCATTGGGATTTTCTTAAATGTGTTGGATTCAAACTGCTAATTTTTCCATATAATTTAATATTCAGAATTCCCAGATAAATCTCCTTCCCCCAGAATTTCTTAGAACTTAGGTGTATTTCTCTGTTGCCATCTTCTTATTTTTCTGTCTTCTTCAAATATACGTGTTTTTAATTTCTTAAAAAAGTGATGAAATGAAGGAGTGAAACTTACTACAAATCACAATAAAAGCTCATACAAATATCTATAATGCAAATTCTATTCCTAAATTTCAGTGGAAAGTATTCATTTTAATGTATAATTATCCCAGGATAATCTTAATTTGCAATGTATTTTATTGTATCATTTATTAGGTAGCACAGTTGCAAGCTACAAAATTAGATATCAAATTGCTAAATCAGGTAAATGTAATTTACCTTTACATTGTATATTAGAAGTGCCTTTATATAAGGGTAAAAAAAAAAAAGAGTACCTTTATATAAACCTTCTGATGGCTTTAATGATTAAGAGCAGCATTAACCTTTGTAAGAAAAAGAAAATCAAGGTAACCTATGGTTTTATGATAGTCAATAAAATTTCAAGTATTCTGTGTTGTTCATATGGGAATCATCTCATGAGCTTTCCTCCAAGAACTAATCTTTAAGGCAATATTTGAAAGTGGATGGCTCATAAATTATACAGAAACCTTGATGATAAAAGTCCAGGATGAAAAGTGTTTCTCAGAAATTGATATGACATCTCCAATTCTTCTATTCTAATTTATTTGCTTTTATTTTGGAATTTTACTTCTAATTAGACAAATGCTTGAACAGGCAGACTCTCTTGGTTGGGCATAAAAATCCTATATCCTGTATAAGAGGATGAAAGAATATATCAGTATTATGGAATTTTGGAGGAAACATCAAATGTTTTGGTGAAGTGTTTGACATGTTATTGGTATTCAGTTTACCACACTGAGAATGAATTGCCTTTTTAACTCATTCATTAAAGGAAATTTAAGATCTTTGGACTAATTAGGATCTTCCCTTAGTCTGTTCAAATATTAAAATACTCAAGCAGATAGCATCTACCGAACATGGATCTTATTGGCTTGAAGCAAATGGTATGTCACAGAAATTTAAGAAATATTACAGAACTATTAGTAAAGCATTATTTACACTACTTCTTAAAAAAAAAAAAATCATTCCAGAGTCTGTGAATAATCTTACTGGCTAGTCCTAAATAGCATATAGCATCTTGTAGACAGTTATATTGGTGTTAGAGTTGCACGTGATGTAAGAATCCTTTTTGAAATTCATTTGGAGTCCTTATAAGCATAAGCTTCCCCTCCCCCCCGGGATTTTCTCTTTTCTGAAAGAAAATAGGAAGAGGTAACTATACAAGCTTGTGCCTTACGTTCTCTAAGAACAATTTTTAAATAGGGATAGTTTTTCCAAAACTCAAAGGATTGTTTTCAATCATGAGAAATATTCGAGTCAAGTCAGGTAAGTCATCAACAGAAAATGTGCTGGAGATAGTGGAGTTTAAAACTGAAACCAGAGTTATAAAACAGCACCAAGAGAAACAACAGTAACAGATGTGGTAATAATTTCATACAGGAAGTGCATGTGTAGAACATGTTCTGTATTACTGAACTCAAAATTCCTCTCGTGTTTTCTTTCCTTGACAAGCTATTTTTCTTCTCATGTGGTACGTTTCACGTCAAACAAGTGTGTCATTTATATTGTGAAATGAAGGGGTACAGAGGGAAAGGGGTTGGCTGAGTTTGGAATAAGAAATGTAGGAATATCTGTGGGTATGCCATTGGCTACAAAAAGAGGGCTTGGGAATCTCCATGAACACTCTTTAATATCGTGCCAACCCTAGAAACTAATCACTCCCCCTTTTATTAAATTCTACAGCATTGGATTGTTGTTCTGTGACTTTCGTTCTAAAGGATCTATGCTCGTGTAGTAACAGTATTTAGAGGTACCGTGGTAACCAATAGGAAATTATTTGGTGTGCTTACCTGTGCCTTGGTACACCTGGGTTATATTAATTAGCACACACTAAAGCGGGAGCCACATGCTAGAATGTTCTTATTCAGGTTTCTTCAGTTACTCAATTCGAATCTCAAAATAAGCAAAATTTTGCTTTGCATTATTCGGTTGACACAATTGAGTATCCAAAAGATACTGAAAAATTCATTTGTGTGGTTGTTAAGTCACTAAGTTTGGGGTTGTTTTTATCTTCTTTTTTTGACAGCAACAGGTGGTGAATCAACTCAGGCTTCCAGTGTATTTAAACAGGCAAAGGACAAAGTCTCTGTGAGTAAAATAATTTTTTCTTTCTTGCTTTTTGCTTGAAGTTCCCTTTGGTATTGGTGGCAACATCTCAATAACTTTAGATATAAAGTAGACTTCAGATGTTTACTCTTAAATATAATTTTAAATCATTCACTCACCCACAATGATTCTTGGTGACATTGGGGCATGTCTCAATGTCTTCTGGAATGACATGTGATAGCAGTTGCTGAGGGCAGAGCTGGGATGTAGGCTGCCTCTTTTTTAGTAAAATGGAAACAAATGATAATCTGGAAAAATAAGGGAACTCAATTTATTTACTTTTCACAGAATTGAGATAAATCATTATGATCAACACTAAACTGTATTTGATGTACATTTTCATTATTGTTACTACAAAATAAGAATATGAGAAAATTAAACAACATCGATGAGCAACTATAAGTAAAAATGTATCATAATCCTTTTACCTAAAGAAAACTACAGTAACCATTTTGATGTAAAATCTTTATTTTTCTCTACTCATTTTTAGGTATATTAACATAAATGGAAACACTGCATCAGTTTTTTAACTAAACAATAAACAGATTTCCCTGTCGTTAAACATTCTCGTGCATCACTTTAATGACTACATTGCATTGTGTTTTATTTATTTATAGTGATATACTTATTCAATTCCTTATTGTTTGACTTTTAAACTATTTTTATTACCATTTTAACAATATTACTGTAGAAATCTTTTTGGCTTAATCTGTGATTGCATCCATATGCTTTTCCTTAGGATAATTTCCTAGTAGTGAAATTACTGTTTTAAGAAGAAAGCCTACATTTAAAGTTTTGCTATACATTGTCAAGTTGTCCTCCAGAAAGGTTCTACTGACTTATACGTAGATATAAGTCAAAGATACAAATGTAGTGATCCGAAGGGGCACCTGCATCCCAAAGTTTATAGCAACAGTGTCCACAGTAGCCAAGCTATGGAAAGAGCCCAGGTGTCCATTGACAAATGAATGCATAAAGAAGATGTGATGTATATACAATGGAATATTACTCAGCTATCAAAAAAGTGAAATCTTGCTATTTGCAACAACATGGATGGAACTAGAGGGTATTATACTAAGTGAAGAAAGTGAATCAGAGAAAATCATTTATATGATCTTACTCATATGTGGAACTGAAGAAACAAAAAAAGAGGAGTATAGGGGAAGGGAGGGAAAAATAAAACAAGACGAAATTAGAGGGGGAGACAAACCATAAGAGACTCTTAATCATAGGAAACAAACTGAGGGTTGCTGGAGGGGAAAGGGTGGTGGGTGGGGTAACTGGATGATAAACATTAAGGAGGACATGTGATACAATGAGCACTGTGTATTATATAAGACTGAATCACTGAGTTCCACCTCTGAAACTAATAATACACTATATGTTAATTGAATTTAAATTAAAAAAATAAAAATAAAAGGGTTAAGAAAAATAAATTAAAAGCTGTTTAGATTTTAGATTTCCATTTTTTTACTGTGAAAAACAGAAATTCCTTTCCAATGACAGCCAAACTTTTTATATCATTTTGAATCTAAGGGACTTCATGTTAATTTAAAAAATTGATTTTTATATAATGTTTTCAGACATATTCCTGAACATACAGCAAGCAATAGAATTCATATATTGCTTTGGTAAATATTGGGCTTGAGAATACTGTGACTTCAAGATTTCTTTCTCTTTACCTCTTGTTTCTGATGGGGAACAAGTGAGTTGTGTTGGTTGAGAGCAGAGTTATGAAGCAGATCAGTTCCAGGTCTTGAACATTTATTAGCTATATGATCATTTTCTCCATATGTCTTAATTTTCCAAAAATACAAGGGGGAATAAAAATTCCCATATCCTAAGTTAGTTATGAAAATTAAATATGGTTAATTATAAAACAGTATACTGTATAGTGCCTAGAGCATAGTATTTATTCAATAAACAGTGATAGTTATTGTTGTTGCTGTTATTTAAAAGGTCAAAGTCTTTAGGAGCGGATATAGAAAGTAAGTCAGGTTTCTCCCATTTAAAAAACATTTTTAATTGGACATTGTTCAGAAAAGCTTTTTTTTGAACTTTTAATTATTTTTTGACTTTTAATTCCAGTTAGTTAACATATGGTGTAATCTTAGGTTTGGCTGTACAATATAGTGATCCAACACTTCCATCCACCACCTGGTGCTCATCACACACAACAAGGGCACTTTTTAATCCCCATCACCTATTTAACCCATTCCCCCGCCCACCTCCCCTCTGGAAACCCATCAGTTTGTTCTCTATAGTTAAGAGTCAGTTTCTTGGTCTCTCTCTCTCTCTTTCTGCCTCTTTTGCCCATTTGTTTTGTTTGCTTGAAAAATATTTAGGAAATTTTCAAGTCCCTTTTTCATCAAGTAACCTAACGAGAAATTGTGTTTGATGCTTACACTTAGGAAAAAAATCATGTACATCTTCTGACACAAAGCTAATGTTTTGTTTTGTTTTTTTCCTTATAAATGCCCATCTCACCTTTCTGAAGAAGAGAGATTAGGCCACGATTCCTTCTAACTTTTTCTCATTTAACATTTATTTTCTTCCCTCATAACTTCACCCTCTTCTTAAAAATTTCCTAAAACCACTATCATATGATCTCCCTGATATGAGGGAGAGGAGATGAAACATGGGGGGTTAAGAGGGTAGGAGAAGAGTAAATGAAACAAGATGGGATTGGGAGGGAGACAAACCATAAGTGACTCTTAGTCTCACAAAACAAACTGAGGGTTGATGGGGGGAGGGGGGGTTAGGGGGTGGGGTTACGGACATTGGGGAGGGTATGTGCTATGGTGAGTGCTGTGAAGTGTGTAAACCTGGCGATTCACAGACCTGTACCCCTGGGGATAAAAATATATGTTTATAGAAAATAAAATTAAAATACAAAAAAAAATTTCCTAAAATCCCAAGACCAACTCTTATTTATCTGTGATTTCAGTACATGCATCAGAACAATCCTTTGTGATTTTTCAATTGATCTTTATTGTGAACCTGACCTATAATTCTTCATTTCATTTGTTGTGTATTTGTTGTGTTTTGGTTTTGTTCTGAGCAAGTTGTCTCTCTTAATTTGAGTTAATGCAATTATTCAATTTTTTTCTTTCCTGTATGACTTTTGAAATTTGCTGTTCTGTGGCTAGCATTAATTAGAGAAGAAAGACCTGGGTCAGCCCAGGCCCACCAGCCACACAGGACACTGGGTCTATAAAAGAAGAAGTGATGCGTGCAGTCTGTTAATGGGTCTGCCTCCATTAAAGTGCCTGTGGAACTTAAAACTTGAGATAAAGCTGTCAATCTCAACTGATGTTTTTGTAACAGCTATATCATATTAATTATTGAAGACAAGATATTCTTGGGTTCATCGTCCCTTTCTGTATTTTTAACAAAGTCCCCCCATGAGACATGTAGCATGTGAGCATTAGTGTCCTTCCAAAGCCATTCATCCAACCCACTGATTTTCACTTGCTGACTATCTCTCAAGGGACTATCGACACCTGGAAATAGTGGTTTTCATGGGCAATATCTTTAATGCTAACTTTCATTTTTAGAATTTCTAACACATTATACAAACTGTGGTCTATGCATAAAAATGTTACTAATTCTATAGGATAACTTGGCCCCAAGTAGGCATTTTACTCATAAAATGAACTAATTTTATATAAAATCTGTGATTTTCTGATGAAGTCAATATAGATATCTGAAAATGTATTTTCTCAACTTTAAGAAAGTATTTTCCATTATGAAGTCTTAAATATACCTTGTTCTAAAGTTCTTGAAATGTGATCAAGACATTGATTATAAATATACCTCCAAGGTTATATTTATTAAAGGAATAATTCCAACCAGCTCTCAAGATGCTTTCCAAATACAATATCATTGGGAGACTTATGGATTAACCGGAACTTATATGTAGAATTCATGAAGAATATTTTGGTCTATATTCTCATATATGAATATTCTTAAGTTAGTTCCAGTTAAAAATGAGTTACTCAATGAAAATCTCTTGTTCTAACATAAATATATATTTCTAGTATTGATTATAATCATTTATCATGTGCTCTTATTAAAAGTAGGCATTTAATTTCTTATATGTTTATACATTTTTTTTAATTTTCCGTTTATTTCATAGTTTGGTTTATTTTGTGATTTTGTTTGTTTTCTTTCATGGCTAGAATTCTACCTTGTCAAAGATTCCTGCCTTACAGGGTAGCTCAAAGTCCCCAAGATCCAGTTCTGCTTGCCTTAGTACGTCTCAAAGGGCTTCATTTTCTGACAGTTTTTCAATACAGTCCACCTCAGCAGGCTCCACAGACCGTTTGCCATACTCAGAATCAGGGAACAAGGTAAGGCAGCAGGTCAACTGAAGGTTCAGAAAAGAAAATAATTTTGGAGGTTATAAGACACAATTCAGTAAATATATAAAAAACAAAGACTAAACTTTAAAATATTTGACATATAAACCATAAACCCTCTTAAACACGAATGAAAGCCTCAATAGTTATTAATAATCAATCAGTAAAAAAAAAGTCTCTTTCTAGGTAGACGGTTCATTTTTATTTATTTATTTATTTATTTATTTGGTGTTTTGTAGAATTTCAAACACAAACCAATAAAATAAAATGTATTCTATATAATACTACACATATTATATGTAATAAATATATATTACTCATAGTATATAATATATAATATTGTAACATCTAATAATGGCAAATTATATATAATATAATATACCATTTGGACTCAGTCAGACACATCAGGATTTAATACTCCCTCTGCTACTTATCAACTCGGTGATCTTGGAAAAATTACGTAAATGAATTCAGCCTGTTTCCTTGGCTATAAAATGCACATAGTATTTTGTGGCAAGAATTAAATCATAAATGGATGTAACGTACTTAGAATTCCAATCACATAATGGACATAAGTGGTCATTGTTAATTGGTATGCATGCAATGCCCCTTGACAGCCCTTTCTGATTAATAAGTTATTATGCTAATGAAGATTTTTTTAGTAAAATTATTAATTCACTGGAGATTACTTGAGTAAATTCATTTTACCCATTTATTATTTAGAATTTGAATTTCATTATCAATTATTAGAACTAACTCCAAAATAATATATTTTATAAAACTTCTAGGCAAATATAAACTCTTTCTAAGTTTCAAAGTAGAAATGCTTATAAATATATGAAATTCAGTAGTGTATATTAAAAGAAATTTATCTATCAGCACAAGAGGAAAAATAGAGCAATGTAATCACTTGGTGTAATTGAAGATTGACAAAAATCCAATTTTTTTTTCCCCCAATCAGGATGGAGTAACCAAGAGCCCAGAAAAGCGCTCTTCTCTGCCCAGACCCTCCTCCATCCTCCCTCCTCGTCGTGGTGTGTCAGGAGACAGAGATGAGAATTCTTTCTCTCTCAACAGTTCCATCTCCTCTTCAGCACGGCGGACTACCAGTAGGTTTATTTTCATTTGGTTTCCTTTTTAATCCTTTAAGTGGCATAGGGCTTATTATGTGTTTATATTTTACATCTTCCAAGGAAAACACACACTGAGAACAGATTATATTTCCTCCAGGAATCAGAAAATCAAACTATTGATGGATCCAAAACACCTGTGTGAGTTAAAATGATTGTTGTGGAAAATGAGACCTACAAAGAAGTAATTAATCGAGAAAACCAATAGTCAGGAATTTTTAAAAATATAAATCTATGAGCTTAACCCTTCTTAGGAATCCAAGTCCTAAAATCTTACTGGAGACCCAATAATCAAAACCTCAGATTCTGCTCAATTTGTTAAGAATTTGCATTCCAATGAGGGTTTACACATAACATGTTCAGAGCAATAGTTTTAGTTTCTTTTGATTGATGGCCTGTAATGAACTGGTTGGCAGTTATCACAGTTTAAATAAAAAATACAAAAATGTTCCAATCATTACCCACTCAAGAGTTGTGTTACTACCAAGATTATCTAGTTAAAGCATGGATTCAAATTATTTTCATAAACATGTTTCTATTACAACAAGAATAGTTACCATTTATTGAGCACATATAGATGCTAAAACCTGAAGACACATTTTTCATTCAATTTAAATAACAGTGCTGACGGTAAGGTATTAATAACCTCATTAAATCTACTGATAAGAAAAAAGAGAGTAACTTGTCCAATGCTACCAAGATAGAAAGTGGTTGAATTTGGTTTACAGCCCACTGATAACTTCACAACCTGACCTCTTAATATCTTCTTTATATTTATTTGGAAGAAATAGTACTAGGAAACTGCTATGTAGAATCACTTGGAGAATATAATCTCTGTCATTTAAAATCCATTAAAAATGGTAGAAATTGCAACTACTATCTTATTATACTTGATTTTACCACTTAATTCTTAGAACATTTAATAATAATTGGCCCACTTCAAATGTGACTATTTTGTATGGCACTTAAAGCATGTTTTTTGCCTAAAGTGAAAGTGTTTATTGTATTTGGAGCAGTTGTGACCTACACACCACTTAGTTTCATGAAAAATTAACTCTCTTTGAAATACGTGCCAGCAATATTTTAAAATCACTAAACTCTTTCGTAATGAAAATATTCAAACAAACTAGCAAAGAAGGCATTTAAGAGAGTAATCTCTTGAGAAAAGACCTCAACTCCAAATATATGGAGTTGGAATTGGGCATCAGTAATACAGAAGCTGTTCAGATAACTAACTTTAAATTATGCTTCTATTTGTGGTTATGGAAGCAAAATGGCATTTTATCCATAAATCCACATCTTCAAACCACTGTGCTCTGCCTTTTAAAGTGCATCTGCATACAAATTGTTTTTATTTTTGAACCACTTCTATTTTGACTTTCTAACTCATATGCATAAGCATAATGTATTTTATTATGCGGTAATGAACATAATTCATACTCTGATAATCTCAGGGCATAGGGTTTATTTTCTCTCTATCTAGCAATAACTAAAAAGCATAAGGACAACTAGAAGAGCAAGCAATATGCCTCCTCCCGTTTGCCCATCATCTCTGTAACTGCACATAGACATGTCATGGCATTTTGTGCAGCTATTGAAAAGCACTGAGAGAAACAAAGCTAGGCAGTTAGCCCAAGTGGAGAGAAAGGCATTGTCATTGAGGAGTTGACAAGATTAGTAAGAACCAAGATTAATAAGCTTAACAAAGTAATTCGTGAATATGTATTTTTCATAAATATTTTTTAAACTGTTTTATTAATTCAGATTTAACTCGGTTTCGGAACAAATAGGAAATGCTCAACTTTGTCGTTTTGAAGACAAAAATTCAATTTATTACACTAAAAATTGATTGTATCTGTTGAACAGTGGTGTTAGGGCTTAATGCTTTTGGTTTTTCTTCATTCTTCAAATGTAACACAAAACCTTCATTCCTTAGTTTTCTGAAGTTTAACTCCGTTTTCTGTGAGTATAGAAATGACACTTACTTTAAAAAATTTTATTTCTTTTAAGGAAACTTGTTATGCACATGCAGAATATTGCTTCAGCTTAGTCTCCATGAAGTAAAAAACACCTCAACACACTGATGAATTCTGAATCCAATTTGTACTATTAAAAAAGAAAATATGTTGAACTTCTACTATGTTCAGGTCCCATGAAAGGCATCAATGTTAGGTACAGTGACAAATAACAGAGAGAATATCCTGTTCCCCAAAAGACCTGAGCTTGTAATATTAATAAGAATATTAATATTAATAGTCTTACTAATATTAATATGACTTCATCACCTTCATCATCATGACACCAATGTCATGATGAAAACATTTAAGGAAGAAATGAAGTTTCTGAAGAGATTTTTCTTTGTTTTTTTTAATGATGTTATTTATTTATTTGACACAGAGAGATCACAAGTAGGCAGAGAGGCAGGCAGAGAGAGAGGGGGAAGCAGGCTTTCTGCTTGAGCAGAGAGCCCGATGCGGGGCTAGATCCCAGGACCCTGGGATCATGACCAGAGCCTAAGGCAGAGGTTTTCACCCACTGTGCCACCTGGCGCCCCTGAAGAGATTTTTCTGAAGGACACAGTGACTGACTCGAACATCAAAAACTCAGTCCAAAAACAAACTGTATACAAAGGAAGTTGGATGTAGCTGTATCATCCTGGTCTTGAAATATCCTTTTTGTGGAAAGTGAAAAAAATCATAGAACACACACTAATTTATTGCATAGTCTTCTTATATACAATTTCGTATTGTTGGTTGAGGAGTCTACCTATCGTTTGCCCTTACGTTAAAAAAAAAAAAAAAACAAAGGACACAGGGCAACTTTCACTTCATACATAAAAACTGTTCACTGAAAGAAGTGAAATAATTCTTTTTCTTCAGGAGACTGAACCCAGACCAAGGGTACATAAATGTTGCCTGTAGATTATAATTATCTAAGAAGCTCTCTTGAGCTCACTTTTTGTAATTATTTCAGCAATGATTAATTATCCCCTTTCTCAGGAAGAACTTCCCACACCAATGACTCAAAGATCCCTCCCACTTCATTGATTGAAAAGTTAATGAGTTATACCTTTATCCTCTACAAAATTTCTAGAAGATATATTGATCCTACAAAGTATACATACTTAGTAATAAAAAAATAAAATTCATGCCCTTCCTGTAAAATAACCAAAAAAGTGAAGGAATTTGAATAATAAGTGTAAATAATGTAAATAAGTGCCCTATTATTAAAAACAATGTTATTTTAAGCAAAAGATTTTTAAGGCTAAGAAACTAAATATCGTAATGTGGCTTAGAATTTAGTATCATCTGGGTAAATGAGACTCAATGTCCTCATTCTTAAATTAGGAACGATAAGAGCTGTCTCTAACTACTGTGTTTGTTGGTCATCAAATGTTTGGTATTCACAAAAGGGCTTTGAAATCTGTAAGGTGGTGTAGTCTCATCTATAGTGTTACACTTTCAAAAAAGTATTTGAAATGGCATTCAAACACACAGTTACAAAATTAATACGAAAGAAATATAATATAGAAAAATAGGAGGAAGAAGTTAAATAATAAAATGACCCTAAAGTCAAGTTGAGGCAAAGAAATGCATCTCACAATAGCCTGTATAAGTGACAGTGGTGGGGGGGGGGGTTATTAATTTGACTCCAAACTGCAAACTAGTAATGAAAATATAAGAGAAAACAATCAGGCACAAGATTCACTGTGATTATGTTATTAAAACATCCCATTTTTCTCGGGGCACCTGGGTGGCTCAGTGGGTTAAGCCTCTGCCATCGGCTCGGGTCATGATCTCAGGGTCCTGGGATCAAGCCCTGCATCGGGCTCTCTGCTCGGTGGAGAGCCTGCTTCCCCCTCTCTCTGCCTGCCTCTCTGCCTACTTGTGATCTCTCTCTATCAAATAAATAAATAAAATCTTTTTTAAAAAGTTGCATTTTTCTAAGAAGAGAAATAGATATTTTTTGGTATTAAGAGCTGAGCCAAATTTCCATAAAAAGGAAATACATGATACTGTAGAACAATGTCCGATGTAATTGCGTAGATTTTAGTAAACACATTTGTAACTCACAGGATTCTTCAATATAAGCTGAAAGAGTAATGTTGAAATACAATTTAATAAATGACTTTGTACACAGGTCAAAATTATTGCTAGCAGTACACAGTTGTATGTCTACCTGAATCTTGGAATGAACTTATTGCACAAAAGAGCAAGTGATCCACACATCATTCAAGGAAATCTTTAGTAAATACGAACCCACCTAGAATGTGAAGGGCGGACTCTTATGCCAACTTACAGCAGATCTACAGGCCTTAATGATCCCACAAGGATAAAAAATTCTGATGCCTTCGTAATGAGAAGTAAGAAGAAGAAATCAAGAAAACCCAAGTTCTTTCTTTGCTTTGATAGCAATGCATGTTCAAAAATGTCACCAGGTTATAAGCCTAAAAAAAGGAAATTTCACCTTTGGGGGCATTGTTGTAATCCGCAAATCTTCTAAACTCTTTAAAAAGTTCCTGTATTGTGAGTTCTAACAACCTGAGGGAAGAGGATGTCTCAAGAATTTTCTGATGCTGTGGTGTTAGTTTGGTTTGGTTTGATTTGTTTATATAGGGTCAGAGCCAATTCGCAGAGCAGGAAAGAGTGGAACTTCCACACCCACTACCCCTGGATCAACTGCCATCACTCCTGGCACCCCACCAAGCTATTCTTCACGCACGCCAGGCACTCCTGGAACCCCAAGCTACCCCAGGACCCCTCACACACCAGGAACCCCTAAATCTGCCATCTTGGTGCCCAGTGAGAAGAAAGTTGCCATCATACGTACTCCTCCAAAATCTCCCGCTACTCCGAAGCAGCTTCGGCTTATTAACCAACCACTGCCAGACCTGAAGAATGTCAAATCCAAAATCGGATCGACAGACAACATCAAATACCAGCCTAAAGGGGGGCAGGTAAGAATCACATGAACAACATACTTGCTGTCAGAAGTAAAATCCCACTAAAATCCCCTTCCTCACATTATAAATGAACAGTTCTTACCATGAAAGGGGGTTGGAGGTGTTAAAATGTTACTGGTTATGATTCATTGCCAAGAATTTGGATCTCGTCTGAGAAAGCTGGCTTGTAAAATATAATGAAAATCACATGACATATCCATTCCTTCTGGTTATTGGGTAAATTTGATTTCCCCATATAGGAGAATCTTTCCATTGATTCCCTAGCCGATCTTTTCTGAATGTGTCTATTGCACTGTGGACTTTAGCATAAGAGATTAAACTTACATTTCTGATACGAATTTGACTATTGTAGTTTAGATCCTGACTGTGATCTCATTTGAAGATCTTTTAGTGATTTTGCTTTTATCTCCTTCCTTTCTTCATTGATTTCCTATGATATCTTCTACCATTTCCCCATGTTCACTCCCAGATCAACATGGTTCACCAGATTTCTTCTCTGGCAACTCATGTTTAAAAATTGTAAAGGGTGGACATTCATGTTGATAATAGATAGTTCTGAATAGTTCTGATGAATCAAATTATAGGGATTAGAACTTCTCCTTAAGATTAATTGTATTGAAGAGGGTTATTAGTAAAGCTCTACCTATTAATTCTTAACTTTAGCTCCAGTACAAACATTCACATTTTTTTGCCAACCAGGAGCCTTTGAATTTTGCCTTGACCTCAACCTTGCTTCTACACTGTGTGTTTAGATGAAGCAACTAGCTTGGAAGGAGATAATACAAATACCATTTTGTATTTCCTTTGTGATATTGATCTGCCTTTGGGATCATTTGCCTTTTCTTATCACTAAAGAGATAAAACACCCATCTTGAGAGAAAGAAGAAAGAAAGTAATAATTTCCTTTGTACATCAACAAACTTGTGATGCCCTCTCAACATTCCCAAAAGACTTTCTTTTAACTACAGTGTTCTTTTCTGCCACTCTTTGTTGTCTATCTTATATTTTCTGTCACTGATTTTTGGTTTCCCTCTTTCATGCCAAAGAAAATGTATTTTCAGGAAGGTTTAGAAGAAAGATCTTGCCAAAATATGAAGCTATCAAAGAATCCTACTCACTGCTGAAACAAAAATTCAGCATTGCTTCTTCCTTTAGCAACAAACTTCTTTGCTGTCTCTCTGTGATTCTGTTCAAGAAAGCCCAAGGAGTTACGAAAAACTCACCAAAGGAATTGGGGGAAGCAGAGGGTGGTGGTGGTGGTCCATATGCCCTTTGTAGAATGACTAACGTTCTGTAATAATAAAGTCATAGACAAATGCTTTTTCATAAAAAATGTTACTAAAATATGAGCTACAAGAAATCTTTTTAAGCAAAACAAAACAAAAAACTAATTCTGCCAAATTTGATCCTGTGATTTCATAAATCTCATATTGCTCTTGCATTCCTCAGAGTTTTGCACATCCAAGAGAATGAAATATTGGTGCCCTTTTGGAAATATCCAAATATAAAATATTTTTATATAAATAAAACATTGTTTTATTTATATAAAAATGACAGACTAAGTTGAATAAAATCAATTTAGTGCCAACTTGAAAGTTTATCATTTTAATTTTTGATGAGATACCTCTTAAAAGGGTGTAACTATTATTTACATTTAAAATCCATTCTCTTTCTATAAATGTCCTTGTATGTAGTATTTTCCCTATTTAAATGTGGGGTTTACTGGCTTATAGTCCAGAAAATACTGATACTGAAAATAATATGTTTCTTCATAGAATCACAAGGGAACATAATTTATCTCAGACATTTTCTTGAAACCAAAAAGAAAATTCAACTAAAACAGAATAATTATTGATATAATTTGACATGAAAATTCTATACTATTTGGTCCTACTCAAATGACTCCTCAACGTAGAGAGTCATGAAGAATGGTTTTAGCCTGAGCTTTGCCAGAATCACTAAGGTTAAACCAATCCAAAAAAATAGGAATACTTCTTTTTCTTTCCGGTTCTTTACCATATCTATGAATATTTTTATGTCTAATTTCACTTGACTTCTGCTATACTCAATAATTCATAAAACTGACATAAAGATGCCTTATTCTTTTGAACTCAACTAAAACTGCCTTAGAGATTGTGGTAATTAAGAACTAATAAAGACAAGTGACACAAAAATTACAGAACAGAAACAGCCTTAAACTCACAGTGTCATTTGAAGAACATCTCTTCTTTCATAAGGTGAGTATTAAACCTGCTGAAAAATTATCCTATCTCAACTGCAAATGACTTGGGAAAAAATCTACAACAGAGGAGTTATGAAGTGACTTCTGTTGGAGAACCAAGAGGTATTTCCACACTAAGATAGGAAACAGAAGGAAGGAAGATATTTGCCTCTATTTTGTGATAGATGGCATAATATGTTTAAATTAGAGGGGGAAATGAATTGGGAGATTGAGGTGCACTGCAGTTGAACTGTCTTTGTAGGAAAAATATATCACTTACCACTTTAACGTTATCCCGTTAAAAGCCTCAAACACAAGAAGGAAGGCAAGATTCTTTTTCTGTACATGTTAAACTGCAGGTTTTGACTGGATTGTTAAGAGTTTCCACTTCAAAGAATGACTAGGAAAAATTTTTATGTTAAAGCTTCTTAGAAATTGTCAAGATGATATGCTCAAGATCCTTGTTCTTTGATTAAGGATGCCTAACCACAGTCTGTTGGCAAAAATGAAGCTGCTGGCACGTCGTTCCCAACTATAAACTGGATAATCCTAGGATGTTGGAATGACAGTGGTCAACTCAGAATCAATGACGAGGACAGGACAATAGCAGTACTTATTGTAGGAGGCAAGTTTTGTGATAGAGATAGGCAGTCTGTAGATATTGAGAAAAATAGTCACACAATTCTTATTGATACATAAGGGAGCAAATTTATAGATGTAATCTTAATTCTTCTACATGGGCTCTGTTGTTATAAAATCCAGAGTGGTTAGATTGTGTGTGAATAATTTAATTTTAAAAGCTATATTATTGCTGTTTGTGCAATCACTAAGAATTGGGAGGGGAAATATATAATAAAAACTATATATGTCTTGGAAGTTCAACAGCTTTCCAAGTTGGGAAGCCTTATTATTTGCTTCAGTTGGGGCATTTACTGCTCTTCCATATGTATATGTTGTATGCTCACAGTGATCATCACCTCTATTAAAGGTCTGATTTTGTGTTAGAAGAGAGACTTAACTTTGTGGCTCAGTTCAGTGAGGCAAATCAATGCCTAATGGAAGAGATAAAAGAGATGACAACATGAGGAGCTTTACAGAAAGCAATAAAGTTAATCTTTTCTGCTAAAGCACAAATTCATTCTACTGGAAAGAATATATGCAATCTTAGATTCACTGTAGATAGTGACCTAGGTTAATTTAACTCAAAGCTCGGGTAAGACTGTCTTAGTAAGTGTATTAATTTAAAACTATTTCAATATAGTTAGCTCCCTATTTTATGTCAAATCTCAATCTAAATTTTAGAATAAGTAGTGTTAGCTTTTTAAGAACACACCTGATTGATATAAACAAAAGTAGGAAAAAAATTTCTCTAAATGCATAGCATAAAAAAATTAGGCAGAACTCAGTGAATAATACTTCTTACCTTTTCTATCAATGCATGGGCTTTTTTATAGGTGCTTTGATTTATGTAGATTACTTTTATGTGCTTTAATAAATCTCTTTTTTTTTCTCCATCAGCCTTATGAAGATCAGTATACAAACCACAATTTTTGTATACTCTTGTCATAGTTGAAAGTTACTGGTTTCACAAAGGCTGTTTCCATTTATAGTTGTTGGATAGGATGCTTATTACATAGGTCATGATCTCTGCAAGGCAGTGCCTGTGGATTTGACTGCTTGCCCTGTAAGTTATATACTTCTTTATTCATGGAGCAGTCAGGCATTTTAGATCAGGTGAACTAAAAGATGGTGGCTTCTTCAAGCAAGTCACTCCTGTTCAAGAAGAGAACAGTACTTCTCTTTTATATAAAGAATCTTAAAGAATTTGTCAATCTATTATCTTCCCAGTCAGTGTCGCCATAGCATCTTTCTGCCTAGCAGAAAATGGATTTAGATAAATCCATTAGACTAGGACCTTTGAAGTATATCCTCACATTCTAGAAATAAAATAATCTATCTTCTATCCCTCACTTCTATATCAATCCATTGAATTAAGGAACATTGGATATCAGAGATATTCAGCTTCTCATAGTCTGAATTTCACATTTTCACAAAGAAACAGAAATCCTTATAGTACCCACATCTTGCATATACAGTTTCTAATAACATCCTTTAAAGTCAGAGCTATAAATTCAAGTTCTGTAATTTTGTATTTAATGAAGAATCACTTTTCTACAAAGTATGCAATTTAATGTACCTTAGTTATTGTTTGTTTGCTTTAACTTTGGTTGCAAAACATGAGGATGGAACACTTTATTTAATATTCCCTCCCACACCTCCCACACTGAGGTTTTATCACATCAGGATTGAAATGTAAGGGTTTTGACCCTTTATAATATTTATGTGAAATAATTTAATGCAAATAATGTGTTAGAGTAATACCCTACTGAAAAGTAGGGACTATTAAATTTGGAAAGTTTTGTTGTATTCTTATCATTATTTTATTGTCCTACAACTGGCAGATTATTTTTTAAAATAATTCTAAAAATCAATCTTTTAAATAGAGTATAGACACCAACTTCCAAATTCCCGTAGATAATATCAAGGACATACAATGAAATATTAATTTTAAAAGCTACCTTGGCATCTTTAGAATAAATGGCGTTTTCTTGTATTTCCTCAATAATTCCAGAAAGTCAAAGTTGTACATTCATTCTACTCATTATTTATTCAACAGGTATTTATTGAGTACCCACTATGTTCCATACTGTGTTCTGGATACTGAGAATATAACAACGAACAAGACAGACAAAAATTTTTGAAATTCCTACCTTTGTAGAATTTACATTGTAGGAAGAAAAACAAGTCATAAAATATTATATAGGAAAAAATATGTCACAAAGTGAGAAAGGCAACAACAAATCAAGGAAGAGATTTAAAATATGTGGAGAAGAGATGACATGTCTTGATAGAATGACTAGAAAAGTATCAAGAAGGTGATAATTGGAATATTTTAAGGAACTGCTGAGCCACGTAGATAACTGGGGGAGAGCATTTCAGGCAGGGAAAATTGCACATGCAAAAGCCCTGGGTTGGAAGCAGACCTGGCATGTTTTAGGAACACCAGAAGCATCATTGTGGCTGATGCCATGTAGATATTTGAGAGTGGAACGTTCAAGTTAAATGATTCTTTTTAAATATCTTTATACCTATTCAAATAATAAGACTTTGCCAAGTCAAAAACCTAAGAGTCATCTTTTCATCTCCCTGTCCTCATCCCATATCCTGGCCATCATGAAGTGCTAATGGTTCTGTGTCCAGAACAGCTCTTAAATCCACCCATTTCTCTTAGTCTGCTCTGCACCACTCTAGCACAGGATCCATTTTCTCTTGTCTGTGTCCCTGCAGTAGTTGTTAAGTTTTTTTAACTGGTCTCCCTGCATCTGTTCTTTTCTCAATCTGAAATACTTTGCATGGTGTAGACAGTGCTTCTCACCACACTTGTAATTTAGTATCCCATTATATAATTAGTTATTTAATGTCTATCTTGTCTCACCTACTACACTATAAACTTCTTGAAATTAAGGATGAGGTCAATCCTTTCCTCAGGGTCCAATACATAGTAGGTGCTCAATAAATATTTGTTGACTGAAAGTTAAATGAATGTGGTGGAACACCATATGCATGGACTTAATGAGTGGGAATGCTTGGTGCCATTACAGTTATGACCCAAAGAAACTTCCCATGTTTGGACTATAGTGAATATTGGCTAAAAGAATATTAGACAAGGGTATAAGGGCTGAGTTCCAAGCCCAGGTTTTTCATTATGTGACCTTAGATACTGACATTTCTGGTCCTTAGTTTTCATACTTGTATAAGAATAGGAACAACAGGGGCGCCTGGGTGGCTCAGTGGGTTAAGCTGCTGCCTTCGGCTCGGGTCATGATCTCAGGGTCCTGGGATCGAGCCCCGCATCGGGCTCTCTGCTCAGCGGGGAGCCTGCTTCCTCCTCTCTCTCTGCCTGCCTCTCTGCCTGCTTGTGATCTCTCTCTGTCAAATAAATGAATAAAATCTTTAAACAAAAAAAAAAAAAAAGAAGAAGAATAGGAACAACAAGGGGCACCTGGGTGGCTCATTGGGTTAAGTCTCTGCCTTCGGCTCAGGTCATGATTTCAGGGTCCTAGCATCGAGTCCCGCATCAGGCTCTCTGCTCAGTGGGGAGCTTGCTTTCCCCTTTCTCTCTGCTTGCCTCTCTGTCTACTTATGATCTCTCTCTCTCTCTGTCAAATAAATAAATAAATAATATCTTTAAAAAAAAAAAAAGAATAGGAACAACCAAATACACTTCTGTAGTACCATCTCATTTAATGTATTGGTACCATCATAATGTAGCAATGTCTCATTTAAGCAAACCGTGAGGTCACTTTAAGCTCTCAAATTCATGGTTCTAGTTAGAGTATGATAGTATTTTTACATTAGAGCTAATTGAAAATATTCATTTAGTTAGTCTGATAGATTCCTTAATTATTTGTACCACAGAGGGCAAGCTGAACTTGAGTAAAAATTCAGTGCTTCTGAAGTAAGAGGAATGTAATTGGGAAAGAGGGAGCATTAAGAGAGGAATGAGGGAATGAAATGAGTGAAATGTAGAGAATTTTTTTATATTTTCTTATAAAATTTTAGGCATTTTCTTGAGACTTTTTTAGGCCTTTCTCATCTAATTTGAATAAGTTGCTTTGAGTTTTATATTCAAGGAGAAAATGGAGTTAATGCGGGAGGCAAGTAATAAATTATACTGAAACTTTTTTTCTCATATAAAATTATGATGGCCACCGCAATGAAGGATCTACTGAGTGCTAGAAACGTAGAAGTAAATTTATAAAATTATAAACTAAAAGAGAACTGAAGCATATTTAGATTTATTTCTCATTCACATGGATATCATTTTGTCAAATATTTACTAAGCTCCTGTTGCATATTATGTGACAAAAGGGGAACAAGACAAGACATGGTCTCTACCATCTATGCAGGAAAGAAATGACTTTTTTTTTTTTCATTTTTCATCTTCCCCTAGTGCCTTGCCCTTGTGTAATTTTTAAGTTCTTTCCAAGCCATTTCTTTCCAAGCCATTTCTTTCCATCTCATTGGGCTAAAATAAGTGCTAAATAAGAAAAGTAATAAAATATCCCATGAACTTTAAAATATTGTCAATCCAGCATGAAGGAAAGCTGTTCACTGAAATGCATTATATTGTATTGACAAGGTTGTGTGTGTGTGTGTGTGTGTGTGTGTGTGAAAGAGAGAGAGAGAGAGAGAGAGAAAGTCAATATTGTCTCAAAAGAAAAGCTCCTTGATATCATGGGCCCTGTCTTTATGTAAGACATAAAGACATAGCCTGTCAAACTATAATTCAAGTATCGAACTATAATTCAAGTATCATTTGTAGGGTAATGAAAAGTTTTGGAGCTAAGCTTTATAAACATTAATTATTTTTTAAAAAACTATGAAAATAATTACTATTTTAGGTTTACAAAGCTGAGACCTATAGAGTCCTCTTTTTTTTTAAAGATTTTATTTACTTATTTATTTATTTGACAGAGAGAGAGAGAGACACAGCAAGAGAGGGAACACAAATAGTGAGAGTGGGAGAGGGAGAACAGGCTTCCCGTTGAGCAGGGAGCTTGATCCCCCAGCCTGAGCTTAAGGCAGACGCTTAATGATTGAGCCACCCAGGCACTCCTGGAGACCTTTTTTTTGTTTGCTGTTCATTTATAAGCCAAGCAAGAACTTGGGAACAACCTTGAATCTCAGGTTGTTTTCAAACAACTGAACAAACTCTTTAAAAGTCATTGCCTTTATGCTTGGTCCTCTATTCCTTAAAATTTCTTAAAAAATTTAAACTGAAGAAAAAATGTAATGCCAATGTTTAACAATGAGGCCAATGCCTAAACTCAATGTCTATTCCACCAAACAATTCTTTACAAATTTTTCAGCATGATTTACTCACCTCGAGGTTTTTTTTTTCTTTTTAAGATTTTATTTATTTATTTGTCAGAGAGAGAGAGAGAGAGAGCGAGAGTGAGCACAGGCAGTTAGAGTGGCAGGCAGAGGCAGAGCGAGAAGCAGGCTCCCTGCTGAGCAAGGAACCTGATGTGGGACTCGATCCCAGGACTCT
Organism: Lontra canadensis; assembly: GCF_010015895.1. Classification (NCBI taxonomy): domain Eukaryota; kingdom Metazoa; phylum Chordata; class Mammalia; order Carnivora; family Mustelidae; genus Lontra; species Lontra canadensis. The sequence continues at coordinate 5,657,070 of NW_022631012.1, read as the reverse complement.
GGGATCATGACCCTAGCCGAAGGCAGCCGCTTAACCAACTGAGCCACCCAGGCGTCCCCACCTCCGGGTTTTTAATGTGGTTCCCTTTTCTGTGCTATGTGGTATAGCCTGCATAGAAAAATTTGTCTGACCCCTTAATGGGTCCTCCAATTTATCCTTTTCCTTTATACCTCTGTGGAATTGTATGTTTTGACATGAAGTGTTATTTCCATTTAAATGTGTACTCTAATGTATTTATTGCTTGTATTTGATCCATTGAGTTTTGAAGAAGTTATTGATCAGTATAGGCAGGGTTATTTAAAATTTGAAATAAACTATAAAGTTTTTATGCATTTTAATCTGGGCACAGGGTTGTTAACAGATTAATCTTTGAAAAACATCATCTATTCCAGAGAACTTTCATTCTTCAAAAATATCTGATGTGGTCGTATTTTTTTGTGTTTTTTTTTTTTTTTTTAGTATATGATATCTCAGGACTCTATATAGGATGGATAGTTTTCATTAAAAGTGAATGCTATGGAATGGGAAATATTTGGGGGAGAGAGAGAGAAGTGTTTTTATAATGCAAGGATGAAGAAAGGCTTCATTTAAGCACTCCTGGAAAATGATGTAAAGCCAAAGGAAAAACTTAATCTTCGATAAAGTTGAAGGGTTACGGGCCACTACTACCCTTTCAAAAGAAAAAAAAAAAAAAGACATTCTTTCTAAACAACACTGGATAAAGAAGAAAGAAATTTACAGCAACTGAGGTTCATACCTAGAGCATACCTGTAGAGCCTAGCACTATCTCATAGGAGAACCAAGACCAGAATCCAAACTTCTGGACCCCAGTTACTCTCCATATCTTGCTATCTTCAGCTGACATGTGGGTCTTTTGATAAAGAAAGCAGCATCAGAGAGTGTCAAATCAAAAACAAAACAAAACAAAATCAAAATCCCATTGCTTAAGAAATATAAGTTGACCCTGTAATTAATGCTTCTGGTTTATAAATTGTTTTACTAAACGTTATAAATTAAGATTGAATTTTCTTTCATTTTACATTTCCCATTTCCAATTAATCTCTAGTTGATGATGTATGTAAAGTCTGGCCAAAATGTAAAGTTTTGAGAAGAGCGCTCAAAAAGTCAAAATTTCTGAGAACCCTGGTTGCCTACCTAAGAAGTTTTGATGCATTTAATAGGAAATAGAGACTTTGGGAGAATTTTGAACAAGGCAGAGCTTTAGAAAGATGAATCATTTCATTGAAATAATACATTTTTCTCTTCCACTCTGAATACAGAAGGAAAGATCGTCACACACTTTCAAATCACCCCATTTTGCATTAATAGTGCAACTAAAACTTTTGGTTGAAATTGACAAGAATAAAATGTGGTTTAGAGTTATCCTTGGATAATGATTATTCAAATATTTTCCCTCCATATCATGACTATAGAAAATTCGTTCATCAAATAAAGGTTTGTTGTATTTTTTTTCTAGACCATCTCTGAGATGTTAAAATAATTTTCTCTTGACATATAGGAAGACAAAGCTCAATGGAAATTTCTTCCCCCAAAAAGTCATTTTTATTTAGACTCATCCATTGAGCACAGAGAGTTAAAAACTTGACTCTCTGACTTAAAAAAAATAATAGTAATCTGGAATAAAATTTTGTCCTTCAGAGCAACCATCTATTTTTCTGTCTTATGAATAGTTTCGGAGGATGGCTGGCATTTGTAGAATTAACTCTTTAAGGTGTTAATTATTGGTAAATAACCCCAGAGATCTTTGGCATGAAGTGTTTTATAATTTTGCTAAAGCATAAATGTGCATCACCCAGATTGGGTAAGTGCTTAGGTGTAAGTTGTCAGGCTAGAGCATAAATCTTACTGAGCATCAAGCATTCAGTGCCCAAACTGATTTCATGTCTGTTTATTCAACCATCAAGCAAAATGCTAGATGTCATGCTCTACCTTATTTGAAACAAAGGCAATATCCTCTGAAGCGATCGCAAATATGGAAATATCTAAAGAATATGCCATTAACCCATGTCAAAGGTCTGTTTCACATTATGATTAAACAGATGTAGGTTGGGAAAGTCCCATCGAAAGAGGCCAGCTAATTGTTTTGCTAAGAAAATCTATGATTCTCTAGAAAATCTTGGGAAAATCAACACAAGGCAGCCTTTAAGTTTTAGGATTTTAAATTTTAAATTGTCTCTAAGTAATGCTGGCAGTGTGTCCCCTTGGAGTTTGAATCATTTGCTTTAGAAATCATAAAAATTGCCAGTTGATTAAATGTTAGAGTCAAACAGATTCATGCAACTGAATTTGGAATTTCCATTTTTGCAACAAGTGAATCAGATTTAACATTTAGCTTTTGATCACTGGGTAATGAGTCACTTGATTGGTACTCTAATGATCTCTAAAATAAAATTTGCAAATGAAATATGAGGCCCTATATTATATATCCCCAAGGATTAGGAAAAATGCCTTAGATGAATTCTATTTCATTGCCAAAATAGACACTCAAGGAAGATAACTAAAAGTATTATTATTTGAAATAATGAAATTATTGGCTTTCTAAAAATTATTTATCTAGAGGCTTTAAATGTAATGACCTCATTAACTTAAAGTTACTGGCATCTACATTTTATGTGAAACTCTTAGCATGTCACTATATTTATTGTTAGATATAGACTCTGTGATAGTCCCCCATTTCTTTTTAAATTGGGATTTTTATCATGCCCAAAAGAATGACCCAATCATCATATTTTCTGACTTCAGATTTTGACAAGAGGCCTTTCCCTTGGGCTGCCAATGAGAGCTGTCAATGATATTTCCCTGTAAGCGACAAGCTCTCTTGTCAGTGGCAGGCAGGCACAGCAATTTAAGCTTTTGGTTAAAAATAGTCAGGATTCAATGTCATCTTGAATTTTTTATTCTTTTTTGCAAACACCAAGAGATGTGATACCATTCTTGGAGATGGCTGTATATCTAGATATATTTATTTAGTTAGTTTTTTTTTTTTTAAAGAGGACAAACATTTTTTAAAAGAGGACAAAGCATTGAAAACATAATTTCTCTTTAGCTATTGAGGGAATATAGGGAGAAGAGTTGAAGTAGCCAAAATAAAATAAAGCAAACAAACAACAAAAATAAACCTTTCTTTCCATGCTACATCCTCATGTGCCCTCCAAAACATGCAAAATTTAAGACACATGGGAAAATGCAACAAGAACTATTACTTTGCACATTACATTACACCAGAATAATATCTATCTAGATTTAGATTTGCTATTGTCTTCAAGATGAATACTGAACTTCCTGAAAACAGAAATAAAACACTTAACCTCAAATCTCTTGGACCTAACTAAGGCCCTGACTACCTCTACATGACCTACTGTAAGTCAGTTAACTAGCAGTCCTTGATTTGCTCCCCTCGGAAATAATGGAAAGAATGCTTTGGCACCAACCATTCAAGTATTATGGCTGTGTATGAGCAGCTGTCAGAGAAAAGACTTTCAGGAGGCCCTGAGCCTCTTTGTTGACCCTCTTGGGAAAGCAAGTATTCTGCTGGATGAATGAGAAGCCCATCTCTGGCATTCAGCCCAACCAGTCATGAACCTCACCTGTATTATGCGGACCAATAATACAATCAAGCGTACCAGGTGATTTATAACTGTGATGGTTGACACTGTAGGATTGAACAGGGGTAGGACAGGAACTACACTGAACTACACTATTAGACCTTCCATAGAGTGGAAACTGAGTCCCAATGTTGCCCACAATATCAGAAGCCTCCCAGTCACAGATGATACAACTTTTATTTTTCTTTTCTTGTTTCCAGGTTACACCTGCCTATAACTTAGATATCTAAAGTTCTTGAGCATTTGGCCCTTGGGGGCTTAGGGGACTAGGGGCTCATATTAAATGATAGATCCGTTCTTCAATTCCAGTATTAGTTTTTTTTTCCTCTTAAATGATTATGTAGGTGGAAGGAATTTTGGAGCCTCCTTGGCACCAACCCTTTCTGGCTCCCTATGCCAAGCATATTAAAAGAAAAATGCGCAGTAAAGTTACCTCCAATTCCTTTTAGGTTAGGATTTTAAACAAGAAGATTGATTTTAGCAAGGTTCAGTCCCGATGTGGTTCCAAGGATAACATCAAACATTCTGCTGGGGGCGGAAATGTAAGTAGAAGTTTCTATGAGAAAGCTGTCTTGATTGTGTGGAGCCATCTACACAGCCAGCCCCCTGTCTACCTTTCCTGCTTCTCTCACAACACACACCTCCTACTTATTGCTGCTCCACAAGTCCCCTGGTCTGGGAGCTTGTCACCCTTGCATTTTTGCTGGTGGGCTTCCCATCCTTCCCTGAAAGATTATCAGCAAATTTCTTGCTTTCAGTTGAGGAATAAAATCTTACGGGGCCGCATCATGTCTTTCAGGAGGATGGCAAACACACCTCACTTGCCAATTTTGTTTGCTGGCCTTTGACTTCAAGGTTCTTCCTCATGTTGTCTCTACTCCCCTGCAAACATCAGCTGGGCACACACTTTTATAGCTCCATTTCAATTACTCTTGAGGCAAAGACTGACATACATGAAAGTACCCAAAGGGTGTAATGTCAACCTTTTGTACATCACTATTCATGAGAGTTAGGATATCATTTGAAATAATTCAAAACTAGTGAAGCACAGTTCATCTGTCATTCAAAGTGAAAAAACTCAAGTCGCAGTATAAACTTTGTCTTGATGGGATTTTTTTTTTCCTGTGTCTTGAATTGAATGGAAATAATATCTTTTGAGAGGAAGGGAAAGAAGAATCCATGTTTCTCAAACCTAGTTGAGGCAGAGCTGAAACAGGCAAACTCAAGGTAAAGGAAGCATGGTTCATTACACAATACGAATATTAAAGGTGACTCAAGCTGACTCTCCATTCTACAGATCCTTGTCACCTAAAATTCAGATTCTGGGCATCTGTGACTCAAGAGTGTCAAGTCCAGAATTCTTGCCTGTTTAATAACTCTTGTCTCCTTGCTCCTCAGCTAGGCAGAGATACAGTTAAGCAATGAAAGAGATGACAAGCCAGTGCCTTCTACCAGGACCTGTCACCTGTTGCTCGAAGTAGTTCCACTGAGCCTGAAAATGTCACTGTCATCGAAAGTCTATAGCAAATGTTGCTAGGCTCCTTAAGGATGCTGAGCTTAGCCTCAGGATCAGTATTTACATTGACATGGTGGCCCTCCTCCTTGTGTCCTGACTATAAGTGCAAACTGTGTGGTAGTCTCGCAGAAGCAGTCTCAGTCCTAGGAAATACCTGGAGGGTGTCAGAGGACAGCCCCTATCCTCTCCTGCAGCCCCTACTGGCCAAAACAGCTAGGTGGCAAAGGAAAAATTGAGATAACAATCTTAAATTAGGTAGGGGATCTTCCAACCTCCAAAACAGTTGTCAAACTTTCCTCTAGAGAAGAATCACTTATTCAAATATGCAGATTCCATGGCCCCATTTCCAATTCAGTAATACTCTTGTACTTCTGACACATTGGACAATGGACCACAATCAGAAAAGCACTGTTTCTAACACAAGAAAAAAAAATGTTATTTTACAATTTGGTAGATAAGAAAAATTCCATTTTGGCAAGACATGACCATTTTAGAAAAGCTTTGAGCTTTCTTCTTCTTATATCTAAAAGCAATGCTGGTCTTCTTGTATCTATGAGCAATGTTGGTCACTTTTATGTAAAAATCATTTTTTAAAGAGTAATTCATTTCTTCACTTGGCTTTTTGCTTATGGAAATGTTTAACATGGTGTGGCTTCATTCTGTGAGTGGAAGCTTGCCTTATTAATCCAGGTGTTTCTATCCTCTTGTGGCATGATCTCTTTTCTACTAAAAAAAAATCTTCTGTTCTAGGATTTTCTTTCATTTGGGTCCTTCTTTCCAACCAAATGTGGGAGGACACTGGGAGGTTATGTTTTCCTGTGTGTGTGTGTGTGTGTGTGTGTGTGTGTGTACTTCAGTTTGGGTTTCTGTGTTGTTGTATGTTGTGAGTATGGGTATGTTTCTGGATTTTATGTATGAGCCTGGGGACTTGTCCATGTCTCAACCATGTTAAGCGTATTTTTTGTGGTTCATACAGGTGCAGATTGTTACCAAGAAGATAGACCTAAGCCATGTGACATCTAAATGTGGCTCTCTGAAGAACATCCGCCACAGGCCAGGTAAATAAATACTTCTTGGTAGTTGAGGAAATATTAAATTGCTCAAGAAATCAACAAGCAAATTTTTTTTGTTTTAAAATACCTAACTGGAAAAAGTCTCAAAATCCTGAAAATTCATGCTTTTATTAATGGAAACTTAAGGAAGAAACTTTAAGGCATCTTCATTTGGACAAATAAGTTCAATTATCACAAGGAGGCCACATATCATAGGACAGGTTCAAAATTAAAGGTATATAAATGCATTTATTCCTACGTACTCAACATGCTTATTGGAACTCTTTTGAAATATATGGTTTATAAAACACCTTGGGTCATGTATTTATACATAATTACATGGATTGAAAGCAGCATTTCCAAAGATTTTTCATGAAGTATTTTGTCTACATATGTGAAGGAAGGATTGTGTTTAAGCAAAGCTGATGAAAATATTTATCTGCTAAATTTCTCAGATCCTACAGTAGGTCAATAAGCATTATAAATCCTCAGCAGAACGCGGTGCTTAAATGACCCATCACTTGACACAGTGCTTGTACCAGCTTATTTAACTCTTGGCCTCTTGTTTTTCTAGAATATTGTATAGGACTAGTGCTCTAGAGTACAATTTACATTCATACTTGTTGGGGATTTTTTCCTCTTTAAAGTGTAAATCTAACATATTATGAGTCATTTTTCTGAGTACCATTATTATATATTTTTGCTAAATTCTACCTTCATGTGTATTTAAATAATGGACAACTGTCAAATTTGTTATTTTCTTGAGATTATTTTGACACAATAGATACCGTTGAGTTATAGAAGGACAGGAGGAGGCCTTTGCTATGCTTGATGTCTTAATTAAACCAGGTAATAGGTTATTCCCATTAATCACTGCCTCAAATGTTATCAGAAACAAAGTATAAGAACAATCGAGCCAAAAAGATTTCTAACCAAGAAAAAGATCATTAAGAAGAATTTATTAGTTGAAAAAGAAAGGGAGATAGGCTAAGTTTCAAAATGGATAAATGCATTGGAAACATGTTTAGAAGTCAGGTTTCACTTTGACAAAGGGTGTTGATAAAACAAGTCAAGGAGTTTGAAAAGACATATATGGAATCTCTATTGGTTCACAACCCTCTTGAGAGGGTATAATCTGAAACTGGCCCATGTACTCAGAAGATGGGGGGAAACCAAAGAAAGAGGCAGGCCATTCCAGGTTAGTAGGTGGCAGTTTTAATAAGTAAAAGGGAACTTTACATATTAGACTTCTCTTGGGTAGCAGTAAGATGGATCCTCATACCCACCCACCAAATCTTAAAAGTCTATTGAAGAGGCCTTAACAGGGTTTAGTCATGCATCCTGTGTAGGTGTTCTCAACACCACATCATTATCTCAAGGCTCTGTCCTTGGAACAGCTTGTTGAAGCAGAAAAGGCAAGCAAGGGAGAAAATGAGAAACATCCAAGTACCCAGGTCCAGTTTTCAGGTCAATTAGTGTCATGTCTTTTTGTAGATGTTCCTCAATAATCTCCAATATTAATTTCAGAACCATTACCCTGGAATTAGCTTCTCTGCCATTCCTGAGGTGACCCGGACATGGTCTCATACTGCGTATCTTCACAGTTCTGCTCTCTATAACTCAAGCTTACAAATTTAGTTGACTCTGTACTGCTGTGTCAACAGTATGACTGAAATATTTGGCCATACTGCCTATTTTCCTCCAAAATGCAAATGAAAATATAAGATTCTTTAATTTAGACAGTCAGTATTCCATTAGCCAAATTCAACTGGACTATTGTGCAGGAAAATGTGACATAGTTAAAGAAGTAGTCTATGTAAGATTTATTGGTCATAAAAGACTATTGTCATGGACTCCCACCTATTTCTAAATCTAGATCTTTCTTTTATAAGAACTGAATCAGATGACTAAACTCTTAAGGAAGTGTTAACACAATGATCCTTGACAATGGCAAGCTTTTCACAAAGTTACTTTGGAATGTGGAGTATCTAAGGAGAAAATAAAGGAAGCAGTTCAACATGTGGAAGCCCAACTTTAGGACATATGGAGCTTGATAAAGATTATAGTCCTTCATAATTAGTGCTCCTGGTGGATGCCAGAATTCTTCAGAGCCAAAGACATAGATCTGTGAATACAAATGGGTTTCTCTCACAGTTACATAAAAATTTCTAGTAGGATTTCAATAAAAACAGATTTCTCAAGCTTCCTTTTCTGAATACATTTTGGGTCAATATTACGTTTTTTTTTTTCCTCTCCCTCAAAATAGATTTCAATAAAAATTTTAACAGGATTATAACTCTGTCTAACATATAATCATAAAAGAAAGCTTGCAAAGGCCATTTCTATTAGTGGTAACAAAAAAGTAAAAAGATTGCAAGAAATTTGATCTCTTCAAGTTGAAACTCAACATCCTCCAGCCTCTAACCAAGATAAATATGTTTTATGAATCACCCTAATCCCATCACAACCAACACATGAGACCCATGTGGCTAGGAGAAATGTTGGAAGAATAACACTTCCTACAATAATGCATATTTTGGTGGGAGGACAAGTACATGTCTCCTATAAACACAAGTTAAATAACACTGTGCACATCCTAAAGCTTCAGGAGAAGATTGAATGGATATATTTTTAAAATGTAACCTAATAATAGCACATAATTTCAAGGGGCCCCTGGCCAGGTAGTTGGGTATCAATATAAATATCTGGGTATCATATGAGAAAAATACCACAAGGTCTAAGTCTATGAAGACTTAACAGGCCTTCTTTTTGATCTCCAGAAATACAAAAGCATCAAGAGTCCAAAATTGAAAAATCTTCCCCATGTTTCTCCCAAGTCAAAATCCTAAAAAAGAAGCAGTTATAATAGTAGATGGTCATGTCATTTACCACTGGGCTTCCAAAGAAATGCACACACCCAAAACCAGATTGAAAATGAAAGTGAAGGGGCGCCTGGGTGGCTCAGTGGGTTAAAGCCTCTGCCTTCGGCTCAGGTATTGATCCCAGAGTCCTGGGATCGAGCCCCACATGGGGTTCTCTGCTCCGCGGGGAGCCAGCTTCTCCCCCCATCTCTCTGCCTGCCTCGCTGCCTACTTCTGATCTCTGTCTGTCAAATAAATAAATAAAATCTTAAAAAAAAAAAAAAAGAAAGAAAGAAAGAAAATGAAAGTGAAAGCAAATCTCAGTTGGAGAGGTACAGGGGTCTAATTTAGCTTCTTTTCAAGTCAAAGACATCAGCAGGCCCTCAGAGGTGCTCAAGGACAGACTAAAGGATAGTGGGTACCTACCAGGATTGAACTCCCTGCATTTACAAGCTGGGAAAGACATGCAGAGATAGGGGCACCACTCTGCATTCTCAATGATTAGCATATCCTCAAGCTTCAGGCTAATTAGCATTTAAGGAAATGATGTGGTCAAAACTATCTCCACATTATCAGATCAAAGTCAGTGTCAGATTGGTCCTTTGCCATCTGTACAAGAGTGGGATTTCCTAAGGTTCTCTCAACACTCACTGGTAATAAACAACTTAGCTTCCAACTTTAATTTCATCAGTCAAGCTATCAATGTTGAAAACATACAAATGAATATATTAACCATATGTGTAGCATTTCTAACCTAATAGTTTAGTTTTTTAGGCTTTTTTTTTTTTTTTGGAAAAGTGACCTATTACCATGAAAAAGAATAAAAATCTTCATTTCAATTTAATTTACTCCCATAAAAGTAAGAGATTAAACGTTCCAAGTTTTAGAAAGGACGAAATAGGATATTTTCACTGTGTTCTTTTTAGAATTTTTATTATACAGATAAGAAAAGCCCCTCTGATATTTTATGTTAGACATGGTAGATTATGAAGAAGAATTTATTAGTTGAAAAGCAAGGGTAGACATGATAAGTTCCAAAATAGATAAGTGCATTGGAAATTTGTCTAGAAATCAGATAATTTAGCTTCAATTCAGCTTAGAAGAAAAAGATATTAATACATAGGTCAAGCCATATAATAGTACAAAAAGAATGTCCTTACCTTGGGTGATATGGGACAAATGGTATGGACTAGAAATTCTAAAAAATTCCTTTCACATCCATGATTTAAAAACTAGTAAATTAAGTCTGTGTTTTATAATGATCTATCTACTGTAATCGTTTTGGGGAAATAAGCAGCACAAGTAGGAAGATGTTATTGTAGCAAAGCACTTAAAAGCCTTTCTTCTCTCACAGGTGGTGGGCGTGTGAAAATTGAGAGTGTAAAACTGGATTTCAAAGAAAAGGCCCAAGCTAAAGTCGGCTCACTGGACAACGCTCACCATGTCCCCGGAGGTGGCAACGTCAAGGTAAGAACCAAGGTTGTGAGCTGATCCTGTCTTCTGTTTTTTAATTATTCTGAAATGCTCCTCATCAGAATGGGTCACCGATCAAAGACTAGACAAGTAGGAAGTAGGAGTGGCAGAGCTCTGAGACACGGTGAAAAATCTAGGGGCCAGTGAAGACACTTGAGGTAACAAGGCCTGGCGCTTGTCTTGAACAGATCGACAGCCAGAAGTTGAACTTCAGAGAGCATGCGAAGGCCCGTGTGGACCACGGAGCTGAGATCATTACGCAGTCCCCAGGCAGATCCAGCGTGGCATCCCCCCGACGACTCAGCAATGTCTCCTCTTCTGGAAGCATCAACCTCCTTGAATCCCCTCAGCTTGCCACTTTGGCCGAGGATGTCACTGCTGCACTCGCTAAGCAGGGTTTGTGAATATTTCTCGTTTAGCATCAGAGTAATAATATTTAGGCATGAGCTCTTGGCAGGAGTGGGCTCTGAGCAGGTGTTACATTCATTCTTTACAAACCATAAAATAAATCATCTCATTCCCAAACTGTAGTAATTGTTACAGTTTTATAAAAAACAATGAATAGTATATGCAGAAATTGACTTGATTTCCATTTGCAACAGGAAGACACTGGCTTTACATGAGTACAATTGGACAATTATTTTTGCTCTGCTCTGTTTTGCATGGAGTATTATAATTTTAAAAATTGCATTTTTACCTTTCATGTGCCTGAAGGCTATCCATACATTCTGAAAGGCCTTGCTGAAATCCAAGCTGCTCATTCCACTATTCTGTTGCTGGGTGAAAAAATAAAAGCTGCCCATTTTAACTTATTACAGGTTACATTAAATCAAGGAGTCTGATTGCAGGAAGGAAAGAGCATGTAAGAAATAAGTTTTTTGGTTTTTTTTTTTTTAAGCGTTATTTTGTATAAATGGAAAGGAAGATTCAGTTAAGTTATTAACATTTGGGACCTGGATAATTATATCAGAGTATAAGTCAATCCAATAAATTATTTAACTAATTAAAAATAGTTACAAAGCATTTGAGCTGTGGTTGAGGAAGCAGTTTAAAAGTGCATCTCTTAGGAATGAGGCACTTTCATTAGGATGGACTCGTGTCTGATTAGAATGTCAGTTGATCAGCTAGATTTGTGTCCACACTACAGTTTCACACTCCCTTTCCATCTGTTTGATACAGTATTATAGATATAAATATATATATATTTCTCTGTGGCCATTTGTGATACTTCCTCATATACTTGAATATTATACTTCCTTATTCACAGTATCTGTGTCTCCTGCACCCTTTGGTGTTGCGATTTTAGGTATGTGAAAGTAGATGTTAGCAGGGTTCTTTCCCTATTTAAAAAAAAAAAATACATTAAAAAAGAACAAAAAGTTTTAGCATGAAGTTGCTTCCTGTAACAACTCAGAGCTGTAACCCTGTTCTAGTGCCAGATACAAGTCTCTCCCGTGATGCTAGGAAAATTTATTTTTCTTTGCTTTCACCAACATGGAGTTTGTGGGGGTGGGTCCAGTTATACATTAAAAGGGTTTACAGATTGTTGGTTTAAGATTTTGGATTTATCTCATTTTGAATTATGGAATACTTTGGGTTTTATTCCTGTAATCATTCATGAAACAGACTTCTTAAGATTTTTTTTTTTTTTTCCATTTGCTAAAGTTGAAACTAACAGAGGGAGTTTGGGACATGTTGTCCCACTCTTCCAAACAGTGCCTGCTAATTAAATTATCTGAGAGAAAATATTTGGCTTCCTTACCCAAAGTAAAGATCCCTTGATCAGAAAGGACAAGTACAGTAATTTGAGAAGCCAGAGCTACGAAATACTTGAGATACACATATCTAAATCAGTTTTCTTGGGATTCCAACATTGCCCTCTGTACAGGAACCCTATATGACTTAGTATTACTTATCAATAGATGATACTGGTCTGACTTAATCTACAGTCTGGGAAATCACCAATTAATTAATTCCTCTCACAAATCATTCATCTTGGACTTGTGAATAAGCAACAAAATAGTCAATGGCCCGAATAAGCAATCAGTTACCAGTCTGGGTGGATATTTTTCAGTATTTTATCTATTCTTTTTCTTGCTCGGGGCTGGTAGATTGGATCTGAACAGTTAAAGGCAAAGAGTCTGATAGGTGTTTGATTCCCGTGAGCCAAATTAATTTCTGACTATATAAGAGGAAATGATGGGCATGGATGAGGCAACGAGGAAGTACAGTAGTATCTAGGAAAGCAGCCAAGGGATGCAAAGACAGACAGACATGGGTACCATTTTGTGACCCACTGGATATTGCAACCAATGTGACTTCCACCAAAAAAAAAAAAAAAAAAACCTCTAGGATCAAAAAGATAGTATTCATTCTCAACTAAGAGGTTTTACATCGGCAAATAGGTTGACGAATCAATGTTGACAAATGAAAATGTTGACAAATCAATTCTTTTATACAACAGCCAAAAAATTAGAAACTACTGAGTATGACTATGGATGTGTCTATTTTCTGCGTAATAATTGCTATGATGTGGATTTGGCCTATCTGAGCATTTTATTCATCAGCTTCCCTTGAAATGCTCCAGAAAATCGGAGAAGAAAGAGTAGTTGCGTGGAGACCTATGGTATTTTCTTACATGTTTGACAGTGTTAGATAGTGACTGAAGTTCTCTAGAAAGAAGGAGTTAACAGCTGGTTAGAACAGTTTTAACCTATAAAATAAATATTTTTTACCAACTTGGTTTAATTGTTTATAAAAGTTAAGAATAAGTAATTATGCTTTATATGTGAAAATTCTGTTTCTTATAAATACATGCCCAAGATACAGATTATATAAAGCCCTCAGATACTAGATTTGGCATTAAAACAAATGTTTATTTCAAATTATAGTAAAATTATAATGAGTAAATGCCCTTCCTTTGTATGGAAATATTATTCTTTATAGTGTTCACCAAATAAACCCTGATAATTTGTACCAATCCAAGAGAGAAACACACAGGCTAAAGGTCTTCTTATGGGGTTAGGGAGTGGAACCTATCTTGCCTTCACTCTCAAGATTAACGACACAAATTAAGCTTTTTGAACACCACTCTTGTGGGGATACCCATACGCTGATCTAGAAATTAAAGCTTTATAGTTCCAATTCTAGATCTATTACTGCCAGTTTCTCTCTGGCTTTAGCCTTTGAGAACCTGTTTAAGGATACATAAGTAATCCAGAGCTGTGAGGAGTTGAAAGGCCGGCTTCTTCAATGAACTCACTCTCTCTGGGTCACCTGCAACCAATAATTGGGTACTTTATAATGACGCAGGAAAGATCCGAGTTGATGATGAGTTTCAAAGGCCCTGTTCCTTTGGGAACCAACTCTCTCTGGATTCTCCTGCTGAGTTCCAGCAGGGTGATAGGTTGAAATCCCACCCACAAGCAAGACACCTGTGTAACACCAACTGGGTATGGCTGAAGAAGGCTGATGAGAGAACTTCACTAAATGGAAGAGTCTGCTGATGGTAACTGGCTTCTCCACACTTTCATACAGAAATACAGCAGGAAATAGGATCATCAGCCAAAATGTAGCATCACGTCACTATTGTTAGAGAAATAATCTCAATGTAGTTGATTTTGACCTTGTTACAATTACGCTTTTTGTCCGATTTTTCATGCCACAAAAATGAGAAAAACAAATGATTCATGGTCTAAGTAGCCAAGAAGAAAAAAATAGATTCATGGCTTGGAAAGGCAAATTCTAGGCATTCCTTCCAAAACTGATGTGCTAAAATCAGCACTGATGTTTGTTTTTTTACACCTAGGATTTTTAGCCTGGGTGTGTAGGTTGAGGCCAAGTCCCTCTGCAGGAAAGAGCTTATTTTTAAACTCAGAAAATGTCAATCATGAAAATCTACTTCAACTTTAGCAAAAAGAAAAAAAAAATCAACAAAAAGTATACTCTGTATGCTGGGATTCCAAGGTTCCAACATGCCGCTACAAATCTCTGGGGGGTTTCTTTCTTCTGATAATTCTAGAGCCTGTTACCATAGAAAGGCATTTCTTCAATGGCTGGTTGTAGTTAGTTCATGTTTTTCAATCAAAATTTGCAAATGTATTTGTTGCTGTATAGTGATTGTTTTGCAAAATAAAATTGCTTGTCACCTAATCCACAGTTTCAGATTGTTTCTTCTCTGGGAAAAAAAAAAATATTACACACACACACACACACACACACACACACACACGGCTCCGTCCAACCAAGGAAAATTTATGATGACAAGGCTCTTATTATCTCCCCAACGTGTGTCGGGATTTGACCACTCCTGTATTTAGCAGGATGCTATCTGTTGCAAGTGACAGAAACTGAAATCAAATTGACTTAAGCATAAGGGCAAATTTATTGGCTCAAGTGACCAACAATGCAGGCCTCAGGCATGGATGGATCCAGGCATCCAAAAGATGTTAAGACTCTTTTTCCGACCCTGGATCCAGGCTTTCACAAGATGTCATCGGGAATCTTTCTTTTCCCAAATCTCAGCCCTGCTTCTTCTGTGTTGGTTTTATTCTCAGGCAGACACCCCTTTCATGACAGTCTCTGGGAGCTCCAGCTTCACAACCCACCAAAAAAAAAAAGCCCTTTCCCACTAGCACAACCAAGATCTCAGGTCTGAAAATCATTGAACCTTGGATCACCTGCTCACTTCGGCTGATTACCCATGGTTAGGTCACATTCTTTTCCCTATTCCAGGTGGTTGGGGTAGGAGGAAAGTAAAGGGAGAAGGGGCTTCTACTGAACTACATAACCTAATCATGAAGAGGAAATATTCCCTTCTAAGTAAATAAATGTTCCCTCCTAAGTAAAGTCAGTCTGCTACTGTGAGAAGAGAGAGGAATTGATTCTGGGCAGATCATAAGGCAGACATTCTATAGGCCCATGCACCTTATCCCTATATTTATTTAATCTTTTAGCTCCTTGCTATTCAAATTATGTTCAGGCTTCACCTGGGCCCTTGTTAGACATATAAAGTCATATGTTCCACTGCCGGCCAACTTACAGCATTCCCCTAGATGAATCATCTGCTCATTAGAGTCTGAGAAGCATTCAGCTCATCTAGTCCAAGGAGAAAAAGCTCCACAACAGCCCACTGACAGGTAAGAATCATTTCTAAGACTACAGGCGGTAATATCACCAAGTCTGATGTCAGAGTCTGAGTATCAAGTGGTAGAAACTTGAGACTGGTGGAAGAAAAGTCTTTGCGAGGGAGATTTGCCAGACCCACCATTCTAACTTGGCTGAAACTTAGCTCTATCAATGGAGTCCTCACCTTGCATTCAGTTTTCCTTTGCTAATAATGCAGATTTGGTACGATGTAGCCAACATCATTACACTTCCAAGAGTTTCTTATTTTAGGGGTTCCCGGGTGGCTCAGTTAAGTGTCCGACTTCAGCTCAGGTCATTATCCAGGGTCCTGGGATCGAGCCCCACATTGGGCTCCCCGCTAGGAGGGGAGTCTGCTTTCTCCCTCTCCCACTCTCCCTGCTTGTTCTCCTGCTCTCGCTATCTCTCTGTCAAATAAGTAAAAATCTTTTTTTTAATTTTTTTTTTAATTAGTATCCATATTATCCTTCAGGGAAGTCTCTACACCGGATTTAGACACTTATTTGTCTGATAGCATGAATCACGAGAAAGTCTTAGTTTTCTTTCTTATTAACAAGGCAAAGAAGATTTTGCTTGGCTTGAGAAGAGACAAGTAACTCAAATATAATGTAGGATTACAAAATAACCCTGTATATAGCTTATATAGAGGGGGAAACATCCTCTTCTTTTACGATATGGCACTTGTAGAACTTTGACCCAAATAATTCAGGGATAGAATGTGCTCTCTGTCAAAAATACACAGTCCAGCAACCCAAAATTGTTTCAAAACACTATCCTTTACTAGGTTTTCTTGAGTATGTTGAAGAAACATCACAGTCACACTAAAAAGCCCACTTTTTTTTATTCTCTCCTGCTTTTTATCACAAACATAGTACAGCTGTTTCCATTTCTAATCCTTCACATTCCGTTAAAATCTCCTGCCTCAGGCCTGGTTGAGGTAATAGGTCTGTGGCTTCCAGATGTGCTTTGTTTGGAGGGCACCGTGTTTTCAAACTCAAGAAAGTTCACACACTCACACATTCATACACTCTTTCAGATTTGGATCTTTCAAAAGTTAAAGGTTTATAACTTCAGGTTCAGACCCACTCCTTTTTCTCTCCCTCCCAAGTTTTTCCTCATTCTCTGAAACAAAAACCCAAAAGAATGAACCCCCAGTTCTAAAGTGGAGGGAAGGGTCCGGTTGGATAGGTCAGATCAGAATCCTCAGGGAGACTGGGAGCCTGAAGAACAAATATTTAATAGACTTTGCCCTATCTTGAGAAAGATGAAAGAAATCTTTAATATGTTTATTTGACAGTGATCACTGGTAATTTCCATGTCCATGATAAACATACTTAAGATTCTTTTCCCACCTATATTTTTCATTAAAGCAAAGGAAAAAAGAAAAAAAAAGTGGCATTTGTTTGCTTGTTTCTCCACATAAGATTTTTTAAAAATCTCATAGTCAAGTGAGAAATGAAAAAAGCTATCCTCTTGGTAGGCCTGAACTTGTAAGGTCCTTGCTTATAACTTTTGGAAGTAGAAAAAAGACATCGTGGAAAGAGGTTGTAAAATAGTCAAGCAAATAATGTGTTCTTGAGCCCAGGGCCGATCTTCAGCCAACACACCCCTATTCAGCTGAATAAGTTGTTAGAATGTTGAAAGACTTGCTGCCCAAGCTTCCTCCTTACCAAGCCCATCTTTGGCCTCCACAGATCTCATCCAGTTCTAACACCTGTAAGGTCAATCCCTTGTATGGCAGAGAACCTCCAAGATCTGTCCCAGTACCCCTCAAAGCCCTACCATTTAAGTACCACCAGTGGCTTTGATCTCAGGGGCATTACCAGCTCTTACAGGAAGCCCAGATCTAGCAGCCTGCCAGCCAGCCTCAGCTGTCACTTGCCCACCCCTATTCCTGCATTGCCTGTCTCCTCCAAGTCAGAAGATGGGAATCCCACAGAGGAGATGGGATCTTTTCTGGCATACTGGTAGGCAAATAGCGGTACTCAGTAACCATACCTTGGCTATGGTCCCCTGTTACCAGTCTTCATTTCACCCAGAACTTCCCTGATATGTTTGTTTATGGGAACTGCAGTGGCCATAGGACTTTAACTCTTAACGGAATATAGAGATGAGCAAAAGGCACTGAGGAGGTAATGGGGTTCCTGAAGCCAACAACAAAAGAAGGTTATGAGCAATAGATAGGCCCCCTGGGGTAACATGCGGTTAGCCATGCCTAAGATAAACCCTTTTTAAAGATCTCTGTTGAAATTCACCTTCACCTATAACCCACCAGAAGTGCAACTAAAGTGGGCATAAACCTTAATTTTATAATTAGTGATTGTCTTTTCCAGGCATCCTTAAAAACATATGTTAACTCCTATGAGTACTTTTTTTTTTTTAAGATTTTATTTATTTTTTTGACAGACAGAGATCACAAGCAGGCAGAGAGAGAGGAGAAAGCAGGCTCCCCGCGGAGCAAAGAGCCCAATGCGGGGCTCGATCCCAGGACACTGTGATCATGACCTGAGCTGAAGGCAGAGGCTTTAACCCACTGAGCCACCCAGGCGCCCCCTCCTATGAGTACTTTTATCATTGTCCCCATTTTACAGATGAGATAACTGAGCATGGAAAAGTTATTTAAAACTTAATGGGGGGGGTGTTGCTCAGTGGCCAATAAACTGCCTTGACTGCTCCCGACTCCCCAAAATCTTAATGGGCAGAGGCTGAATTTGAACCCAAGCAGTGCAGATGTCTCGTCTCATCTAATGATTAGGTTTGATCTCCTTAAATATTCCAATAAGCAATTTTCCTGACAGTCAATAATGAAGATATCAAATATCTGTCATATAAAAATCTGAGCATTAAATGAGAAAAATGTTCATGTATTTGCCTTTAATTCGGCAAATAATGAAAGAGGATTATGTCTCAAACAATATCATTTCTGTAAAGAGCAATTCTTTTTTAAAAAATTGAAGTATAGTTGATATACAATGTTACACTAGTTTGAGATATACAACATACTGATTAGATACTTCTATACATTGTGCTCTACCTACCACAGGTATAGCTATCACTTGTCACTATACAACACCATTACACTATCATTGGTTATATTCTCTATGCTGTACCTTTTAACCCCATAACTTATTCCATAACTGGAAGCCTGTGTCTCTCACTCCCCTTCACCCATTTTACCCATCCCCACACTTCTGGAAATCATCAGTTTGTTCTCTGTATTTATGGGTCTATTCCTGCTTTTTGTTTATTCATTTGTTTTGTCTTACAGACTCCAGATATACATGAAATCAAATGGGATTTATCTCTATCTGACTTCTTTCAATTAGCATAATACCATCTAGGTCCACCCATGTTGCTACAAATGAAAAATCTCATACTTTTTTTTTTACTTTTTTTTATAGCCATTAATTAGCCACTGTATAGTACACCATTAGTTTTTAATGTAGTGTTCAACGATTCATCAGTTACACCTAACACCCAGTGTTCATCTCATACTTTTTTATGCCTGAGTAATATTCCATCATGGGTGTATATATACCACATCTTCTTTATCCATTCATCTATCAATGGACAATGGACACTTGGATTGCTTCCATATCTTAGCTATTATAAATAATACTGCAATAAGCAGAGAGGTGCATGTATCTTTTTGAATTAGAATTTTTGTTTTTGGGGTAATTTTTGTGTTTGGGGGTAAATACCCAGTAGTGGAATTACTGGATCATATGGTATTTCTATTTTTAATTTCCTGAAAAATCTCCATATTTTTTTTCACAGTTACTACACCAAAATACATTCCCACCTACAGTGTGTAAGGTACATTTTCTCCACATCCTCATCAACACTTGTTAATTCTTGTCTTTTTGATTCTTGTCTAGTGATTCTGACAGGTGTAAAGCAATATCTCATTGTGGTTGTTGTTGTTTTTTTTTAAGATTTTATTTATTTATTTGAAAGAGATTGAGTGAGAGAGAGTGTGTGTGGGAGCATGTGGTAGGGGGAGGGAGAAGAAGAAGCAGACAGAGCAGGGAGCCTGAATTGGGGCTCTGTTCCAGGACCCTGGGTGCCTGACCTGAGCTGAAGGCAGATACCTAACCAACTGTGCCACACAGACATCCTCACTATGGTTTTAATTTGCATTTCCCTAATGATGACCAATGGTGAGCCTCTTTTCGTGTATCTCTTGGCCATCTGTGTATCTTCTTTGGAAAAGTGTATATTCAGGTCTTCTGCTCATTTTTAATTATTATTTGGTTTTTTTTGGTATTGAGCTGTGTAAGTTCTTTATATATTTTGGGTATTAATCCTTTATTGGATGTATCATTTGCAAATATCTTCTTCCATTTGGTAGGTTACCTTTTGGTTTCATTTTTTGTTTCCTTCTCTGTGCAAAAACCTTTCATTTTGGATAGTCCCAATAGCTGAATTTTGCTTTTGTTTCTCTTACCTTAGGAGAGATATCCAGAAAAATATTATGATGGCCAATGTCAAAGAAATTATTGCCTGTGTTTTGTTCTAGGAATTTTATGATTTCAGTTCTCACATTTAGGTCCTTAATCCATTTGGAGTTTAGTAGGTATGAGAAAGTGGTTCCGTTTCATTCTTTTGCATGTAACTGTCCAGTTTTCTCAGCACCATTTGTTAGAGATGTCTTTTCCCCATTATATATTCTTGCCTCTTTGTCATAGATTAATTGACCATGTAAGCATGGGTTTATTTTTGAGCTCTCTATTCTGTTCCATCGATCTATGTCTCTTACTTTTATGCCAGTATCATACTGTTTTGATTACTACAACTCTAAAGTATTTATTGAATTTTGGATTGTGTTACTTCCAGTTTTTATCTTTTGTCTCAAGATTGCTTTAGCTAGGGGCACCTGGGTAACTCAGTTAAGCATCCAACTCTTAATTTTGCCTCAGGTCATGATGGAGGGTTCATGGTTGTGGGATCAAGCCCCACACAGGGCTCTCTGCTTGGCATGGAGTCTGCTTGAGATTCTCTCTCTCCCTCTCCTATACCCCACCTCCCACTCATTCTCACTCACTTACGGGAGCTCTCAATCTTTAAAAAAAAAAAAAAAAAAGATTAGTTTTTTTTGTGGTTCCATACAAATTTTAGGATTATTTTAGTTCTGTGAAAAATGTTGTTGGTATTTTAATAGGGATTGTGTTGAATCTGTAGATTGCTTCAGGTAGTTTGGACATTTCAACACTATTAATTCTTATCCGTGATCATGGAATATCTTTCCATTTGTTTGTGTCATCTTCAATTTCTTTCATCAGTTTTATAGTTTTCAGAGTACAAGTCTTTCACTTCCATGGTTAGGATATTCATAGGTGTTTTACTCTTGTTGACACAATTATAAATGAAATTATTTTCTTAATTTCTCTTTCTGTTATTTCATTATTAGTGTATAGATATGCAGCTGATTTCTGTGTATCAATTATGTATCCTGCAACTTTACTGAATTCACTTATTATTCTATTAGCTTTTTGATGGAATTAAGGTTTTCTACGTATAGTATCATGTTATCTGCAAATAGTAACAGTTTAACTTCCTCCTTCCCAATTTAGATGACATTTTTGTCTACTGAGGCTAGGACTTTTCAGTACTATGTTAAATAAAAGTGGTGAGAATGGATATCCTTGTCTTCTTGCTGACCTTAGAGGGAAAGCTTTGTTTTCACCATGGACTATGATTTTTGCTGTGGGATTTTTGTATAGGACTTTTGTGATTTTGAGCTGTAGCTATGTTCCCTCTAAACCCACTTTGTTGAGTATTTTTATCATGTATGAATTGTGAATACTGTTAAAAGGTTGCTCTGTATCTATTGAGTGATGATGATTTTTATTTGTCTTGTTGATATGGTGTATCACATTAATTTATTTGCAAATATTTAACCATCTCTGTATCCCCAGAATAAACTCCACTTGATCATGGTGAATGACCCTTTTACTGTATTGTTGAATGCAGTTGGCTAATATTTTGTTGAGGATTTTTGCATCTATATTCATCTAATATCTATATTGGCCTATAGTTGTTCCTTTTTGTGGTGTCTTTTATCTGATTTTGGTATTATTAAGGTAATGCTGGCCTCATAGGATGTATTTGGAAGCTTTCGCTCCTCTTCTATTTTTTAAATAGTTTGCAGAAAATGCATATTAATTCTTTTTTAAATGTAGAATTCAGTTGTGAATCTATGGTCCTGAACTTTTGTTTGTCTGAGTTTTTGATTGCCAGTTCAATTTGGTTACTATTGATTGCTCTGTTTAGATTTTCTACTTCTTGGTTCTTGTTTTGAAGATTATATGTTGCTAGAAATTTATCCATTTCTTCTAGGGTGTCTAATTTGCTGACATATATTTCTTTGTGACATTCTGTTGTAGTTCTTTGTATTTCTGTAATGTCAGTTGTTCCTTCTCCTCTTTCTGATTTTGTGTCTTTTTTTTTTCTTGATGAGACTTGATAAAGACTTGCTTTATTAATTTTGTTTTCAAAGAATCCACTCTTGGCTTTATTGATCTTTTCTATTGTTCCTTTAGTTTCTATTTTATTTCTGTTTTGATATTTTCTTCCTTCTACTAACTTTGGGCTTTGTTCTTCTTGTCCTAGTTTCTTTAGATATAAAGTTAGATTTTTTTTTATTTGAGGTTGTTCATGTTTCTTGAGGTAAGCTTGTATTGCTATAAACTTCCATCTTAGAACTACTTTTGCTACATCCCAAACCTTTGAGACCCTTGTGTTTTCATTTTAATTTGTCTCCATTATTTATTTCCTCTTTGATTTCTTAATTGACCCTTTGGCTATTTAGTAACATGTTGTTTAGCCTCCACATGTTTGTGAGGCTTTTTTCCTAGTTTTTGTGATTGATTTCTAGGTTCATACCATTGTGGCTGGAAAAGATACATGATATTCTGTCTTCTTAAATGTATTGAGACTTATTTTGTGGCCTAACATGATCTATTCTGGAAGATGTTCCATGTGGACTTGAAAAGAATTTGTATTTTGTTGTTTTTGGATGGAATGTTTTATAAATGTGTTAAGTACAACCTGTGTAATGTGTCATTGAAAGACACTGTTTCATTATTGATTTCTTACCTGGATGATCTATCCATTAGTGTAAGTGGGGTATTAAAGTCCCCTACAATGGTGACATCTGGGTGGCTCAGTTGGTTAAGTGTCTGCCTTCTGCTCAGGTCATGATGTCAGGATCCTGGGATCAGGCCCTACATCAGGCTCCCTGCTCAATGGAGAGCCTGGTTCTACTCCCTCTGCCCCTCCCCCGCTACTGTGCTCTGTCTCTCATAAATAAACATCTTTTTTAAATAAATAATAAAACCCCCTACTATTATTGTATTACTATAAATTCCTCCCTGTATGTCTGTTAATATTTGCATTAAAGTACTCCATTGTTGGGTGTATAGATATTTACAACTGTTACATTCTCCTTTTAGATTGATCCCTTTATCATTATGTAATGCCCTTTTGGTTTCTTGTTATAGTTTTATATTTTGTATTGCCACCTTGGCTTTTTCTTTTCTTTTTTGCTTCTATTTGCACAGTGTATCTTTTTCCATCCCTACACTTTCAGTCTATGTGTGTCTTTAGGTCTAAAGTTAGTCTCTTATAGGCAACAGATAGATGGGTCTTGCTTTTATCCATTCTGCCACCCAATATCTTTTGACTAGAGCATTTAAAACCTATGCATTTAAAGTAATTAGGTATGTACATATTGCCATTTTATTAATTGTTTTCTGATTTTTGTAGTTCTTGCTCTCTTTCTTTATTTTCTTTTTTATAAATACAAGTTACCCAATAACAATCAACTAAATGGGAAATCATCAGAACAGTTTTATGCCATTTTCCATGTCAAGTCACGGCTCATGTAAAGGCACGTTAGCAAGTGATATTTACATCAAACAAAGATCAACCAATAGTTTCTAAAAATCAACAATGTATTTGGAAATTATTAGGTCAATTGGATGAGCTATTTGTACTACAACACATATCACTTGACAAACCATCTTGTAATTTACACTTTTTAGAGAATAAAATCAGTTTTTCTAATGTATTAACTTACCAGATGGTAAATATTTTAACATCACCCTTGCTTCCAGAATTGTGCAGCTCTCTTAAAGGCTATTTTTCTTTCTCTTTTATGACACTACTAATTGAATTAAATTTCTTGGTTTTATTACAAGCATGTTATGTTACTTAAATTTTCCCTAGGAAACAAGAATCTACAATTCATAGCATAAACTATGAGAAATCTGATTAAGCCTTGGAAGTAGAATGTACACTTCAGATATTCTTACTTGATTTTTCATACTAGTAAACAAAGATTTGATTTTTTTTTCATTAACATCAGAAAACTAAGACCCAAATAGATACCAAGAGGACTTCTCGGCCATTTTTCTGCTTCAATGGTAGAAAAATCAGAAACCACTCATCATATGGGCACTAAAGTACTAATATTTTGTCTTTTCCTGTGTAACCATTGTGTTGAATAAGCATGACTCATATGAACTGTGATCAAAACATGAATTTATTTTTGTCTCTTACAATTTTAACATTATGCAGTGGAAGAAATCTTCTTTGCCTCAAGCTGAAGACTTGGGCAGACTCATGACTTGTTAGTCACTCTCAGATAATAAAATTCTTCTGGCTATAAAAAGAATCTCAATTATAAGAAAAGAGTCTCAATTCAGAAATTAAAATGTCCAGCTCATGGAACTGTCAGAACTCTGAAGCTGATGGTATAAGATCTATATTTTTTCCCAGTATGGATTTACCTCGGGCTACAAGCCTACTTTGGGAGTAGGGTATAGTCCTTCTACACATATGCTGTTTCTGCTTCTTCTTGGTATAAACCAGAGTAAGACAAGTAACAGAAGGTGTTTTAAGTAGTTTTTCTCTCTTTCAGAGGATATCCTGTAGTATACTTCCAGTTTCTTTCTGCTGAGGCTGGTCTCCTATCCAGGCAACCTTACTGGATGGAGCACAAGATGATTTTCTCCAGCTCCCCACAACCCTTGCATGGCCATCCTCTGGCCACTTTATATTACTTCCTTTGCTAACTCTAGGAGAGGAGACAGTTTCTAACTCAACAGCACTTCTTGGGCCACATAACCAGAGCCATCTGCTCTCCATTAGCCACTAGATTTCCCCAGTCTGTAGAAATCTAGTGTCTTCCAACATCAGAGAACAAATTTCAATCTCTCCAAGTGTTTGAATACTCTTTTTATTAAAGCTTCAGGTTAGAAGGCATCACCTCCCCATAGCTCCCCCAAAAGGAAAGTATGACTCATAGATAGCATGACATCTTTGTCCAAAGACCTGGTCTCATCAATCTCCTCTCACCAAGTAGCTCCCTATGTCCCCTTTTTGTTTTCTTAGTCTGACAGAAACAAAGTACTGGAGATCATTTCTCTTATAAATCTATACATGGGAAGGGGCAATTTTTATTCACTTTTGAGTCCTGATGTCAATCAGGCTATCCCTTCAGTAGATTCTCAGGCAAAATGATCTAATTCTAACATTCTGTCTTCTTTTCTATACTTTTTGCTAGAGTGATCTCATAATGTCTGTACCATTTAAAATAGAAATATAAATGAAATAGAAAGTAAATGGCACAAACAGTGTGAGTCTTCATTTGGTCAAGTGCATTCAAGATATCAGACAGTCAAGTGAGAGGGACAGATCACAAACAATAAACCACAGGCTATGATAAACAGTGATAAGTGGTAGAAACTCAAGTTCACATAAAATCTAAGCGAGAAAAGAGAGTTTAGGAAGGATAGAGATTGGAAGCAGATTTCTAAAGCAAACAAATAAAGGCGTGAGCGAAGGCTACATTCTAAGACTATGAAATCACTTGATATATCTGGATTATAGTTGGGCCGGTGGGGGGGACTTGGAGACATATTTGGGATCTTCTATTCAGAAGTTTGGATTCAATTGTGTAACTTAGAGAAATCATTACAGGCTTTCAAAAGGATGAGAAGTGACATGATCAAATCTGAATTTTAGAAGAGCAATTTTGACACCAATGTGGAGATTGGACTGAAGAGAAGAGATTAGAGCTGGAGGAAACCAGGGAGAGATTAGAGCTGGAGGAAACCAGGGAGAAGTGATGTCTGAGCCAGGAGAGTGGTAGTAAAGACCAGGAGGAGGAAGATGCTTAAGGAACTTTTGAAACAAAAGGCATAGTGGAGAGTCCAAGATGGCAGAGAAGTGGGTGACCTTCCTGTTGTCTGGACCCAGGAACTCAGCTAGATAGCTATCAAATCATTCTGAATACCAGCACAAACTCAACTGGAGATCTAAGAAAGGAATTGCTGCAATTCTGCAAATAGAAAAGTGATCACTTTTTGCAAGAATGACAAGATGGAAAAATTCACCTCAAAAAGGAGAACAAGAGACAGTATTGACTGCCAGGGACCTAATCAGTATGGATATAAGTAAGATGTCAGAAATAGAGTTCAGAATAACAATTATAAAGATACTAGCTGGACTTGAAAAAAACATAGAAGGCACTAGAGAATTCCTCTCAGGAAAAATAAGAGAACTAAAATCTAATCAAGTTCAAATTAAAAAGGCTATTAATAAGATACAATAAAAGGTGGAGGCTCTAAGTACAAGAATAAATGAGGCAGAAGAGAGAATTAGTGATGCAGAAGACAAAACGATGGAGAATAAAGAAGCTGAGAAAAAAGAGAGATAAACATCTATTGGGTTACCAGGGGAGAATTCCAGAGATAAGTGATACCATAAAACAAAACAATGTTGGGATAATTGGGATCCCCGAAGAAGTGGGGACAGAAATTATATTGGAGTAAATTACAGCACCCTAATCTGGGGAAGGAAATAGGCATTCAAGTCCAAGCACAGAGAATCCCCTTCAAAATAAAAATAGGTCAACACCCTGACATATAGTAGTGAAACTTGCAAATCTCAAAGACAAAAAGAAAATCCTGAAAGTGGCTCAGGGATAAGTGGTCCATAACCTACAAGGGTATAAACATTAGACTGGCAGAAACCGATCCACAGAGATCTGGCAGACTGGAAAGGACTGGCATGATATGTTCAGGGTGCTAAGTGAGAAAAATATGCAGCCAAGAAAACTTTATCCAGCTAGGATGTCATTCAAAATAGGAGTGATAAAAAGCTTCCAGGACAAATAGAAACTGAAAGAATTTGTGATCACTAAACCAGCCCTGAAAGAAATATTAAAGGGGATCCTTTAAGCCAAGAGAGAGCCCAAAAATAACATAGACCAGAAAAGGATCAGAGACAATATACAGAAACAGTGACTTTACAGGTAATACAATGGCACTAAGTTCATACCTTTCAGTAGTTACTCTGAATGTAAGTGTTCTAAATGTCCCAATCAAAAGACACAGGGTATCAGATTGGATTTTAAAAAAGCAAGACACATCAATATGCTGTCTACAAGAGACTCATTTTGGACCCAAAAACACCACCAGATTTAAAGTGAGGGGGTGGATAACAATTTATCATGCTAATGGGCATAAAAGAATGGTGGGGTGGCAATCCTTGTATCAGACTAATTATATTTTAAATCAAAGACTATAATAAGAGATGAAGAGGGACACTATATCATAATTAAAGGATCTATACAAGAAGATCTAACAATTGTAAATTTTTATGCCCCTAACATGGGAGCAGCCAATTATATAAGACAATTAATAACAATATTTAATAAAAAACCCACATCAATAATAATACAATAATAGTAGGGGACTTTAACAGCCCACTCACTACAATGGACAGATCATCTAAGTGGAATATCAACAAAGAAATAAGGACTTTGAATGACATAATGGACCAGATGGACTTCACAGATATATTCAGAGCATTCCATCCTAAAGCAACAGAAAACACATTCTTCTTAAGTGCACATGGAACATTCTTCAGAATAGATCACATGCTGGGTCATACATCAGGTCTCAACTGGTACCAAAAGATTGGGACCATTCTCTGCATATTTTCAGACTGCAGTGATTTGAAACTGGAACTCAATCACAAGAGGAAATCTGGAAAGAACTAAAAACATGGAGGTTAAAGAGCATCCAACTAAAGATTGAGTGGGTCAACCAGGAAATTAAGGAAGAATTAAAAATTCATGGAAACAAACAAAATTGAAAACACAACTGTTCAAAACTTTTGGGATACAGCAAATGTCCTAAGAGGGAAGTATATAGCATTACAAGCCTTTCTTAAGAAATAAAGTTCCCAACTATACAACCTACCCTTATACCTAAAGGAGCTGGAGAAAGAAGAGCAAATAAAGCCTAAATCCAGCAGAAGAGACTTAATAGGAGGTGATTCTTTAAAAGAATTAATAATATTGATAAATCCCTGGCCAGACTTATCAAAAATAAAAGAGAAATGACCCAAATAAAATCATGAATGGAAGAAGAGATATCACAACCAAAGAAATACAACTATAAGAACATATTATGATCACCTATATGCCAATTAGGCAACCTGGAAGAATCGGATGCATTCCTAGAGATGTATAAACTACCAAAATTGAAACAGGAAGAAACAGAAAACCTGAACAGACCCATAACCAGCAAGGAAATTCAAACAGTAATCAAAAATCTCCCAAAAAATAGGAGTCCAGGGCCACATGGCTTCCCAGGGAATTCTACCAAACATTTAAAGAAGAATTAATTGTTCTTCTGAAGCTGCTTACCAAAAAATAGAAATGGAAGGATAACTTCTAAAGTCTTCCTATTGGGCCAGAATTATCTTGATCCCAAAACCAAAAACTTCAGCAAAAAAAGAGAATTACAGACCCCTATCCCTGAGGAACATGGATGCAAAAATTCTCCCCAAGATACTAAGCAATAGTATCCAACCAGTACATTAAAAGAATTATTCACCAAGACCAAGTGGGATTTATTCTGGGCTGTGAGGGTGGTTCAACATCCACAAATCAATGAAGTGATACACTACATTAATAAAAGGACAAGAACCTTATGATTTTCTCAATAGATGCAGAAAAAATATTTGACATAATATAGCATTATTTCTTGATTAAAACTCTTCACAGTATAGGAATAGAGGGAATATACTTAAATATTATAAAAGCCTCATAAAAAAGCTCACAACAAATATCATTCTCAATGGTGAAAAACTGAGAGCTTTTCTCCTAAAAACACACAGGGATGTCCACTGTCACCACTCTTGTTCAGCATAGTACTAGAAGTCCTAGCCTCACCAATCAGACAATGAAAAGAAACAAAAGGCATCTGAATCAGCCAAGAAGTCAAACTCTCACTCTTTGCAGATGACATGATACTCTATATGGAAAATCCAAAAGACACCACACTGATATTTTAGAACTCATGAAGGAATTCAGCAAAGTGGCAGAATATAAAATCAATGCACAGAAATCAGTTGCATTTCTACACAATAACAATGAGACAGAAAAAAAGAGAAATAAAGTAGTTGATCTCATTTACAACTGCACCAAAAAACTATAAGATACCTAGGAATAAACCTAAATGGAGGTAAAGGATCTGTACTCAGAAAACTATAGAACACTGATGAAAAAAATTGAGGAAGACACAAAGAAATGGAAAAACATTCCATGCTCATGGATTGGAAGAACCAATATTGTGGAAATGTCTATACTGCCTAGAGCAATCTATATATTCAATATAATCCTTATCAAAATATCATCAACTTTTTCCATAGAGCTGGAGCAAATCCTAAAATTTATATGGAACCAGAAGAGACCCTAAATAGCCAAAGGAATGTTGAAAAAGAAAACCAAAGTTGATGGCATCACAATTCTGGAATTCAAGGTCTATTACAGAGCTATAATCATCATGACAATATGGTACTGGCACAAAAACAGACACACAGATCAATGGAACAGAATACAGAGCCCAGAAATGGACCCTCAACTCTATGATCCATTAATCTTCAACAAAGAAGGAAAGAATATTTAAAGGAAAAACATCTCTTCAACAAATGGTGTTGGGAAAATTGGAGAGCCACATGCAGAAGAGTGAAACTGGACCTATACCATACACAACAATAGACTCAAAATCAATGAAAGACCTAAACGTGAGACAAGAATACATCAACATTCTAAAGGAGAACACAGGCAGCAACCTCTGACCTTGGCCACAGCAACTTCTTGCTAGACATGGCTCCAAAACAAGGGAAGCAAGAGCAAAAATGAACTATTGGACCTTCATCAAGATCAAAAGCTTTTGCATAGCAAAGGAAACAGTCAACAAAACCAAAAGACAACTGACAGAATGGGAGAAGATATTTGCATATGTCTTATCAGATAAAGGGGTAGTATCCAAAATCTATAAGGAACTTGTCAAACTCAACACTGAAGAACAAATAATCTAATCAATAAATGGACAGAAGACATGAACAGGCTTTTCTCCAAGAAGACCTAAATGGCCAACAGACACATGAAAAGATGCTCCACATCACTTGGCATCAGGGAAATACAAATCAAAACTCCAATGAGATACCACCCCACACCAGTCAGTATGGCTAAAATTAACAAGTGTGGAAATGACAGATATTGGCAAGGATGTAGAGAAAGAGGAGCTCTCTTACACTGTTGGTGGGAATTCAAGCTAGTACAGCCACTCTGGAAAATAGTATGGGGGTTCCTCAAAAAATTGAAAACAGAGCTATCTATGACCCAGCAATCACACTACTAGGTATTTACCACAGAGATAAAAATATAGGGGTGCCTGGGTGGCTCAGTGGGTTAAAGCCTCTGCCTTCAGCTCAGGTCATGATCCCAGCATCCTGGGATCGAGCCCCACATCGGGCTCTTTGCTCAGCAGGGAGCCTGCTTCCTCCTCTCTCTCTGCCTGCCTCTCTGCCTACTTGTGATCTCTGTCTGTCAAATAAATAAATAAATAAATAAATAAATAAATAAATAAAAATATATAGTGATCTGAACGGGCACCTGCACTGCATGTTCATAGCAACAATGTTGACAATAGTCAAACTATGGAAAGAGGCCAAATGTCCATTGAGAGATAAATGGAGAAAGAAAATGTGTGTGTGTACACACACACACACACACACACACACAAAATTATATATATATAATAGAATACTACTCAGCCATCAAAAAATGAAATTTTTCATTTGCAATGACATGGATGAAACTAGAGGGTATTACGCTATGTGAAATAAGTCAATCAGAGAAAGACAATTATCTTATGATCTCCCTCATACGTAGAATTTCAGAAACAAAATAGAGGAGCATGGGGGAAGGGAGGGAAAAACAAGACAGTACAAAATCAGAGAGGGAGACAAACCATAAGAGACTCTTAATCATAGGAAACAAACCGAGGGTTGCTAGAGGGAAGGGGGTGGGTAGGCGATGGGGTAACTGGGTAATGGACATTGAGGAGAGCATGTGATATAATGAGCACTGGGTATTATATAAGACTGATGAATCACAGACCTCTACCTCTGAAACTGATAGTATACTACACGTTAATTAATTGAATTTAAATTTTAAAAAAGAGAGAGAGGCAAACCAAGAAACAAACTCTTCCATATATAGAGAACAAACTGGTGGTTATCAGAAGGGAGGGGAGGGAGGGTGGGTGACATAGGGGATGGGCACTAGGTGTTGTATGAAAGTGCTGAATCATTCTGTTATACACTTGAAACAAATATCCCACAGTATGGTAACTAGCTGGAATTTAAATAAACACTTAAAAATAGAAATAAAAGGCACAGAACTTAGAGCCCATGAGATACGTGTTAGTTAATAGAGAGGAGAAATACATTTGAAGTTTATAGCTTAGGTAACCAAGTAGATAAGATAATACAATTAAAGAAGTGAGGTATGCTGGTAGAGAAAATGAGTTGTCAGTGGAATATCCACGAGGCAGTCTCAGAAAATTGTTAATTCACATCTGGATCTTAGTAGAATCATGACAAAGGATGATATGCCTATCATCTCAGATTCTAGATGATCCCAAGCCTGGAAGTATGATGGGGAGATAAATAAAAAAGGGGAGGGTGGCTTGCTCCAATCATCTTTTACCCAATCACGTAAATCAATAATGAACAATGCTTCTGCTATTCATTCCAGGGCATGGGTCATTCTGATTTTAGGCCTTGCCCCTTAGAGTTGATCTAGGCAGCAGTGCCTGTGATGTTAGTAACCACTCAGGCCCATGACTGGCCTGGCCTGTTCCAGATCCCTGCAGATATTGTGTGTTTTAGGGCTGGTTAGAAGAGCTGAATTTCTAAACTTCATCTGAGTCTAGTAGAATGTAGGCCATGGCAGTCATGCCTTACACTGATGCAGCTGTCTTATAATCAACTCTTCCTATCAGAGCTGATTCTTAAATGCTTTATTGCCCCTATGACATTTCATCTTAAGTGGGGAAAGGGTCCTTTTTTTCTAATTTTTTGTTCTTGACATATATCTATTAGACATTTTGGCTCCATTTATTTTGTTTAGGGACAAAACATCAAATCATCTAGGAAAAACATTCTTAAAGTCAAGTCAGGAAGGGCCAGAAGAAAGGTATTACTTTTGCCATGTTACAATAATACTTGACCTTTTTTTCTCCTCTCATTTGCCAAGGCTTGTGATCTGAAACAGAGCTTTGAAAATTTCCTAACGTGTAAATGAAGACACTAGTCTTAGAGAATGGATGAACTCCTGCAGACTCAGCTCACAAAAGGGAGAGAAGAGTTTAAAATGTCCAAAATTACACTTGTGTAATTCCTATATATAAGGGGCAAGCAGAGAAAACAAGTGATCATTAAAAACTGCAGACCAGCCATTTGAGGGATGGTACTAAGAGAAAATGTCACAGAAGCCACAGGAGTGGATGTTGCATAGTGTGAAAATTTGCAGAGTCTGCCAAGTGTGAGAAATGAGAAGCCGTTGAATTTTAAAATAGATCATTTGGTGACTTTGCAGAACAATGGTGGATGCTGAAGATAGAACAGGTTTCTTGGGCTATACTTCATTTCGCTTCTATATGACCTGGGGCAAATTACATAACTGAGCCGTTGGTAAAAAT
Organism: Lontra canadensis; assembly: GCF_010015895.1. Taxonomy (NCBI): domain Eukaryota; kingdom Metazoa; phylum Chordata; class Mammalia; order Carnivora; family Mustelidae; genus Lontra; species Lontra canadensis. The sequence goes on along the minus strand of NW_022631012.1, from coordinate 5,624,328 downwards.
AAACCAAAACCAAACCAAACCAAAACAAAACAAAATCAAACCTTCTCCAGCCCCAAAAGGACAGTCTGAAGTGAATTTCCCAACTCAGAGCTTGCAGAAATTCAAAGAGCAATGTTTTCCTCTTGAAATGCCTTTCATCCAGGGCACACAGGGTTTGTCAACATTGTCAATGGGGGAAAGGCATTTCTCTACACTGAATCAATGGCTATTTTGAAAGCCACATACAATTTCCGTTATTTCACAAGCACCTGCATTTATTTGCTATTTTGCTGGCACATCAGCTGCTAAATCTGACACTGACTTCTAACCAATGGAGCTAGATTTACTTGCTCATATAATAAAAAGCATGAATAAAAATTTCAAAAGAGTAAGCTGGCTTTGGTAAAGTGTATGAAGCAACTCAAAAAATATCAGGGGTTAAAAGAAAGTAATTAATACCTGTTTCGTTCCTGATTCATTTGTTAATCTTTGATTAAACTTTTTAACCACGAGAATGAAGATAATAGTTTTTACTTACGTCCTGTGTTTTAGCCTATTAGATTTGCAGAGTAATTTGTGATTCGTAGATGAAAATTATTGAGTTTTCTCATTTACACATTATGAGAGTAGCAGATGATGAGTGAGGAGTTTAAAACCTTCTGCCTTCAGGGCCTGCCTGGAAAACCACAGTAGATTAATTTCGGTTTCCTAACTCATTGTGATTTCTTCTCTAGATAGATTTGAATGCCTTATACAATCATGCAATCACTCATACATATTTGCCTTTGAATTCTATTTTGATCTGATTCCAGTTTTTACACACACATGCATGTGAGCACATTTAATGTTCTACGTATTATGATGTGCCTATTCTAAAATTAAGTTAGTTTTCAATTTTTGGTTTCTTGGTAAATGAGAAGTGTTTCTGATGACTCCAGAAAGAAAGGAGAACTGAGTCTGCAGGCTCACTCTGAGAGCAGGCCTGTAGCTCTTCCTAGCTAGATGGCCTGCACTTTTGTTCCTGAGGCCAGAGGAACAATGGTGGTTGATGAGAGAAGTAAATTCAGAGCAACACAACTAATTGCAAAGCAAGAAAAATCCCCTAGAGAAAATGGGGCATTTACCTATGCTTTATAAGATCATTTTCACCAATAAAAAAAAATATCATATTAAATATTAAGTACTAAGGCATAAGTAGGGGACTTCATGACTTCTTTTGAGACCATGGATTAAATATAGGAGAGTTTAAGTAGAATACTTCTTTCTGAACCTAAAATCCACATCTAATGTCATTTCATTTTTATAGCAAATTTCTCACCAATCTTCTCCAGAGACGTTCAGGTTTCATAGCATCAATTTCATACGTTTGAGAGAAAGATCTTAGCTGTGACATCCGTGAAAGATGTAAACACCGAAAGAAGCCTGGCATGTTTCAGGAAAAAAACATGCTAGGAAAATAGAAATTAAAATTAGCAAGTGTGGCACAGCACAACTCATGAGACAAGATGAAACACCTTTGTTGTCTCAAAAGTGTTTCAATCTGTACAAGACACTCGACCGTCTGTTTTCTTGTGTGTGAACCAATGGCTGGTTCAGCTATTTCTGGTACCCCAGCCATGGCACTTACAGAGGAACCCATAGCAACCATTCCTCTATTGGTGGATTTTTTTTTTTTTTTTTAACCCACTAGGCTGTAGTCCTAACACTATTGGAAAGGAAATTTCCCATATCATTCTTTTTGAAGAATTGCATGTTTTTCTTGCCCACTAATATATTTTATTCAGCAGACAAATATCATTAGGCAAGTTAGGTCAAATCTCTGGGTGTGAAGTGTGCCTGTTTGTAAACACAGGGACTATCCCCATTTTAGAGCAAGGGCTCAGAACATGGCTACTATGTGTGTCAGAAGTCAGCCTTTTTCTTTAGTGATGTTTCCTTTAAAAAGACAAACTAGTCATCTCTGTTACAAATTAGTAGTTACCAACTATTGACAACCAGTCTTAAGAAGCAGAACTAAGGGGTGACTGGGTGGCTTAGTCATTAGGTGTCTGCCTTTGGCTCAGGTCGTGATCCCAGCATCCTGAGATAGAGTCCCGCATGGGGCTCCCTGCTCAGCGGGAAGCCTGTTTCTCCCTCTTCCATTCCCCCTGCTTGTGTTTCCTCTCTCGCTGTGTCTCTATCAAATAAATAAATAAAATTTTTTTAAAAAAGCAGAACTAAATTACATAGTCACTGCTTAGTATTTTCTGCTGTCCGTATGCAGAACCAGTTGTGGTTCTTATTTCTTACAATATGTTTAAGGGAATCAAAGTTGGTTGCTTTTCCAGTATGTCTGATGTGCTTTGATACATTGCTTCTTTTAATCTTTATAATAACTCTTAGATAAATATAATTGTGTCTATTTTATTTTAAGGAAATAGGGACTCATAAGGCTAAATAACTTGTCTCACACAGTCAGTAAATGGTTAAGCAGTGGATTACTTCAATCTCTCTGATTGGAAAATCCATAATTTTCCCACTACAGTATGCTATATCCCAGATAGGGCATCAGTTATTTATATTAAAAGAATGCACTAAAGTGTAGTTTTATTTTTATTAAAATAAAACCTTCAATCTAATGCTAAAAGGAAATTGTGTCATGTAATTTAAAGAACATGAGCTTTCTAATCCTGGCCTTAGGGCTTCCCAAAGCACTATGTAACTCTGGGCAATTTACTTATTTTTCTCTGCCTCAGTTTCCATACTTGTAAAATAGAGATATTTGTAGGTACATTTAAATCACATTTAAAATGTGATTAAATTAAAAATTAGTGAATAGCTCTAGGGTTGTTGGGAATTTCAAATGAAATAATATGTAGGGTTGTCTGTGAGAGTACGTGATACTTAGTAAATGCTAAATTTTCTGTTCCATTTTTCATCTTTAAAAATTATGTTTAATGAAATATCACAGGATAATTTTACCAAAAGGACATACTATAAATGTTCTTGTATATCATGCTCTTGTCCCCTAAACATGTAGTATGAACATCTTTCAATTCAATAAATACAGGTGTGCATTATCTTTTTAAATGACTTTATTATATTCCATTTGGTGGATATACTATACCTTACCAAAGTAACACTTAGTCTGTTTGCAGATTTTCACTCTTATATATGATTCTGCTTGTCCAAATCTTTGCACACATCTCTAATTATTTCTGTAGCAAAATTTTTATCAGTGGAGTTGAGTCAAAGGGTGTATCCAACTTCAGAGGGGTTTTTTACAGATGTAGCTACATTGCCTCCCGTAACTGTGTCCTACTTTTTATTCCCACAACAGAGGAATATTTTACTTCAATTTTTTTTAATCTTTGCCAATGTGGTATACATACACTTGGTTTAATTTAAATACTTTGATAATAAGAAAATAGTGTCTGATCAATTAATTTCAAGTAAACACATTAAAAGCAATCAGTAATTTGATGAGGGGTTTGTGAAGTTGTTCTCTAACAATTTCAAAATAGGTTTAGTGTAACTAAGTTTTACAAGCCATACCTTCCATCTTCTCAACTCTACTTAGAATATGAAAGCAAACACAAACAACAAGTAAGCAAATGCCTCTGGCTCTGTTCCAATAAAACTTTATTCATGGACACTGAAATTTGAATTTCATATAATGAAATTCTCATATTTTTATTTGTCTCATATTCTTATTCTTTTTCTTTTCATACTTAAAAATATAAAAACTAGGGGCGCCTGGGTGGCTCAGTGTGTTAAAGCCTCTGCCTTCGGCTCAGGTCATCATCCCAGGGTCCTGGGATTGAGCCCCGCATCAGACTCTCTGCTCAGTGGGAAACCTGCTTCCTCCTCTCTCTCTGCTTGCCTCTCTGCCTATTTGTGATCTCTGTCTGTCAAATAAATAAATAAAATCTTTAAAAAAAAATTAGGGGCGCCTGGGTGGCTCAGTGGGTTAAGCCGTTGCCTTCAGCTCAGGTCATGATCTCAGGGTCCTGGCATCGAGCCCCGCATCGTGCTCTCTGCTCAGTGGGGAGCCTGCTTCCCTCCTGTCTTTCTCTGCCTGCCTTTCTGCCTACTTGTGATCTGTCAAATAAATAAATTAAAAAATATATATAAACTATTATTACCCTAGACAGCTAAAGGAGCTGATTTGGCCTAGGCTGTAGTTTGCCCACTCCAATTTGGATAGATGTGTTTTTATGTGGTTTATGCTTCCTAATTCTCATCTAACAAAGGCATGGGAGGAGACAGCATAACTAGCAGGATCAGTCATTGAAGAGACTGGTGCCCTTTAGCCTGGAGTAAAAAGTTGTATTCTTTCACGACACAAGACGACTTCAAATCTTGCTGTAGAATTTACTACTAGTGTGGACTTAACCGATTTATCCTCCCTGAATCTCAGCTTTCCCTAACTTATAGTAAATTTGGAATCCTCCATATGGTGCCCTTCCTTCATGTGAGAGCGGTTAAGTAATGGTCAACATAATTCAGTTGTTCTGGAAAGCTCACACATGATGTGTTGTATTAATATATTGGAGACATGAGTTAAAATGGACTGCCAAGCTGATATTTATTCATAAGCAGTTACCTTGCACTGTCTTCCTTACAATAATTAACCTGACATTCTGGTACACTGAAATAAAAATTCCTTTGCACTTGTCTGGTGCTTTTAGATTTACTGAGCATTTTCAACCTTTTATTTAATCCTTAAAATAATTGTGTGGGGTATATATTCTTGCTACATTTTATAGGGAGAAAACTGATATGAAGTAGTTTTCCAAGATTATACAGAATATAACGAGTTAATGAAAGAACTATAAACTGAACACAAGCAAGGCTTCTAACCGTGAGGCCAGGCTTCCCCTCCTCTCCTGGAATCCAGATGGATCCTCTTTTATTTGAAGAAACTAGGGAGTTGACTTTTCTGCTGCTCTTTTCCTGGAGTTGTCCCTCACTGCTTCACTCTCAGATTCAAAGTGAGCCTGGGCCCCACCCCCGAGGACCGAGTCCCCGCGGTCATCAGCATGGTTAGAATGGGTCTTTTCTCCTCCTGACTTTCTCACTGATTATTGAACCTCTAATAACACTGTGACTCCAAGATAGCCAACCCCTGGCCAGGTGATGGAGAGTGGCAGGCCTGTAGAGCTTCACCAGGACACTAACTCATTGGCTGCAGTCGATCCTCTTCACACCCTCCCCACTCTACTTCCATTTCAGCGAGACTTAATCACAACTTATGTGTTCGTGAGATTTCCTTCCTTGTATTATCCTCCTTTACTTAAGCTAGTCTGAGTCAGTCTGTTTCTTTCAACCAAATAAGCCCAGAATAAGGAATACTGATTGATTCATGAAGCATTTTTTTAATTTCCCTCCTACAGTAGGTAAAGACTTATGTAGATCTATGGGATTTGGAGGAGATCTGTAAAAATAATCATGCATATGATTGTAAAAATAATAAAGGGACCTAGCATGTAAGGGTCATTTAAGCTACATATTGATATAATATTGGGCATATTTTCAAAATATGATGAAAGTAGGCAAACTGTGTTTTGAGTTCTTTCTCATGGGAGGTAAAGAACATTAATTACTACTAACCATGAAATTTATTTTTGATGAGGATATTCCATGATCAAATACTGATCAAAGGCTTGAATATAGCCAATAGTAGATTGTGTTTCCTTTTACGACATTTGTTTCTACTTTTCTTAGTGATAAAAGGACTTTCTTGATTAATCCTATTTATATGGCAATGGGAGTTGTTTACTTCTTGCTTTTCAGTCTTTTGTGTCATCTTTTCCATACTCAAATAACAAAAGTTAAATTATTGTCATTATGTGCCTGTAATGTATTCAGCTATCCTCAATGGTCTGAGCTACTTACCTGCTTTTTCTACTGTACACATATTTTGACTTTAGGTGGATTAGAGCATAGGGGTTCTTAATCAAGTCTGTACAGTAGAGTCACCTGCAAAGTTTTACAAAAATATTCAGAAGCTTCCAGTTCCCCCAAAGATTCTGATTTAATAGATCAGAGATGGAAGCTAGATATTAATATATTTTAGATTTCTCTTGGTAAGATTCTAATCACTAGGATTGAGAACCATCCATTTCAGGAAACCTACTAACCTCTTTTAGAATCCAATTAGTCATCACTAGGGTTGATAAATGTGTGGTTTATTTCTTAATCAGATAAAGGGCTATGGATCAGGAAACAGAAGAGATAATTCTTGATATGTCTGTGACTCAGAAGAACAGTGCAATATGGACTTCAGAAGCCTCGCATGAGCTTGTATCCCTTGATAGGAATGACTGTTCTATCAATCGTTAGTGCTTGACTTTTTCAAAGAGAAAATTGTGAGCTGTCAGAATTTACTAGTGTTTTTTTTTTTTTAAAGATTTGCTGATAATCTGGGGCACCTGGGTGGCTCAGTGGGTTAAAGCCTCTGCCTTCAGCTCAGGTCATGATCCCAGGGTCCCGAGACCGAACCCCACATCAGGCTCTCTGCTCATCAGGGAGCCTGCTTCCTCCTCTCTCTCTCTGCCTGCTTCTCTGCCTACTTGTGATCTCTGTCTGTCAAATAAATAAATAAAATCTTAAAAAACAAAAGAGTTTGCTGATATTTTAAATCAAGTTGCAAATGTTTCTGCAGATCAAATCCCCTCCTCCTCTGGAGAGGAAGTGCAGCCCATGGTTACTCCACTGTGTCCTCTGGAAGCAGACTCTTAGATGCAGTTTGGAGTGCAAGCAATAATCATTATATTCACTGTGGAACAGAGAAAGCTCTCTCTGCTGAAGACCCCAGGGGTGTGTGTTGCTGTCACATGACTGAGTCACACACACAGCTAGAAGCTGCCACCCTGGGAGAGGACACACACATGAAGGAGCAGAGGAGTGAGGGACGGGGCAGCACAGCAGCAGGGGACGGAGTGCTACAGCCAGACTTTCTCCCTGGCTATTTCCTAAGGAGCAGGCAAGCCCTGTCTCTTCTCACACCAGTGCTCATCACCACCTACTGCAGGGCACGCTCATTAAGGTATTTCTGAAATTTCAGCCCGGCACACACAAACAAACCTTTCATTAGTAAGAAAATATCAACAGAATACTTAAGTGCAGATCTTGCATGTCTACATTTTAAAAAGATATACTTTCTGAAATCAATCCTTTTAGTTTTTCAGAATTGACCCTGGGCAGAAATGATTTAGACTCCTGGAAAACATGATCTCCTCATTCCTTTAGCATGTGATAATAGTATAAAAGAAGTTTTTTTTTTTAATAAATATTTTTTTAAAGATTTTATTTATTTGACACAGAGAGAGAGATCACAAGTAGACAGAGCAGCAGGCAGAGATGGAGGAGAAGCAGGCTCCCTGCTGAGCAAAGAGCCCGATGCGGGGCTCGATCCCAGGACCCTGAGATCATGACCTGAGCCGAAGGCAGAGGCTTTAACCCACTGAGCCACCCAGGTGCCCCAATAAAGATTTTTTTATACATCAGAGAGAAAATTAAATTGAAGGCTAGTTTTCTAAGGGGCTGTTCAGCATCTCCACCTTCATAAAATAAAGCTTCCTTCCTTATAGTATAATATAAAGTGGAGACTTAACACGTCTTCGTCATCAACATCATCATGACAAAGAGTGTGAATAATAATAAAGCCTGAGAATTAAAAATATATCAAGCCGTACCAATGTTAAATGAAAATGAACATTCAGTGACTCAGCAAACATGGCTTCTAATACCGTGAAGCTTTCATACTCTTTAAACAGAAAACATGATTGTTCATAAAAGTAGACACAAACAAAAATAGGCTTTAAGATATTGACACCTACTAGATGACAATAGGCATCTTCTTTTTGTTTTAAATCCATAGCAGAAAAAAGGTTTTGTACTCCTGAAACAGAGCTCTCATACCATTGACGGGAAGCAGAGGGCTGTGCTGTGCCTTCCATGGTGAAGCCACTGATACTGAAGTCAAAACAGAGATCTGACCTATTCAGGAGTGACCCTTCATGTCTTAAAATTTCAACTAATGAATCCTCAAGCCATGTCCAGAGTTAGTGTCTACACCCATTGTCTATATTGTGAGCCATTCCATATTCCTTTACTCTGTGCTTCTGGGATGTGTTGACAAACAAGCCCTAACAAGATGCCAAGTGGAAAAGAAAAATGTAAATATAAATGCTACAGCCATCTTCTCCACATAATTTCAATATTTTTAGGACATCGACTGAGAATTCCCAGAACAGTGGTTTGTCCATCTCTGTCAGGGTCACTCTGTGAAGGAACACCATGGATTTGCACCATTAAGACAGAATGAAAAAGAAAACTAAGCTACACAAGAGTTTGTTCAAAAGGCAAAGAGGCTATGTTGTGTCAAAAGAATAAGACTTGTGATAGAGTAGAACAGACACTGTGACAAGAGCTTACCCATATTGTGGCTATTCTAAAATGTGTCCACAAGTTCTTTGGCGCTCCTCCCATTAAGAGGTGGGATCTATGTCACTCCTTTCAGTGCTCAAGGAAACCTTGTGACTCTTTACATCAATAAACAGCAGCAGCGGGGCACCTGGGATGCTCAGTGGGTTAAAGCCTCTGCCTTCGGCTCAGGTCATGATCTCAGGGTCCTGGGATCAAGCCCCGCATCGGGCTCTCTGCTCCGTGGGGAGCCTGCTTCCTCCTCTCTCTCTGCCTGCCTCTCTGCCTACTTGTGATCTCTGTCTGTCAAATGGCTGAATAAAATCTTAAAAAAAAACAAAAACAAAAACACCACAGCAGCAGTATTGCTACATCGAGATCAGAAAAGGCTGTGAAGCTTCCACCTGGTCCCCTTGGGATACTCCCCCTGGTGAACTGAGCTGTCAAAAGTCCAACCATCCTGAGTCTGTCACTCAGGAGAGGCCAGTGGATAGAACGTGGGCTGAGCAACCAATTGTCAACGAGCTTCAGCTGTCAGCCATGTGCACAAGCCCTCCTGGGCATACTGACCGTTCAAGTGTCCATGTAACTACAGTCGGAACCCACAACTAACCGTAACTGCATGAGAGACTAAATGAGAACTACCCTGCTGAGACCTCCCACATTCCTGACTCACATATCATGAGCACAATAATCGGTTGTTTTATGCCACTAAGATTTGGACTAATCATTTGTTATGTAACAGTTGTAACCAGAAACTATATTGACTCATTAAATCCTCACAACAACCTTGCAAAATAGCTCCTCTTATTATTCTAATTTTTTTTTTTCCAAATGGAGATACTGACTCCCAGAGATGGTAAGTGGCATTTCCTTTCTTTTTCGTTCTTTCTTTTTTTTTTTTTTTAAGATCTATTGATTTATTGTGAGGGGGGAGGGGCAGAGGAAGAGAGAGAGAGACAAAATCTCAGGCAGATTCCCTGCTGAGCACAGAGCCCGAGGTGGGGTTCCAACTCAGGACCCTGAGATCATGACCTGAGCCACAATCAGGACTCTGAGACTTAACTGACTGAGCCACCAGGTGCCCCTGAGATGTTAAGTAGCATTTTCAAGGTTACATGGCTTGTGAGCAGCAATGCTGGTATCTGAACCCAAGTAGTCAGATTCCAGAGCCCTTGCTCTTAAGGATCGTGAAATGGGGTGTTAATATATCTAAAATATGTATGTGCCATTTCACATTCTCTTAGCTTCATCTGTTCAGTGTTCACTGGCTCCAGCTTCAGCCACTTCTGCAGAGAGACCAATACTGTGTGAACTCTTGCCAAGTTCACCTTGCCTGATACTCTTGCTACATGCACTACTAATGTGTCAGGAATCCCTGTTGGTACTGAGGTACAAGATGCTGTAGGATCCTCTCTGACCTCACATGTGTATGTCCAGGGAGTGTGGAGGGACTAACACCCCACAGAGCAAACCCAACCTCCATATAAATTCTTCTCCCTTCTTTCTACAGACACACTTCTGGGAAGCAGTTATTTTGAGAAGCAGGTTCTCAGAGAACCACTTGCAAATCAAGTAATCTCTTGCATTTGATACAAATTAGTAGTCAGTTTTGCAATATACCATCTTTTTAGCTTTGTCTCCCCCACCTTATCTATGTTTAGTTCACTTCTACTTCCTTGGATTGCACTCCCTAAGAAGAAGAAACACACAAGCATGGTTTCAAGCCCGGCTTTCTGTGGAGCTCAGGTCAAGATAATAGCTGAAAATATTTTCACTAAATAATTATGCCTGTGTATGCATAAAATATATAGCACTGTTTTGCATATTTTAAGCTTTTAAAATAAATGGTATTATATCATGAGCTCATTCTGGAAGTTATTTTGTTCACTTAACACTACATGAAGCTATAAGTCATACATATGAAGTGCTATGTATTATTTTATTATATGAATGTGTCTTAGGTCATTACTTCATTTTCCTGTATACAGATGTGCATAATATGTTTAGAATGTTAGTGTGATGAGTGATGTTTTTATCCTTTTATGCACATATGTGATAAGTCCTCCAGGATCTACTTAGGGAATTGTTGGATTGAAGGGTGCACATATTTCAATTTTACTAGATATTGCCAAAGTAGTCTTCAAAATCATGGAAGTTCTACATATTCTTGAAAACACTTGATATTATCAGACTTTTTTAAAACATTGCTTTTTAGAACAGTTTTAGCTTTACATAAAATTTGAGAGGAAGTTACAGAGATCTCTCCCATATCTCTCACCCCACACACATGCCCTCACACTGCCCCATAATTAATATCTCCATCAGAGTGCTACATTTGTCACAATTGATGAACCTATATTGAGCTATCATAATCACCTAAAATCTATATTTTACCTATGGTTCACTCTTATTGTTGTACATTATTATATAGGTTGGACAAATACACAATAACTTGTATTCATCATTTATAGTATAATACAAAATATTTTCACTGCCCTAAAAATCCTCTATTCCCACCTATTCATCTGTCACTCCTCCTCAATACCAAGCAGCCACTGATCTTTTTATTGTCTCCATTGTTTGCTTTACTCAGAGCATCAAATAGTTGGAATCATATAGAATATAGCCTTTTCAGACTTGCTTCTTCCACTCTGTAATATGCATGAAAGTTTCTTCCATGTCTTTTCATGGCTTCATAACTTGTTTCTTTTTAGTGCTGAATAATATTCCTTTGTCCTTTGTAGCACAGCTTGATTATCCATTCAGTTATTGAAAAATATTTTCATTGCTTCCGGGCTTAGGAAGTTATGAACAAGGCTGCTATTAATAGGCACGTGCAGACTTTTGTGCAGACATAAATTTGGAAATTTGGGTATGTGTTCACTTGGGTATGTGTCAACACACAAAATTGCTGAATCATATGGTAAGAGTATGTTAGTTTTATAAGAAACTGCCAGATTATCTTCCAAAGTAGTTGGACCATTTTGCATTCCCACCAGCAGAAAATGAGAGTTCCTCTAGTTCCACACCCTCATCAGCATTTGGTGTTGACAGTGTTCCAAATTTTGGCCATTCTAAGAGATTTATGGTGATAATTCACTATTGTTTTGAGCTTCCGTGATAACATATAAAGTAAGCATCTTTATTAAATTTTTTTAAATTTTTAATTCAGCATAGTTAACATACAGTGTGATACTGGGTTCAAATGTACAATATAAGTGATTCAGTAATTCTACACAATACTCAGTGCTCATCATTTAAGTGTACTCTTTAATCCCCATCATCTTTTTCACCCATCCTCCCTCCCCCACTCACCTTCCTTCTGGTAGCCATCTGTTTGTTCTCTATAGTTAAAAATCTATTTCTTGGTTTGTGTCTCTCTCTCTTTTTGTTCATTTGCTTTGTTTCTTAAATTCTACAGATGAGTGAAATCATATGGTATTTGTCTTTCTGACTGATTTCACTTAACATTATACACTGTAGCTGCATCCATGTTGTTGCAAATGTTAATATTTCATTCTTTTTTGTGGCTGAATATATTCTATTGTACATATACACCACATCTTTATCTCTTTATCAATTGATGGACCCTTGGGCTATTTCCATGATTTGGTTATTATAAATGCTGCAATAAATGTAGGGGTGCATGTATCCCTTTGAATTAGTATTTTTGTACTTTGGGGATAAATACCAGTAGTGTAATTACTAGATTATAGAGTAGTTCTAACTTTTTGAGGAAACACTATGTGGTTTTTAAAGTGGAGCATCTTTTAATATGCTTATTTTCCATCTGTCTATCTTCTTTGGTGAGGTGTCTCTTAAGCTCCTTTGCCAATTTTTTATTGTTATTATTAATTGGGTTGTTTGTTTTCTTATTTCTGAGTTTCAAGAGTTCTTTTTATGTTTTGGACAGTCCTCAATCAGATATCCCTTTTGCAAATATATTTTCTCAGTCTGTGGCTCATCTTCTCATTGTCCTGACATTGTCATTTACAAAGCAGTTTTTAATTTTAATGAAGTACAGTTTATCCATTGTTTTCTTTCATGGATTGTGCCTCTGGTGTTGTATCTAAAAAGTTATTGCCATACCCATGGTCATCTAGGTTATCCCTACTATCTTCTAGGAGTTTTATACTTTTGCATTTTACATTCAGGTCTATGATCCACTTTGGGTTAATTTTTATGAAAGGTATAAGGTCACTGTTTAGATCTTTTTTTTTTTTTTTTTTGCATGTGCATGTCTAGTTGCCCTAGCACCATTTGCTAAAAAGATTATCTTTGATCCATTTTATTGCCTTTGCTCTTTTGTCAAAGATCAGTGACTATATTTATGTGGGTCTATTTCTAGACTCTCTATTCTTTTCCATTAAACTATTTGTCTATTTTTTCACCAATACCACATTGTCCTGGTTACTGTCCTAGTAAGTCTTGAAATTGGGTAGTGTTAATCCTCTAACTTTGTTCTTCTCTAATATTTTATTGGCTATTCTGGGACTTTTGCCTTTCTAAATAAACTTTAGAATCAGTCTGGTAATATCAAAAAAATAACTTGCTGAGATATTGATTGGGATGGCATTGACTTCATAGATCAAGTTAGGAAGAACTGTCATCTTGATAATATGGAATCTTTCTGCTCATGAACATGTAGTATCTCCCTATTTATTTAGTTCTTTGATTTCATTCATCAAAGTTCTGTAGTTTTCCTCATACAGATGTTGTACATAAATAGTTTTTAGATTCATACCTAAACATTTCATTTTAGGGGGTGCTAATATAATTTGTGTTGTGTTTTTAATTTCTAGTTCCACTTGTTGACTGCTGGTGTATAGGAAAGCAATTGACTTTTTTTATACTAACTGTGAATCCTGAAACTTGCTATAATCACATATTAGCTTCAGGAAGATTTTTTTGTCAATACTTTTGGATTTTCTCCATAGATGATCCTGTCATTTGTGAACCAAGCTTTATTTCCTCAGTCTGTATAGCTTTCATTTCCCTCTTATTGTCTTATTGCATTAGCTAAATTTATCAGATTTTAAAGCTATTTTTTCTTTAATATTATGGATTTGGAGAGGAATTAAGTTTTTTATTTGCACTTTCCCAAATTATTGATGAGATTGAGCATATTGATGTGATTATTGTTGAGATTTAAGCATGTTCTCATTTTTCAAATTTTTGACTTGACTTATTGATTTTTATTTTTAGTAAATTTAATCTAATCTGGATTCTAATCTTTTGTTTACTGAATGCATTTCAAGTATCTTTTCTCATCCTAGGATGTATATTTTTATTTTTTGAGTCTCTCACTGCAGAAAATATTTAATATATTTGAGTTTTCTGTTTCCTTATATATTTTTAACTTTTTGAGTCTTTCTCAAGCAAGACTCAAAGTGTTTATTAAAAAAAGAGGATATCAGAACTATTTGTTTGGTTTTTTTTTTTAGCTTAAATTTGCTTTTCACATTTAGGTCTTTAATTCATCTTGAATAATTTATTTTTTGGTAGGGTTCAGGCAAGAATCTCAATTTACTTTTTTTCTGAGTAGAAACAACACATTCTACTGTATCACATATGATTTCTTCATATTTCATCTTTTGAACTTTTTATTCTATTTTACTGGTTAATTTTTCTATCCCCATATTGTTATCAATCACATTGCCTCAATTACTATATAGTCTTATAATTCCTCAACCTTTTCCTTCTTTTTCAGATCTGTCTTGGCTATTCTTGTCTCATTGTTCTTCTATATGGATTTTAGGAACAGCTTTTTTTTAAGGTTTTATGAAAAATCCTGAAAAAACACTGGATTTAAAGAATAGCAATATATCTTTATTAAAATGAGTCCTCTTACCTAGCAACATGGTATTTTTGTAAGTCTTTACGCCTTTAAATAATTTAAAGTATTTTGTCTACAAAGTTATTAAATGTTTTTCTTATATTTACCCCTGGATATCTTATAGATTCTTTTGCTATTCTCTAGACTGAGCAGACAAACATTAAAACAAGGAAGTATGACATTCAGAAAATAATGGGTTTTATGAAGTGAAAAACAGAGGATTATAGTAGAACATTTCTGAAAGAGGATAAGGAGGATTATTTTAGGCAGGTTAATAAACAGTCTTATAAGAAGAGGTTATATTTGAGCTAAGACCTGAAGAGTGAAAAAGTGCCAGCCTCCTATAGATATGGAAGAAGACCAAAAAATCAAGGTACTTGAAGGGCCAGTGTATCTAGAGCGAAGTGAAGCAGGAGGAGCTGTATGAAATGCAGTCAGATCTTGAGGACCCTTACAAACCAGAATAAGGAGCTTAAATGAGCATGGACTGTGGGATTTGGAGCTTTGTTCTACCCACTGAGAGACCACTAGGAGGTGCCATCCTTAAAGAGGTGAGCTATTTCGACTATGGATGTCCAAGACACACTGGGTATATCCATTCTTGCATAATGGGAGTGACCTTAAAGTGCGGCCTTTCTTCTAAAACTCCAAAATTACAACATCAGTGTATTCAGCATACACTCCTTAGTGACAAATAGAAGATAACAGCAATCATGTTTCACATTTAATTCTGAAAGGTTTCCATAGATGAATGGTGGGCTCTTGTCAAAAACTGTTTTTATTAATTATTATGAATGTTTTTATTTCTACTGGTTCTCATGTACTTACACAGCATTCTGGATTCTGCTTACCGAAGCAATCTTTTCCAAGACCCAGTTAGAGTTCTTCTCTCTTCAGCCTATCTGCCAGGAATGTTTATTTGTATATTCACCTGACAACTCAACGTCTGGTCACTATCAAAATTCACTCTTTCATTTAAAAGAGGACAACCTTTAAAGCTGACATACATTTAGCTGCATCTGTCTAGATCTTTCTGCAATTCCCTTTCCCATGCTTTCTAAGGCCCAGTAGCCACTTTCTCTACTGCCCAAGGCCACTCCATCACTAGGCACCATCTTTGGGAAAGCTCCACATCCAATTCAGTCTTGTATAGTGAGATAACATCATGCAGTGATTACAATGGAGTTGGTTTATTAGCTGTGATGGTGTCATTGACCAGATTAACCCAGTTCTTAGCTTTCCTCCAATAGTGTTTATCTGAATTGAAAAAGAAATACATGACAGAAGGCAGTGTAGATGAAAGCATTTAAGGAGGGCAGGGTTCTTCCCAAAAGCCCCCCTCCCCCGCAAAATTGGAGGCTTTCAATGGTTGTAAGAAGTAAGCTGTCATGGCAATCTTGATTCTCCACTAAAATATGATTCTGAATACTGATCTTAACAAGTGCTTATCATAGATTTCTTCTGCTTCTAGATGACTCAATGCTTTAAGGGCATTTGGGGTTGAAAAGGACCATTAGCTCTTCTTCATCTTCTATCATCAACAGGGTAATTCTTTCATATGTCCTTGAGCATTTCTTACTTACACGACTCATAACCCTTTTTCCAAACCCTCATAACTGCACAACACTCAGTATTATATTAAAAACTTGGGGCATAAGTTTGAAGCTGACTTCACCATTTCTTTCATTACTTACTGTATAACTTTAGGCAAGTTATATAACCCTCATGTGTCTCAGTTTTCTCTTCTTAAAATGTTGATTGCAGAGTTTTTTGGATCAATTGACTAATATATTTAAAACAGAACTTGACATATAACAAGCATTCAGTTATGTTATCTATTATTATTTTTCTGACAAATGCCCTATTCCTCCCCCATCAAACAAAACTTTTTTAAAAATGACCTTACTAATTACTTCACAGTTTACCTATGCCTGAATTGTATCATATGGTTATCCTTCCTTTTCTGCTGATTTAACCTCTACTGTTCTCCCTTTTTGTCTCCCATCTTAGAAATTATTCCTTCACCAAAGAGTGATTAATCCCTCTGTGTGCCAGATATAGTATCCTCCAGAAACTTTTAATTTATTATCCCCTCTCTCAAACATCCTCAACATTTTCTTCTTCTGGGACTCTTTAATTCTGGACCATAAATATGTTCACATCTCTCTCTCTCTCTTTTTTAATTCTGTGGTACAACCATTTTGGAAGATAATTTGACAGACCTTACAAAGCCAATCATAGTCTTATGCAATCCAGCAATTGTGTTCCTGGGTATTTATACAAAAGAATTACCAAAACCTGCACATGAAGTGTTTAAAGCATCTTTATTCGTAATTGCCAAAAATTGAAAGCAACTGAGATGGTCTTCATTAGATGAACAGATTAATAAACTATGGTGCATCTATACAATGAAACATTGATCAGCAATAAGAAATGAGCTATCAAGCCACAAAAAGACATAAAGTAAAATTAAAGACATTTTACTAAGTGAAAGATACCAATCTGGAAAGTCTATATACTATATGATTTCAACTATATGACATTCTGGAAAAGGTAAAACTAGAGAGACTGAAAAAAGATTAGTGTTTGCCAGGCATCAGGGAGGGAGGATAGGTAGAACATAGAGGATTTTTTTAGGGCATGAAACTATTCTGTTTGATTCATAATTATGAATGTGTGACATTATTTGGCAAAATATTGTACAATATTTGTATAACAGTACAATAGACAAAATGAACTTTATGGATTTAGTTAACATATCAATATTGGCTCACCAGTAATAACAAATGTACCACACAAATGTAAGTTTGTTAATAATACAAAAAACTAGGGGCACCTGGGTGGATCAGTTGGTTAAGTGTCTGACTCTTGATTTCGGCATTGGTCATGAACTCAGGGTTGTGAGATCAAGCCCTTCACTGGGCTTCACACTCAGCAAGGAGTCTGCTTAACATTCTCTCTCTCTCTAGGCCCCTCCCTCAACCCCCATCTCTTTTTCTCTCTCTAAAATAAATAAATAAAACTTTAAAAAATAATAACAGAAGGAACTGGACCGGAAGAGAGAGAATAGATAACTATCTGTATTTTTGGTTTAATTTTTCTGTAAACCTAAAACTGCTTTAAGAAATAAAGCTTATTAATAAATTTTAAAACCTGAAGCTTTATATACATCTTTTCACAGCAGCACCTGGATAAGTATTTGATTAATTGCTAGAAGGTATATATATAAGGGGTGGGAATCTGAGGCACCATCTTAGAACTCTGCCTATCCTACTATCCTATTCTATGCTATCAACTCTCAACAACATTCTTTGTGGCAATAGACAGAACTTGATGTTCCCTAGATTTGTAAATTGTTTTTTTTTTTCTCTTTCCATATATTTGCCTGGATTACTTTAACTACTTCCATAGTTTTAATTACTTTTTTTTACAGTGTTAACCACAGAAATTGATCTATCCTACCAGCTAATTCTTCTGAACCTCATACCCATATTCCTAGCTGTCTCTTCATGATACCCACTAACACTTCCAATAAAGATTTAAGGAAAACCCATTAATGCTCCTATAGACAGACCTAAAATAAGAACATAATTCTCCCTATCAACTTTTCTGTCTTCGAATGAGATCATCATTTACTCAGTTGCTCAAATCAGAAAACCTAGAGCTTTGCTTGTTTTTTTTACTGAAGTCTTAGTATAGATTAGGGACTCTCTTAAATATTTTTTTACAAGTATTAACATTTAATCTTCACACAACTCCATGGGAAAGGTATGATTATTTGGAGACCTTGTCCAAGAACCTTTCCCGGGGTATTATATCTAGGACAAGGTAGTTCTAGGGACAAAACTGTCTAGCTCAAGATCTAAGCTCTTAACCACTGTATATTTTTCTTTCCCTATACCCACTTGGTTATCGAATCTTACTTAATTACACCTCTGCAATATCAGTCAAATTTATCTCTTTATTTCTAGTTCTGCTGTCATGGCCTTGGTTCAGCATCTCATGAAATATTTCTCTAAAGTTCAGACTGAGGTTCCCATCTACAATGCTTGTTTATTTAAAATGACCTCCACATCCCAGTCATATCAATTGCCCTTAAATGGAAACAAAGGTTTTTACTGCCCTAAAGTCTTCTTATCCAAACTCTGTAGCTTGCCATACAAAACCTTTTTTCCAACCAATTCCAGCCCATGTTTTCTGCCTTGTCCCTTTGTTTATAAGTGAATCGGTGTCATGTTTCCCATGGTACCCTTTTCTGTACATGTCTATATTCCTTTCAGTGCTGTGAGTTCCCTAAGAATAGCCATCTATACAGCATGGTTCTTGGCATATAAAATGGACTCAATAAATATGTATTGAATAAATTGTATTTAGAAGATGTCTTTCCTTGTTTCAAACTTCCTATTAAAATATTACTTCAAGAAATTAAATGGATATTTTAATTTTGTGACTGAAAATACCAATATATGCCACATAATTCTCTCTATATGGAGTAAAAGAGTAAATAGTTGATTATATAAGAAATATTTCTATGTCGTGAGATCTGGCCCTAGGGTCTCATTCTTTATTCCATGTGTTATTACATGAATATCTTTGTTCAAACAGGTGTGTGACTGTATTTGTTTGTTTTCAGGTAGTTGGGTTCACAGCAATGGGTTTCTATTCCAACTGCTTCATCCGCATCCCTACTTGTTTTGATGATAGGTGAAACACCTAAGAACCTAACAGTAACCCATCAATAAATTATACAGACATTTGACGATGACAACTGAAGGAAAATGGCAGATATGGATGGGATGAACAGGATCGTCCAGGTACATTCATGGACTATAATAAATAGCGTGTCCTAAAAGCATGATTCAAATGTTCTTTCTCAAGTTATAATTAACTGATACCCACAATTGGTTAGTTTGTGGATATTCCTGCTTTAGCAAAATAAAGTAAAATTCTTGTGGTTACCATTTTAAAATAAATTCTCACATTAGAAAACTTTTAAGCTTTCTCTGTATTGCCAAGCTTGCTCTCTTCCTTGTTTACACTTTTAATAATTTTCATGTGCTCCTTCTGCTAAAACCCAAGGGTGGACTCCTGACCTCCTTGCTAGACGTGCGAATGATGCCAGGGTTAGTGACTGTTCTGCGGTTTCCCAAAGCTCCTCCTCCCCAGACCGTGACAATACTTCGGATGCTGAGGTTGGGAAGCAGGACAGGGGACACTCCTGGGGTGCAGCTCGCAGGGAAGGAAGCCGAATCCTAGGGGGTGGAAGAGGCGGGAGGGGATCAACGTGCAATGCGGAGTGTGGACCTTTTTGACCATCCCGCTGCAGCTCACCCTGTCCCCAGCTCTGCTCTGCCGCCCGGCCCGCCGGTGCGGGCTGCTGTCCACAGTGGGAGGTACTGAAAGCAAGGAGCGGGCGCGGGGGCGGCGAGGCGGACAGCTCCTCCGAGCGCCCCCCTCCTCGCTCCGCGGCTCCTCCAGCCCTCCCCTCCTCCCGCAGCCATGTTCCACCGGCGGGGAGGGGCGGGGGGAGGGGAGAGGGACGGGGGATCAGGGCGGAGAGAGCCGGCTCAGCCTCGGGGAAGGAGGGGATGAGAGTTGGGGAGAGCAGCGGGAGGAGGAGGAGGCGGCGGCGGCGGCTAGCGAGGAGCCAGAGCTGGGTCCTGCAGTAGGACTCCCAGGAGCCACCATCATGGTGAAGAGGAAGAGCTCCGAGGGCCAGGAGCAAGACAGCGGCCGCGGCATCCCCCTGCCCATCCAGACCTTCCTGTGGCGGCAAACCAGGTGAGGGGCGCAGAGGGCACGCCGCGGGCCACCCTGGGCTGGGGACGCTCCTGGGGCCGCCTGGGTCACCGCCGCTTGCCGCTGCCGCCACTGCTGCTGAGGCCGCGCCACAGCCTGCAGCTCCCTCTCTGGGGCTGGAAAGCAAGCCCTCTGCACCTGCTTAAAAACACGCATTTAAAAAAATATTTCCGTGAAGTTTGTCGACAAGCAGATTGGCAGTTGAATAAATATATACATTATTTAGGGGGTGGGAGGGCAGAAAACCTAGGAAGAGGGGGCGGGGAACTAGGGAAGATAATTATGACTGGTTGTGCTCTTGCGTCCAATTTCCGCTCCATCTCCTGCTGTAATTCCAGGCCGGTGACCTGTTGTTTTTCCAGCTCCTGTTTGGCGAATATCGGCTATGCCCACTTGTTAACCATTTTTGCTCGGATTCAGCCAATATAGTCTTCCTGGTTGAAGAACTTGAGGAAGATGATTTTTGATAAGCATTTTTTTTTTTTCCTGGAAGAATCTCTGAAACCTATTCTAATAAACAAGAAACAAGATTTCCATTATTATTATTATTATTATTGTTATTATTATTTTGTAAATTTATAAGATAAAAAATTAGGTTCTGGAAATCACAACCCACAAGCTGTTCATTTTTAGTTTTTTATATAATTATACACATGAGCAATACACCACTCCTGACCATTGGCAATTTGGAATCTGATTAAGAAAAAGTCTTCAGAATAAGAGTGGATACAGAAAATGTGGAGATCCACATCTCTTTCATACATGTAATTACACATGTAAAAGCAAATGTCGTCAGCTGTTCAACACCTGCTCATTAACAAGCTATAGGGAGGCATAAAATTTGAGTTATGTAGCACTGTATCTTATCCGTTGAAAAAATATTTCATAAAGATGCTAATAATTTTACTTATAACCGCTATCTCTATTAATTTTTCAGTGCATTTTTGAGGCCTAAACTGGGAAAGCAATATGAAGCCTCATGTGTGGTATGTGATATTCAACATTTAATGATTGTTTCCATATTCTGTGTGGTCATTTCAACCCAAAGAAAGGCATTAAATTAAACTGACTGTTTAGATTAATTCATTTAGCAAATGTTATCGAGCACCTTCTATGTGTTAGGCAGGGTTCTAAATGATGGGATGGAGCAATAATCAAAATACAGAGTTTGCATTCTAGTGGGAGGAAGCCAAGCCACTCACAAATAAGTAAAATACATAATAAGCCAGATAGAGATAAGCACTATGGAGAAAATGAAGAAAGAAAGGAGACTGGGGGCACTGGCAGCTCGGGATTGGGGGAGGGAGTGGATTCCATGTTAAGAGCAGTGGATAGGTAAGGCTTACCTGCTAATGTGACTGTTAGAGAAAACTGTGAAAATAGGGAGGGAGGAATAGTTAAGGGAAGAGTAAAGGGGAATAGCAAGTCTAAAGCACCTTATCCCCGAGTGGATAGGAATAGAGCAGTAGAAGAAAGGATGGAGAGATTACAAAGAACCAGGTGGTGAAGGGCCTTGCAGGACAAATATAAGAAGTCCATTCCTTCCTCAACAAAATTGAGACTGTTATGGTGGAAGTTAATGAGATGAGGGCCTATGAATCACACAAAGTCATATACAGTTCTGAACTTGATGTCTTGCATGTTTTGTGCAAGTCTGAAAATAGATGATATAAAATAATTATGAGAATAATGCTATTAATATGTATACCTTATAGAGTGCACTTGTCCTGAGAGTCTAAGGGAATCATATATCCTTAAAGAGGTCCCAATCACAAATCAAAAACAAAAAACATGAAGTCATGAAGCAAAAATGGGATGAACTTTTCATAAATTTCATTAGAATTTGGAGCTCAAATAAGGATCTTCACATTTCATATATCATAACCTAAAAGTGGAAACCTACCCATTTAGGCATTGCCATGAAAATTTGCAAATGACTACACAGATGACTATATAGTGAGGAGTTCTGAAATGTGTTATGACCCTTAAAAATGATAAGAGCCAACTAGAGAGTTTTAAATGTGCATGCAGGTACACACATTCAAATAGGAATTTGTTTTGTTGTATCTCCTGCCCTTCAACGTTGCCACAGAGATATTTTTAAAATATAATCTTTTAATAAGGACCTTTTAATGGAATTTGTTGTTGTACTTAGCTCAAATTAGAGTAATTTGACACTTAAGAAATCACTGAGCCTTCCGTAAATCATGCTTACAATTATACTAACTTAAAATAATCCTGAATTTTCCCTGTTCTTGGCAAAGATTTGGCATTTTTAATGTAGTCATACAATATCAAACAACTAAGTCACAGAGAAATAAAAATGTAGAAAGCAGTTTTCAGGGTTTAAAAAATAGTAAGAGCTGTATTAGTGACATTTAAGAAGGAAATGACATTAAGTACCCAGAGCACCCAATTATAAAATATACAACTCATCCTCTAAAATGTATTCAACAAGACTGTAAATTCTTTATAATCTTTTAATGCCCAACATACTCACCATTCATTTAATGAATACTGAGATACCTGAGGGCTGAAGAATTTAAAATCATTTGGATATGTCTTCATTCAGTTTAGAAAAAACAACAACAACAAAAAAAAACATTATCTTTTTACACTCCTTACCGAAACATCACCATGCATTTCATTATGAAGATGGATTTCTTATTTTCCTTTTTTTAGTCAAAAAGTAACTCATTTTCTTCAGAGAATATTGTATTAAGCCATGTCTTTTTCTCTGGTATCCTAATAGTACCAATAATACAGCTTGAATACTTGGAACCTGTATTATGATCACTCTATAGCATATTTCCACAGTTTTCTTGATTACATGGGGCATCAAGTAGCAATCAGGTTCAATTCATGTAAGTCAAATATTTATTAAATTTATTTTAATATTTGGAAGCTATATTTTCCTTAACCCCTTAGAGCGATATCCGCGCCCCCATTCAAATAACAACAACAACAAAAACTGGGAGTAGGTCAAATTTGTTCTGTGATATTTCACTTTCTTAAAGTATCCCTGGCCAAGAAAGAGTGAATAAACCAGCAAAACTATGGCTTATTTCCCATCATTCTCCTTGCCCTTCCTTCCATCTTTTATTCAAAGGTATATGAAGTATCTTTATGGTTACAGGCATTAGGCAAGGAAATGTCTTGTGCCAGATTATTGCTTAGGACATGAAATAATTCAGAGACCCCCAAATCAGATTTCTTGAAAGAGTTGTATCTCATTTAACACTTGTTGAACCACATCAAAACAAATTCTGTCCTCAAGACCCTTTCACAAAAGACATTTCATTGTGTTCTGCAAATGTGACAGCCCCTTTGGATGCCACAGCAACATTTTATAACATATTACATGAGTTAAATGTGGTGTTGCACTCTTTTTTTAGATGACGCTAATTTTGGTGAAAATAAAAATCACTTAATAATTCAAGTCCTATATTTTAAATCAAATACCTAAAAATGGTTAAAAAGAAATGACCATGACCCATTGTACATCAACATGAAATGCAATGTGAGTGCACTTCAAAAAACTTGATGCCGTGGTTTGCGTCTTGGTATAGTACTTTGATCTCCAGTTTCTCATCAGACAGAATCACCAATTCCTTATTTTACACATTTTTTTTCTTCTTTTTCGGCATCCACAGTCCTTTGAACGTGTGTTGGTAGAGAACAAGCTGCATGGCCTTTCTCCAGCCCTCTCTGAAGCCATCCAGAGCATTTCCAGATGGGAGCTGGTGCAAGCTGCTTTGCCTCACGTCCTGCACTGCACTGCAACCCTGCTTTCAAACAGGAACAAGTTAGGTTGGTTCTTCTTCCTCATTCCTTCTCCATGGCATGCAATTGTCAACACTCATGCTGATGGCATTTACTGGGTACTTACTCTTTTTCCAGGAATTGAACACGTGATCTCATTCAGTTCTCATAAATGCCCCCTCACGTGGGTACCACTATGATCTCCATCTTACCAATGAAGGAACTGGCATTCTTGTTCTTAAATCTTGAATTTTACAAGTAATACGTGAATATATTTTCCTTTTAAACATTAAAACATTACAGGGAAGCTGAAGCCTATCACCTCTCTGAGATGAGTTCCAATCCGATTTCTCTTTGGGCCTCTCAAATCTTAAAGCGACCTCTTGCTCTTTGTAGTACTCTATGTATGTGTATGCATGTGCATAGACACTCTTCCTTTTTTTTAAGATTCTCTTGAAATTGCTTTTCTCACGTGGTAACACATCCTAACATCCACCCCATGTTCGCGCATGTGCTGTTTTCCATCCAGTTCTTTGCCCTTTTTTGGGTCTCTGCACAAAAGTTACCTTTAGAGAGGGGTTTCTTGGTCACCCTGTCTAAAGTAAAGTTGCTATCCTCAGAGCCTGGATTCTTAAACACCACACTGCCTATTTGGAGATATATATGGGTATCTGCCTGAAGAGAGGCGATGTATGTGGTTTCTCCTCCTATGACACTATGCTATTCTGCAGAGATTGTAACCAGTTAGGAAGCCCTAAAACAAGAATGAGCCCTGAGCCCTTCCAGGGGCTCCTGGGTGACTCAGTCAGTTAAGCGTTTGTCTTTGGCTCAGGTCATGATCCCAGGGTCCTAGGATTGAGCTTTGCATCTGGCTCCTTGCTCAGTGGAGAGTCTGCTTCTCCCTCTCCCTCTGTGAGCTCTTGCTTTTATTCTCTCTGAAATAAACAAACAAATAATAAACAAATCTTAAAAAAAAAAAAAAAGAAAAAGAATGAGCCCTTCTAGCCGTGGATGTAAGAAGTATAGAGAAATGCTAGTGTGTCCCAGGAAATCAAGCTGCAGAGCAAAGCAAGGATGTTCTTTCTATACCCAAAGTTGATATTCATTGTTCTGGTAGCAGAGTTTGTCTTAACTTGGCTATGTGATTGTCCCCATGCAGGCCACCAAGATAAACTGGGGGTTGCTGAGACAAAGCTCCTTCACACCCTTCACTGGATGCTCCTAGAGGCCCCCCAGGACTGCAACAGTGAACGGTTTGGGGGCACAGACCGTGGCTCCAGCTGGGGTGGCAGCAGCAGTGCCTTCATCCAGCAGGTGGAAAACCAGGGCTCACCAGGGCAGCCTTGTCAAAGCAGCTCCAACGATGAAGAAGAGAACAACCGAAGGAAGATCTTCCAGAACTCCATGGCCACTGTAGAGCTCTTTGTGTTTCTCTTTGCTCCTCTGGTACACAGGATCAAGGTAAGGAGAGGGCTAGTGTCAGGCTGAGGGAGGATAGAGGTGAGGTGGGCTTCAAATGGTGTTTCCATATTTCCATATTTGATTGTCCATGTCTTCTAAGATTTTGTGGCAAGCCAAGACATGGAGAGATTTCTTTCTATTATCAAACCACTGATTATGATTTCAAAACACAATTCCTTGCATATCATTATCTACTTAAAAATCTTCAAAGGTTCTCCTTCTGCCCCAGGATCATGTCCAGCATGTTAAACATGGCACATAAGGTCAAGGAACTTTTAATGTATCATTTGCCAGTCCCTACTGGCATCTTCATGATCCAGTTCTGGGAGCCACTCCCTGAATATACCCTTGCCATTCGCTCTGTCCTCTTTCTTTCTTCTGTGCATCTGATGACTCCTCAAACCTCAACTTCAATGTCATCATTTCCATGAAGCTGTTCCTCTGAAATTCCCCATGTAGACTAAGTCATTATCTCCTTTGTATTTCTACAGTACCTTGTAAGCTGTCTGTTATAATGCAGGTCTAGAGCAGAAGTTCTAAATGTCTTCTATGCCGTGGACTTCTAGACAGTGTGGTACAAGCTGAGAATTGCTTTCCAAAATATTTCTTAAAGCATCAAATACAACACATAGGATGATATGGAAATCAATTGTACTAAAATGTAACTATAGACAAGTACCCTTTGGGTCTGAAGGAGACAATATGATTTGAAATTATGTGAAATTATGTGAAAACACACCACTTTCTAGCTGTGTGATCATGGTGATACTACTTAACTTCTTGGATCCTCCATTGCATACAACTGCGGATACCTCTAACACAGGGTGAATATATGTGAGGACACAATATAGTTCCCACACATGGAGAGAAATCAAGATGTATTTGTTATTTCTGTAAATGAAAATTATTATATACCTTCTGACTGCTAAGTTAAGAGAAAAGAAGAACTCAAGTGTTCTTTAATAGAATAATAAGATCCTAATAAATGATTCGAGTTATATGTATTTATGTATGTATGTGAGTGTGTGTACATACGTATATGTAGGTGGTTGTAAGACCATTAATAATCACTATTAGGAGAATGAAGTGAATCTTTTCACTCCTTTTAGTTTTAGTTAAAGTTCACTTTCGCTTGACACTGTCCCATTGCTGCCAGGAATAGAATTGAAATTACCTGTAAATTTCCAAAATGCTTTGCATGCACTGGTAACATTGCTCATGAAACATACTAAAAATTTCAAATATTGTGAAATCAAATTAAATAGCTGCTTTAAAATATTTGACTTTCCATTTTAAAAAGTCTTTTATGATGGTTATGCTTACTCAAAAGCATTAATTTAGACCATTCCCTGGTTTATGGGACTAGCGGGTCCAGGCTTCTGCCCATCTTCTTGGCCCCATCTCCTGCCATGCCAATATCCTTTCTCTCTTTCACTAACCTCCAGGTTCAGTGGGGCTCACCCGCAAATTCATTCTTGCTTTCAAGTAATGCACTTGTTTTTCTTTCTGTTTAAAACAACGACCTCAGGGCGCCTGGGTGGCTCAGTGGGTTAAGCCTCTGCCTTCAGCTCAGGTCATGATCTCAGGGTCCTGGAATCGAGCCCCGCATCAGGCTCTCTGCTCCGCAGGGAGCCTGCCTCCACCTCTCTCTCTGCATGCCTCTCTGCCTACTTGTGATCTCTGTCTGTCAAATAAATAAATAAAATCTTTAAAAAAAGAAAAAAAGAAACAACGACCTCTGCCTCCTCCTCTAAATTTTCATATGGCCATATCTGTCTCATCAGTTTACTCACAACTCAAATGTTACCACCTCAGAAAGAATTTTCCTGACTTTTGTGTCACTAATACATGACTATCCTTTTTTCTTTTTTCCCTCTTTGCACTTACAAGTATCCAAAATTATTTTCTGTGGTTGTTTGCATATCTATTGCCCTTTTTCCCCCTAGAACAGAGTTGTTGAGCAAAAGGACATTGCCTGTCAAGGTCACACTGTATTTCCAGTGTCTAGTGTCTGCCAAAAATGGGGTACTTAATAAATATTTAATAGGTGACTCATTGAATAAACCAGGTGCTACGAGTAGTGATTATATGCAGGTACATTGTCCTTAAAATGGAGAGGACAGGAAAGAAGGTTTCTTTAAATAATGAGCCCGTAAAGATTTCTACCCGTGGACAGATATCCTCTGGATTAAAAAATGTGGAAGTGCAGAAATGACTGGAATGGCTGTAATTTTATTTGAAGACATGACTGAGAGTCCAAGTTTTGGAAACAGGCTTGCATTTGAATCACACGTTTGCTGCTTCCTACTATGTGACTATGAGGCTTAGAAACTGAAGCCTCAGTTTCCCTCATGTATTAGTTGGACATACGAATAGTTTTATGAGGTATTGTGATGAAACATGATAATGCTCAACATTATACATAAAAGAGCCTTAACAAATGTGAGTTGCTTTTAATGATGGCATTTTTTCATTATTAGTATTTTGTATTATTAGTAGAAAGGTAGCCAGATTCTCTTCCAGGGGAGACTAAACAGACAGTTTCTGGCTCAAGACCCTCAAGTTTTACTTATAACCTGGAAGATTTATGAGGGAGTAATTAGAGAATTTATAAGGGAAGAAGACAATGCATATAAGACATGGTACAGTGATTAAATCCTAATAAATTGTTATTATTAGCTGTTATTACTAGCATATTATTATTTCATCATTTTATTATCTCTGTGAAGGAAATATTGTTCCAGATCCTATAGGGAATAAAAAATATTAGTGAGTCAATAAATTTCTCCAAAAGGCTTTTTCCTTCTGAGCAAGGTGTTTGCTTTCTTAAATGTAGATAGGGAATATACAACCCCCTAGACCAGGGTTTCTCAGCCTTGGCACTGTTGGTATTTTGGGCCAGATGATTCTTTCTTGTGAGACATTGCCTTGTGCCTTGTAGGATATCAGTAGCTTTTCTGGCCCCTACTCACCAGATACCAGGAGCACCTCCTCCCTCTGAGCTGTGATGGCCCAAATGACTCCAGACATTGCTAGGTGTCTCCAGTGGGTGGGAGGGGAGTGAGAATTGCCCCTGATTGAGAAACACTGACTTCAGTCTTTCATTGGCCTGCTGCTTATCGGACCCTTTCTGTCTCCACTTTTCTACCCATACCATACACATGTGAACTGCTCCTCACCAGCACCATTAATGTCCTTTTTCCCTATCCTTCCTTTGCATTTGCCCTTCAAAATGTTAACCCCAAGTCATGACCAAAATCCATTTTTTCCACCCTGCCTCAGATACCTGCTTGCTCCTGGGGGAAAACCATATAACCATTCAGACTGGTCTTTCTACAAAATTGTCATCTCCAACCCCTGTGTGCTGTACCACTTGGCATTCCTTTTCTTGACACCACTCCCTCGAGTTGCCCATCAGCACCTACGCAGACAGTGTTATTGGCTTAATATTTGTTGAATGAATTAACTCATTAATTAGCAAATTAATAAAATGACTCATCTTTCTGTAAGACAGTGTATAGTTCAATGCATGTTTTTCTCTTTTAAGTTCTTATTTTAATTTCAGTATGGTTAACATACAGTGTTATATTGATTTCAGGTGTGCAGTAGAGGGATTCAACAATTCCATACATCACCTAGTTCTCACCACAGCAAGCGCACCCCTTCATCCCTATCACCTATTTCACCATCCTCTAAGCCCCACCCCCACCCCTCTGGTAATCATCCATTTGTTCTCTATAGTTAAAAGTGTTTCTTAGTTTGTCTCACCTTCTCTCTTTTTCTTTGTTCATTTATTTTTTTTTCTTAAATTCCACATGAGTGAAATCATATATTTGTCTTTCTCTGACTTATTTCACTTAGCACCGTATTCTCCAGCTCCAACCACGTCCTTGCAAACAGCAAGATTCCACTCTTTTTTGTGGATGATAATAGTCCATCATGTCTCTATACCACATCTTCTTTATCCCCTCATCCATTGATGGATACTACTTCCATAATCTGGCTATAGTAAATAATACTGCAAAAAATAGAGAGACACATGTATCCCTTTGAACTATTGATTGATTGATTGATTGACTGATTGGGTAAGTACCCAGTAGTGTGACTACTGGATCATAGAATAGTTCTAGTTTTAATGTTTTGAGGAACTTTCATACTGTTTTTCACAGTGGCCGCACAAGTTTACATTCCTACCAACAGTGTGAGAGGGTTCCTTTTTCTTCACATCCTCACCAACGCTTGCTTTTTTCTTGTGTTTTTGATTTTAACCATTCTGACAGGTGTGAGGTGATATCTCATTGTGGTTTTGATTTACATTTCCCTGGTGGTGTGTGAGGTTGAGCGTCTTTTCACATATTTATTGGCCATCTGTATGTCATCTTTGGAGAAATGTCTATTCATGTCTTCTGCCTGTCTTTTGATTGGATTTCTTATTTTTGGGGTGTTGAGTTTTATAAGTTCTTTATATGTTTTGGATACTAATCCTTTATCCAATGCATCATTTGCAAATATCTTCTACCATTCAGTAGGTTGTCTTTTAATTTTGTTGGTTGTTTCCTTCACTGTGTAGAAACTTTTTATTTTGATGTAGTCCTGAAAGTTTAATTTTGCTTTTATTTCCCTTGCCTCAGGAGACACATCTAGAAAAATGTTATGGCTGATGCCAGAGACATTACTGCCTGTGCTCTCTTTTAGGATTTTTGTGGTTTCAGATCCTTAATTCATTTTGGTCCTTAATCCATTTTGAGTTTATTTTAGTGTAAGAAAGTGATCCACTATCATTCTTCAGCATGTTGTTGTCCAGTTTTCCCAGTACCATTTGTTGAAGAGACAATCTTTTTCCCATTGCATAGTCTTTCCTCCTTTGTTGAAGATTAATTGACCATGTAATTGTGGGTTTAATTCTGGGTTTTCCATACTATTCCATTTATCTATGTGTCTTTGTGCCAGTACCATACTGTTTTGATTACAATAGCTTTGTAGTATAACTTGAAATCTGAGATTGTGATACCTCCAGTTTTGTTTTTCTTCTTCCTGATTGCTTTGGCTCCTCAGGGTCATCTGTGGTTCATACAGACTTTAGGATTGTTTGTTCCAGTTCTGTGAAAAATGCTGTTGGTATTATCATAGGTATTGTATTAAGTCTGTAGATAACTTTGGATAGTAAAGGCATTTTAACAATCCATGAGCATGGAATATCTTTCCATTTCTTTGTGTCCTCTTCAATTTCTTTCATCAGTGTTTTAGAGTTTTCAGAGTACTGTTTTTTTTTGCTTCTTTGGTAAAGTTCATTCCTAGACACTTGATTATTTGGGGTGCGATTATAAATGGGATTGTTTTCTTAATTTCTGTTTCTGCTGCTTCATTAACTGTGTATAGAAATACAACAGGTTTCTGTACATTGATTCTCTGATTTTAATTTATAACATGCCTCAAATATGTCACATGAAATAAATCTAAAAATTCAGTCAAAGAGATTATTTTCAACTAAATTTAATTTGGTGAAAAATTCTGGGTATTTATTATAACTAAGGAATTTAGTGCACTTATTTGCATATGTACTTATTCCTTTAATAAATATTTATTGAGTGCCTGGTCTATGAGAGGCACTACTCAGAGTGCTAGCAAAATAGCAAGGAATAAAAATCCAAGCTTCAATGAGGTTTTTATAAAATGTTTTTAAAAATGTTTGAAGTAAACAACTTTAAAATTTAAAATAATATTAATTTTTAAACTTGATTTCTCTAAACTACTCGTGGACATATTTAGAATTTCATGCCATCAAGAAAACAGGCTTTTGGTGAAAGCAAGAAATGCAACTGAGATGTAGAGCTATTGATTCTACTAGTGTCTTTGTCTTCTGGTTTTTCTAAGGACCTTACTAGACCCCCTGCCCCACAGCTGCTTGAATGATAGTGTCTCTTCCAGCTATCAACTTTTTGGCCATGACTGCATACATAACATTACATGACGCATGAAAGGGGACTCCAGAAGAGAAATTAGCGTCCCAGAGCTTATGCATTCAACCAACTTAAAAGGACTTACAAAGGAACATAGCCACATAAGAAAAGGCCATGCACTCTGCAAGTGTTCAAGTCTAAAGAATGATTTGATTTAGTTTGTGTTACTTGTGAAATGTAAACTATCTTCAGTTAATCAAGAAGTCTGTATTGATGCTCAAGGAGAAATGCACAGAAGATCTCAATTGGTCTCCAATAAATATACAATCTATTTGGAAATATATCAAAGAAAGCAAAATAATAACTCTCAGTGAGTGCTAACATCGGTAGGGCCAGTGTTAAAGGCCCGGGTTTCAGTATAAAAGAGCTTACCTTTGGATGCAATGTCCACTGGATTTTATTTTGTCCCAAGATTACTTATGAGGACCATGGAAAAGGACTGAGCTCAGAAGCTATGAAACTATCAAAACCAGGACGACTGAAGTTTGGCTTCCTGAAATTCTGGAACTTTGCTTTCTGTTAATCCCCTGCTTGCTGGATCTAACACCATACATAATATTATGTTCCCTTATCTTTAAATCTGCCTGTCAAGCTGTTTACTCAGTATCTTTTGTTGAACGTCTAACAAGCATCTCAAACTTAACATGTCTGTAACTAGACTCCTGATATCCCCACAGCTGCTCCTCCTTCATCTTGCCTATCTTTGTCAAAGCCAAAAACCTTTGACACCTCTTTCTCACACCTTCCACTTCCAGGCTGTAGACTGTGTGTTCAAAATGTATCCAGAATCTACCACTGTTCATTTCGCCCTCTATAAACTCTCTCCTGCAATTATCTTCCACCTTAATGATAATAATAGCTTCCTAAACTGTCTCTCTTTCCACTTTTGCCCTTTCTCGAACTATTCTTAATAGCCTCAGTAATCCTATCAAGCATATATCCAGTAATGTCATGCCACTGCTCAGAACCCTCGTGGTTCTCCGTCTTATTCAGTAATTGCTGAAGCCCTTACTATGACCTATCAGACGCTATATTATTTGGAACTCAATAACTTCTCTGACCTTACTTTTTCCTTCTACTCTTCTGCTATTTACTTGACTCCAGATACACACTCCTGGCTTATTCTTGATAGACCAGGAATATTTAGGACCTTCGCACTTGCTGATCCCATCTCATGGAAAGTTTTTTCTGAAAATATCTACATGGCAGCTCCTTCATTTCATTTAGATGTTTTTACTCAAAAGCCACTTTCACAACAAGGATTTCCCTGGCCATCCTATCTAAAATTTCAACACCTTGCAGACACAACCCATTGCCTGCTTTACTTCTTCTTTTGCACCTAGAAAAACAAGGACTTTTATATGCTTTGTTCACTATTCTAACCCAGAGTAGAGTAGTACCAGGTATGCGGTAGGTGGTGTATAAATATTTGTAGAATGAATGTTGACAGAATTTGACCAAGTGCTTTATGTACTTTCCTGATACCTTCACAGGGAGTCCTAGACGCTTTCCCATCATGGGCCCTGTTGTAGTCCCAGCATCCCAGTCCATAGCTTACAAACGAAGCTTCTCTGTATCAATGTGTGGATTTCACCAGCCTTTCCAGCTGAAGTTTCCTTGACACTGAGCCACAATGATTCACCATTTGCTGGATCACTTTTCGTTTTTTCCAATTTATTCCTACTTCTTATTCTTCTAGATCAATGGCTTTCTTTCTTTCTTTCTTTCTTTCTCTCTTTCTTTCCTTTTTTTAAAAGATTTTGTTTATTTATTTGACAGAGATCACAAGTAGGCAGAGAGGCAGGCAGGGATGGGGGGGGAAGTAGGCTCCCACCCAGCAGAGAGCCCAATGTCGGGCTTGATCCCAGAACCCTGGGATCATGACCTGAGCTGAAAGCAGAGGCTTTAACCCACTCAGCCACCAGAGAACTTCAGAGCGATTCTAATTTAATTGTTTTGGGCAAGGGAAGGAGTTGAGACCTGGACCTCCTAGGTTTTAACAGCACCTTAGGTGATTATAATATGTAAGCTAGGGTTGCAAATCCCTGCCCCGAGTGAATTCCTGGGTCTCTGTTGTGTTTATTAATCTGTAATCACATTCCCTGCTTCCATCTCTTTCTTTTTGAGGGGCTGAGTTGTTTAATTTCTTTATTTAATTTCTTTTTTCTTTTTAATTTTAATTCCAGTTCATGGCTGAGTTGTTTTAAATTTAATCTCAGAGTGTCATATATTTGTACTTAAAAAATATGAGATTGCATTTTAAACATCTCAACCTCTCAAAATGATGTCATGATGAAGCAGAGAATGTTTTCCCTGGAAGAGACTTTAAATTGTAGATAAACTGAATGAGTATGGATTGTAAGGTCAGTGTAATTCAGCAAGTGTTTGTTGAGCTCCTATTGTGTACCCAATTTCTAATGCTGTGTTAAGTGTTGTGATGATGCCAGGTGCTGTGGAAGGGGGAGAATGCCTGATAGACCCTCAAGGAATTAAAGATTTTTGAGAAGGTAACATTACAAAGCAATATACTAGGAAGGTCTAAATATATGTTCCTGATTCCATGAAGCAAAGACAAAAGATGGCCAGGAGAACAGAAAGTCAAAATAGCCGTATCTGAGGATATTGATTTAAGAGGGAGAAAGAAGGACAATTAAGTAATTAAGAGGAATAATAATGATAACCACAAGAGGTCTGCCAAGACTCTTGAAATAAACAGGCCTTGATCACTGCTAACAGAAAACAATAATTTGTGTTTTATGCTTTGTCCAAAGCTCCATTTTAATTATTAATTTTGCCAAAAGCAGACCACCGTGGTTTCCATAGTAATTGTGATGATAACTTAGGGCTACTGGTTTACCCTAGAAACACTCATCTGAGTGATGAAAGAGGGTCTAGAAGATCAGCCTACTTTGACAATAATCTTATGAATGATACTAATCACTGCAATGACTGGGCCTTTCAACTAGTTACAAACCAGGTATTAGATATAAATCTTCTCTTCCCTCAGGAATCTGACCTAACCTTCCGACTGGCCAGTGGGCTTGTTATATGGCAGCCCATGTGGGAGCACAGACAGCCCGAAGTCTCTGGCTTCACAGCACTGGTGAAGCCCATCAGGAACATCATTACAGGTTCGTAACTTGGACGTCCAGTGGAACAGGGGTAGCAGACTCCCTCGCATGCAGGAGTAAAGGTGATGCAATGATTTGCCCTTAAGAAACCAAGAGGAAGAAAATTCCTCCAGGGAGAATGTTAGTGGCCCAGGCCCAGGGCTCACTCACATGATGAGAAACTAAACCAGAGGCACATGCCATTGAGTTGTGTGGCTTTGGAGAAGTCATTTTAACTTCCTGCACTTCAGTTTCCTCATATGTAAAACAGGAGTTAAAATATCATATTGCTAGTACTTATGGGTTATTATGAAGAATAAATGAATTAATTTATTTAAAACTGTTTAGAAGAATGCCAGGTACATAGTAAGTGAATAAGCTGTAGTTATAATTTTATCATCATAATCATCATTATAGTAGACAAAGTAACAGTTCCTTAATAATCTTGTATTGATGTTTATTTGCTATCAAAGTGTTTCACTACAGGAAATGTCTAATAAAATAATCTTATTGGTGAGTTGTAGAAAGACTAACACATGATAGCTTGAAAAGTACCTGGAAGGCAGATGCTTCATTCCAGATCTGTCTCTTACTAGATACCTAGCCTGAGGTATTACCTAACCTGAGTATTCCTATTTCTTTAAAATGGAGAAAATAAATACCACCTTATATGGCCTCATAGTGTGGAATAAGTAAGAATCCACCTAAGGTACCCATTTTATAGCTTAATAACTTCCATCTTTCTATTTCCAACCAAACTTTTAGCATTGATAATAACATCTAGAAAGAGATAAATTATGTGGTACATCTATAGATGCATGAGATAAATATATCTCTATCATTTGCTTAGTTTCCAAGATTTTTCTGTAGACAGTAAAAGATTATACATGTAAAGATGGAAAGGAAACCATCAAAAAGTTCTTATGTATTTTCCCCCTATAATTTAACATAACTTTGCAAGGTACATAATATGCTAAAGTGTTTTCTATAAAAAAGAGTGCCATATTATTTATATATGTGATAAGATGCTTGTAGTGACAAATCATGCTTACTATTGTGATTCAAACAAAAGATTAAGTTTTTCATATGTAAAAGTAGATTAATTCCAGATTTAATGTGTACAATACAATTAACTAGTGAAATAAGTTGTAAATTCAAGAGTAACAGTCTGTCATAAGGTTCGAATAGCAAGGGACTAACTGTATAAAAATGTCAGAGCCAGAAGTGATCTACTTCAGATTCCATGGAGGGAATGAGGTTAATTTCATCAAATTAAAACCATCTGAAAGTGAAGATGGATGTACAAGGTTAAAAAAACTGAAAACAGTAGAAATAAGAAGAAAATAAAATATGTTACAGTAAAACAAAACTAATACTGAAAAAGACATCTTTATGTTGACTAAGAATTTTTTTTTCATATTTTTAAGTCATCACTTTCCTTTTGAATAAAGAGGTCACTTTGCATTTAGGTCTCTCTCTTCATCTCTCTCTCTCATTAATACATAAACTATCATTTAACAGATGCGTTAAAATTATTAAGAAATCGTGTCCCTCATGAATCACTGGGGCTGTTCACGTTACCATCCCTTGCTTCTGGATGATATTCACAGTGGGTTCTTTCCCATCTACCTGATACCTGTGGAGGTGAAACAGTGCCCAGCTTCTGAAGTGAAATTTAACTCAGCTCAGACACATGGCCAGAAGAGAAAGCAGTGGCATGTAGGTGACATTCGCTGGGTCTATTGTTTTGTGACCTCAGTAAATCCCTTTCTCAGCATCAGTTTGCTCACAGTTCTCATGTGGCACGGCCAGCTTCACTCCCCATTGTTCCCAGTCCTCAGGAAAAGACATAATTTATTTGAATCTTGCCGTAGGGGAAGCTTGATGTGAGCTTAATGTGCTCATAAATGCACAGACCCTGAAGCCAGAAAGCCTGGGCTTGAACCTTCAAGTGAGAGTCAAATGATCTTGGGCAAGTTAAACTCCCTGTGCCTTAGTATCTTTATCTGTAAAATGGGTCTAATAGTAGTCCATATGTTATGATAAGTTATTGTAAGGGTTAAATGATTTGAGACAGTAGTCCTTCCCCCCCATCTGTGGTTTCACTTTCTGCAACTTCAATTCCCCATGGTCCAAATGATTTAATTCTCCTTCTGACAAATCATCAGAAGGTCAGTAATTAATACTACATCACAATGCCTATGTCCTTGACCTCACTTCATCTCTTCACATAGGCATTTTATCATCTCACATCATCACAAGAAGAAGGGTGAATGCAGTACAATAAAATATTTTGAAAAAGAAAGAAAGAGACCACATTCACATAACTTCTATTATGGTATATTGTTGTAATCCTTCAATTTAATTATTAGTGATTGTTGTTAATCTCTTACTATGTGTGATTTATAAGTTAAACTTTATTATAGGTAAGTATGTGTAGGAAAAAAACAGTAAAGGTCAGGTTCAGTAGTAGCCACAGTTTGAGGCATCCACTTGGAAGAGATCCCCACAGATAAGAGAGGAGTACTGTATACAAAAAATGTTTTTAAAAGGATGTGACAGATACTTAGTTCTATATAGATGTTAACTATTATAATTTTTAGTATTGTCAACTTTTTAGCACTATAGCCCATTGAGTCAGCCTGAATAGATGAACAAATCTATATTGTTATGATAACCTAGAAATGTGAAGGGTTTTTAATTGGTTATTTGATTCTTCTTACAAAAGACTATATTAAATGTTTTCTTTCAAGCTGATAATGATATGTTAAAATGATTTTTTTTTTAAAGAAATGCACTGGTGAAATAAAATGAGCTTATTTATCATAATCTTATAAAATTTGTGATGATATTTCCCCCATCATGGCAGCTAAGAGAAGCTCTCCTATCAACAGTCAAAGTCAAACCTGTGAATCACTAAATCAAGATGCAAGACATCGAGAGGTGAGTTCATTGTGATTGTGGGAAGAAAGGAGGTGTCATTTCCTGGCTGTAGTGTAGTATGAAGGATAAGACGTGTTCTAGAATGACACTACTTGCTTTCAAAACAAGTTCCTGTTCGTGAATATAAAACTTTAAGTAGTCTCTGTTTTTCTGTCAAATATGGAAAATAACTTTAGGCACTTATCTGGGGTGGGAGTGCTGAGACAAGAGCATGTATAACTGTGTTTTATCTTTGTGGCAAGTGGGTAATCAGTGGTGTTTTCTCAATGACTCGTGTGTGATCAGTAGTGATCTATCCCAACGGTTAGTGTGTAATAAATAGTGCTTTACTTCAATGGCTAGTGTGTAACAGTCAATAAGTGTTAGTTATCATTATTCCTCCTACATTAATTAAAGTGTCATCTTGTTCTCAATTATTAAATCTCCTTAATATCCGGGATGCTTGGGTCACTCAGTCGGTTAAGTATCTGCCCTTGGCTTGGGTCATGATCCCAAGGTCCTGGGATTGAGTTCTGCATTGAGCTCCTTGCTCAGCTGCTTCCCCTTCTGCTTGCCTTTCCCTGTGCTTGTGTTCTCTCTCTGTCTCCCTCTGACAAATAAATAAATAAAGTCTTACAATCTTAAAAAGAAAGAAAAAAAATCTCCTTAATATTCTTTAGGCAAGCGTAATATAGCTAAGATAATCCTGGAGCAGGTGGGAGGAAGGAGTAGAAAGAAGGCATCAGGTATAGATAGTCTTATTCTTTAAGAAATCTAAAGTTTAGGGGCACCTGGGTGGCTCAGTGGCTTAAAGCCTCTGTCTTTGGCTCAGGTCATGATCCCAGCGTCCTGGGATTGAGCTCCGCATTGGGCTCTCTCCTCAGCGGGGAGCCTGCTTCCCCCTCTCTCTCTGCCTGCCTCTCTTCATACTTGTGATCTCTGTCTGTCAAATAAACAAATAAAATCTTTTAAAAAAAATCTAAAGTTTAATGAAACATGAAGATGAATCCACATAAAAGAGAATATGCATAATAAAAAAATATAATTCTGTGAAAATTTTATTCATGCATTCTTTGGTTTGGAAAAGAAAGAAATGAGGACTAGGGTAGTTCAAAGCCACATGGTTATGTATACTGCCATTAATTTAGTGTATTTCTAGATGAGCTACTTTCACTTCCAATTCAACTTGTGCAAAAGAATTTTCTGCTTTCTGGCAACATTGGATCCTCTTTCTAACTGATGCATTACTCTCATTAGTGCCATCATCCTTTCTCCCCTCAAAACAACAAATTTTGGAGTCCTATTATATCTACTGTTTCCTGAACATTTACTAAGTACAGACACTGATTTATCTGCTTTATCTATTCTAAGATCAATTTTTTTTCACTTTTAATATTTGAAATCACATGTTTGATGATCTTTGGTTTCTTAAAACCTCCCTGCTTGGTAGCAGTATTGATAAGTTGTCATTTTCATAAGGTTGCGTAGCATGAATTTGTCATTTCCAGCATCTAACTTTGCAGAATCGGGATCAGTGACTTAGAAGAATATGTCAGAGGGAATAGCAGAGCACTCTTTGAAGAAATAACATTTTTGACACAGAGAAAGTTACTCTGCGGAAAAACATGTGTCAAAAACTCTAATTTTAAATTTAGAAATTTCAAGAGTACCTCTACCAATTTATTTCACTTGTATCTTCCTTTTTACATATACACAGGATGAATATATAATCAAAAACTATGCCTAAATAAGTCTAAGATAGTGCTTTTAATAAATATATTAGAAAAAGTCCTCACTGGTAAGGGGTCCTAGTTTAATTAACAGAGTTTTTTCTTAATTGAATATAAAATAATGGTGTCTTATAACTGATGACCTCTTAGAGACAACAAATATGTCTCCTATTTCATTCTCCTTCCTCCTTTCGATTTGATTTCTTGCTGAGTCATATTTTTTTATCTTGTTATGTTGCTCAGGTGTGTTCTTTATTCTCTACACCCGAAACTACCTTCTAAATCCAGGTCCTCATAACTAGATTGCAGTTGGAACCACCTAATTGGATTTTTCTACCTCTAGCCTCTCCTGCTTCAAATAAATATCACTTAATAATGCCTGACTATCCCAGGGGAATTCTACCAAACATTTAAAGAGGAATTAATACCTATTCTCCTGAAACTGTTCCAAAAAATAGAAATGGAAGGAAAACTCCCAAACTCATTTTATGAGGCCAGCATTACCTTGGTCCCAAAACCAGACAAAGACCCTGCCAAAAAGGAGAATTACAGACCAATGCCCTTGATGAACACAGATGCGGAAATTCTTACCAAAATACTAGCCAATAGGATCCAACAGTACATTAAGAAGGTTATTCACCACAACCAAGTGGGATTTATTCCTGGGCTACAAGTTTGGTTCAACATCCGTACATGAATCAATGTGATACAATACATTAATAAAAGAAAAAACAAGAACCATATGATACTCTCCATAGATGCTGAAAAAGCATTTGACAAAGTACAACATCC
Source organism: Lontra canadensis (assembly GCF_010015895.1). Classification (NCBI taxonomy): domain Eukaryota; kingdom Metazoa; phylum Chordata; class Mammalia; order Carnivora; family Mustelidae; genus Lontra; species Lontra canadensis. Next base: position 5,584,565 of record NW_022631012.1, on the reverse strand, counting down.
TTTCTTGATCAAAACTCTTCAAAGTGTAGGGACAGAGGGTATATACCTCAATATCTTCAAAGCCATCTATGAAAAACTCACAGTGAATTAATTCTCAATGGGCAAAAACTGTGAGCTTTTCCCTAAGGTCAGGAACATGGCAGCAATGTCAGTTACCACCACTGCTATTCAACATAGTACTAGAAGTCCTAACCTCAGCAATCAGACAACAAAAAGAAATAAAAAGCTTCTGAATCAAGAAAGAAGAAGTCAAACTCTCAGTCTTTGCAGATGATATGATACTTTATGTAGAAAACCCAAAAGACTCCACTCCAAAACTGCTAGAACTCATACAGCAATTCAGTAAAGTGACAGGATATAAAAATCAATGCTCAGAAATCAGTTGCATTTCTATATACCCACAGCAAAACAGAACAAAGAGAAAATAAGGAGTCGATCCCATTTATAATTGCACCCCAAACCATAAGATACCTAGCAGTAAACCTAACCAAAGAGTCAAAGAATCTGTACTCGGGAAACTATAAAGTACTCATGCAAGAAATTGAGGAAGACACCTAGAAATGAAAGAACGCTCCATGCTCATGGATTGGAAGAACAAATATTATGAAAATGTCTATGCTACCTAAAGCCATCTACACATTTAATGCAATCCCAATCAAAATATCATCCATTTTTTTCCCAAAGAAATGGAACAAGTAAGCCTAAAATTTATATGGAACTAGAAAAGGCCCCAAATAGCCAGAGGAATGTTGAAGAAGAAAGCCAAAGTTGGTGGCATCACAATTCCGGACTTGAAGCTCTATTACAAAGCTGTCATCATCAAGACAGTATGGTACTGGCACAAAAACAGACACAGAGATCCATGGGACAGAACAGAGAGCCCAGAAATGGACCCTCAACTCTATGGTCAACTAAGCAGGAAAGAATGTCCAATGGAAAAAAGACAGTCTCTTCAACAAATGGTGTTGGGATAATTGGACAGCCACATGCAGAAGAATGAAACTGGACCCTTTCCTTACACCACACACAAAAATAGACTCAAAATGGATGAAGGACCTCAATGTGAGACAGGAATCCTTTGAAATCCTTGAGGAGAACACAGGTAGCAACCTCTTCGACCTCACCTGCAGCTACTTCTCGGGAGACACATCACCAAAGGCAAGGGAAGCAAGGGCAAAAATGAACTATTGGGACTTCATCAAGATCAAAAGCTTTTGCACAGCAAAGGAAACAGTCAACAAAACCAAAAGACAACTGACAGAATGGGAGAAGATATTGGCAAATGACCTATCAGATAAAGGGCTAGTGTCCAAAATCTATAAAGAACTTAGCAAACTCAACACCCAAAGAAGAAATAATCCAACCAAGAAATGGGCAGAGGACATGAACAGACATTTCTGCAAAGAAGACATCCAGATGGCCAACAGACATGAAAAAGTGCTCCACATGACTCGGCATCAGGGAAATACAAATCAAAACCAGAATGAGATACCACCTCACACAGTCAGAATGGCTAAAATTAACAAATCGGGAAACGACAGATGTTGGAGATGATGCAGTGAAAGGGAACCCTCCTACACTGTTGGTGGGAATGCAAGCTGGTGTAGGCACTCTGGAAAACGGCATGGGGGTTCCTCAGAAAGTTGGAAATAGAGCTTCCCTATGACCCAGCAATCACACGACTGGGTTCTTATCCTAAAGATACAAAAGTAGTGATCTGAAGGGGCACATGCACCTGAATGTTTATAGCAGCAATGTCCACAATAGCCAAACTATGGAAAGAACTTAGATGTCCATCAACAGATGAATGGATAAAGAGGATGTGGTATCTATAATGGAATACTATGCAGCCATCAAAAAATGAAATCTTGCCCTTTGCAACAACGTGGATGATACTAGAGGGTATTATGCTGAGCTAAAAAAGTCAATCAGACAAAAACAACTATCATATGATGTCTCTGATATGAGGTATTTGAGAGGGAGAGTGGGGGGTTTGGGTAGTAGGGAAGGAAAAAATGAAACAAGATGGGATCGGGAGGGAGACAAACCGTAAGAGACTGTTAATCTCACAAAGCAAACTGAGGGTTGCTGGGGAAGGGATATGGAGAGAGTGGTTGTGTTATAGACATTGGAGAGGGTATGTGCTATGGAGAGTGCTGTGAAATGTGTAAGCCTGAGGATTCACAGACCTATACCCATGGGGCAAATAATACATTATATGTTTATAAAAATAATTAAAAAAAAATTTTTTAAATGCCTGACTAATCTTCTTAATGCATCATTTATTTATTCACTCATCATTCCACAAAGGCTTATTATAGGCAAGGTTGCCATCTTTTCCCTATATCCCTTTCTCTCTAGGAACCTATAGTGGATTTCTTGTACCGTCACCTCCAGACCAATCTCTTCTCCCTGTTTCTCTGTACCTTCTACCATCTGGCATCATTTTTCTTAAGTGACCTTGTTTACCCCTTCAGTTAGTTAAGCACTGCTTCTAATATATTGAGCATGTGCTTTAACCTCTGGGTCTTTGCTCAGACTGTCTCCTTTATGTGGATTGCTATCTTTCCTCCTTGTTGCCTGTCTAAATTTTATCTTTCTTCTAAGCACCAATTAATATCTCAACTCCCCCATGAACTCCTGTCTAATTACTCTAAATCTGCACTGCCCAATATGGTAGCCACGACGCCCATTGTGGTCTTTGAACACTTGAAACAAGGCTAGTTTGAATTGAGATGTGTTGTAAGTATCAAATACATACCAGATTTTGACTACTTAATATGAAAAAAGAATGTATATCTTAATGATAATGTTTATATTGATTATATGTTTAGATGATAATTTGGGGTTAAACAATATAATTTAAAATTTCACAGATTTTTACTATTTTTAAAACTAGATATGTGTCTCATGTTTGTGGCTTGTATTATATTTCTACTGAGAGTGCTATTCTAATCTATATTCATCTTAAAACTTAACTGTAGGTTCTTGATTTCAAGGTTCAGATTCATCTATTATTTATCGCCCAAATTACCTAACATGAAGCACACATAGTATGCTCATACTAGGGGATTCTCTGATCTAGTTCAGAGGACTTATTTATGAGCTTTCTAGATGTATTTGTCTCTCTATGCATCATGGTTGGACAGTGCTTTCTTATTTTACATAAGAAAATAGAAATTATGAGGACTTAAATTCTATGATAATTTTTTGAGGGTCTTTGTGCATAATGAAGAATTTTATCTGTAATACCCATCGAAAGACAATGCCCTCTTACCTGAGCAGAGTTATATATATTAGCTAAATGTCATTAAAAAAATGTCATTAAGAGAATGGCTGCATTTGTGCTTAACAAACCAGAATAAAGGTCATTGTCTTCAATTGAAAAAATGTATCCCATTCTCCTTTAATGAGTGACAGAAAAACCTGAACCTTGTGCTTCGATTCTCATTTTCTGGCTTCAGTTCGATCAGCTCTTACTAACCTGGTTTCCAGCTCAGGCCTTACTCAGCTCATCTCAGTATCGGCATATCTTTGATGAGTTGGTAGTTTGTAACTTTTCTATAGATCCTGGGTATCTGGAGATGAAAAAGAAAAGAATCAAGGGCAAAATGAAATAAAGTTTATGAAAGTACTCAGTTGAATGCTTAAAATAACATACATGGCTCTCTAGAAGTCTTTTTCCATTTGCTCTTAGAGGAACACAAAATCATTTGGTCTCTGACCTTGTGGTTAGCTATGCTATAAAGAAAAATGTTCAATTTTAAAAAACAATGTATGTAATATGGTAGTTAATTATAGAAGATATACCTGAAGGAAAAAAAAGAGAGAAAGAAGATCTAATTTGTTATCTCCACCTCCAAAAGGGACTCCAGGTGGTCTGTGAAACTTTCCAGTCAGATCCCATGTCACCCAAGGCCACCATTTCAGGCTGCCACCGAGGAAACTCCTTCGATGGAAGTCTGTCCTCCCAGACTTCCCAGGAAAGAGGCCCATCTCATTCCAGGTACATAATTGCAATGTTAGGGACAAAAATGTTTTTCCTTATTTACCAAAAGTTAAACATGCATTTTTAGTTACTTACATAGCCTCTGTTCCTTAGAATGTGTCAGTGCATGATTTGTGTGTACATATTCTTGGTCATGGTTTAATTTGATTAATAATTCCAGAAATGTGCTATGAATGGCTCTCACTTAAACAAACTTGGGTGAAAGTGGAAAGACCTATCTGATAATAAGGTGTCTGAATTAGATGGTATTTTAAAATTTAAATGCAGAAGTCAAATTATGCTATCAAATATCACGCTGCAGGGAGGTGAAAAGATCTGCTCATCTGTTGTGTAAGGACACTTTGTATCAGTGATCCTCATGTTAAAATGGGTGCTTTTAAAGTACCCATAGGGAATTGAAAAGGTTGTTCTTTGCAAACATTACAACACTGCCCTCGTTAACTTGTGTATGTGGTAAACTTGCTTCTAAATACTTTCCCTTGGGACAAACATCAATTGTCTTCTTCCTGTTCCCCACCGAAATGATGGAAGCCTGAATTCATGAGATTTGCTTTTGAACCCAACTAGATCCTACACTTCGTGGGCAGGAGTCCCTGAGACCATTTGTGATCCCTACTTTCAAATAAGGGTACTATCTAGTAGATAGTATTTTAGAAGGAGGCATTTCTTAAAAATGGTTTTATTAAGGTATAATTTATATACCATAAAATTTACCTATTTAAAGTGAACAATTCAATGACTCTTAGCAAATTTATAGACTCATACAACCATCACCAAAATCCAATTTCAGAACATTCCTGTCATGCAAAAATATCCCTTGTGCCCATTTCAGTCTCGCCCATTCCCACACCCTGCTCCAGATGATCACTTAATATATTTTCTGTCTATATATTTGAATTTATGGAATTTTCAAAGAAACGGCCCCGTACCATATATGGTCTTCCATCTGGCTTCTCTCACTTAGCATAATGCTGTAGAGGTCCATCCACATGACAGCATGTGTAAGTACTTCCTTCCTTTTTATTGCTAAAGAGTATTCTGTTGTGTGGGTGTATCACATTGGAGTTCTGCATTTATGGGTAGATGAATATTTGGGTTGTTTTGAATTTTCATCTATCATGAATAATGCTGTTATGAGCATTCTCATACAGGTTTTGGGGCAGGCCTATGTTTCCAGTTCTTGTATCCTAAGTAGATCTGTAGGAGCAAAATTGCTGGGTTGTATGCTTAATTTTTTTAATAAAGTGCCAAACTATTTTGCAAAATGGCTGTGCTACTTCACATTCCCATCAGAAATGCACAACGGCTCATTGTTTTTCTCTCTCCTTGTCAGCAATTGTTCCTGTCGTTTTTACTGTAGCCATCCTTGTGGGTGTAAAATGAGAGCTGATTGTGGTTTTAGTTCATCTTTTCCCTAGTGACTAATGATGTTAAGGACATTTTCAGGTGCTTGTTAGCTATTTGAATAGCTTCTGTGGAGAAATGTCTATTCAAATATTTTGCCCAAGTGTTAACTGGGTTGTGTCCTTATGATTGAGTTGTAGAAATTTCCTTTTAATATATTCTGGATACAAGTCCTTTATCCAGAGATAGATCCACAGATATTTTCTCTCAGTGTTATCTTACATTTTCATTTGGTAATTTTTAAAATTATCTACCTCCTTCTGGCACCAGAACCAGACTATGTGGGTATAGTGGTTTTTTTTTTTTTTTTTAATGATTTCTTAGAATTGTTGAAAGCATGAAGTTTTATGAATATAATTGCTTTTTAACCCAAATACTACTATGTTGTGCTTTAAAAAAAAATAATATGCAAAGAGTTTTTTTCTTTGTATCTTTAGTTTGGACTTTAAAAGCAAGTGGCCCAGTTAAATGATCTTCTGCTGACTGAGAATACGAATGTTGACAGCAATGTTAGTTGTGTAAGCAGACATTGTTTGTATTTATCTATAGGACTTACTGTCCTGGGTCATTGGTGATACTGAGTACTTAAAACCATGTCATTTTTAATGTAGAAAGAGCCCTGTGAAGATCACCAATTCAATCTGATACACTACAACATTTGCACCAGTTAAACCCTTCCAGCAATGAAGAATTTAGTATTCTTGGATGAAGTTCATTTCATTTTTAGACAGCTCTATTTAAGATCATGTCCTCCTTATATATGTTTTAATTTAAATTTAATTAGTCAACACATAGTACATCATTAGTTTCAGATGTAGTGTTCAACAATTTATCAGTTGTGTGTCCTTATATTTGACCAAATTTTGCTTTTCCATATTTTCTGTCTATGGTTTTTATATTAGTTTTCTACTGCTGTGTAACAAATTACAATGTATAGGCTTAAAACAACACACATTTATTATCTCACTCTTTCTGTGTGTCAGAAGTATAAGCACAATTTAGCTGGGCTCTCTGCCTTAAGGTATGACCAGGTTAAAATCCAGATGTCAGGATGGGATGCAGTCTCATCACAGGCTTGACTGGGGAAAGCTCCACATATAAGCACCCTCAGGTTGTTGGCAGAAGACTGAGGTTTATGTTTTCTTGTTGAGTCTTATCTGAGAGCTGCTCACAAATTCTAGGTGATGCCCATAATTCATTGCCATGCCGCTCTCTCTATAGTTACCTTTACAGCACAGCAGAGAAATCCTAATTCCAGTCTACTAATACAGAGACTTTACAATATAACATGATCATGGGAATGACATCTAATCACCTTTACGGTATTTGTTGGTTATAAGAAAGACACAGGTCCTGGGGCGACTGGGTGGCTCAGTTGGTTAAGCATCTGCCTCCAGCTCAGGTCATGATCTTGGGGTCCTGGGATTGAGCCCTGCATCAGGCTTCCTGCTTGCAGGGAGCCTGCTTCTCCCTCTCCTCCCTGTTCATGCTCTCTTTTTCTATCTCTCTCTTTTAAATAAATAAGTAAAATCTAAAGAAAAGAAAAAAAAAGGAAGGAAGGAAAGAAAGACAGACACAGGTCCTGCCTGTATTCAGGAGAAGAGGATTATTGGGCATGTGACTACTATCAAATGGGAATCAGGGATGGTTCCTTTAAGTCTGTTTACCACTGTCCTTTAGAATTTGTACAGACTCTTCCCATATTAACCTTCTATTTATTCAAAAGTAGTATGGTAAAGGATCCCCCCACACACATACACACACCAAGGCTTCCATTTTACTTGATGGCAAGAGTAACTCACTAACAAATTTATCAAGGGCATAATTAAATCAGATTCAGGGAAAAGGCATTTTCTTTGGATACAGACTAAACAATTAGAACTACCTTTCTTTGGATATCTTTTATATGCTAAAACAAAACTAGTGTCTTTACATTTATAATGTTGTCTAAATGTCTGTGCATTTATTTTTGTCTTTGAATTTTTTTTTTTTTTTTTTTTTTACTTGGGCACCTGTGTGGCTCACTCAGTTAAGCATCTTCTTCCAGCTCAGGTCATGATCTTGGGGTCCTGGAATCAAGCCCCATGTTGGGCTCCCTGCTCAACAGGGATTCTGCTTCTTCTTCCTCCTCTGCCCCTCCCCCCTGCTCATGTTATCTATCTCTCTCTCTCTCTCTCATTCATTCTCTCAAATAAATGAAAATCTTTAAAAAATTTTTATTGAAGTATAATTAACATATAATGTTTTATTAGTTTTATTAGTTTTAGGTATATAATGATTCAACAATTCTATATATTTCTTACTGTCCAAGATAAATGTATTCTTACTCTCCTTCACCTATTTAATCCATGTCCCCACCCACCTCCCCCGAGGCAACTACCAGTTATCTCTATTTAAGAGTCTGGGTTTTTTTGTCTCTTTTTTTCTTTGTTCATTTGTTTTGTTTCTTAAACTCCAAATATGAGCGAAAACTTCTATGGTATTTGTCTTTCTCCAATGGACTTCCTTCACTTAACATTATATCTTATACCCTCTAGCTCCGCACATATTGTTGCAAATACCAGATTTCATTATTCTTCATGGCTGAGTAATATTCCACTGTGTGGAATGAATGTGTGTGTGTGTGTGTGTGTGTGTCTGTGTATACACACACACACAGATATATATATATATATATATATATATATGCCATGTCTTCTTTATCCATTCATCATTCTATGGATGGATGGTTGGGTCACTTCTATATCTTGGCTATTGTAAATAATTCTGCAATAACATAAGGGTGCATATATCTTTTCTAATCAATGTTTTCTTTTTGTGTGTGTAAATACCTGACATGAAATTATGGTAATTCTATTTTTAATTTTTTCAGGAGTCTTTGTAGTGTTTTCCCCAGTGGCTGTACCAATTTACATTCCTTCCTACCAACAGAGCATGAGGGTTTTTCTTTCTCCTCCCCATCCTTATCAACACTTGTTATTTCTTTTTTATTTTAGCCATTCAGACAACTATAAAGTGATATCTCGTTGTGGTTTTAATTTGCACTTCCCAGATGGTGAGTGATGTTGGGTATCTTTTCATGTGCTTGCTGGCCATCTGTATGTAGCCTTTGGAAAAATGTCTATGCAGATCCTCTGCCCATTTTTAATTGGATTAGGGTTTTTTTGGTATTGAGTGCTATAAGTTCTTGATATGTTTTAGATATTAACCCCTTGTTGACTATATCATTTGCAAATATCTTCTCCCATTCAGCAGGTTGACTTTTAGTTGTTGATGGTTTCCTTCTCTGTACAAAAGCCTTTTATTTTGGTATAGTCTCAAACATTTAATTTTGCTTTTGTTTCCCTTGCTTTAGGAGACATATCTAGAAAAATGTTCTGATGGCCAGTGTCAAAGAAATTACTGCCTGTGTTTTGTCCTAGGAGTTTTATTGTTTTAGGCCTCACATTTAGGTTCTTAAGCCATTTTGAGTTTATTTTTTTGTATGGTGCGATAAAGTGGCCCTGTTCCATTTTTTGCATGTAGCTCTACAGTTTTCCCAGCATCATTTGTTAAAGACACTGTCTTTTCTCCATTGTATATTTGTGACTCTTTTGTCATAGATTAACTGACCATGTAAGCATGGGTTTATTTCTGAGCTATTTTGTTCCATTGATCTATTAGCCTATTTTTGTGCAAGTGCCATACTGCTTTGTTTACTGTAACTTTGAAGAATATCTTGAAATCTGGGACTGTGATACCTCCAGCTTTGTTCTTTTTCATGAAAGTTTTGGCTATTTGGGTCTTTTGTGGTTCCACACAAATTTTAGGATTATTTCACTAGTTCTGTGAAAAAGAGTGTTGTTATTTTGATAAAGGTTGCATTAAATTTGTAGATTGTTTTGGGTAGCATGGATATTTTAATAATATTTGTTCTTCTGATTCATGTCATTTAAGTACATGTTAAACATAGGTTGTAGCAGTGTCAAAGTTTTTGTCCCTAAAGAGCTCATTTCCTCAAAAGGTAGTTAGATAACAGTAAATTAGTAAAACTATTTGTAAACTACTCTAAGACTATGAAGCAAAAGCAAAGGAAAAGGATGGGAGGGAGGTTCTTTCTCTTTGAGACCTGAATGATATGCAGGAGACAGCCTCAGGAAGATCTGGGAAGAACAATTAGGCAGAGGGAACAAGTCTAAAGGCTCTGAAATAGGAATAAACTTTTCAGCATGTTTCAGTAAGAAGGCTGGTGTGACTAGGGAGTGGTGCTGAGCAAGGGAGTGTGATGTCGGGAAAGAGGTCAAAGATGTTGTACGGGTCCAATTGCACAGGAGGCCTTCTGGCTGTTAAGAAGTTTGGATTCTATCCCAGGTGTGATGAAAAACCACTGGAGTTCTTGGAACAATGGAATGACATTAACCAAATTGTATGTTTTACAGGTCATTCCGGATGGTTTAAAGAAAATAGACTTGGGAGGCAAAAAGGGACACAGTCTAGTTAGGAGACTATCACAATGGCCTGGGTGAGAGAGTATATGGTTTGGTCAGAGTGGGAATAATACCGGTGGAAAGGCTAAGATGAGACTGGAATTGGGGTTAATTTACAGGATAGAGCTGATCTGACCATATTTAGGGAGTGAGAAAAAGAAAGGAATCAAGCATAACTCTGAGATTTTTGGCTTGAGCAACTGCATGAATGGTGATTGAATTTGAGATAAGGAAGGCTGAGAAAAGCATATATAAAAATACTTGACTTACTTTCATGTATCTCTTTACCATCATTCAAGCCACTCATCTCTCTGTATCTGGAGTACTGCAGTAGCCTACTTATTAATCTCTTCTTATTAAATCTTGTCACCATCCAATACATAACATATAGAGTAAAAATAAAAGACAAATCACAACACTCTTACTCCTGAACACTTTTAATGCTATCCAGTGCTATCAAGATAAAATTCAAAATCCTTGATGTATCCCTCAAGGATCCACATCATTTGGATGCTGTCCAGTTCTCTAGTTTAACATTATGCTTCTACCCACACCTCAGTGACTAAACTTCAACCCTTTTTTAGACTTTCAAACTTCCCTTAGATCTGAAATTTGGAGTATGTTATTCCATCTGTCTGTATCGTTCTTTCATCCATTTCCATTTAACCAATTCCTGTTCTTTTATGACTCAATTTAAATATCATTCCTTTACTCCCTGGAGAGGCTCTGGCAGATGTTTAACACTTCCACATAATTCCATGATTTCTCTTATAGCAGGAGTAGCAAACATGATATAAATAGTTGTGTGACTATTTGTCTAATAGTTATGTCCTCCACTAGATGGTAAAATCCACACACAAGGAGAGGAGACCAAGTCTCTGTTATTCCCTGCTCTTGCTAGTGCCTGGCACATGACCTCCACGGAAGGGTACTGAATAAGTGAATGAGTTTAATTTTTACAACAGCCATGCAAAGACTTTATTCCTCTTTTAAAGACGATGAACTAAAGCAATAAGAGATTAAATAGTTCCCCAGGGACACACACAGGAAGAAGAGCTAGATTTGAGCCCAGTCTAGCCAGTCACATGGTCCACAGTCTTCTCTACTCCCTCATGAAGAGGTAGGTCTAAACCTTTCTAGATATTTTCTTTGGCTTCTCTTCCATGGCCTTCCTCTAATTTGTCCTTTTTTCTGCTAAATGAGAAATTATTCAATGTAAGATAGAGATGTGATTTTTATATACTTATGCATTTCTGATAGACTTACCAAGAATTCTAGTTGAACTTATACCAGTGTATCAGTTATCCATTGCTGCATAAAATATTATTCTGAAATTGAGTGACTTAAAACAACAAATATGTTTTAGAGGGTTATATATACAGAACCAGCTGGGTTGCAGTCTTTCTTGGCTCAGGGTCTCCTGGAGGTTACAGTTAAGATGTTGGCTGGGACCATAACCATCTGAAGGCATGATTGAACTGGAGGATCTACTTCCAAGATCACTCAGGTGGCTTGTGCCTGGATGCCTCAGATTCTGAGGCCTCTCTATGGGGCTACTCACAATATGGCGTATGCGGTGACATGAAATGAACAGGGTGTGTGTGTGTGCATGTGTGTTTGGTGTGTGTGTGTGTGTGTGTATGTGTGAGAGAGAGAGAGGGAGTCTTTTATAATAACTTCAGAAGTAACATAGCACGACTTCTGCCATATCCTGTTGGTCACACAGACCAACATAATTTGTTTTAGGAAGAAACTGTACAAAGGCATGAGTATACCAAGGTGAGGATCATTGGAGAGGTCTTAGAATCTGGCTACCATTGTTTTTCCTCTGGTCCCAATGATTCCTATCTCTTTCACATGTAAAATAGACTTACTCTCACCAAGGTTGCCCAGAATCTCATCCAATCATAGGATCAAATCAAAGTCCAGATCTCATCATCAAAATCAGATCTAGGGGCAAATGAGATATTTCATGTGTATGATTTAAGTACAATTCCTTAATTATAGTTCCTCTCAATCTGTGCACCTGTGAACTAAAGAGACAAGATATCTGCACCCAAAACACTCACATACAATGGTTGGATAGGTACATGATAACTGCTGTGGAATGTCTATTCAAAGGGAGAACATGGAGGCACTGGTCCATAGGTGTTCTGAAATCAAGTTGGCCAAAATTTGGAAACTTCTTGATTAGGTCTCAGTCCTATTCTTGCTTATGCCTCTTAGCTCTGCCCACTGGGATAGTGATCCCATGCTCTAAATCAACTTTCCTTTTTTAAGAAAGACAGATATGTTTATACCTGAGTAGTTCTCTCAGCTTGCTTACTGCCAGTAAAATTTGGAAAATACAAGAGCTTTTAACTTTATACTGCTTTGGCAGTGTTTTTGTTACATTTCCTTAAAAACTTTGGGAGTCCACTATGAATCTTATTGGGGCCCACTAGAATAGACAAGTCTCTTTGAGATAATCCTTTCTGAAACTTGGAGAAAGTTTGAAGAACAACACCCTTAAGTTTCTTAAAAGCCTCCACCAGACCACCCCTCTTTTTTATATGTGAAAATGTTTTCAAAACCTTTAGAGGAATTTTTGTCTGGTGGAATAACATTCTGAAGCAAGATCTTCAATCATTCTGATATCCTAAAAAGATTTTAAAGTTCCACCTTTGACTTTATCTTTATACCATGTTTTTCCAGAAACGCCCTAGAGTTGATGTTTGCTCAGAAACCATTTCTTAATTTTAGTATTATTTCCCATCTGGAGAGAATGAGAATTTTCAAAATCTTTAAATCCGAACTCATCATTCTTTAATAGTTCTTCAGTTAGGGCATGTATTTTATCTTTCAATCCCCTGTAAGCAGCAGGAAAAAAAAATCAGAAGTCACCTTCAACATTTTATTTGGAAATCTTAGGTCACCAACTTTGTTAGGCATGTTTCTTTAATGCTCCATATCACAGGAGACAGTTTTTGCCACTACATAACAAGGATCCTCCTTCCTCCTCTTTTCAATGTCATGTTCCTTACTTCCCTTTAAGCCCTTACCAGCAGCCTTCTTAAAGTTCAGGATTTCTATTAGTAATTTGTGCAAGACAATTTATGTTTTCACTTTTTTAAAAAACTATTTTTATTTTAGAGACAGAGCACGCATGGAGTGGGGGGGAAGAGGGGCAGAGGGAGATGGAGAGAGAAACTGAAGCAGACTCCACACAGAGCACAGAGCCTGACACAGGCTTAATCTCAGGACCCTGAGATCATGACCTGAGCCAGAACCAGGGTGCCCCTGTTTTCATTTTTTAACATTCTTCAGAGTCTTTACAGCCTCTGCCTACTGCCTGATTCCAAAAATATTCCCCAAATTTAGGCTGTTTTCTTGGTATGAAAATCTGTATTAGCTATCAATTGCTATATAACAAATTATCCAAATTGCTCAATAACTTAAAACAAAAGACATTTATCATCTGACATAGTTCCTGAGGGTCATGAATCCAGAAGGAGCATAGCTAAGTGGTTGCAGTTCGGGGTCTGTCAAGATGTTGGCCAGGGGTGCTGTCATCTGGAAGTCTGGGTGTCAGACTCTGCTTTCAAGATCAGTCAGATGGCTATTGACTAGAAGCTTCCGTTCTTCACCATCTGGGCCTCTCCATAGGGCTGCTCATGACATGACAGCTGGTTTCCTCCAAAACAAAGTATCCCACAAAGAGAAGGAGCAACCAAGATCAATGCTTCAATGTCTTTAAACCTAATCCCTAAAGTTGACATGCCATCACTTCTGCTGTATGCTATGAATCATACCAATGCTGGTATAGAGAAGGCACTCCATGAAGGTGTGAATACCAAGAAACAGGGATCATTGGAGTCTATTTTGGAGGCTATCTTAAACAAACAGTAATGGTGATGATGTCACTATCATTTTGGATATAATTATGACTGTATCTATACATTTTCTTCAATCAGTTGTTGACCATTCTCATATTCCTCCTTCACTAATTATATTCTATACTAACTCTAAAAAGTTTAAATGTAAGTAATTTCCACCTAAAATACTATATTTGGCCTGACTTTCACGAAAACTATTAAAAGCAATATCACGGTGAAATGTTGAGGTTGTAAAATATCCAGAAGCTTATATTTCTTACATAATTTTTCTCAGCCAGAGTATGCATTGGAAATTTGCAAATAAAAATTGCATATGATATTTCTTTGACAAACTACAAGGTTCAAGGTTTGCTATTTGTGGATGGATGTTGTTTTCTCCATTCTCTGAGATTACCACACTCAAACATCTATATACATATGCATTTCTTGACATATACATACACACAGTCACCCACGGCACACCCACGCCTACATATGTGAATTAGACATGAATCAGTGTCACTTTAGAAGAATGAATTAGGTCTTATCTTTGCTTAGCTGCAGTAGCTGGTTACCATGGAAATGATGCACAAGGTAGACCTTTCGGAAAATGCTAATTTTAATGTGTCTTTGTTGGAAGAGTTCATGTATTAATCAGAAATGAAGAGAACTTCAGTAACAAAGCAATGAGAATATCTTAGAAACAAAAGCTGTCTGCTTGTATCAAGCAAATACGATTCATCATCTCTTTTGCCCTGACCTTGACTGAACAGAACATCACTCTTCCCTGACCTCTGCAATCAGTGAGCAGGTAGCTAGTTTTTAAAATTAATGTGAGATTTCATCTTCACTTACCATATGCACAGACTTAATTTCGGCTTTGTTAAATACTGTGTAGGGTCAAAATTGATTTCCACATTTCTCTATCTCCACAGATTGTTATTTTCAGAGTATTTTTCTGCCTTGTATGTTCTCTACTAACATCCCCCAGCCCTAACTTGGTTTCCTGAAGCCATAGTTGCATGGAAAACATATTTAAAAATTCTTAGCTTTTTTGACAGTCAAAAAATTTGTCATAATGTGTTATTTATTTTATGCATATAAAAGAAGCATATGCTAATTATAGAAAAAATTTTAAAGGTATAAAATATTTTTTAAAAGTAAAAATCATCAATGAACTCATCAGGAAGATTTAAACATCATTCTTTTTTAGCATGTATACTTCCCTTCAAGTTGTTTTCATACTTTTCATTTTTTCTACAAAATGACTTACAGAATAATAGAATATTAGAGTTAGAACATTTCTATCAGATCACACAATGATAGCCCCCATACCATTTTTTCCAGTTACATAAATTTTTGACTCACATATTTATTAGATTGTTAATTAAGATTAGTTTTACTGGATTAATGACAAGCTGATTGTCTGATAATACTTTCTTAAATGAAATTAAACATTTATTGATGATTCTTGCTTTTTATTGACTACTCACCCCAGGATACCTCACACTTTAAGACAAATAAACTTGTCCTTGAATAACACCTAAAATGAAGGTATTTTGAGTTATAAATATTTGCTATGAATGCTCCTCAACTTCACTGTTGTTTCAAATGGAGACTCTTTAAAAATTAAGCAGTTTTAATGTGAATTTACTTAAGAACTTTTTATCAGGGGCGCCTGGGTGGCTCAGTGGGTTAAGCCGCTGCCTTCGGCTCAGGTCATGATTCCGGGTCCTGGGATCGAGCCCCGCATCGGGCTCTCTGCTCAGCGGGGAGCCTGCTTCCTCCTCTCTCTCTGCCTGCCTCTCTGCCTACTTGTGATCTCTGTCAAATAAATAAATAAAAAATTTAAAAAAAAAAAAAGAACTTTTTATCAACTTAAAGAGTCCTTTTTAGTATTTGATCACAGCCTTATGTTGGTGGAGTCTTATTGTTGTGCAGTCCATCTTCTGACTAACATGATTTGTCAGGAAGTAGTTAATGAACACAGGACTCAACTGTGCAGTTAATAATTACTTTCATCAAATACATTTTCTATGTAGTGAAAGACATAAACTTAGTTCTCTGGCACCCTTAGGGACAAAACTGTCAATATATCATTCAGTTAGTGTTTCCATATAGAAATTGCTTTGGATGTTAGCCTAAAAAGTGCAAAAGTCATACATTACATGTTTCTCCAGGGCAATTGCCCTCCAGTCTTATTAAGAGTGTTTAAGAATTGTCTCTATCTCCAGCAATTCTGGTTTAGTGAGTCTGGGTAAGACCTGGAAATGTGCTTTTTTAATAAACTCTCTTCTCTATCCACTTGGGATTCTCAAAGAAGTTGTCCACTGGTATCTCATTATATGGAACACTGCTCTGGGATTTGAAATAATTTATGGGACTCCCTAATCTAATTTACAGACTGGAACATTTGGGGACACTGAGGTATGGGGCAGGAAGTAAAGGGTGAAGATGGCTAGTCCAATGGAGGAAAAATAATTCTGTTAAACTACTAATATCTCCCATAATCACAGCAGCCTAGCCAAGAAAACAATAGCTTTTACAGGCTCTTATAATAAGTCCACTGACTGTCACAAATACTTGAGGACTTAAATTACCCAGCTGGTTGCCACATAACCCTTGTAGTTTGTCTTTTCTTTAGAAATCCAAGACGGTAGCATTGAGGGGAAAATCCTGTTATTCTGGTATAAAGACAGGCTGAAAGATGTGGGGTAGTCCATGCTTTTCTAAGAAAGAGTAATGGAGGTGAGAGGTGGCAGGAAGAGGGGCAAAAGTCTCTTAAGAAAATGGTAGAAATGAGAATCAATGTTATTTCTTTCCCTCAAACTGAGCTTGGGGATATAATTAATCAGTTTCCTCCTATAATCTCAGGAGGAAACAAGTGGTATACTGGTCAGTCTGAGACAAGATTAAAAAGGAGTTAATAACAAAGCTTTGGACGGGATATAGGGAAACCACAGGTACTCCAGTGCCTGTACTCCAGGAAGACTACCATCTCTGGGGCCTGGGGGGTCAAAGGGAGGAAGCAGTTTTGGAGAACTCTGTGGAGAGAATGACTAAAAGAGCTGTGACTACTGATGACCTAGGCCAGTCCCAGGTTACAGGGCCAGCCTTAGGCAAACCTCTGAAAACAAGGAGGCTTGAGTAAGACACCACTGTCCTTCTGCTGTCAGTCTCCTGTGAGAGCTTCCTTGTGCCAAATCCAGTTAGGAGACAGAGGCAGGGGAACAGTTGGTAGAGTCTATATAGATCAGACTTCCAGTGTAGGGAGGTAAAGAAGGATGGAGAAGGAATGGGGTCTGGAAGTAGGGGACTGAAGGCAAATCAAAGTAAAAGATTTCCTGCCTGGGATGGGCACCTGAAATTTGAATCTAGCCCACATGCTTCTGATGAAAACTTGGCAACTCATAAAATTCTGAGACTCAGCTTTTTTATTAAAATGGTTACACAATGAAAACATAGAGGACAAAATACTTTGAAAGAACAGACATAACACGTCATCTTGAGGACAATGAGACTAATCTGGGCAAAACACACACACACACATATTTAACATATATACAAGTATTAAAATCATGTATTATGCATTTGTTACATATAAAATGTATGTTACATATAAGTGTATCTGTATATGATATATAGAATATAGAATACATTATATATGGTATATATATATATATATATATATATATATATAGATGTACTTTATATAGATCTACTTACATATATGTGAATAGTGGATTTTTAGTCCATATTGATAAAATGCAAGGTCTTAGCTAATATTCTTTAAAGAAACACAGGAAAGGGGCACCTGAGTGGCTCAGTGGGTTAAAACCTCTGCCTTTGGCTCAGGTGATGATCCCAGGGACCTGGGATCGAGCCCTGCACGGGGCTCTCTGCTCCGCAGGGAGCCTGCTTCCCCCTCTCTCTCTGCCTGCCTCTCTGCCTATTTGTGATCTCTGTCAAATAAATTAAAAAAATCTTAAAAAAAAAAAGAAACACAGAAAAGTATACAACAAGTAAGTGTTCAGTTTTATGTCTTTTCACAAGTTAATACAACAATCACATTGGTAAACAGAACATAAGCAACCTAGCCTGTCACATCATATAATACATAAATAATATTTGGCAAATATGTGCAAACATTTATTTGTCACTTCTCCTTTGGCTGACTTTCAGAATGTTCTCTAGTTTTTTACTCTAACAAAATCAATGCCATGAGCACCCTTGTATATGTCCTCTTGTGTACATGGGCAGGAGTTTCCCTAAGATACTTTCCCTCAGTAATGGAATTTCTAGATCAAATGATGAGGACAGTTGAAAATTTAACACTTATCACCTAATTGTACTCTGAGTTTACCAGCAGTGATGAGTGTCTCTGGTTAGTCACACCCTCATGAATACTTCCTATCTTCAGGCATTTATAGTCTCACAAATCTGATGGATTGCGATTGTGACTTAAGCTCACATTTCGCTATTACCAGAGTTGAGTATCTCTCTCTATTCTGTCTCTCTTTAGGTTTTCTTCTCAGTGAAATTTCTTTCCATACCCTGTACGTTTGAGCTGTTTGTCTTTTCTTTCCTGATTTATGATCATTCTTTATCAGCAAAAATAATAAATCTTTTTTAAAAAGTATTTTTATTAACATATAATGTATTATTTGCCCCATGGGTATAGGTCTGTGAATCCTCAGGCTTACACATTTCACAGCACTCTCCATAGCACATACCCTCCCCAATGTCTATAACACAACCACTCTCTCCATATCCCTTCCCCAGCAACCCTCAGTTTGTTTTGTGAGATTAACAGTCTCTTATGGTTTGTCTCCCTCCCGATCCCATCTTGTTTCATTTTTTCCTTCCCT